>NC_055704.1:14146666-14764500 GCF_017639745.1 Melanotaenia boesemani | reverse complement strand
TTTCAGGCTGCTAGAAACAAAGAGAATAGCTACAATTAAAATGAGTCTGTTAAGAATACTTGTTAATTTATTAAGTTAGGTAACTTCTTTTATCTTTGAGGTCGTTTTAAGGAAAAAACTTTCCTCTGAAAAATGGTTACAAACAAGGACTGACAAACAGTGAAAAGTCATGTCTGGAGAAAAACTTCAAAAAACCTTCTGCAAAGCTTGGAAAACTGTCACAAGTTCCAAAGAATATGAGAAAGTCCTGCTCCTTGGAAGCACAATTGAAAGGAATCAGGGGTGGCTGAAGAGATTTGAACTGTATCCTACTATAACATTTAGAATTCAAAATGACAGCAACCACAATAGACTCTCTAGTTAGCATTCCCTTCCAGTGTAATCAGAATATATTTGACAACTGCTAAAACATGGGCTTTTAGCAGCTGTGACAGGTGTAGCCTTCAAAACACTTAGAAATATGTTGTTTACCATTAAGTATCTTGAGCTTATATATTTAATTGTAACAACAATGGCGACACATGCCTACAATTTACTGTTTAAAATACTGATCATTTTAAGTTGCATTTATTACGCAAAATCTTTGGGGAAACTGGAAGGCAGGTACATCACCTGAGGCGTTGCAGTTCCCCACCGCACCTTTATCTTTCCGTCTGACCGCCACTCTCCGGAACTCCTCCGCCTCACGACTGCCTCGCAGAGTCAAACTATTCCTCTTCTTCAGGTCAAACATGACCAGGAATCAGCTCCAATATTAGCAGGCGTCCAAAAACACAAAACGAAGTGCTCTTGACCCTGCTCACAGCTTCACGTGCTCAATCACTAACCACTAATGTTGTTCCAGCTGTTGATCAGCTCCGCCTCTCATTTAAATCACCACGCGCCTCCTGTAGCACATTGGCCAATCAGCGCACAGTCAACCAAACTATCCTCAGAAGTTTGTTTTAGTCACAAATTCAAGCCTGAAAATTAATAAATAAAAAAAAAAAAAAAAGAAAAACCAAACAAAAAACAGGTTTGTTCATTAAAATTTTAATGTTTAAAATAATCGTTTAAAACAATAATTATAAAAGGGTTAAAAAGACTGATATATGAAATGCTAAATAAAATAAAATTATTATTAACATTATTATTATTATTTTGTTATAATAATAATAATAATAATAATAATAATAATAATAATAATAATAATAATAATAATAATAATAATAATAATAATAATTTCCATCCATTAATTTGCTATACCATTATATATATATATGTATATATATATATATATATATATATATATATATATATATATATATATATATATATATATATATATATACATACCAAAACTCTAAAGTCACCTGTTCAGTGATATTTGCTGCCTTCCAGTGGATGAAGTTGGTAAATAATGCAATCTGCAATTGTCCGAAGCATGATTATTTTTATTTTTATTTATTTATTTATTTATTTATTTATTTGGGGGGGGCAGACTGCTTTACATCTTTTATATGGACAGTTCATTACAAAGTAATATTACAACCCAATTCATAATATATTATTGTAATGAATTGTAGTCATTCGTTTACCTCTATTTGATAAAAGAGGTTTTGCCATCCAGTCATGTTTCAAATCAAAGCCCCCACCTCCACCCTTTTGTCCACATATGGTCCCTTCTGGCAACGAAAATGTCCAGATGGTAAAAGCTAAACGCCAACTTTCAGGCTTCCAAACAATATTCCAAACCCAAATACACAATTTATGATTAAGCAATGAAAGCAGTAATCCATGTTTTATGCTCAAAATGATTATGATAGTACAGATTTATTTGAAGGATTGTTATGTAAAGTTTAATTAGTCTGTATTTTAATGAAAATGTAAAAGAGTTCACCTCTGTTTGATGTTTGATGTCATGTCAGACAAAGAAGAACCTCATGTCAAGTCCTGTATCTTTCTGGATCTGTTTCTTTACACTTATATTCATTTAAGTTTAACAGTTAACTTAAATTATAACATACTCTTGATTGTACCTTTATGGCTAAAGCACCTTGGCTGCTGGGTTGGATTTAGGCATCGGTTTGGTCAAGGAAGACAACATGGCTTTGAGTAGACCCTCTCACTACCACATGTGAGTGGGATTTATGGGGACTATTCATAGTTAATTTTGACTTACATTACCAAAGCAAATGATAATGTCATGAAATGAAATAGCAGAGAACTGTATTAAAGTAAATACTATATGTCTAAAAGCATTTGCAACTTGATCGATGCAATGAGAAATGCTACTCTGATGTGTACAAATGACTAAATGTTGTGGAGTTTGAACAAATAGTTATGAGAATGTTAATTCTGATGTGAGAAATGCACCAAAATGACTGAGAAAAACTTTAAAAGAATACCAAAGAGAAATCAAATTTCCTGTTTGGGATATAAAAGAAAATAAAGAAGAAATAAAGAATAAATAAAGAAGATAAAATACTGAAAGAAAGAAAGAAAGAAAGAAAGAAAGAAAGAAAGAAAGAAAGAAAGAAAGAAAGAAAGAAAGAAAGAAAGAAAGAAAGAAGTTGCTTCTATTACAGATATTACGTAATTACAACTTTTTTTTTCTACAAAACATACGACGGGAGGAGTGTTAGTGTGGTGATGGAGGAGGGAGCTATGGGGGGAGTGTGTGTGTGTATGTGTGCGTGAGTGAGCGATCCAGTGACTGACTGGCCAGTGCAGCGCGTGCAGCAGCTCAGCTCGGCTCACCAAGCAGCAGACGGTGGCCCATCCTCCAATTTCCTCCCATCGTTTCTATTTTTGCCTCTTTTTCCACCCCTTTTATTTATTTATTTTGCTTTCGCCGGCTCAAAGAAATGTCGGCCAGACAGGGATTTTACCGGCAGGAGCTGAACAAGACTGTGTGGGAGGTTCCGGAACGGTACCAGAACCTGACGCCGGTGGGCTCCGGAGCCTACGGTTCGGTGTGGTGAGTGTTTGTGTGTTCACAGTGCGGGCGGAGGGGCGAGGCTGCACAACCACTATCTGCTGTGGAATATACTGGTCATAATGCTTCAGAGCACTGTCTGTCAGTTGTCTCAGGATGAGACAGTTTGTCTTTGCTGATACTGACTAGACTTTATGGTTGACACTATTAAACAAAAAAATCCTTTACTGTGGTTTATTAGCGAGCTGCTGACAGGCTTAATAAAGTGAGCTGTTATCAGCCGTGTAGAAGTCACAGCAGGTCTGCAGGGCTTGTTTTCATCTCACAGCTCGCTGTCTGTTGCTCCTGTATGCTAGAAGGGAATTACAGAATGAGACAGCGTCAGTACAGGAATTTCCCAATAACCCCCATCCACATCCCTACCCAACCCCTACGCACAGACATACTCTCTACATTTCTCTGCAGACGCATGCTTGAGCAACCGCAACCCTGACACCATGGTACCAAGCTGCATGCATCATCGTTTAACACCTCGCTTGCATGCATAAATACACTCTCACCTCATCTTTGTTTATTTTCTCCTCTGTCAGCGCAAATTCTGTATTATATAGTGCATTTGTTACAGAAATGAAAAAAAATATGCATGAACTGATGGGGTGTCGTTGCCATGGCAGTGCATCATAGCTATAGCCTCCTCTGACAGTCAGTATTAATTAAGCTTTTAAGAGCAGACAGATGGCTTCCTAAGAAAAGGTAGCAATAATTGCATGTGTGTTTGTGCGACAGATCCCAAGGGTATATTTCCATTTTAAAGACATGAATATCATGTTAAGGCTCCTGGTAGTGAGAGCTATTTAGCCGGAAGTCACCCTCTTCAAACTAACCAATCAGGGGCAGCTGGGGTAAAAATACCAAAACCTTGTAAAGAAGCTTATAAGTATATAAAATAAATTATGATGAAAAGATAGCTCTCCAATTCTGCTAGGCTAAGTCAAAAAAGGATTTATTGGCATATATATCTCCACTGAGCACTCACTCTGATATTTTGTTTTGATTCATTATCTGAAGCCACACCTAAAGTTGCCTTTCCCTGCATATTCAGAGAGTGGTTTATTTCCCAGCAGCTGACTTCCTGTAAGCACTATGTCACTGACAATAGCATCTGATAGCATCCAGTGTGTTCCAGTTGATTGTATGTTGTGCAATAACTGTCTTGAGGCCTTAAAATTCAGCTCAAAATAGTACAAGACTAAGAATGTTGAAGGCTGGATCAAGAAATGTTTCAGCTGTTTCATTTAGCCTCAGGAAAATATTTATTTAAAGCATGAGAATATCAAGCTGAGGAGTTGTCTCCCATTTTGGACATTCTTACTGATGTAAGAAAGAAAAATAGCTTCTGTTCAATGTGGGATTCGTCTTTGTTGACAGAAATAAATGTTGCCTTAAAGCCATGCAGCTTTTAGAATTTAGAAAAATGCTGTCACTTGTGTTAACATGTAAAAATCAGGGTAACTTTTATGTCTTTACATGGCTATAAATAGCTTTTTAAAGATTTTCTGATTTCATAACACAATGATTAGTCTTATATAGAGAGCTTTTTTCATTTGTGCTCTGCAGTAGTTTTGAACCTTTTTTTGTGTGTCTTATGTAATACATTAGCATTAGAGTTTTAACAGATAAACTCTGAGGCCATATTCTGAATATGTTCAAGCTTTTCCCTTCTTAACACAATCTAACTTTTAATTGTTATATAAAAAATAAACAATATTATAGAACTGAACTCCCAAACGAGTTGGAATCCTGTTTTAAATATAATTAATTACAGAATACAATGATTTTCAAATTTCATAAACTCATATTTTATTTCCAGTAAAACATAAAATATCAGAAGTTAAAACTGGGACATTTGAATATTTCATGGAAAATATTAGCTTATTATGAATTTAATGGCAGCAACACATAAAAAATTGGACTATGGGCAACATAAAGCTGGAAGAGTAATTGGTACAAATAAAAAACAACTAAAATAATATTTGAAAACTAATTAGGTTAATTGGTAACAACTTAGTAACATCAGTGAAAGGAGCATTTCAGAGAGGCAGAGCCTCTCAGAGGTAACGAGACAAACTGCATCTAAAAATTATGGAACAATTTTAGAAAAATCTTGAACCATAATGCTTACGTCAGTTAAGTTTAGGCTTTATTTATGTACTAAAACATAATCATTTTACAAAGCCACAACCATTCAGCTGCCCATACCTACATTCATTAACTCCATTTATCTTTTTCACCTATTTATCTGCTAGCTATTTATCATTTATGTATAACATTAACATATTTAGGTCAAACATTTTCTTTTATATTTTAGTTGTTTATTCATTGCTCTTCCTTGATTTCCTCCAGTAATTTAAACATTGCATTTATCTAACTTGTGTAAAATAAATCATCAGTTTTCTTACTCAACTAAAACATGTGCCCATCAACTGTATCTAATTCAGTTTTACCAATCTGTTGGGACTAAGCTTTTCCATCTCTTGTTGTGAATTCCCCTGTACATCCATTACTTCAAGTCATTTGTTTGTATAAGTTCATTCATTAGTTTTGTTAATTATGTAACCAATATCCATCATTTTAGGGTCTCTTTTGCAGAAGTATATCCATCGAAAGAGTGCTTTCCTTCCTGATGTGTAGATTAAACACAAGTGTTTGCTAGGTGGACATACCAAGTGTTACGAACTGTGAAATGTCTGGCGTTTACAATATTATGCAAAACCACAAAGGGGATTCCTCCACACACCAGTGAGTGCCTCGCTGCATTGTTATTGTTGATCTCATTGTCACTGACTTTCTCATGGTCAAACTTGATCAGCATGAGGCAGGGGGATGGGAGTTAAGGGTAGGACATCTGTACATGTTGTGTTGTGAATGATGAAAACGATGAGGGGTGCTAGGATACTCTCTACCTCTTGAGATGCACAGTAAAGCGGCTCTCATCATTTGTCTTCAATGAGCAGCCTGTTCTCTCAGCTAACCCCCGCTTCAGGGTGCAGCTTAAGGTCAAGGATCTGACAAGTTCATATAATTCACTCCAGCTAAAGAACGTTTACCCCCCATTCACTGTGGAGAAAGGAGGAATCTAAAGGCAAAGAGACACTATACATTAGGTGATAGATATTTTTAAACTGCACAGCAAAAGCCTCATGCACACATTTAATAATTTAACATGCACCATGTTTTGAAATTTGATAACTGCAGTAAGAAACATTTTGGAGGATAGAATACTGTCGAATTCTGTGTCTAATTCAGTCTCATTGTCTTCTCAACTTCCTGCCGTCAAGCCCTAATCCCATTGACTATTCTCTTCTGCTTCAGTTTCTCGAGACAAAAATTTGGGACAGATTTCAGACTGTTGAAGGCTGCTTTCATCTCACATCAGCATATGTAACATCTGTTCAGCAAACCAGAAATTTGGCATGAAGCCTCTGATTTTGGTAGCCATGAATTAAACATGACTGCTTCATTTCTCCTGTCAGAAGTGCTATGTCTCTGCCTGTTAGGATAGTTGATTGGAAATGTGATAAACTGAGCAGACGATGACTTTGTGGTTCTGGGTTGCCTCTGATCTTTGGAGAGATGGTAGTTTGTATGCAGCTTAGAGGACAAAAAATATTGGTATTGATGGGTATTTAAGATTCCTATATGTTAAAATAGCTGCCTTTATTTGTACTTGCTGAATTATAAACTTAGCACAAAAGTAAGAAAATTTATGTACGTTGCATAGTTTCTTTGCCAAACCAATGATTCTTGGCAATAAACCTTAAACCATTGGAAAGCCTATTTATTTCTCTTAAACATCTGTAGGAAAATGCATTTGTGAGAGGAGCAGTAGAGTTGAGTATGTGGGTTGTGCCAAATCTTCTCTGCCAATGTCAAACAGCTTATTCTGGTATTGACTCTTCTTTGGTATAATATGTGGGATTGAATGATTGGACTCTGAAGAAACAAGACATATTGGCAATTTAACAATTTCTTCGTTTAACAAACAGTGGCCTCAGTAGCATGTGGAAAAAATACACAACTACAACAGCCTGGCCACCTGCTGATCACCAGCTTGGTCACACTGCTGTGGGAAGGTATCCCACTTTTCAACCAGCATTTGTTGCAAGTCAACCAATGTGGTTGTGTTGGTCACTCTGACATGAACAGCACGCCCAAGTTGATTCCTTAAGTGTTCTTCTCCCAAATTCTGGAGGTCATCTCTGATAAAAACCCTAGTCTGTGGGGGTGAACATTATCACCTTGAAGGAAAGCGTTCAGCTCTAGACTGTGGAGATATGAGATTGCCACTGGTTGCAGAACCTCAATACATGGATAAAGAAATAAATACATTTATAAATCTAAATAAAAATTAAATAGAATAAATACATCTGCACTGAGATTACCTCCAATGATGACAAGCCTTGTTTTGCCAGTGAGGGAGATGGTGCTCCACGCCATTGCACTGCCTCCACCCTGTGATTGAACTGACTGTTGTAACAGGCTCACAGGTCCTGCTAATCAGGGACTAATCAGGATGGATGGAAACTCATCTAGAAATGTATTTTGATTTGTTTTGCGAGAATACAGTATGGTATCTAGACAAACAGACTGTATTCTCTGTAACTTGGAGAAAATATTTTGTCAGATTTGCAGCAAAAAGATGACAATTGTGCTAACACTACTAAAATAAACCTAGACGTGGGATTAAATGAACAGAAAAAAAAAATCAATAATCTCTTGCTCAGCAAGTGTGACTACCAATCAAGAGGAAAATGTGCAACTTCGGCAACACTCCTAATACCTTTCGTCTTTGTCTTGGAAAAGCAAAACCACTACTTATTCTAGTTTTTCTGCCATTCACCCCCAGCCAGCATGTCCGTATGGGGCCCACAGGGGTTAAATACGGGCTATGTGGGTACTGAGTGGGCATGGGTATGAACTAGGCAAAAGTTGTAGGTCCTATGTGGTTTCAAGGACATGGGTCCCATATGCAAAGCTCATGTGGGCCTGCTGTATGAGCCTCATAAGGGAGACGGGTTAACTGGGCTTGGGTATAAACAGAGCATATTTAAATAGGGCCCAACTTCTTTTTTTTTTATAAAGTGGGCCCCACATTGGGGAGACCATGTAGGCTGGCTAAATGAGCCCTATAAAGTATAAATGTGGGCTGAGTGAGTTTGGGCTGGAACTGGGTTCAAGTTCAAGTTCAGGTTTATTTATATAGCACATTTTCTGCAATAGCAGTTGTCCAAAGTGCTGAACAACAGAACAAAAAACACTCCACAGTTAACATGTAATGTTAACATGGATGGGCCCTATTTGGAACCCAGTCAGAACCCATTTGAGGCCCAAACGGGCAAACACTGGTCAGACCGCAGTGGAAACTGCGGACAAACCCACCTAGGACCCTTGTCTGCAGCCCAAATTTAACCCTTATGGCCCTACTGTATTTTATATACAGATCGGAAATAGGTAAAAACCTTGTCATGTTACCTTAAACAATAGAAATAAATGCATAATTCATCAATTTTGATGCACTCTCATGTAGTTGAGGAAACATTACAGAACAGTTTGCAAAGCAAAAGTCCCCTCCACTGATTCTAAATGTACACAAACCATTTATAGTTTTGACCTAACATAATTTGAATAAATCACACTTATAAGGTCCTTGTACTTAAACAATACACTTCACTTATCTAACACTGGATATTAGTTGTTCCTCCCACTCTCCTTCTTTTTGAAATCTGAGGTGCATCAAGAACTGGGATATCAAAGAAGCACTGAGACAAAAGGAGAGGAGAGAAATCAATGCCTTCTAACAGCGGTGTGTGTTGAGAGCAGTGCATTCAGACCCATGTATGGAAGCTGGCAGGGGAGGAAGGTACAGTATGTGTGAGGTAGTGCGGCCTGGTTCATGTCAAGTGGAGGCGACTGGGCCTGGTGGAGACAACAGGACTGCCAGCAGGTGGATTTTAGGATAGAGGGTCATGAGGATGTGCTTAGCTGTGTAAGAGTGGAGTTTACTTATACATGTAGTCATTATAGGTCACCATGAAATGATACTATAAAATTTGTGGTGGGTTTTACATCGTAGACAAACAGCAGCTACTGGCTGCTGTGAGACTTTTTGGGGGAAAGGAAATAAATTTATTAAGCGTTTAAGCAGTCTATCTGATCAAACAAGCCTCTTAAATATAAATGTGAAAGTGATCCCTTTTAGTCTAATTTAAGTTCCTTTTTTATGTCTTTGTTTCACTTCTTGCTCAGTTTCCGCTTTGCTTAGCAACGTTTCTCAATTCTCACCCATGTTTGCTTCCTGTCTGGCTGTTCCGCTCTCTAATAGCTGCATCAGTATTATTATTTTGTGAGCTGCTGCTAAGCTGGTAGGTCTGAAAGGACACTTGCACCAAAAAAGCAGCCGCAGCAGGGCTCGTTACTCCATATGTGGGATGACATATTTAAAAGAGGCTGATGAAAAATAAACCCCCAACACTTATTGTTGCACCACATCCTCTTTCACCCTCTACCATTCTTTGTCCACAGTCAGCAGGTCAGGTTTAGGTAATAACACTAGATGTAGGTACATTTAAAATAGTTTTTAATGTTTGGTTTGTGTCTGTCTTCCTTCTCCAGTTCAGCTTACGATGTGGTGTCAAGGCAGAAGGTTGCAGTGAAGAAGCTGTCCAGGCCTTTTCAGTCGCTGATCCACAGTCGCCGCTCGTATCGGGAACTCAGGCTTCTCAAGCACATGAAACACGAGAATGTTAGTGCTCCTTATAAAAATACCCAGAGACTAACAGACGCAGCTCTCTGCATGCTTCTGCTCTGTTATTGATCATCTCTGCTTGTGTCTGTCTCTGTCTCTGTAGGTAATAGGGCTGCTGGATGTCTTCACACCTGCTGCAACATTAGAAGACTTCAATGAACTGTAAATCATCTTTTCTCTTGGTGTTTACTACAAGCTTCACTTGTCACCTTTTTTTTATCAGAAGAAGATCATTCTGTTATTAGGGGGCATGCTGATGGAGGCGGAGGCGACCCTAGGGGGAATTAAATGCTAGAAAAGATGTCTGATGGTTGCCATGGCATCGACATCAGTTCTTCTCTAACTGAAACTCACCCAGCCCCCCTCTTGAACATACTCTCCTCTCTTTTTCAGCTACCTGGTGACTAACCTGATGGGTGCAGACCTCAATAATATTGTCAAGTTTCAGAGGTTGTCAGATGAACATGTACAGTTCTTAATTTATCAGCTGCTTCGTGGCCTCAAGGTGATCAACTACACACAACACTGAATGCAATATGATATACTGTGGATATTGACATATAGATAATATATCAACAGTTTCTAATACTTTAATAAAATTGTTTGTTAGTTTGTTTACATTCTGCCTTGAAGTTGAAGAGATTCATCCATTACAATGACCAAATACCCATCTGTCTACTGTTTTAACTGTTTATGCACTGACAAGGAAAGTGTGCTTTTGAAATACTAGAATCCCCAGTAAAAATCTTTATAGTAGAGTGAACAGAACCTGTCAGCAATGTTTGTGATCAAATTTAGGAACCACACTCTACGTTGCACAGATTGCATCTAGTGAATGCAAACACTCAATCAGTCCAGCTGCTTGCAGAGACTGGCTGTCCAGCCTGCCCAGTTACCATGGTGCAGACAAAAGCAGCCTCCTTTTAGGCAGGATCTAATGTGGTGAACTGCTCTCTTGACCTCTGCTTCCTTTATGTCCCGTCTTACTCCCTTCTCCACCCCCTGTCCTCCTGCTCCACCCCATTGCCTGTTGAACAGTACATCCATTCAGCAGGACTGATCCACAGAGTGAGTGCCTTCTCTTTGGCCTTCTTGTGACTTCGACCAGCATTTTGTTTTGTCTTGCACTCCTGATCTAGAGTGTTAAAATGGTTTATTATCAACTTAAAAGCTTAAACGTTTTTTTAAAAAGATCATTCATTAGAATAATATTTCTCACCTTATGCATCTTGTTCTCCCTCCCAGGACCTTAAACCAAGTAATGTTGCAGTGAATGAAGATTGTGAGTTGAGGGTGAGACTGACTTTCAGTTTATAGCCACACATCTTTCATTAGATCCTCCATTCCATAAAATCCATCCCTTTGGAGGAAAGTAAAAACATAAGTTTACCCAACAGATCCTTGACTTTGGATTAGCAAGACAGACGGATGATGAGATGACAGGGTATGTGGCAACCCGCTGGTACCGAGCACCAGAAATCATGCTGAACTGGATGCACTACAATCAGAATGGTGAGATTCCATCAAACAGCAAACATTTAAAAAGTTCATTAAACAATTGATTAAACCATTGGTGTTTCTGTTCCAGTTGACATTTGGTCAGTGGGCTGTATTATGGGAGAGCTGCTGAAAGGAAAAGTCCTTTTCCCTGGCACAGACTGTATCCTTTACTATGATGGCATGAGTCCACTTTTCCACTAAGAGGGACCCTTATATTATCTCTGTAAATTATTCATGGGCAAAGGGCTCTTATGGATTTGTTCAGCTAAATTAATCTGATAGAAAATAGTTGTCAATTTTTCATCTGCAATAAATCACATCTTGCAAGTTGATTTTCAGCAAATCGTGATGACCTTTAACTCCTCTTGCACTAAGATATTGATCAGCTGAAGAGAATAATGGAGGTGGTTGGGACTCCAACGCCAGACCTGTTAAAGAAAATCTGCTCTGAACATGTGAGCAATAATAGATTAGATCTGAAAATTAATGCTTAATGAGAATCGTGTGGTGTTTCTATCACCATTAAAAAGCACGCTTGCACTGATTGATTCTACTGATATGTCTGTTGATTGAAAAGACAGTTTGTGTGATTGATCAATAACTGTTTGGCATCATGTGATCTAAGCTGTTGCACACAAACTGAATGCTGGTCTGTATTTGCAGGCACAGAAGTATATCCAGTCTCTGCCCTTCATGCCCCAACAGGACCTGGAAAAGATCTTCAGAGGAGCAAATCCACTGGGTAGATAAACCATAATTCAGTTATCACCTTCTTAAGTTTGATTAAAACATTTGAAATCCTGCAAAGAGTCAATGCTTTGACCTGATTTCAGAAATTCATTTAGAGGGACAGCTTTTTAATGTTTGTTTTCATCTTCCAATCATATCTAAGCCGTTTCCTTTACTTGTTTTTGTGTCTTTGTGTTAGCTGTTGATCTACTCAAGCGCATGCTGGTTCTGGACTGTGATGGGAGGATCTCAGCCAGTGAGGCTCTGTCCCACCCATATTTCTCACAGTACCATGATCCTGATGACGAACCAGAGGCCCCACTTTACGACCAAACACTGGAGAGTAAAGACCGAACTCTAGAAGAATGGAAAGGTAACAGTTAAGAGCAGATATCCTCACATGCAAAGCATCCTCCTTGTCTTCCTAACATAATTTCCCCCCACTTTTTCCCAATGTATATCCTTAGAGTTGGTATTTGAAGAGGTGAACAGCTTTAAAACACCCAGCAACAAGACCGATAGCCTTCAGGTGGAGCAGTGAACCTCTCAGCTCTGCTGTATCCTCCATCTGTAGAAAGACCACATACTCAGTGAATGTGAAAAGAACAGTGGAAAATCAAGTGATGGAAACAACTTGTGTCTGACTGCCTGTCATGGGTCAATCTGAGCAGCAGGATATGACTGACTCCGTGGGACCAGACGTCCACATGACAAATACAGGGAGGATTTTAGAAATAAAAGGACCTCTGCAGTGCAGAAAGTTGCTTCTTTTTATATTTACCCTCACAGAAGATTAAATGAGGAATACTCAACATCAGGGATTGCAGAGGATGGGATGATTCATATGAAGGAGCAACTTTAATCAACTGAACAGTGTTTACAGACTGTCAAAAAGGTACTGAAGTAAGAAAAAGATGCACACTAGGATTTCCAAAGCAATGACAGGGATGCCGTCTCATCATGAACAGTCAGTGCTTCATGTATGGAATTCATGTTTAAAGGCTTAAAGCACCATTTAAAATCACAAAACAGCTTAGCATTTAGCCTACATACTACTGATGCATGGTTTCAGTGCATTTTATTGTTGCAACATATTAATGGTACTGTATTATAATCACTAAGAGTCCATATTGCATCATTGGTATTAAACTAGAATGATGGTGAAAGAGAGAGGCATTACTGGGGAATCTTACCAACTTTCAATGTGTTCCATCTTAATTTGAGTCATTTTTCTATCTTTTCTCGACAAAAGACAAACTACCTGTACTGCTTTTCCTCTCCTGTTTATGGAATAGTAAACACCAACTGTGCTATTAATCAGTAAGGTAAGTAATATTTGCCAAACCTGGAGCAGAGCGACTTGGCCGCAGGTCTGTGTTTACAGTGTAACCTCACTTCTCATATACAGTTTCTGCTGATGATTGATTGTTAACCTGTTGGCTTTGGCAGCACTCCACCAGGTTTCCATGCTTCATTGCAGTGTCTTTTATAGCCCACATATGTGTTTACAGTGATTTAGATTGCAGAAATGTTATTAACTTTTAGAAATGGTTCCCAGAGGGTATGTAAACAATGCTGGATAATCTGTTATACAACTTGTAGCTTCATCCAAGCAACAACTGGTCAAGTTCCCCAGGCGGGTTAGTCACATGGCAGCCATATCTGGCTGCTTATGGCAACTGGGGAGCTCATTAGTCAACTTTCAAGTTACTTAGGCTTGTTTTTTTGTATTTATAATGCTTGATTATTAGAAATTAAACTAACCATTAGTGGCACCGATATCATGCACAAGCCCAGTTATTTACCTTGATTCTTTTATGATTCAGGGCAACATTATTACAACATATCCATAATTATGTAAAGCTGCACCTAGACAGGTAATGTTTGTATAAGAAGCATGATCTCGGTGCAGATTAGGATAAAAACAGCCGACTTCCTTACTGATGCGTCATTCATCTTGCAGGAGACTGGAGTTTTAGTTCTACAAAACTTTTGCTGAGGTAGAAATAATCTGGTTGTGTTAAACCACAGCACGCAGAGCCAACAGATCACAAGTTTCAGCACAATACTGGAGTTCAGAGCAAATGTGCATCCTCACCAAGATCAACAATCTATCTTGTAATACTTCCTCTGTCTCCCAAGTTTCATCAGACATGGCCTGGTAGTTTTCATATTGAAGCTAACAGACATCTGAGAGTTGCATAATATGCAAATCATGTATTAGATGCAATGTCAAAAAACACATGTAAGCTTAAGTTTGCCCAAATGACCCTCTAATGTCAAGTAAAAATGCATCTATCCTATAAAGATGTGCTATTTTAGTAAACATTTTGGCCTGGCTAGCTTTTTAAAGAGCTAAAAAGCAAGTTTATTTGATTAGCATAAATCATCGACAGTGATTCAAAGTGCTGTACAGAGACATTGAAACATTAGAAAATAAAAAGCATAATTTCAAATTAAAAACACAGTCTTTGTAATACAAAGGCCGTAGAAATGTGACTAGAGAGCTGTTTGGATTTGTAACTAATACTGAAGCTCATTTGAGGTTTGACCATGTAGATTTAGATGAAGCTATCTAGGAGTCAACCTGCTTGATAAGGGAAATTACCATTATAACATATGGTGCAGTTCTTCATAAACACACAACATCAACTCTGTCTGCTCATGTTTTACTCAATGAGATCATTTCTACCTCGCTGAAACTTGCACCATTCAAACAATAATTTACCCTTTATAAATAATTTCAGGATTACAGGAAAGGAAAGGCGCTCTTAGCTGTGTAACGTTTCACACTGGACTGCTACATGTAGCCTTTTGAGCAAGTCGTCTATTAACACTGGATGCAAAATTAATTTACTGTTGAAGTGGATCAAACCTGTGTCTCGGTCAGAGTGTGTTAGAACTCTGAATGTTAAAGTGTTATGTGCTTATGTAAATGTTGTACATGTGATGGGTTTAAATAGAAACTGCAAACTGAATGTAAATGTATACTGTATGTATGTTATAAGATAGTGGTGACTTCTGAATACATGTTGGCATGTGATTCCATTGTATGAGTTTCACATCACTAAAAAGAATGTCAGCTTTGTTTGCAAATGCCTCATTTGATTTTCTGAACAGGTAACTTTGCAAGTTTTGGATGGACATTAAATATCATAATTTCTGTTTGTCATCATGTCCTGTGTCTTACATGTTTCCTATTAGTTCTTAACTTGGCTATGTTGTTTAGTAAATGTGGTCTGGAATGTACATTTGGACATTATTAGTGCTACATCAAGGACCCTTTAAACAGTCTGCTTTCTATATATGGTAATGGTAGTAATGGGAAAACCCTTTTCTGCTCCATTATGACACTGTACCCATGAACAAAACAAGGTCATTTAGCAAGCTTTAGCATGCGATGGAGTGAGTGTGAAGCGCTGTACAAAATAGCCTGCAATTTGGAAGCTATTGTAAGAGTCTAGTTTCACCCCATGTCTATTGGGATCCAACCTGACTTCTTTTCAGTCTTCACTGTTCATAACCTGTTGAACAGAAAAGTGTTGCTACACTTTTTCCCTTTCGGTTTGCCTCAAACTGGGAAACACACAGGGCACAGCCAGAAAACCTGATTATTTCTTACAATCATTATAAAGATTTAGCATTCCAAACAAAACAGCAATTTCAAGATAAACTAAATCAACAAGTGATTATTCACATCCTACGTCAAATGTTGCTTTCTATCAAGCCAAGTGAGGTTAGGACATTTAGAATTAATTTTGATGAGAGAATTATTATTCACTGTGATTCGCCTCTACATCTGCTGTGGGAGGAAATCTAATGCCAGCCCCTCCAGATTACAGACGACAGCTACAGCCTTAAAAAGGCATTTTAACACAAATATATGTCTATATGCTGTGCTAAGAAGCTAGTAATAAAAATATGTGTGAAGAAGAGCTGAAAGAAAGTAACAAGCTGCCTTAGAAGTACAATATCATTGTGACCCAATATAACTTGTTTTTACAGAGAAAATGACATTTTCATACAATTTTAAAATAATTGTTAGATTAGCTTCATGTTTTGATTATTTATTTCAACTTTAAATATCCTCAATCTGACTATAATCCCAAAAATGCCATAAATGAAATTAGATTTGCATTCCCTCTCAGTACATTTTGTATTTGTGCTGTTCTACATGAATAGTTGGGAGTGTTTAGCGAAACAAACTGCAAACAGGACACATGCTTCTGATAATATAGACTAGAACATAACACAGCTCAGCCGTTGTTTAATAGCAAGTGAATGCAACGTCTGTTCAAGGAAATGCACTGTAACTACAAAGTACCACAAACTTCAGTGAATAAATAAATCTCTTTGCAGGCATCCACAGGTTCTGAAACAAACACACTTGGCTCCTGATGCCATACTAATAGTCTCCTTGGACATTAACAGTGTTGCGGCATCTCTAAGGGGCACAAACAACAATTTATCCTGTTATTCTGACCCTTTTCGTTTAATGTTCCAAAAATGAGTGTGCCCCAACTCTTCAGCACCCTGCTGCACGCTCTTCTTAGTCGTGGTAGTCAATCAAGCAGATGAAATAGTTGTCATCATATTTAATTCTGGTGCTGAGGCAAATCTATTTAATCTTCTCACGCACATGTTACCTCACATCCTCTGCTCAGGTAGGATTCAGATGAAACCAGAGTAAGGGTAGAAACGAATCAAGCAAGCTGTCAGTATTTCAGGTAAGGTTTACAAGACGTGACTTTTGCTAATTTCGACATTCCTCAGAAAGGTTTTTTTTTTTTTTTTTTTTTTTTTTTTGGCTGTTTCCAGTGAAGTTGAATATGGAAGACTTTCAACTTATTATATTGCATTTTGGTTGAAAACGATTATTTCAACTTCTAATTTCCACAACGTTGCCACAATGCCGTCTTTATATGGGCAGATGTTCTGCAGCTTTCTCCCCCCACATTGTAGACACACCCATAGACTACCCAGGGCGACCAGGAGCCAGGACTAACAATGTGAAATGAGTGTGTGTGTGTGGTCAGCTGTTCTATGTGGAGGAATTTAGCGCCGCACCAAACTCTGCTGCTCTGCGCTCTTTGGCTTTAAGTTTAATTTCTTCTCATGAGAGTTCAGATCGGACCTGCACCCTGACCTCAACCTTGTCTGGACGGTGGGGTATGGACTTTGCTGTGCGGTCCAGGACGGGATTCTACCGACAGGAGGTAAACAGAACCGTCTGGGAGGTACCGGAGAGGTACCGGGACCTGAAGCAGGTTGGAACGGGTGCATACGGAACTGTGTGGTGAGTTTGAGAGAAAGAGAGAGAGAGAGAGAAAAAAAAAACAACTTCAAAGCTCAGAGTGATGCTAGAAATCACATCCTAAGCTATGTAGTATTCTTCACAGCCTTTATTTAAATTTATTCTGTTCTATGTCAGATTTTTCTTTCTTTCTTTCTTTCTTTCTTTCTTTCTTTCTTTCTTTCTTTCTTTCTTTCTTTCTTTCTTTCTTTCTTTCTTTCTTTCTTTCTTTCTTTCTTTCCTAAACTGATCTTGTTTTACTTTCTTTCCATCCTGTCCCTTTTACTTCCACTTTTAGATCTATGTTTATAGATATATATATATCAGCCACTTCTGGCTTTAGTCAGTAGTTTATGCACAGCTGGCTCTGCAGGGCCCCTCTGCATTGTTTGTGTGTGTTGATGGTCAACAAAGAACCCCCACCACCCACCCAATCTCATTGTTTAGGGGAAGTCAAAGACCCCAAGCTAAGCGTACAGAATGCACTACTACTTTGTTTCTAATCACAAAAGTGGCTTTTTTCCCCAATGCAGACTGCCCCCCCTCAAACAAAAAAAAAAAAAAAAAAAAAAAAAACTTTTGATTGATAACATTAAAGAAGCAGCATCCTATGAGCTCTTATTTAAATTTTTGTTCCACAGTAGAGTTTAGTTTGCTCACAAATGTTTGAAAATAATCCATGTTATATCTGTGTATTTCAGCTCAGCATGGGACCGCCGCACAGGAGCACAGGTGGCCATCAAGAAGCTCCACCGGCCCTTCCAGTCCAAACTTTTTGCCAAAAGGGCCTACAGGGAGTTGCGACTACTCAAGCACATGAAACACGAAAATGTAAGAGTGTTTTCTCATTCTTATCAAAGCTGCAATAGTAGATTTTAACTTGCGCTGTTGTTCTGCCTGATTGGCTCCTCTTTAGGTAATTGGGTTATTGGATGTTTTTACTGCGGAGATCTCCTTGGATCGGTTTCGGGACTTGTAAGTACTTCTACTTTTCCCTTTTTGTTATTCCCAGAAGCTTTCTGTGTCTTGTGGTCCCACACCTTTTCTTGCATCCATAGTTACCTGGTGATGCCATACATGGGCACGGACCTCGGCAAGCTGATGAAGATGGAGAGGTTGTCAGAGGACAGAGTACAATTCCTTGTTTATCAGATGCTGAGAGGCCTTAAGGTAGAAGAAAGCTAAATGTGATCTCTCCAAACATTTGTGATCATTTAAAAAAAAGAAGAAAACAAAAGAAAGTTCCCAGCTCAACCCATTTTAGTTCTCAGAACGCTCTGAATCTCAATTTATTGGTCTTGCCAGTTTAACCTTAAGATAATTAGAGGCTAATGTTAGCTGAATGTTAGATGTTGGATTGTTTTTTTTTTTAGAGCAGAGCTGATGTTGCCTGCATTTTTTTTCTCCACAGTATATCCACTCTGCAGGGATCATCCACAGGGTGCGTGAACTTTGACCTCTTAGACTATGAGCTTTTGGGGCAAGGCTTTTCTCTTTCACACTCTCTCTCTCATTCATCTTGTTTCCCACACATGCAGCTTTACAAAGTCTGTGTGTGGATTTGTGAATTTCTCTCAAGACAGAACACCATAAGTCTGCATTCCTCAGTATCTCTGCATAGTTTATTTTATTTCCCTGACAGTAGATAAAAGTACAGTAAGAACTGCTAACATTTCTGTTTTCCCACAGGATCTTAAACCTGGAAATTTGGCCATTAACCCAGACTGTGAGTTAAAGGTAGCTCAGCACTCAGCAAATCAATCTTGATATAAAAATTTCCTCATATTTTTAAACTTCTTTGTTACTTATCTACCATTATTTTGCTTCAGATCCTTGACTTTGGTTTGGCAAGGCAGGCTGACACTGAAATGACGGGTTACGTTGTGACACGTTGGTACAGAGCCCCCGAAGTTATCCTCAACTGGATGCACTACACACAAACTGGTACGTTTCATTCTCCATGGGAGGGTGGTGTACACCACTGAGACCCATTTTATAACCTTATAAACAGGAAAAGATTATGCTGTGCTTTGTGTTGCAGTGGATATCTGGTCAGCAGGTTGCATCATGGCAGAAATGCTGCTTGGAAAGCCACTGTTCAAAGGAAACGATCGTATCCTTGACTTGTTCCTTCTTGTTGAGCTGATGTGATATGAACTGTTTGAGAACTGAGCCAGTTATCATCTATAAACATCCTCCCCCAAAAAAGTGAGGATGCAGTTTAATTTGAACCCCAAATTTAACTAACAATATCACTAAAAGTTATATAAATAAAATATCAAAACTGGGAGGATTGATTCACAATTGGTCCTGGTCTCTGAGGATCAAAATGTGGAAGAAAATTCCCAAATCTAAATCGTTTGAAACTTGTTGCTGGCATAAACTCATCAAGTTGGTCAATAAATGTACAAATAAATACAGTTTTAATTGATATGTGAACTATTTCTTTTTGTTTTCAGTTAGCTTTGTTGATGAAATAAATTACAAACAAAATCTCTCTACAACCTTTTATGTTGATTCTATAGTCGCATGGTTCATAGAGAGCACACATTTTTATCCACACAACAAGCATCTTAACCCTTAAAACTGTCAGACTTGGATCAGCTCAGAGAAATCATGAAGATCACAGGAACTCCAACTTCTGACTTTGTTGCAAAACTACAGAGCCAGGACGTAAGTTTTAACCTGCGGGGGTTACACTGACCTCTGAGGATGACGCAGTTACAATATGAAATGAGTTGTAATGCCTTTAGTTAGTTAGTACATTTTTGATAATAAAAATCACAATTAGGGGTACAGCGTGTAACAAAATCAAAGGTCAGTGACAGAAAAAAAGTAATATAACATTAAAATCTGTCTTTCTATTTGTATTTAATCACTTTACTAAAATAAATGCTATATTTTTATGCTCTTAGAATTTATAAGAGCTTTAAAACTGCAGGGCTGGCTTTGTTTGATAGGTGCTAGAGCAACGTTTCAGATAAGTTTTGCCTTAAAAGGCTAATAGAAGAAGACCGTACACATGTACATAGTACATAGTAGTACTGTAGTGCAGTCATCGCTGCACCTGAGGCCACTGGATCCACTCACAGATGAAAACATTTTCATGTCTGGAAGAATTTTGGCCACTGCTGGCCACTGTCCATTCATAATGTGCTTGGTTTTTGAAGCCATTGCTATGCTTATTTTTACCACTGCATATCAGTAATTGTTATACTCTTTACCTTTAAAGAGATTGTAGCCTTTTTCAGTTTGACAGGGCTTCATGATCATGTGAAAATGTACACATTTATCACTGATGTATTATCAGATTACATCAAAAAATGTTATTAAAAATATCCTAAACACGCCATCTTCTCTCGACTCTCTCTGTCCACAGGCTAAAAACTACATCAGGAGCTTAACAAGAGTGCCAAAAAAAGATTTGCATACCATTTTCTCCAAAGCCAGCTCAAACGGTAAACAAGCATATCTGTTTGTTGTTTCTCTGTATATTAGTTAGAATCATTCTGACCCTGATGTGGGTCTGTGCACTGCAGCGGTGAGTGTTTTGGAAAAGATGCTGCTTCTGGACCCTGAGTGCAGAGTGAGCGCCTCAGAGGCCCTTGAACTCCCCTTCTTCAGCGAGTTCAGAGATGCAGAGGAGGAGACAGAGGCGCTGCCGTACGATCAGACCATGGACAACACAGACCTGCCGCTGGACCAGTGGAAACGTAAGTGGCTTATTGAAATTTGCCACCAACTATGGGTTTGATTCCTACATGGAGCCAAAAGTTGTTCAGCAGTTCCTCTCAGCTATGTGAAATGTTCCAGGATCTTTCAGGCAACTTCACAATTTTGCTCATGCCAGCTATGTGTTCAGAGTTTTTTTGTTGTTTTTTGAAAACCTTAAGAGCTTCAAGTTTTAAGTTGTTTATTTGTCACATGCACAAACAAAATCCCAATGAAATGCAGTCGTACATGCATTCGAGGCTGTGCATGCCTATTTACCACCAGTAAAAAAAAGCACAGTAATAAACTAAAAAGACATAATAAATATAAATAAAATAAGCCACAGAGAGGTACATTTTACTGATGTAGTCACCTGAAACTTCAAATGTAAGCTGAAGCTGCTTCACGTGACATCTGCTGGCTTGCACATTCATCACTATGTTGTTTAGAGTTTGTTGCTCCATCCCAATGTGTAAAAAGCATGTCAAACTTTTATTTGTAGTCATATCTAAAGAGCGAAAACTCATGTAGAACTTTATTTTATCTACTGCCAGAGGAAGTTGCTGAAGAATCTTTATTGATTAGTGTTTAAGACTATAATACACACAAATGGGGAGTGGATGTCTAGGGGTTGCATAGGTGGGCTTGGGTCTGGAGGGCCTAGTTTGAAGTCTCTAGGCTGGAAACTGAGATGAACCACTGTGGGCCCCTGAGCATGGCCCTTAACCCCCAACTGCTCCAGAATCTGGCAGCCCACTGCTACTAGTGTAACTAGGGTGGGTTAAAATGCAGAGAAGGAATTTTCCCGCTGCGATTAATAAAGTAAAATTAAAATAAATATGTACTGAACAGGTAACACAATCAGCTTCAGGGCAAATAAAAGTAACTTTAAAGTTATTTTAACTTGAATCAAAACCCGGACCTGACATTAGATGGTAAAAACCAAAGTTCTCTTCTTATTTTTGTTTTCACAGGTCACACTTTCACAGAGATACTGACCTTCAGACCGCCCAGGGACTCAAAGGAAACGTCACTTTAGGAGCACACATATGAACATATAGCTGCACCATCTTACGCCCAGTAATTATTTTCCTTTGATGTTTTGTATTTGTATATGAGTGATCCACCTGATTAGTTTGTTAGTTTATAGAAAAACAAATGTGATTTGTGCAACCGTTGAATAAAGATTTTACTGTTATTTGTCGTTGTGCAAGATTATTTAGTCTATGTTTAACCAACATACTGCTGTTTACAGTTTGTATTTTTGAAACTAAAGGTGAGAATGAATCAAGTAAATGCAACATGAGCTACTTTTTTTTTCTTTTGTTCATATGACAAACAAATGCCCAAAAGTTATCAAAGCTACTTTCCATAGACTTGATCAGATTATCTCTCATCTGCTAAATGCTGGGTTAGGCTCCAGCTTCCCTTAGTAGACAAAGCGGTATAGATAATGGATGGACGGATATTCAACAGCAGCTAGTTGAATTCTTATTTTATTTGGGAAACTATAGTATTTGAACTGCAGATGCACCGCCAAACCAAAGAAAATGCCATATTGTGTTTCCAGTTCTGCTTACGCTGCTTAATGAAACAAGTTATTTCCAACCAAATGATGAAATCCACAGGGCGTTGAGTGATGTGTCAGTCGACGAAACTTAGACTGTCCAGCAAAATAAGTTGGTTTGCCTGCATGAAAACTACCTGGAGTTCCCCTCTAGTGAACTTTGGCTCCATCTGTTGGCTGCAACATGTTTGTACAACACTGAGAGTTTGATACTGAAGACAGAAAAGCTCCAGAGCAGTAACTTCTTTTGGCACTGTTCCTAGACAAACATTTTTCCAAGAAACTTTTGATAAAACTTTATTTATTTATTTTTAAAATATCGTATGCTAAGCTAGGCTAACCAGCTAGCATACATGAAAGTAGAATCTGTGACTGAATGTATGGATATTAAGGAATACAAGTTGTTTTTTTTTTTATTTTAGATGTGCAAGAACAAATTTCAGACAAGCTTTGAGACAGTATTGGCAAATCTTACAAAAATGCCTGTAGATAAGATGATGTTCTCTTTACTGTGACGGCTAACTGGCTGTGTCCCTGCTTTTTCCACCACTTGGGTTTATAACTGTATACTCCGGGGTTCTTCAGCTCAGGTTCCTAATGCCACTGTCCTGCAGGTTTTAGCTATGACCCTGCGTGGATTCACCTGGCCCAAATTAATGGCTCATTGTGCAGAACCCAATAAGGAGGTGTTGAGGAGATTCGCTTCATTTGAAGCAGTTGTGTGAAACAACTAACACCATACAGGACATTGGCGCTCAGGAACCAGAACTGAAGAACTCTGGTATACTAGGGGAAAATTTAGCTAAAATAATATATAGTCATCCCAGTATTAACAAACTATTATCGCTGATTAAGAATTTAAGATTGTATAACAAAGTATAATTTTGTTGCTTATTTTTCTCCAGTCCTGCAGGTAAGCTAAAGGCCATGGTGAGATGTCTGTGTTCAGCTCAGTCGATCTTAGTAACATGGATTCAATGCCAGACATTTAAGAGTTTGTGATTACCTGTTCTAACACCTGTCTAATTTTTTTGCTTTCCACTGCAGATCTTCAGTGGTGTGGATAGTGAGAAAAAGAGGGGAGTATATGTTAAAATGCGTTTTGTTCTCCACTTGTGATATACTTGAAACCCTACCAGGGCTTTCCCTGCTTAGGGTGAGTCTTTGGATTAAGAAAAGCACAGGTCATAAAAAAGGGATTGATGTGAACCTGATTTATAAATAACAAAAAGCTTCTATGGTATTTTCATATTTGTCTTGACAAATTCTGTCCTCATCAAACAGCAAGCTGATGCAATTCTGCGTTTGACTCAGTCTTAATTCATCACACATCAGACAGGTGACTCACCTGAGGTAAACAAATGTCAAGTTCAAAAGAGCCCACACATGAATTATAAAATACATTTTTATTTGTAGCTCAGTTAAAGAAGCTTAATCAGAATCTATTAGTAGACTTGAACTAAACATCTCAATCTCTTGCATAGTCCAATCTAGTCTAAGCCAGTTTAGTCAATGCAATACTTTAACTGATCTGGCAGGTTTAAGAATTAAAGGAACATTGAAAAAGTACTCATACAGACCCAGTCATTCTTTTTATACTGCATTTAAGATAGTGACAAACTGAAAAGGTAAACTTTAAGTGCATACAAAGTTTTCCTCTGGATTTACGGAATTACGTCATGTGGGCTCAGTGTGTATTCGACTTTCTGGTGGCTCACCTGTTTTTTTTTTAACTGCAGATGCTGATAATTTCACTTAATGAATACTAATGTAACTGTTCTACAGACATCAAGGTTCATAGTTAATTTTTTATTAAGTTCTTTTTTTCGGTTATTGTTATTTAAATGCACCAAAATCAGAATTTCAGACAACTGAATGTGTGGATTTCCAGCTTCTGATTTAGAACTAAAAGAGCAGACAGCAGAGGATGGCAGACCAAACAAAACACCAGGAGATGAGGTAAAGCTCAGCAGTCCATCTCCATGAAGGTGAACAGAATAAAGACGAATGTAGTTTATATAACTAAATCATGGAGTTGGCTTTGAAATCCTAAATTTACTAAGGAGCTGATTTGCCCTCAGTCCAAACGTCACACTCCGTACTTCTTCTGCAAGGCTGCCACAAATTGTCGGTCTGGCTCAGCTTGAAGAAGAAAGTCAAACAACTCCTTAAGCACTGTAGAGTGGAAGGGAGAGAAGTACAGAAATTATTCAGATGCTGGAGTGTGTGGGTGAAAAAAAGATAATGTGCAAATTGTTTGCAGCAGCTCAAAAGAACTCTACCTTTTTTCTCCTGGGACGACATGAACATAACAGCCATGTCAAAGCGCCTCACGTTTGCTAGATTGCTCAGAGTCTCCAATGTGACGGTGGGTGGCTCATTCCTACACGAAAACTTGTTTTAATATATTACCTCATACCATATACTGTCATCACTCTTATAGATCTTTTAGTTTTTAACATGTCTTCATCCAAAAGATTACAGCATGATTACTCAATCAATAATAAAATCAAAACTTGTTGAACTAAACACACCCAGGCCTGTTCAAACCTTTTATTTTATAAGAATTGAAAAAGCTTACTTTAAATAGAACTCATGCAGCGTCTTCAGGATCTGATTGAGGATGTTTGGTTCGAGCGAGTTGTTAAAAATCCTGATGTATGATTCAGGCTTGATTTGCTGCAAACAAGGATGAGATTTTTGGCCCAAAACAATTTAAATCCTTCAAGAATTTAATTTAATTTAAATATTTTTAAGGTGATTTTCTTTATGTTACTAAGATCCTATAAATCTCACCCTCAAATATCTATAAATTGCTTCAGGCTGGTTTCCAATCTTTCGGAGGTCGGACTCCAGCTGGAAGCTGTTGACAGGTGGAGGAGGCACATCTGTTTCTGTCAAGGAAGGTGTGTTTGGTATGTCAGGAGGAGGAATGGTTTCCTCTTGCGGTGGTCGTCCAGATTGTCTGTTAGCAGGATGTCTGGTGAGCACAAACGGTATAATAAACAACTATAATAACACGATAGAAGCCACAAGTTTTCAGAGACAGTAAAATAGGACTGCTTACAGGTCAGATCTATGTAAGGAATCAGATGCCAGCTCCTCAATTTTGATCATCTTGGCACTGGGTGATGTTGACAGAGGAGAGGATCCATCCACAGACTCCTTTACCACTTCCTGAACTAAGGACTTTGACCCATCAGACTCCACCTCAGGCATCGTCACCTTCCCGCTAATCTCCTCAATGTCGACCCTCTTCAGAGGTTTCTGAAGAGCAGGGAAGAAAAAGCGGTTTCATGAAGGAAGAGGACTGCATGGGTCTATGTTAATTTATGTGCCAAATAGTATGACGTCAACAGTTACTGTCCAAGTATCTAATGTCTAATTTTTATATACAAGTTTAAATATATCTACCCAAAATAATCCAAGAGTGACAACAGTAATTGTTGTGCAGCAGGAAAAGCTTAGTAAGAGATGTTTCCTACTCACAGTTGAGCGCAGATGTTCTGGTTTATCTATTGGCTGGACCGTTCTCCGTGAGCCATCATCTGTTTGAAGGACACCACTGGCACTCACGTCCTACACAAGTGGAATACGATGACAGGTGGAGGAACATGTAATCATTGCAGCCAGCAGCAAAGAATATTGTGATGAGTATTTCAACAGTAATCTTGTTAGCAGAGATACTATTACATACAATATGAAGTTTCTGGAGTTCATTCAAGGCCTGTTTGTTCCCTGGTTCCAATTTTAACAGCTGCAGAAAATCTGTGATGCACACAGAAAAAAGGTAAAGATGAAAATTAGTTCAAAAGTAGACAGACAATAGGAATACAGCAAAATCTGCTATGGCTTTTTGGCTGTTAAGGAACCTTGTTTGGCCTCCTCCAGTTTCCCTAAAGACACTCTGGCTGTGCCTCGGCGGGCAAAAGCCTTGGAGTAAGTGTTGTCCAGAAAAATGGCTTTAGTGCAGTCCTCCTCTGCTTCATTATACCTGCAGCAGGAAAGAATGATATTCAATAAATAAAAAACAATTAAGTTTGGTTATTTCTCTTAGCTATATCTTTCTTATAGATTTGTCATGTCCGTACTTCTCCAGCTTTAGGAATGCCATGGCTCTGTTAGCAGGTAGAAGGACGTTCAGGCTGTCCGCCTCCATGCCTTTGGTGTAGCACTCTACAGCTGCTTCATACTTCCCCTCTTTGAAATAAGCATTACCCTGAATGACATTTTGCAAGGAATTAGGGTAGCAAACAATTGTCTGCAAAGAAAGAAACTGAGCTAAGACTTCAGGTAGCTGTTAAACTGCTTACTCTGTCTTTATGCATAACCGCTTCCTGTTTTCTCTGCTGTTCCTCCACTAACCGTTGCTGATCAGGATCGAATACAGGAGCCTCCCTTGTCTGCGTGGCTTCACTTGTGACAGTAGATACCTGATGTCCAAGGACCTGAACCATCCAGAACGTAAAGAGGATGCTAAAGATGAAGAGACCAAAGACAAAATCCAGACCCAAAATAATCACCAACCTCTTTGATTTTCTTCACTTCATTTTGTGCTTCCAGATTCCCAGGATCAAGCTTGAGAACCATCTCATAATCTGTTCAGAAACAGAATCACACTGTCATGTCTGGGTTCTATGGTCAAACATAGTATTTGAACTGTCTGCTACCTTCTAATGCAGATTCATATGTCTTCAGTGCAAACCGAGCTGCTCCTCTCCGAGCATATGCTTTGAAGTAGTTGCTGTCAAGAGCGATCGCAAGGTTGCAGTCAGACTCTGCTACAGCATACCTACAGAGAATACAGAATTAAGCATTTAGAGAGAAATTAACCGTTTTACTAATAAGCAACCGAGTGGTTATAAAAGCTTACTTTTTGAGTCTATAAAAGGAGGTAGCTCTATTTGTGGGAAGCACAGGGTTATATGGATCAACCTCCATCCCTCTGGTGTAACATTCAATGGCATTATCATACTTCCCATCTTTAAAAAACTTGTTACCCTGCACATAAAAGCATAATCCAGTTAAGTGAAATAGTTCACTCATCTTATACTTTGTTTTCTTTTTGTTACCTTTTCCTTTTCAGCCAGAGCTTTCTCCTGATCAACTGTGGCATCCTCTGAATCTGATTCATTTGACTCAGCATGAGATTCCTCCTTATCCATTTCTGCCAGAGCTTTGTCCTGCCACCAGAAGGGGGGAAAAAACAAAACAAAACAATATGTATGGTGGTAGACTTACCATTAATTCCACAACTAACGCTAGGTAAGCACGGAATAAAGTCCCTTGATAAAACTTTGGATACCACATCAAACTTGTCCCATGATCGATAGTCGTATGCTTTTATTCGAGAAGCTTGTTTGGACTCATCTTCTTTTATTTCACCATCACTAGTCGGCTGCGTCTTCTTCCTCTTTTCCCTCATCTTTGTTTTGTAGTCTTTGTTGCGTACAGGTGGAAGTTTCTTCTACAACACAAATACAACAAGTGGCTGACTCTTGAAGGGAATCCACTTTTGCTCCAGGGTTCAGTATCTTTATTTTCTGTAGCAGAGGAATACCTGAACCTCCTGGACACCTCCTGTCCTCAGCGCCTCATCTTTCTTCTTAATGTCTGACTCCCAACTCTCCAGCTCCTTCATGAAACTCTGCAGATCCTCCGCATTATGCCTCAACTGAAGCTGTAACTCAACCGCTTTGCTTCCCCCGGACATCTTACCTCCTGCGAAACAAACATTTGTTTTGGACAAATTCTCAACGTTTTCTTGATTTACTTCAGTCTTCAAGTCCAGGTAGCAGAAGCCATGAGGAAAGCACTAGAATCACGTTGAGGCTAGGCGGCTAGCAGAAATGCCAAACACTTAGAAAAGAAAGTGGGGGAAAAAAGAAGTCAAATTCTGCTTGTACTTAATAAAATACCTGTCGTTTCTTTTCTAAATTCAAAAGTAAAATGTAGCTGAAGTTTTTAAAATAAAAAAACACAAGAAAACGCGCCCGTATTCACAGCTTTCTGTTTGTGTTCGGAGCCATGACAGCAAACTCCCAGAAGCCTTTGCTGTGGGTACGCTGGACGTAACCAAAGATCGTCTATATTTATAACCAATCACTTACGCCACAAACCTAAATTAAGATACTGTGATGTGCCGACACTGTCAGGACTACTAACCCCGAAATGCAGAATACAGTCACACTCTAAACAAAACTGACCATGTAATGTATGGCCCTTTTTAACTTTAGGCTTATCAAAGACAAAACATTTCTTGGAAACTGCGCCTTTTGTGCTAGCTCAATTGGTTGGTTCTCATTTGGGTCCACAAACGTTCTTTTAGAGTAAATGACTGTTCTGTACAATCTGAATAGACGATCTTTATAACTAAACTCATGGGGGTAGAATAGCATGTTGTTGCTTTTATTAGACAACACAATTAACTATATTTATTTATTTTATATATAAAACGATTAATTTAATAAATTAAGACCAGAAAAAGAAAAAAAATCGTATTCATTGCCCGTCTTTTAACGAACCTACGGTACCACGTGGTCTTCAAAACCGAAATGACCTCTCTTGCTAGCTAGCGGTGGCAAACCAGAGGAATTTATGCTAGCATTTCCTGATTATAGATAGTTTGCACAATGGACCAGACTAAACAAGACGAAGAATATGGATATGACCTTTTTCCTGATAGAAACACGAAAAATTTCAAGAAAAATTCATTTAAGGAGAGCATATTCACATTTAATAACAAGTGTCAGGTCATGTTACAGTTCGCAATGGAAACTAGTGAGTATCGATGTTTGCTAAATTCTTTTAAAGATAATGTCATGTCAGCGGTGAATATCTTTCAGATTCTGATTTGAATGCTCGGGCAATGACAGCATTTAATACCAGCGCCATGATTAGCATAATGTAGCCTTAAAAGTGGATTGTTAATGAAAGCTAATTATACTCTGTTTAAGCTAACCCTTCTCTGTGCTTCTGCCAGGTCCGTATGCCAAACTCCTCCTCAGTGCCATGAAAAACTCAGGGTGGTACGTGTCATATTTTATGTCTTGTTTACAGAAAAATGAAAGAATATCTGCACGTGCAACCACTGTTACTTTATGGGGTTTTTAAATATATATATATATATTAAGGGAAAAAAGTTGCCTTGTAAACCCTTTCATTTCATTTACTGGACCATGTTAATGAACTTTTTCTTTATCTGTGTGTTAGCCCTGTTGTTAAGCAGTAATTGCAATTAAACATTTTATACAAACTTAATCAGTCCTGCACATAACATTTAGTCCACTCCTGTGCACAGAACAGGGTCATCTCTGGGATGATGATAGGTTTCCTAGCCTTAACTACAGTAAACAGGCCCAAACTATGAAAATATCACCACTTTTGTTTTTTTTTAACTCTTCTTTCTGTATATAGTAAAGTTTTAAAAGAACGGCACTTATCCTGTGAAGACTGTGATGGGACAGTTAGCGGTGGCTTTGATGCAGCCTCCTCTCAGGTAGGAAAGGTGATAGTCAAAGAGAAGAAGCTAAGTATTTGTTCTGCTTGTTGAGAACTCAACTCGTGATAGTTGTTTCTTAGATTGTTTTGTGTCAGAACAACATCCACCAGCAGTCTCATATGAACAGAGTGGTCACACATGAGCTTATTCACGCCTTCGACCACTGCCGGGCCCATGTAGACTGGTTCAACAACTTCAGACATCTGGCTTGTTCTGAGGTAAGGAACAGTTCCTTTTACACTGGTATCTTGTAAACAAATGTGATGAACCTGTTCTCAAAAATATTAAGAGTCCTTTTTTTTTAATGATCTCTTCAGATACGAGCAGCTAACCTCAGTGGAGACTGCTCCTTTACCAATGAAGTATCTAGATTCAACTTTGGCCTAAAGCAGCATCATCAGGTACTAAAGCTGGACTAAAGTGACTCTTAAAGGTAGTTTCAGCCCTGTGGCTCCAGTCTAAAATCTCTTGTCTCCTTTGAACAGGAGTGCGTCCGCGGTCGTGCTTTGCGCTCCATTCTGGCTGTCAGGAAAATCAGCCAAGAGGAAGCAGAGAAAATAGTTGATGAGGTGTTTGACTCATGCTTCAATGACCACGCGCCCTTTGGACGGATCCCTCACAGCAAGAAAGATGCAAAGTTTGCCTTTAGAGATTACGCAAACAGGGATAGATATTATTCAAACCTTTAGTGTTTGTCGCAATGTAAGTAATTTAAGGGTGCTCTGGCAGGCGAGGACACGAAAACGAACTTGGCAAAAAAAATATCTTCAAAGCCCTGAGGACGACTGTGTGAAGACAAGAACGACAGTACGTTTCATTTTCTTCCATTTGGAGAGTTCTGTGAAAAGTGATTTTAAGGACTGATTTTGCTCTTAAAGTGAACACCAGTGATTTTTGCCATTTGTTGTTAGGTAATCAATGGGTGCTTTGGAAATCCAAGATTTTTTTTTCCATCAATATTTGCTGTGAAAATAATGAGAATTGTGGATACATTTCTTCCTGCGGTTCTTTTTAGCACATGAGTAGAGCTCAATGTGATTACATTAAATATTTGAATTAAAATTTGATTTGAAGTTTCTGCCTTTCACAGTTTTAATTCTAGATTCATCCATAGGCCGCATATAAAAGTGGACGTAGTCTTTGGGAAGTGTCTCACTGTTGAATGAAATGCAGATTTAAAGCCTTGAAACGTATTTTTATGAAGCAGAGGTGACCGTATGCAGACATGAGAGCAAAGCTTGAAAGTGAAATTTGAACTCTGATTAAATAGGGATATCTTTGAAGACAATTATCTTAGTTTTTCCACATTTTCTTAATATGATGCTGGATTGTGATGTGATTCTTAGTATAATCTCAAAGTTATTTTTTAGGACAAAACTTGCCTTTTCCATTTGTCCTTGGTGCAGTTTATGACTTGCCATCTAGGAAAGTAAGTGTTATACTTATAAAAATGTATTACACAGTCAGAGCCTAATCTCATTAGAGAGGATTCTTAAAATTAACACGTGGGACAAATACGATGAGTAAAGTGGGGAAAAGTTCTTCAAATTGACAGTCATCTTTGTTCACATCTGTACAGCCTCTGTAAAATGTCAGTGCTGACATCTTTATTGGGCATTAGCATTTAGAGACTCTTGTATTCCTCTGCAGAGATTAATGAGGGAACAAGTTATGAGTATTATCCTTGTAATCCATGTTTTTTTCCTTTATCTCCTCTTCCCAAACTGCCTATCTCAAAGACAACAGCCTCTGCGTCATAATCAAAGTCATTCAGAGTTTCTGGTGTTGGAGTGTAATATTCAGCTCTTCATATTATCCACTTAGAAAATACAGCAAAAACAGAGAATAAGCATGGGCTTGAAAAACAAGGTGAGTGGGTGGGATGGGGTGAGCAATGGAGATTAGGTTAATTTTGGAAGCTTAATTTAAGAATGATGAGAACAGTCTTGAAGCTTTGGGATTAATGGGAAGCAAACACAAGAAAAGACAAATGATATTTAAATTAGCACATCTAGACTAAATGAAGAAAGCATACTAAACAATGGGATTACTGGAAGAAATGAACACATACAAATAAATCAATGAAAACAAACAGTGGTCAAATATGTCTGATACACTGAAACATGCAAACCAAGGCAGTGCATGTGAAATTCTGAGATTTATTTGTACTGGAGACTAACCTGAGCATCCAACATATGCAGAGGTCATGCGTCCATAAAGGCAACTGCTAAAATGAAATCATATGGATAAATTTTATTCCTTGCATTACTGGAACTTCTTAGCAAATTGACACCACATTGACATTTTTATTCAAAATAAATTTGCCAAGCTGATTGGAACAGCAGAGGGTGTGATGTCGACGATAGAGACCTGACGATTTGTTAGTCTCTATTCTGAATTATATAAAGAAGTATGAGACAGTTACATATAAGTGCAATAAATGGTTATTTTCAACCGTGTACAGCTTTCAACAGGCCCTGAGGAAAATTAACTTAATGCTACCCTTTGACAAGCTAACTGCTAAGTTTAAGGACTTGCCAATCAGGACTTGGAAAGAAGGAGTAAATTAAAGTATCACGTCCTTTTTGAGAGTGAGCAGCGAAATCCAAACCGTGAGGAGAACTGGGCTTCCCTTCAAAGATAGAAGATGCTCATAGAATTGAGAAATTGTTGAAATTTACATATAGCTGTTGAAGGTGTGGTTGAAAGGAAAAACTTGTCTGTGCAGCTTTCAAGGAAAGTGATACCTTTTTATGTAAAGGGAATAACTCCATCCATTCATCCATGGTGCAATAAATAATATTTCATGAATTCTCTTTTGTTAATATTGCCAGACCTTATTTCAGTGTTGCATCTCTCTACTTCACATACAAACATCTCAGTCTAGTTATAGCATCAGTATAATATATTAGTGTGGAAATAATCTGTAAAATTATGAGGTTCCAGCAACTACCTTTCCATTGCATCCATTTTATGTTTAAAAATGTGTACCCTGCTGATTACTGGGATAGATTCCAGTTACTGTAGAAAATGGATGGATGGAAAATTAAGCCTCCAATGTTCATTTATGGCTGCAGTACAGTCTCACGTTCTCCAGATGGCAGTTTTGGCCCACTCAACCTCATTATCGGGCCCAGCTTCATCCAACTTAAACTTCCAAAGAAACTGCTGTTACTGTTTTATTGACACATATAATTGAATCAGTTTCATTGTGTCCCATTCCAGGTGACTGTAGGGTCTTTAATGAGAGTAGATATGGAGCAGTAATCAAGTTGCCGCTGAGAAGAGTGACGACTTTCATTATTCCACATTTTCAAGCAGGCAGCACCCACTGTGATCTAATTAGGATGCTCCAGCAACACTAAAGCCCCCCTCACTAATCTGCGGTAGGACAACACATTAACCCCAAGAGCAGTAATGAACTCATCCCATTAATTAGAATAAAGCCAGATTTCTTTGTAGCATTGAAGAGACAATGAAGAGCGAGGACACCCGCTTGCCTTTATGAAGTTTTAAGGTGTCTTCTTTTCTCCGGAGTGGAGCTGACAATGAGAGACTGTTAAATTATTTAGCACTGAAATTTTTAAAGTATTGTGAGATAAGCATAGCTGTCTAACAAAGTGTCTGCACAAGCCAGCCTTTTAGAAAAAAATAATGAATTCTTTTAAAGGGAAAAAAGAAAACCCATTTGATGTTAATTTCTTCACAAAAATGTCTTTGAAATAACCATGACCGAAAGAAGGAAGCATGGAGAGACTGAGCCGGAGAGTTGATAAAATAAAGGCTGTTGACAATGTGGCATCCTTTGCCGAAGATGGTCCTTTTTCTGTCCCACCATCATACACTAGGGAAATGCTCGAACAAAGAACATATATTGAGCCCAGTTGACTGGTCTTTAGCCTGAGGAGAACAATCATCTTCAGTTGATTGAGGACAACAGCACATATCTAAAGATGGCCACACTGCAGGCCCATGCAGAAACCTCTAAAGGGACACATTAAACCTGATTTTAAAAGACTGCATGTGGGACAGGAATCTTGTAATAACAGAACTGTTACAACATGTATGTAACACAATGTACCATCATATCCTGCAATACAAATAGATTTTATTCTGACATGGAGATCACAATTACAAACTGGATACAAATTGAAGATGGGGAAAGAATGGAATTGTCATGTCAGGGAAAAGTAAAAGAAAAATCTGAATAAAAAATATCTTATTATTAATATTGAACTGCTTTTAGTGAATTTTAATAAAGCCCCTACTAACAAATGGAGAAGCCTGGATACTCTGGTTTGCCATACTCTCAGTGCAGACTGTAGATGTGAAGATACTCCTGGCCCATCCAGAACACCACTGTAGCAGGAAAAAATAAATAAATAAATAGAAAAATTAAAAAACAACAACAAAAAGCAGGAAAGAGATATTACCTTAGTGGTACTTGTCCCCATGGCAAGATGGCCTGCTAGGAAGTGGTTTACTGTGTCTGACAACACTACATTAGGCTTCACCCTCTTGTTTTTATATGTCTGTGTTGCTGATATCTATTAAACATCTATGTAGCTCTTTTTTTTCTTGCTGAATGTGCCTCTCTTTGTGAGGCATCTTTACACTAAAGAATAAAATATTATGACTAACAATAGAAAATGAATAAATGAAATGTAATAAACACCAGAAAAAGTAATTAATTACTAGGTACTTTTCCCAAAATGTACCTTAAATTGATCTACATGTTCATTTATTCATAACATAATTGAAAATGAGATCTGACTAATGAATGAAATGGAAACCTAACAGAATAAATTATTAACAGAAAAATGATCAACACAAATCTCAGGCTGCCGGATGTTGTATCTCCGTCTCTTTCTCATGAGAGCTGCTTACAACAGACATGAAGAAACACTTTGTTTCTGTCATAATGAACATTTCTCATAACTTTCTTGTCTTGTATCTCTGTGAGGGAAAACTGATTCTAGGCTTAAACTCTTCCTTTGTTTTCTCTGGACTCATAGTTGGGACTCAGCCCCCTGAACGTGCCTACCACATTTAACCCTGTCTGGCTGTAGTACACACACTACTAATATGTAGCATTGTGACAGAAGGGACAATAGAAATTAGCATGTTAGCATTGATCAGTGGCCACAATCAATCTTTGTTAATTTAGCTTTGGTAAAAACTATTATTTTAACAATAGTAGAAGAAGACTACTAACATACTATTACTATTAACAGTAGTATGAGAGTTTGGGAAATGAGGTTATCTTTCTGTTTTAAAGGTGGATGTGAATCCAGTGCTAGCTAACTTAGTTTAGCATCAGCTAAAGTTTGTCAGGATAAACATAAAAACCTTGCACAATTCAAGTGTATCAGAATCAATAAAGTTAAGCAATTTATGATTTTAGAATAAAATGAAATGAAAACAGAATTAAATGATTTGCAAAATTTTGTTCCCCATAGAACACCAAAACTTTTCAGATGTGAAAATAGAGACATTTTACCATTCAATTAATTTGATGGTAGCAACACATCACAAAAACGTTAGGGGAAACAAATAGTGGGAAAAGTAACTGGCACAAATAAAAACAAGTGGAGGACTATTTGACAACTAATTAGGTTAATTGGCAACAGGTTAGTGACATGACTGTGTGTGAAAGGAACATTTTAAAGAAGCAGAGACTCTCAGATCTTAAGATGGCCTGGGGTTCACCAATCTGCAACAAACTTATACCTCTTTTTTCTATCTGTACTAAAACCTTTATGTATTTTTACTGCTGACATTATGGTTTGGAAGAAAACGGGGTAAAGAAAATTATATCTTTATAACATTTTTGTTAACTTTCAACAGCAAAAAAACATTTTCTGTTATGTTTTTAAATCATGAGTCATAGAGGTTGTAGCAGTAAAACTTATAATTCTGCTCACTGTATCTATCAACTGCTGCTGGTATCATATTTTGTTTTGCAAGCAGCAGTGAAATTCCAATCAAATTAGCAACTTAAACTCCAATTTTCATTTGAACGGCATCCACAATTTTTATAATGTTAGCAGCGACATCTTCATCGACTTAACCTTTTAAATCCACTGGTGACCAGTAGGTGCTCACTGCCACAGCTTACTAATAGCATCCGTTTGTAGTTAATGAAGACAGCTCATCATGGTATTTGAATTAGGTTGTTCTGAGGCAATGTTGAGAGTGGAAGAAAAAGTTTAAATCATTATAATTCACAGCACAAATTCTCCAGAGGTGAATCATCCAGCCTGACAATTAACTTTCCCAGCAGGGAAGCCCTGTTTGAGACTGATGTGGGGGGGTTGAGCATGTAAATCAATTAATTATGTGTGCAAGTTAAAGATTAATTAAGGAGCTGTTGAATGTTGGCAAAGATCATTCTGAAATTGCTATAATTTTATCTAATTTGAACTCAACTGTTCAGCTCAACTCTATCTAAAATATGTATATATTTATACACACACACACACACATATATATATATATATACAAAATTATTGATAGGTTAATTATTGACAGCATGATTTGGACATGCATGACAAACACTTACCTCAGGTTTTCAAAAATGTAAGCAGAGAAGGTTCAGCAATCCTGGTGGAGATGTTGGATGCAGAAAAAAAATTAAAATGCTATCCCTTGATGTTATCCAATTAGCTTTCTGGAAAATGTCAAGATTCTTTTCTGTTTCTTTTTTTTGTTTTTTGTTGTCATGTGTATACATCATGCTTTCCACCTATTTAAAGTCAAACAGATCAGGACAAAGATTGTAAGTTAGTTAAGTTCCCATTTCCTTTTCCCACGTTGTCTCAGTCGTTAGAATAAGTCAAGGGATTTGTGGCACACTGAATGAGGTTTATTAGAAATGAAAGGACCAGAGATTATATCAGGAAATCCCCTCAAAACACACACATACATACACACACACACAGCGTCTCACTGTAGATCATCTTGATACCACAAAACATCCTTAAGTTAAGCACGGACTACTCAGAACAGTCTCCCTCCAAAAACAATTAAATATATTTAGGCTATATTTACATTAGTATGGTTTGCAAAAGAGTGGCATTAGATGATACTACACAGCTCCTAGTGACTTAATAAGCAGACTTCTCTCCAAATGACCCTGAAAACTTAAACAAGATGTCATTTAGCCATTTCCCGGTGCAGACGATAAAGGTTCAGGTAAATTAGCACTGGCAGACTTTTAACATTCATGGTGAAAATGTAGACTAGATGACTTCTACAACAGTAATTAACACGTGGTGGCATTTGAATCTTCATTTTGCTAATCATATGCATGGTATTAATTAGGCCTAAGTGATTAACATAACAACCGCTGGACAATGTCCCAGGGCTGCTTTTCTTTTTTATTAGCTCTCCCTAAAGCCACAGGCTCATTAGTAAAACCTATCAGCCATCTCTGCTAACCTTGACAAGTATTGTGAGTCATGTAATGTTTAAAAGTAATTCAACAAACTGCAGACTGAACTGTGCTGAATGTCGTGCATCTGAGAACAGAACTGAAAAAGAAACACAAGGGTTGAAACAGAGGCAGGATGAAGTCAAACAAAGGGGAGGACAAAAGGAGATATGTTATAAATCAAATGGTACAGAAGTGAAGGTGAAGGAGGGGAAATACGCCCTGCATTGGCAAGTGTAAATTTGGTAAGGCCGGTTCAGGATGAAGATCATAGAAGATACTGCAAACCCAATTTAAACTTGACTACTTGAAGTTTTTTTAGAGGTGAAATTACAAAGTCTGCCGATGAAATAAATAAATGATTAAATAATTAAAAAGACAAATAAAAAAGTTGACCTCTGAGAGGTCCACAGTCTCAACGCCCTGCCAACTTGTGTGAACTGCTTAAACTTAAAGCTCTGTTGCCTTTGAATACTCTGTCATGCGAAACTCCAAGGACATTGGAGGATCACCTTATTCTCCTCCTCGTTCCATTTGTGAAACGTGGCCAGCCTTCTCTGAGCTAAGTGGGCGGCTGGTGGGAGCTCCAATTCATTGAAGGGAGGAGTAGGAGGTAGCCTGAAGGGTGGACTCCAATCCCCGGTGAGCCAATTTAGTTTGACCTCTCATCTCCTGCATTGCAAGTCTAGATAACTGTCCTCCAATCTGGAGGCTTTGTCACAGTTGTGTGGTTGAGCCCTAGCAGCAGGCAGAGCAGCTGAACCTGAACATCCACGACTGGAGGGATTACCGTGTCTTCAATGAGAACCTGTGAACAGGAAGGATTAATTCCTTTTTTCCTGACATTTGCTTGTCTCTGACAGGATAGATAGGAACTAGGACAGCAGATTGAGCTAATGAAAAGACAGGTCTATAGTGTTGCATCTAAAAGGTCAAGGGTGTGACCCCTTTAACTGCTAGTGTTGTGCAACAGGCATAGATATGAAAAGTTGACCACAATAAAATTTTTGGTCAATATCTGTAAGGAAAGATTTAGTTCAGTGTATTTTCAGTTCTTTCAAATTCAGATTGTAGAGTTACAAGAGGCTTTACAGGTCACATGACTCATAAGCGCATGTTTACTAGGAAAGTGTGAAGATTTTAGTTATCCAATTCCAGAAACTATTTGGATCCTGAGCAGAACAAGGACACCATATCAAGAAAAGAACACATCTTGAACACTCACAGCATTTCTTCTTATTATAGTTTCTTTTAATATTCACTCATTAACTCATCATAGGATTCATTATCCCAGAAAGTGGCTCTGATCCTGCATCTTTACACTCATTACTCACCTGTTCATGAAGCAGCATCAGCTCATCTTCCAGTTTTTAACACAATGCCCGCCACTCTTGATCAGCTGCTGGCTTGGCCACTGATTCCTGTCTCAGCCAACATGTAAATAAAAAGAGAATATGACCATGTACCTTTTTATTTTATTTTATTTTATTTTATTTTATTTTATTTTATCCCACATGTGGAAGCAAGAGAAATACAATGCTCTCTTAGTAAATTCTGTTTTTTAAACAATTATAAGATTCAAGTGAGTTGGTGTTTGCAGTAAACCTGCAAAATTTTATTAGTCTATTGATGTGTTCCAATGCTGGTACATGACTACGAGACAAAAAGGAAGAACAACTAAACAATAAATAAATTTATCTTGGTGGCTGAGTATTTTTTTATTTTTTTTAGCTGACAAAGATTAAGTCATTAAAAAAATCATCTGAATTGTTTTTAGTTTAAGGATGCTGAGGCCATTAGCACTGGGTGCTATATTGCCAAGGTGACAATATGTGTCGATCCCCCCCAACACACACCCCTGGTTTACCTTGCAGTTTAATACAGGCACTGATTAAGAGCCTTGCTCAAGGGCAGGTCTAATATAGCTGATGAGAAGAGCGGAGAAGGATATGATTTCCCTATAGACCACCCAGTCATAAGCTTGTCCTATAAACTTTCACTCTTTCAATAGTGACAGCAAAGCAGTAATGGATCCATTTAATTATCACCATAATTAATCCAGTTTTTGTTGTAAAGGAACTTTTTTTTTTATTTTATTTTTTTAGCAGAAAAACATGTAGATTTACATAAAATGTAAGAAAAAAAAAAACTACTTTTCCATTCTTGAACTCCTCAAGTACCACCTGGATCCACTTGGGGTCACTATGATGCTGCTTCCTGTTTCACACACTCGCCTCACCTCCAATGGTCTTAACCCACTTTATCAGGTCAAGACTTAACCTTAAAGACTGACATCAGTTTCACAGTAAATAAACTCTGAATCCTGAATTTGCATTTTTGTGCATGTTTTATGGAAACAGTACAGGAGAGTTGAGAGTGAGCAGTTTAGGGTTACCGGATTGATACTCAAGTCCACTGAATGATTTGCTTTCTTTTCAAATTCTTCCACGAAGTTAACAAACTTCAAACAAGACTGAACCTGAAGCATAAGACATGGCGTTTCTTATTAAAAAGTCACCCCTTTAATGTGAGTTTAAGTGACTCATCTCATAGTTCTTTAGTTTACAAAGGTCTTTGATTGGTTATGCCCCACAGGTCATGATAACCTCCTTCAAGTAATCGCCCCGAGCAGTAAATCTGCATGATTCAAGTTTAATATACATGTGCATTGACTGTACCATTGGGTACAAGGCAAATCTTACTTTTATCTGCAGCTCTGTTCCCCCCCAAAACCCAAGATCCTGTCATTCTCCACTCCCCCTTCACAAAGACGAGGGGAAAAGAAAAAAAAAAAAAAAATCTCCCAAAACCACTTCTAATGAAAAATGCAGCTGTTTGCAAGTTTGTTCACTGAGAGAGAGCATGGAAACGTCTCGCAAGGCACGCTCCGACAGTGCTGTAGGCCTCCTGGCAGACTAACACAAGGGCACAAAGCTGTGGTTTCACATGGTTCAACATGCTGCATGAGTCACCAGAAACATGTCTCTCCCATCCAGCGTGGTGCGGCTCACTGACTTACTGTGTGGTGGGCGAGGGCCAAAGACAATAAGCCAGAAGCTGAATAATAATAGCATTATATGAGTGATGCCCTGCAAGAAAAAAAAAAAAAAAAAAAAAGGCTGTCAGTTTGATGTTAATACCTGGAAAAGCTCTTGTCATCGTCATTCAATGACTGCGATAAAGTGACTGTTTATAGAGGTTTTTCCATTTGGCATCTTTAAAATGTCCAATGTCTTAGTTTTGACATTTTAAGTTTGTTTTGGAAAAAGAAAAGCAAGAAATGAATCCCAGTACTCTTTCAGTTCCAGTAAAAATTATAGCAGCTCACTTCAATATTTCTATTTTAATAAAGTACATGTTGGGTTTTAAGTTGTCTCAAAATGGTTCTGGTTTTACAACTTGCATTTGAATGGTTGCTAAATGGATGATTGATGGATGGATTTAACCACTGCCACTGCCACTGTATGCCTCAGTCCATTGGGTTGTGGACAACTGTGGACAACTGAGTTTGACATGACGTGAGTAAGCTGCCAATATCCTGCTTTTCACAAGGCAGTCACCCTCTTGAAGGGTTGGGGTACCATGCTTTATTGCCAGTTTTACTGTAATTGGAACAATATTTCATAAAATGATGAAAAAGACCTGAAACTGAGAACATAAGCTCAATAGCAAAATGTTGTTGAAGTCATAAATTGAGCGAGAAGTAGGAAATATTCTCAGACTAGCATACAAACTGGTATCTGGCTAAAGTAAAGAATGAAAGTTTAAAGTTTATTTTGTCTCTAACTTATTTTATATATCATTTATACAGTGTGTATCGTTGATGGTTATTTTCACTGTCCAACCAACACATTGTTGAGTAGAGCTAGCAGCAGAGGAGCCGCATAATTGAATCAGGAATCAGCAGAGGCCTAACTTAGAGGTGAAGGACAGAAAATAGTGGAATGACATTTACTAAGTGGAAAGGGTGTGTTCACACTTGTAGTTTAGTTTTCTGGTGCAGACCAAAGCAGATTTATTTAGCAGATTTTTAATTTTATATCAACCCAAATGGTGCAGAGTAAAAGATGGATAAGGTGCTCTCTGATTGGTCAGGTTCCCTGACATCTAGTTATTTTTTACAAACATTCACATAAATACTATAACTGGTGTTACATTTTCAGATTTATTATCTCCTAACTGTTGTAAGGGGAACTCTGTTTAACATGATATTATTACTTGGCTTGTCTCTAGCTGGTGACTAGCTCTAATCTGATTTAGGTTCAGGCAGAATTTGTGACAGGAAGGATGCTGTTGTAACGTTGCATCTTGTCTTTCAAACTGGTCATGTTCTGTACACCAAAACAAAGAAGTGCTTAAGGAAATGGATCAAGCAAATGTAATAAACTGTTACATCTTACAAGCAACGTATTTCTCGCATATAGATAATGCAGTTAGTTTGAAATCAAGCATTAAGCACTGCAAGGTTGAATATCTTTTGTCCTGGCTCATTATTCAATTGGACAAAACAAGATTTTGGTTGGAAGTGGAACGAGACCTTCTTTTCAAGGGATCTTTGGTTCTCATGTTTGGTGCACAAAAAAAAAAAAAGGTTTGGAGGAAATTCAGTTACTCTTACGTTCACACTAGCAGAGCAACTGTACCAAATTGTGTTTTAATTGGACAAAAACAGACAAATTCACTTTGGTTAGCTAACACAGTTGCCTCGGTTTATAGAACTAATTGCACTGCCCCCATGTGGCCAAGCACTGGCACTGCAGACTACTTTTATGTCATGATGTAAGCAAATTATGCTTCCATGGCAAATGGAATGAGGCAAATACAAGATAAAGATAAAGATTAGGCAGCCTGTGCATGAGTAAAACAATGCAAATGATCCTTAGCTACTGATTACTTCTATGTGGCCAGTGACAATGTACTTCAAACACTTTTTAAAGAAGCACTAGTATCTAAAGCTATTACTTTTAGTTTGTAATTTGCACAAACACTGACAACCTCAGAGTTTAAAGACAACCTGTGGTTGAAAGTCACGTCATTATGGTCAAGTCGTAAAATGCATAACATCTCCTCTAAAGCTTCTCTACTTTGAGAAACTGAGAAAATGACATTTTTGTTTTTTATTTGTGGATTATGGAAATGAATAAACATGCTTTTTGGATGGTGGGACACATTAATTTTCAATTTTGTATGGAAGAGAATGCAAATAACATCCCAACAAGACTGTTTCTCATTTCACGAAAACAATGACAGTTGACAGCTGTCATTGTTTTTAGAAAATGATAGTTTCTAATATCCTACTTTTTTTCTTTCATGCATTTAGTGATCAGCTATGTTGTGGGTGTCAAAGTGATCACGGCAACCATGATGAAGTGATTAAAATCAGGCCTTTCTGTATGATTGATGCAGTGTGTGTCACATGTGTTGCAGTCAGGCTGGTAATTACAACACTTTCAAAAGATGTGGAATTTGCCTTTTGAAGTACGTCGGCCTGCAAGGACTTTAAAGAACTCAATGTAAAATTGTCTGGGACTAAAGACACAGAGGCATGAAGCTTGTGTCAGACTAACATTTAAAAATGCAATACAACACAAGGCTTCATGTGTATGTAGAGCTGTTGTCATGCTTTTTTCTCAATTGTAATTTCTTCTACTGAAACAATGATATTTGCCTTTTTTAAGCTAAACTTACACGTTTATTTTTATTTACAGTAGTCAATGGTAGCATAATAGCAATATGACTATGTAGGGTCATAAAGCATTAGTCTGAATAACACCATAGATCCTGTTACCTTATTACCATTAGATTGTGTACTTTGCCTTGTAACTTGCCATGTTTGCTTGACAGACAATGATAATGCCTGCAAATAATTAAGGAAATATGTAAATAAACAAATATATAATAAAAAGTAGGAGAAAGATGCTTGGGAAAGCTCAACAGGCATGAAAGATTACATTTTTGAGCAGCTGATATATTGGCTTACATTTTTTTTCTATTTTTATTTTTAAATTATTGGCTGGTCTGACTTAAAAAAATTAGTGTGGAAAAATTACTTTATTTTTGAGTTTGTATTATATTTTATGCAAAACTATAATTAAGTTATGAGGATATTAATGGGAGAATTTTTAAGAATGTTCTTTTACAAAAGTATTTTAAAAGTTACTTTTAGCAGTAACACATTACTTTTTGGTGCAAGTAATAAAAAAGTAACTGAGTTCCCTTTTGAATGAAATAACTAGTAACTGTAACTAGTTACATATTTTTCATTAACTAGCACAACACTGGACACTCATCCTGAAGTGGTCAACAACATCTGCACCCAGACTGTCGTGGGAGGACAAAACACTAATATATCACAATTTTGTCAACTCCAATTGCACAACAAACTCAAAATTGATACACACTAATGCGTGGCATCCATATTTTAATTACCAATGCCTTTTAATCCTCAATGAAGTATAAACATGCCACTTAGTTTGATTGTATTTGGTATAGGTTATTTTATTTTTAATTTTTAAACTTTTTAAAAGCCTTTTCACAATTTGAACTAGCTCACACATTAAAGATCCAGCTTCTGAAGACCATTGCATGAAAAAACAAACCAGAATGCAATGTAAATAGAAGGTGTGACAATTTTTTATTTCTTTAAAATTCAAGTTAAACTATCATCATTCTTTTCTCCAACTGCTCAAACTGCTGAGAGCAACAAGTCCAGACATGTTGCCTGTGGAGGAGGTGGAGTGGAGTGAGGAACTAACCATGTAAAAAAAAAAAAAAAAAAGCATGCTGGGAACAGTGATTTCCCCAGTCAGGTTGGTTTAATGGGATATAATTGTTTCATAGATTACATAAACACATGGAGTAATATTTCTTACCTATGATAAATACAGATCCTTCCACCTCATTTCAGCTTGCATCAGCTGGTGTTATGACACTGTTCAGGAATCCTGGACTTGTCTTAAAACACCATCTGGGGGATTTTAAGAGTCATGGACAGTTTGCTGCAGGTGGTGGTGGGTGGAGGTTCATGTGAGTTATATGGACCATGGAAGTTTAAAAGGGTCAGTCCATGCATCCAACACAATTCTGGCTTTTGAAAGCTGAGAAAAGGGAAATATGACAGAAAGGCAGGGATAGGCTACATTACTTCTATATTATTATAAAGAACATTTATGTCCATTGTCATTTTTCCATGATGGTGGTGCCATCACGATGCTGCCACCACCATGCAACACTGTCATGATGGAGATCTTGGGATAATGAGAAGTGTCGGGTATGTCCCACATTAAGTGCTTTCCTTGATGGGAAAAAAGTTCCATTTTCATTTAATCTGATCAGTGGACCTTCTTCCATACTTGCTTAAATAGGCCTTCTTATTTATTTTTTTAAGTAATTTTTAGCCACTTTTACATCCCAGCTCCATAAAGTGTACAGCTTATATGAGTCTTATAAACAGATAAAGCAGTGTCTGTTATGGAGATTTCCAGCTCCTTACTTTTTGATCTATTCATTGCCTTTTTGATTATTGCTGTCCTTGCCCGGTCTGTGAGTTTAGATGGAAAGCCCTCTCTAGACTAGGATGGTGCTATATTCTCTCCATCTTGTGATGATGGATTTAATGGAACTTTTCAAGGTTTCAGATATTTTCATACACAAACCTTATTTCTTCTTCTCCCTAACTTTGTCCTTGATGGGTTTGAAGAGCTCTTTGATCTACTTGATTGGTGGTATTGCAGACTGGGGACTTTAGAACAGGTGTGTGTATAATGAGATCACGTGACAGTTAGATTGTATACAAGTGGACCTTATTTAACTAACTTCTAAGGGTTGGACCAGAACTTTTTTAGGGGCTCTGTCTTTATTATAACAATCCTGTCAGACTAACATTACAATAAGGTGTCGCGGAGCAGAACCAGATTAACAAAGTTGATTTGATTGGATTTATTTTGTGCAAAAGTGGGTTGTAACCAGGCAACAAATGCTACTTGATTTAGAGAGGGAAAAGTTTTGTATGAAGCCTGGGTCGTGGAAATAATTAAGTTCCCCTCACTATTATGGAAAGTAATGCTCCACAGCAATTTGTCCACCTGCATGTCTGAACAGCAGGCTTGGTAACAATTACTGGTCCAGGAAAGAAAACATTACTGACTCATTATAATAATGATAGTATTTCGGGCCAGGATAGATGTTAGCCTCTGCAGGCCTTTTTCTCCTCCTTCTCTTTTGGTCGTTGTGTCCATTTCCCACCTAATCTTTAACTTCCATTCTTTCTTATCTAAGCTCCACCTATTGTTTTTCTATAGCTTTAAAAAAAAAAAAAGAAAATTTTGATGTACACTACCGTTTAAAAGTTTGGGGTCACTTTGCCATGGAATTCAATAGGGAAGTGACCCCAAACTTTTGAACGGTAGTGTAAATATAATTCTCTACAATCAACGAATACATAAGATGAAACTTTTTATTCATGCTTTGCTGCAATTTGAGTTTTTAGTTCCATAAATGAGAGGTGGTACCCTGAAGACACACTGTAAGCCCATAAAGTGGTGGGTTATGATGCAATAAGAGATGACGCTTGAAATGCAACTTGTAGACTTTTCTTTACAAAGTATAAACACTAATATTTATGCACGTGCACATGATGTGCAAAGTCACGGTACATGCCCGACAAAGACTCCCCCAAAAGCTCCGGAGTAATTTGAGCCCTGGACTGGATAGTTGTCAAATAGGTAGGGTGTAAACAAAACGATAGATACAGTGGAGGTTAGCATTTGGTTAATTTTGAGATCATGGCAGAAAAACACATCATGGATATAATGCATGTATAATGTAATGTATGTCTTGCCAGCTATTGTGACAAGCATATTTGGCACTGTTTAGCAGTAATGATATATTTTATAGATGTGGGTAATTTCAGACTTGGCCAACAAGCTTTCAAAACTTTTAATCAATTCTACTGCTGTCAACTCTGTAACCTAACATTCAGCCAAATTGGTCTCTACACTGCTCCTACTGGTTAGTTGCATTGTATGTTGCAAACAGGTAGGATTAAAATCTGAGGATGCACACTAATGACACTTAAGTATAATCTTGGCTTAAAGTTGACAATGGTTTTTTTTCTCTCTCTCTCTTAAAATTCTGATTAAACTAGACGATTGTCTTTCTGGAATTGTCATCACTGGTAATTATTGTGTTTGTACAGCTTTAAAAACTTCAGCCTTTTAGGAAGCAACTCCAGAGTTTTTCTGCCCTAAAGATGCTAATGATGCTAGCTTTTCTGTCTGATGCACTGTGCACAGGTAGAAACAGGACTTTGCTTCTGTAAAAATAAAGAAACATAATTATGCATGGAGCTTATTTTAGTCAACAGAATTATGTACCTGCAGATTTTATGTTGTTCCTGGTAGAGTTCAACTAGCCCATGATATGTGTGGTCAGATGTGGGCTGCATCACAACACCTCCTACTGGAGCTTTTGGCAGCAGCTGACACAAGTCATATGATACGTCCCAGCAGGGTTCCACCGATGTGTTTTCTCTTTTTTACATTTGATCAGCTGGTATGTTGTTAGGCTTTGGTCTGTCATTTGTTAGTGCTTTTTCGTTTCAGACTTCTTTACCATTAAAATTCAAACAAATTTTCTGATACCTTTATTCTTGCCACATTTCCATACATAAGTCGCTTTGGTTGCTAGTTTCATTTTAAAAAAAAGGGACAGACTCAAAGCATTCTTCTGTTTTTCTGCAAGCATGAGCATGTGCATGCCCCTTGTCCTCACCATGAACTATAGTTCTGAGCAACTGAGGATGAGGCCTGCTGGAGCCCCCGTCTGCTGGGCAAGCTCCTTAAAAAAAAAAAAAAAAACATATTCATGCTCCAAAAACCAAGTCTACAGTGCCAAGACATCATCCAAGACGCTGACAGAGTCGCCGCACAGCGACTGCTGCCATCCAGTCTGGAAAACATTTAAGAATCGTTGTTATGGAAAGAAAGCAGAGATGCCCGTCCCCATGCTTGGGAAAAGATGGCTCCGTTTTCCATCTGGAGATTGCTAAGTCAGTGTGGGAGGGTCTGTGTACATTTTCAGCACAACAGAGCAGATGATAAAATAGCTTATGAAAAAAAAAACAAATGACTGCAGTCACTCTTCTGGGTGGGCTCACAAGCACATGACATCTTAAGCCTGCAAGGGATTATTTTTTGTATTTCTCAGCAGTTTTGTGTACAGTAAGACCGATATATGAGCCATTAAATAACAGCCATGTTCTTTTCTTTATTGTTTTGCTCTGTGACTTAAACAGTTTTTATTCAAGAGAACTTAAATTTGGATAATGAATCCCAGTATTCATCAAATGTCTGAGTATAACTAACTTTATATTTTTAATGTTCTATATTGCTATAAAATGCTTAGATTTCACTTTTGTAAAAATAAATGTAATATGATGAATGCACAACCATGTATTTGTAAAGATATTTGAAATAATCCAGATTTTATACTTGGGTGAGCTGAATACCTGTGTTACATTGGTAGTATTAGTTTTGTAGACGAATTTCTTTTTGGAAAATCCCCTTCTTCATTGGAGTTATTTTAAAGCAGTAGAAAAAGATGTTTGATAAAAAAGAAATCATGAAAATAAATAAAGATGAAACGGGAAAGTCTCACAACCCATAATTTTCTCTCTTTCACTGGATTTAACTGATCAAAATGTTTAATTGCTGGGAATTTTAGTGCATTTGAATGTTATTAAAAGCATTTTCTGTTATTAAAAATATGTTTGTGGGGAACTAAGTTAGGTGTAAAGAATAGAGTGTAGCTGCATCCCTGTTAAATATATTATATTGACATGTCTAACAAAAGCATTCAACATGGCTGCTGCTACCATTTGTGGAATTGGGATAAAAACAAGTGAACATCATCTTTACTTAAAGGCTGTTGGTTGCTATGGAGATACTTGCTACATACTGAGTGGACTGTGGACACTTACATCTGGCCAGAAAAATGGTTTCTTGATATTTTTATTTATAGCTGGGGAATTTCACAAAGCGAAGCCTGAAGACTTGTATTGTGCTTCAATATGATTATTAAATGATTATCAGGGTTTTCAAGCAATTGTTTTTTTTTTTTTTCCCCCTATTCAGGTTTTTTTTCTCACTTTGTGGCTACTTCATACTTTTAAATCCATTCAGTATCCATTAATTCAAGTAACCAAACAAAATCCAACACATATCCAACAAATTTTTCATATTATGCTCATATTTTTCTACGGACTCTACTGGAAAAATGTGTTAGCAATAGTTAGCAGAAACAACAGGTGTTCTGTCGGTTTGGCATATGTTGTCAGAATAGCGACCGTTGGTTAACGTGCATGCGTAGCACAGAAAAAGGCAAATAACCATCAATTCAGCTCCACTGACTCAGAAATTGTGCTGGCATACTCGACGGTGAAGCCACAAGCAGTTAGATATTATATTGCATATTAACTGCACATTGCTCGAGTGCATCTCTTGTATGAGTAAACTCAAAGGGAAATGCACTTAAAAACCCAGATAAAGTGTATGAAACTGTACTTTTAATAGTTTTTTTCTGTTAATCTTGGGAATGGGAATGCATGAGGTGTTGTTGCATGTTTGTAGCAAAGAGAATGTGCAACTATGTTATTATCGCACAGAACTGTGGGAGAAATTGTCATTTTAGGTGTACCCACCATCTGTTTATATCAATTCAGCAGTGGCTCTCCTCATTTTAATCTCCATCTCATTTGGAATTTCTGACAAGTATTTCTTCCTATTGTTTATTTATTTATTTATTGACTTGTGTACTCGGCTGCAGCAGCGCTTTCGTGATCAACGTACAAATAGGAAATCAACCAGCGGACATTCATACTCTGCTTTTGACTTGGTGCAGTACAGTAAATATGTTGGATTAACACATCCCAGAGAGTAGTGGACTTCTGCAGAAACTTTTCCAGGTTTTGCATCTGGCTGACCATGGTTTGGATATAAAGGACAGTTTGGGCTTAATGTTAACACAAGTAAAGATAGCTGTATTTACAAAGTGTCAGCTATGAATGGGATGATGAGAGCAGGTGAGGTGGTAGCCAAGATCGAGAATATAGAGAGGGTTAGTGGCTACAGATGTAATGAGTACATGATTTTAAATGCAGCTGTGCCCAACTGGAAGAAACTCCCATGTGCAGATGTGAACAAGACTTTCCTCCACAACGTTGTGTTTGCTGTTCTGATTATGAATCACAGTCTTGTTCTGTTGGACATTCAATCACTACTTGTCCGTTCTCATACGTCTCTTGTTTGCCACCCGGACACGGGATGGACGACATGCACAACTTTTATGTTCCTGCCACGCTTTGCAGCTGCGTTCCTGTCATTTAATTATTATGAAAAATAATCAGTTTTGAACATTTGTGAATCGTAATTGAATCGGCATGCACTGCATCATGATGAATTGATTAAAGAATGAATTGGCCCATTAGTCCATACTTCAGGCATTTCTGAAACTACCCGAAGAAAAATGCTTTAACATGTCAACATGTACTTGTAGAGGAACCAACAGAGAGCATATGGAGAACAAAGTTCAGCCAATAAACATAAAACTGATTCTTCGAACCAGAAATTCGATGAGGCAAAGATGAATACATTGACCTTCTAGGCTGTCTACATGGACAGATCTGTGTGCTTCAACTCAGACAGAATTGGTTTGAGGAAAAAGTGGGAAATCCCCCTCCCTTTCCCTCCTCCCACTCTCCATGCTGAATTGTTCCTATGACTGATGTCATATTTTCTCACTGAATCCTAAACCAAACAATAAATATTCGACAGCTCACTTGCTCTAAAAAGCAGAGCTGTTGGCACAACAGTGCTTGCCAGAACATGCACATGGGGGTCACTGAGTGTGATGTACTGTTTGTATCATTGCGCTGCACTTGAAACTCAGAAGCATGTAGAACCTTTTTTTTTTATGTATATATAAAGTCATGCATGCAAAACATATCTTTCTTTGTGTCTCTAAACAAACAAAATGCATTTTCTTTTGCACATAATTACTCTTTACATCTGTTGCTGTGTTTTGTTGGAATTTTAAAACCTCTGAATTTGGATCCACAAGCTGTGAAGCCAAGATTCAACTCCTTGCATATGGAGAGACTGGCCATATTGTACTCATTAATGACTGGCACACATAACCAAAGTATCAGTTAATTGCACTGAGATTTCAGCTAACATATAAACTCTGGCAGTCAAAACATTCCTTTCCAAAGACACTATTGAGAATCCATCTGAGATGTAAGAACCAGATGAAACTTTTGTTTTGAGGTTTTATTCCCCTTAGTGAGACTCAATGTGGCGCAGCGGGTTTCACAAACACCATTTGGCGACTCCAGGTCTCAGTAAACAGTAAGAAGGTTAACTCATGAAAACAATCACACCCTGTTATCAGATTAGCTCTCTACAAAGAGCTCTCAGCATCAACAAAAGGGGGAGATATTTATTCTTTCTTAAAGAAAGGGACTCGATTAGCACTGTGTCGTGTTGGGTCCTTCTCTTCTCTGGTTCCTGCCCCCGTCCTCATTTATTCTTTTGCTTTAGTTTGTTTGAGCTGTCGACAGCAGGCTTGGCCTGAAATTAAAACCCTTTAGTGTTTGTTTGCTCGTTGTCAGCGCGAGGATTTTCCCATCGTTTCCCCGGACAACGTCATTCACGCCTTTTGAAAACAGCTCATTTGATGAAAGGGATGGCATCCAAAAATTTTGGAACCCTCACTAATAAAAATAAAAGAAGGTATTCAGATAATAAAATAATGTCTTTTTTAAAGTTTTTTTTTTAAACCTATGAATTAAAAAGCAATTTTGTGTGTATTTGCAGGCTGTGATCTTTATAGATCGGACACACGTTCAGTGCCTGTGTGTTTGACCTAGAAAGTGTTCTTCAAGAAGTCAAAGGTTAGTTGAACAGTGGTGACTGAATTGCTCTTATGTATTTATTTGCACTGGTTTCAAACAGTTTTTACGTTATATTTTTTTGCTAAATGAACAATGGGGAAATAAAACAAAGAATAAACAAAGAAAGAATAAAAAGCTTCAATAATGTTGAAGTCCAAGCTCTGAGAAGACTTCATTACTCCATCTGATTTTCAGTCCAGTTCTTGTGTCATTTGGCATACTTCAGCCTTTCTTTCTCATTTTGCTTCCATAAGAAAGGCTTCTTGACATCCATGGAGACATTTCTCATGACGGACAGTAACAAATGAGTCAACTGAAGGCCAAGATCCCTCTTCTGTTTCATGTCTTTGCTGGCTCAAACACATTCGCTTAGCACATTTGTCTCTCAGTTTCTCAATTTATTATCATTTGCTTCAGAGTGCCCTCAGAAGGATCAAATTATTTCAATCCAGCTTCCACCAGCAATGAATGTAAATAGTGTAAAGTTCATTAATATTGCACAGTTTGTGTTAAACGCTATGGAAATTTTTCTAAAATTAAGACACACTAATGTTGTCTCAATTATCAACTGTCTTATTTTATTTGGTGTAAGCAGTGTTTAACTAACAGTAGTGAATTTTGGATGTTTTGAGTGGTTGTTGCGATCGAGCCACTTCTGGAATGGAAATAGTTGTAATACTTATCAGCTAAGTTATCACTTGTTGGATACATTCATCACAGTAATGTCAATTGTTGATTAAATGTTAAGATTATTCTACCTGAAGAGTTCACATACAAAATGTTTCCTGCGTGGCTGAAGACATGATGTGGGAATCTTGTTTAACCAGTGAGTGAACAGCAGTGAGAGCAGTTGGAGCAAGAGCCCACATGTAAGGATTAAGCAAGATTTCAACTTGAGCCACAGCACAGATGTGGACGTGTTGCAACATAATACTGTGTAAGAGAATAAATAGATGTGAAATGAGTTTGTCGTTTATTTTTACCTTTTAGGTCTCACTGCAGTCTACAATACTGTTGTGGTCTCTGGTGCAGTATGTACCTGCAGACTCATAATTCAGCTTTATCCTCATCTGCTTTGATCTGCTCACATTCACTCTGTTAAGGGGATGAAACAAGCTCATAAAATATTAAAAGGTAATTGCAGTCTGTCAGCAAAAAAAAAGCCACAGTGTTGCAGCTACAGTATCTATGTATGTAGTGAAGGAATGCAAGGCGCCTGTAGTTTTATAGTATTGGCAAAATGAAGAGAAACCAGCTAGTGTTTAAACTCAAAAACTCACCCATCCTCATTTTTCTCTTCTTTTAGCTCATAAAAAAAGACAACAATTACCTTTTTATTATAAGTCTGATTGGGATTATTTCTTAAGTAATTGTTCTTCTAGTGTTTTTCTATTTAGGTCCATTTACTTTAAATCTATTTTTGGCCTTCACAGAATCATTTCAAGTATCAGATTTAGAATTGTATTAAATACAGTCTGTCAATTTGGTATGTAGAAAAATGTTTAAGTATGGATTCCTGAAAATAAGATAAGTATGTTGTAGAAGTTCAGAGAAAAAGGGCTTTATCCCTCAAGCAGTTTGTTGTCAGTGTCTCACTTATAAATCTCTGCTGTCATCACGACGAGCCCTCACGCCTCCCTCCCGCCCTTGTCTCCAAAATTCATGCTGGAAAAGTCCCGAGACCTTAAAACATGGAAAGAAGTGGAGAAATGTGGAAATATGAGCATTGACTGAGCTTCAAAGAAATGTTAATTTAAAGAAAGGATGGATGGTTGTTTGAAAGGTTATGAAACTTGATACAGTTCATGTTTGAGTATTAAAATGTCGCTCGAATATACGTTGTGTAGAAAATATGAATGTTTTATTCAAATATGAGGCATGAAGCCAACATGCTTCTCATATTTTATCTCATGAGAGTGTAAAATGATATAAGTTTAAATTTTAAAATGGTAGTCTGTTGGAGCCAGACATGTTTTAGGCCAACAAGAAGGGATGTCAACGTGTCACTCTAAGTTTTTGAGCTAAAGAAAAGAGCCGGTTAGTTTATTTTCATGTTAAGTTCATGAGTTCAATATTCAGTTCAACGAGCTTCGCTTAAAATCTGCAAATTAGTAAAAACTGACATGATGTAAAAATGAAACAAAATCATGCTTGAGGCATGTTAGTATAGCTGCCAAAACTCAGCTACCTGACCACCAGATGTAGCCCACGAGAAAATAGCCATGATCTACTGTATGTCCAGGTAGACTACATGTATTAGAACCACTTCTGGCCCACAAAGTACTTGCCATAATCCACGTCCCGGCCAGCAACTGACATCTGGACCACATGTGGCCCACAGGAGAATTGCCATAATCTAAGCAAACGTCTGGTCCACTTTTGGCCCACAGGAAACATGAAATGAACAAGCCAGGTAGGCAAATGACATCTGGTCCACTTCTGGTCCACCTAATACTGCCATTGCCGTAACTGCAGTTCCAAAATGATCCTGGATTCATACCAAACATGTCTGCTATCTGGGTAGTTTATTGTTTTAAAGCATCTTTATACTGTTTAAAACAAGTGAGTACCATCAGTGTCTCATATAAGCTCTTATTCAAAATGAGCAAAATATAGAATGTTATGCATCTTATTGTTATATATCTTGATTAAGTTTCAGATGCTTAATAGGAACTTTATGTTGTGAGAATATAGCCCCAAGGCTCATGTTGACAAATGTCAAAAAGCACTGTTAAAGACTAGCTCATGCTTTTTGAATTGTAAGGGTCCATTTGACAAAAATTTCATAATGTACTCAATGTGTTCAGTATTTCATAATCCACCATTTCATTTGTGTCAACTTTCTGTTTGATCATTCACTGTTTGGTAACACAGAAAATCTATAATTGATTTTATAGGCATTCTGGAGCAAAGACATGCGTTACCCAAGAGTCAGATTCCCAAGCTACTGTCCTCTTAGTTACATCTGTGCAAAAGAGTCTTTATAATTTACTACAGTTAATTATCTCCTGGCTTTAATTTCACCCCTTGACTTTATTTTACTTTAGCTGACCCTTTCCATTTGTTCATAATTCCTGTCCATATCAACGTAAATCATTTTAAAGTGTCTGGGTGAAGGTTGAAGCAGGGAAAGCTGCCTACAGACACCATCTTTCTCCACTGCTGCAGAGACTGTGATTCCCAGCTCAGTCTCCAGCTCAGCCATTATGGTTGCGTCTTTTACAGGCTTGGGGGTGTTGGTTACTGCCGTCCACAGACACTCAGGCAGACTGACTGATTTAGCTCTTTAGATTTGTGTGGAATTAGTCACAGTGGAGGGCTGGTCTGGACAGCAGGGAGTTTAAGACATTGTGGGGAAGGAGAAAGCCTGGAGTGGGCGGGATTCTTTTTCTTTCTGGTTTTACGACCCCTCAGGTTTCCACCTGTGCTGACATGGCTGAGATTTTACAATAGTTCTGAAAGAGTTACAAGCAGCCGGGTTGAAATTCCAAGCTCCCCCCCCCCGCTCCTTCTCTCCTTCTCTTTCACCCCCTTTTCTTTTTTTCTTCTTTTACTGGAAGGGTGGGGTAGGGGCCACAGTTATTGTGGAACATTTGTCAGGCAGCCAGTTGCAGAGGCAGGGCCAACTGGTGATTTATGGTAACATCTGCAAGATGCAAAGCTCTTGTGTATGCATTTAATCATACAAAGAACCGTGGCTGGATTGGAGATTGAAAAAGCGATGGTGTGATGGAGTTTTATGGAGTCCATGCTGGGATTCACACTGATGGCAGCCCATGTGAAAGTATTATATGACCGTGGGATTTCTCCATTACTGCTTTTCCAGACTGAATTTGACTTCAGGTGGCCGTGGTGACAAGTGATGCTGTTTCTGTGATCTGATATGGTCAAAAATGTGTTTGTCAATGATCCAAATATTCCGTAGACTAAAACAATAACCCAAACATAAACCAGGAAGGGTGAAAAATCATCTGTAAAGGCAACACAAGAGAACTATTGTTGGAGCTACCTGTCAACATCTGAGAAGTGAGACCCGGAGTGTGATCTTGCAATACAAAAAAAGCAAGAGTCAGCTCATTTATAAAGTTTCTGTTCCAGACCTGAAAAAGCATGTACACCAGTCCCCCAGATCTCCATAGGTTCATAACAGAGCAATAATAAAATCTGTGAGCCGCCTGTAGCTGTTTAATATAATAAGCATCTATCTGCATGTCACCACATCTGGCAGTAATGAAAGCAAATTAGCTACAAAATTCAGAGTGTCTGGAAATGAGATAAGATTGTGGCATGCTAAATTCACTCGACTCAGACACTGGGGTAGAGAGCAGAGATGGCCTGAGGAGCTGACCCTAGATCAGTGTCTGATTGCTAATTTGAACACAGCAGGGTCAGAAAATAGAGATCAGACTCAGATCTGAGACCAGGGTTAGAAGGTACTATTACTCGTTTCTCAGTCCTTGGTGGTCCACAGGAATAGTCAACTTCCTGTCTCATTTCTCTGGACACAAAATCAAAGAGAGGAAATTATTCTGCAATCTCCCTCCCCCCGAGGCTTGGAATGCAAAGGGTGCTGCTGAGCACAGACTCCTGGATCCAGAATACTTTTTAGAAGTGGAAACCCTCTACGCCACATTTGCTTGTTAGGCCACAAATAGTTTTTTAGTTGCAGCCATTTCAAAGACTTTCCTAAAGAAGTAAATAAACCATTGTGAGGGGAATTACATCCACACGTTTGATTGTAGCATGCATAGTTTAGTAAAGAGTAAGCCTCGCCTTTCAGAAGGCCAAGACACATTGTTAACAAGAAAGTTTGAATCCACTGGCCCAGACAAAAGGGATAAACTTTGTCTCACAGTTGCTGGTAAATGACCTTAAGCAAGGCAGTTAGACAATCCCCCCCCCTAGACAATCCCCCCACCACCACCACCACCACCACCACAGAGGTCCTTTTATACTGTTGACAGTCCTCAATGTGAAGTATTCAACTCAACCTTGAAGCAATTTTGCCATGAAATTACGCATGTTATCAGCTACAGATTTTCCTTTGCTGTACATTGAAATTCCTGTAAGATGTGTGTATTAAATAACTGAAAGTAATGGCAAGTCTTTAGAAATGAAAGCCACAGAGAACAGCTGTCCTTTACACCATACAAATCAGATCTGCACTTCCTACCCATCAGTTAACAGCAGACAATCATCAAGTGATGATGGTGTTATATTTCAAAGCTAAGAACATACAGTATTTAGTATGGACTAAGATTCATCAGAAGATCAAACAACAGGGACTTATATTTATTAGAGAAAATACCATTAAAGAGTGATTTTGGACACAACTTTATGAGTCAACAAAGTCCAGGTGTGAAGGGGTGGGTTGACAGTCATCCAGCTTCTAAGATCTATTTCATCCTTTGGTATTGATTATGGATTCTGGATACACCAGTTGCCGTAATAATAATAATACTACATTGACAGTAAACACTGGAATCACCAGAGTGGGTTGGTATCGGTCATAGGACCCATAAACATGACACTGAAATTCCACATCAACTTATACAAATAATATTTAATTTTCTTGTTTCCCTGTTTTCTGTCATTTGCTTTCCATCGTTTTCATTAGCTGTTTGTTAGGCTTAGGAATTTCATCCACTGGTTAGGTTTAGGAAATATGTGGTTTGGGTATAGACTTCTAGGCTTGTTGAATGATATTAGAAAGAAATTCACTGGTGGCCAACATATACCTGCTTACTTCTGATCAGTGTACTGCAAAAAGTACATCCTCACTTAATTTAGCCTTCCTTATACTCCCCCAACCACAGGCACATCAAACTTTGTTTTTTTTTTGTGGTCTGACATCTGTTTATGCATATCTTAAATACATCACCAATCCCTCATATACAACTGACTAGGTATGGAAATTGATTTCTAAACAATACAGTCTGTCACGTCTGTGAAAATCACAACAATGCCCTCAACAAAAAGTGTAATCTAAAACCTTTGAGTTGATCATTGATCACTTGTGAATTCCACTGTACCATTGTAAAGAGGTTTTTTAGATCTACTTTCTGAATTGACATAAAGTACTGAGACAAGAACGGACTGGACCTTGAACAATGCCTCAGCAGCACAGCAGCTGTTTCCCAGGTGTTTGGATGTGTGTGGCTCCACCATCTTGTCTTAATCGCAGCCTCCTTGAAGAACTGGCAAGGCATGCAAGACACCCCCCTCATTCTTTTAAACTTGGGTAAAGGCATACAAACTATGTAACCAACAGCCAGGTGTACTTAAACATTAGTCAGCCAGAAGGATGGGAGAGAAATAGCAGATTATGTTAAAGGAAACTTATCATCAGCATTTCCATATACACAGCGTGGAAGAATTCTTAGGGTGTTAGGAAATAAGTTTCACTGCTTTTCTCTTCGGTGCACACTGAAACAACTTGAATAGAAGATTAAATCCCCTCCAAACTGGCACCACCATAGTCAATCTGCCATTTCATAAACACAGCTCCATTGTGGCAGCCACAGAGCCGCAAGACAAAATCCAAGTGCAAGTTTCAACAGCTAGCTTGCTGCACAAGCACACCTTTTTCCCTCATGTTGAAGAGGAGAGGCCTGAAACAACAAACCACCAGCGAGAAGGGCTGGGGGACCAGGGAGGGGCATGAGTCATCCAGCAAACAGAGAGTCTAGATTGGGATAAGACATATTGTGCCATTCTTTTCCAACAGCAATTTCTGGGTTTAGCATAAATTACATGTAATCACTTTAAGTTGTATTTAATTACAGGAACCTTTATTAATAGAATTATTATTGACAGTGGTCTCAGCACTAATATTTGTAACTCTCAGTGGCAATCTTAGAAACTTTTTATACTTTTCAAATACTTTTCTTTTTGTCTGTACTGACTGTTTCCTTGATGAGCTGCAGAGGGAATAAGTTCTAAAAAGTTAATATTTTGAAATAACAAGGCATATTCAGGAAGATACCATCTAATTACTGCACTAAATAGGAGAGATTTTATCTTACTAATTCTTTACAAAGGAAGGGAATGACCCTACATCCCAGATGCCTGGAAAATAAATCCCATAGTTCCTGCAGTGCATAATGCAACTACTTCTGTATAAAATGTCCACCTTAATGGGGTACAGGGGTTTAAAAATCTAAATGATCCTGAGAACTGTGTTGTAATGGTAGCCCTTGGTAGGGTCTTTCACAGCACACTGGTCTCATTAGAGGTCAGACTAAAAGTGATTCAGACACCTTGATGGAGTAATGCCAGAGTCACCTTGACTGGAAAAGGGAAAGTGGAGCACCCTATGGAGCCAGGACTAGAAGGAGCTCATCTGGTGGCAGAGCATTGAGTCCTGGAGTTCATGCTCAGCCTAAAGAAGCCACAGGATGCCACCTTCAATAGAGCACCACATACAAGAATGACATTCAAAGTTGGTGCAGAGTAAGCTGTCAGGTGAATTTCGGAGGGCCTGGATGTGCTGTTTCCTAGCACCACAAACTAGCTCTTGAAAAATAAATTTCCCTTTGGACTTAGGGATGCTTTGGGGTATACTCGATAACCTTTCTGTTTCAGCCACACATGGATAGCCAAAAACCATGCAAGCTGTGTTCTCTCACAAATCCAGAATCCAGCTGCTTCATAAAATTACTACTGTATGTATGTATGTATGATATAACTGACGTTATAGCTGCACTTATGGGTACTATTTGGGTGCTGCTGTTTTTGGCTATCATCACACTTAAAACATGCCTGTAGCCTCCAGCCTAGAATGCTGATTGGTCCATAGCACTCCACCTCATCCACAAATACAAAGTTTTTACCCTGTCCTTTCAAGAACCAGACTTTTGATCCTAAACCGTTAGACATCCTCTATTTCTAAGTGGGGGGGCCTAACTGATGACAGACTTGTGCCTTCCTTGGAGGTCTGTGGTTCTGTACTAAAGGACCAGTGTTTAAACCCTTAACACGTGTAAAATAGCTCCGAAATCTGTAACACAACTCCTGCTTGCTAAAGCCAAGAACATTACTGAAGACTAATAGCATTTAAGTGAAGTAACAGCACAAGTTTAGATGTTTTCTTTATTCTTTTTATTGTTTACATATGTGCAAAACATTGCTTCATTGAAAGCTCAAATAAATGGACAGGGCTGCAAAACAAAACATACAAAAATGTAAGCAAAAATAATGAAATCTGTTTATATACAATTTACAAAATATAATAATCTTTACATTATTATATATATATATATATATATATATATATATATATATATATATATATATATATATATATATTCATCTGTTATTTAACTGACTCTTTATCAGCAAAAGCGACTATTATGCTCCTCTTAATTTCTGCAGGAGCATTAAATTGTCTTATACATTCACTTGTTGCACATTACAGAAGTCCTTTATTGCAAAACGTGTCCATTCAGTGAGGTAGAAACATTTTTTGGTCATCCTTTTTATGAAATTGAGAGCAGACAGGAGCTCAGTCACTTAGCTAAGTGCTCACTCTGCGTGGTGAGATGGGATCCGTCCTACAGCTGTCAAAGGGCTGTTCATAGACACGGTTGCTCTTCTGTGAAGACAAATTCCTGTTGACACCACTGTCCTCACTGTCTGAATCAGCATCTGGAGTCACATAAGGATTCTCATGCAGAGTTATTCCATTATACGTCACTGATGGTGGACTAAATCCTGGGTAAAGATCCTGCTGAGGCCTCCATGGAGCTTTCCCAAATGTTCCTGCGAAAGAAACATAAGAGTAAGAGAGTAAACATACCACAGTTAGAGGAGAGTATGGGCAATAACCTTCAAATTGGATAAAGTAACTAAAGACATACCCATGAAGGTGTTGCAAGGGGAGATGCACTCATGGGGTCTCCCGTAGTCAACCACATCTAAATCGTCCGTGGAAAGTTGGCAGTCGCTCTGCAGGTGGGAAGGGTCATAATGCAGACTGGCATTTGGAAGCTGCAATAGGGCGGTGGAAGAGCAGAGGTCAAAATGCTCTGACAGGAAGTAGTCCTTCCTTTTGGAGTTGGTTAGGCTGCCGCCGTAGGAGTCAACGCAGATCTGTCTTTGGTCGATGGAACAACCTGAAAATGAAAAAGCGACAAAGTTTGGGGTTATTATTAGGAACCTCATAATATTTTTTCTGAGTCAAGGAGGAGACTTTTACAGACCTGTGAAGACCTCAGATGGGTCATTGGAGTACATATTTTCTTGACGAAGCAGTGAGCCTATTGGACCTTGATAATGGAAGAGCAATGGATCAATGGCTGCTTCCATGTCTGCTTCACTTCCTGTGTCTAGTTGACAAAGACCTAGCAGAGTAAAAATACAGGATAGATAAAGGAAAAGTGCAGATTCGTCTTCGAAAAGAAAGAAGAAAGGGCAGGTCTTTACCGTTCATGTCTTTAGGCTGCAGATAGAAGCCACTAATTGATGATGTCATGTACTGATGGCTACTACCGCTCTCAGATGGGATATAACCATCCTGTCGGTCAGCCAATGTGCCCTGGGAGGACAGGTAGCTGGGGATATCTGCAGGGAGGTTGGTCTCATCTAGAGCACAATGACAATAGCTTTTATAACACTTTCTTTTTAACAGTTAATGGATCAAAGAAATCCATCTGATAATTAGCAAAACAAAGGAAGAACTCTCAAAAAGCCAACCTGTGTTGGTGACACTGCAGTCTTCATTCCGTCGACGGGTGTGGTAGATGATGACCACCCAGATTAGAGAAGTACCAACCACACAGCAAACCACTGCTATGATGACAATGCCCACTGTTGTCCATCTATCATCGTCTGATCCAGATCCGCTTGCGATGCCGATCCCTACACCCCCCTGGACTACAGAGTCGCAGTTGGTATTTGGAATAACTGCCAGCTGAATGTTGCCCCTCTCCGTGCCCAGTGCATTGGACATCTCACAAGTGTACTTTCCTGCATCTGCCTTTGCGGCATCAACAATAATTAGGAGTTGGTTGGCAGCTGCGAAGAAGTGACGCTCAGTTACCACCAATGGACCATCGTCCTTGGTCCAGTTCAGTCTTGGAGCAGGGCTGCCACCAGCAATGCACTGGAGGACTGCAGTCTCACCCATGGCAACAGTGCGATCGATGAGCGGACGCAAGAAGGATGGTGTTTCTGTTAGAAAAACCAAAGTGAAGCAGGTTTGAGTGACAATAACCTAAGAAAGTCAAAGTGACCATGGAGGTATATGCGACTTTCTTACCAAGAACAGTAAGTGTAGCATTTGCAGAAATAGCTCCAGCTGTGTTCTGAGCCGTGCAGCTATAAACACCGATGTCCTCAGTCTTGACGTCCACTATGAAAAAGACGTCATCCTCAGGCATGACATGCATGCGACGTTCACGGGCGGCAGGAAAGTCGGTGCCTCCATCTTTTTGCCAGGCAATCTGAGGGGAAGGGTGACCAACAGCAGCACATTCCAGTCTAGCCATCGCTCCAGTGCGGATACTCAGATCCATCGGCATCTTGGTGAAGGAGGGGAGCACTAGCAAATGGACAAAAGATTTTAAATTCTGAGAATTTAAAGTGGCTTGTGAGACAAGTGGAAATGGTTCCTCTCATTCCAAACTTACTGTTGACAGTGAGCCTAGCCTTGGTGGAATAAGATGAGCCAAAGTGATTGGAGATGACACACTGATACCTCCCCTCGCTGGAGAACTCCACGTTACGCAGTCGCAATGTGGTTGTATACTCTGTTACTCCTGTCTCACCTCCTGCACCTTCTTTCACCCGTAAAAGAGCTTGGTTATGGATTTCTGCATCGTTCAGAACCTCATTGTCTTTCTTCCAGTCAAAAGTCATGGGTGAGTCGCTGGAGCTTGCAGCAGAACACACGAATGTCACGTTGGAGCCTTTGAGGGCTGACTGGGTCTCTGGCTGCACAGTGATCTGAGGCTTTGGGAAGTCATCTGGGTGAATAACAAAAAGGGTTTGTCATAAAAAAATGTCAACATGACGGTTTAAATCTCCCAAACTTAGTGCAGAAAAAGCTGTAAAAGGGAAAAAAAATTAATGACTTTGTTCCTTTTTCATAATGTTCCCTCATGAAACTCATTTGCTTGTCCAGGACTCTGAGAGGAAAATACTTAACAATCTAGGTCAGTTTGCAAATGGAAAACCTGCCCTGAGTAAATGTCTGTCTCTGAGATGTTATGGCACATGTGTGTCAAGAATTTAAGCCAAGTGAATGCATCACTCACCACACACAAACTCCTCCTGGCTGACAGCAAACACACTCCTGCCCTTCAGTATCTGCGGGTGGGCGCAGCTGGCATTGACGCAGTACAGGAAGGTTTGCTGTGCCACCCAGCTAGGAAGCCACTTCAGCTGGCAGTCACACAGGAGGCTGGAGGTGTTGAGATGCCTGCAAGATATAAGATATTTATATTTTGTCACTTACTTCACTGAGGTAAACAATAGCTTATATGCAGACAACAGCAGAATCTATAGATGGAGGTTTAAACAGAGCAAAAAATTAGTTTTAAAGATGGAGAAAAAAAAGTTATAGGAAACTATTCCATAATGGAGAAAGACTGAAACTGTTAGCTTGTTATTAACCCTGAAGTAAGCTCTGTGTGGTGCTGACTTTCCCTGTGCAACATAATGACTTTCACCTGGTGTTCTGTCCTACAAAAACACCAGAGCTGAGCTTAAACATGACCACACTTACAGCTCCTGTAGGTTCTTCATCTGTGAGAAGGCGTTTGCTTGGATAGACATGATGGCGTTATTGCTCAAATCTCTGTGGAGAAAAAGACAGAAGACATTAAGAATGATACAATCCTTGCAGATTTTTTTTCTTTTTTTTTTTGGCTGTTTGTGAGCATCAGCTGTGTGAAGTAACGGCTTCAATGACTTCAATCACAAGACAAGAAGAAAAAAGGTCTGGGCCCCAGAACAATAAAACTTTGGGCAGCAGTTTGCTGTGTTAATCAAAAGAGGCCCAGCTCTGGGCTGCTTTGAGCTCTGGCAATGGCTGGGAAAAAACTCTAATTAGAATCAAATGCAGCTGTTGCACAATCATACCACACATTTGTGTGCACACAGAGTCGTCTCCACTCGAGTTGGTGATCGATATAGTTTGGCAGACATGTAAAGATACTAATGGCAGAGTTTTTTCTTGACTCCACATCAAAGGAGAGAAATGGAAGAGGACCATTTGGGTGCAGGGCTCTAACAAACACCCTCTATGTCTTATGTGATTCAGCCTGCTAAGTTTACAGCCTGGACTTTTGGAAACAATCAGTGAAGTCAACTCACAGGTGCTGCAGCGCGTCCAGACCTGAGAAAGACTTTTTGGTCATAGAGCGGATCTGGTTCCCCTGCAAAAACCTGGGAGAAAAATAACAAAGTCAGCAACGCTGTTTGGTTTGCATTTTCTTAGGTCACACATTTAAGCAGACGCATCACAAACTCACAGTTTTTTCAGCTTGTCCAAAGCAGAGAAAGGCCCATTCATGTCTTCAATTGTCCAGGAGATTTCATTATTCTGGAGATCCCTTTTAAAGGAAACAAAGATAGACCACATTGTAAAAAAATCCACACCCAGAACACAACTAAGCTTGCGATGCTTATAAAACTTTATGTGGCTTTGCATTTCGTGTGAGGGAAAATGCCTGAAACATCAAAATTAAATTCCAAGTGACTCTGCGCCTTAACAGGAAGTAACTTCCTAGACTTTGTGAAACTTAAAGTGATGTTTTTTTTGTGTGATTCAGAAGAAAAAAGGTTTTTACAAGGAAGAACTGTTATACAGCTTTTGTGCTACATTTCAAACCTCATTTGAGGGTACAAATATACTTAGCATACATTGTAATTATGTATGTGACAGACATCAACGGTCTCCACCTTTAAATACATGAAGGATTTTATTACTTGAATGTGTGACATTAAACAGAATCCATTGGTTTTATTTGTCAAGAACATTTTAAATATTTCAGACAAGTCCTGAATTTTGGTGATCTCCCACCACAATGCTCCACCCACAGCATTTCTTTGGATGCCTTTCAGTAGATGCCTATGATTAAATAGGCATGGAGCTAACAGGACAAAATGCTTGCAAGTTTAAACTTAACCTTAACTTAACTTAAGCATTTACTGAGAACATATTTGTGAATACTGGAATTACAGTTGGTTAAAACACACAAATTAGGCCTCACAATGATGAGCTACCAGACACAGAACACTGTCATTTACACCATAGTTATACTTCTGTTAGCTATGCTAGCTGCCCATTAGCATGGCTAATAGAACCAAAGTTATTGCTAGCTTGCTAATAAGGAAGTAGTTGAAGAAGAAATGTGACATGGTAAATACTATTTACCAGGAGTTTGTTTTTTTGCATTTAATTAAAAAATCTATATAAATAGGATAGATGTTAATTAATTCATTATTTTATATGAAATTATTTGGGCTCGTGATCATACTAAAGTGAGTCATTATTAGCTTTGTGAGTTGATTAGGTTAGCACACCAAGCAGAGGGACTTAGCAGCGGTACATTTACTGCTTAATATAAAATATTCTGTCTTTGATCAATTTCTTAAATGAAATAATAAACTTCCTCCAAATACTACATTTAGTTACATGAGTATCATCTTTATAATTTATATTAATATTGAGTTTGTGGCCACAGAAATTGGTCTGTATTTTTTTTCTTTAATTGTGTGGCAATCTTAACTTAAGTGCGACTCCTGGAAAAATATGTAGGCATTTATGTTGTCTGTCTACAGAAAGAAAAGTCCACCAACATTACTAAAAGCCAAGAATTTCCCAGAGAAATGTTCTCCTTTGATCTGTCAGTTGCTCTAATGCTTTCAGTTATTTTCTTCCTCGACATGCTTGGCTATGGCTGATTGAAATTGAGAAAGGGTGTGAGTATGTGTATTTGTGTGTCTGTGTCAGAGGGGCGGTTTACGCCCTGAAGCAATCCATGTCCACCTAGGTGCACACCTGCCCTACAGTGACCTCAACAGCACAGCTCACATTTGGTTCCAGTTAAAAGGTTCTAACCACGGGAAATGTTACTGAGCCTTTCTGTGGGAAAAAAAGGGGGGTGGAGGGAGTGGATGTGGGAATGGGGGTTGGACAGCGGGGGGTTGTTGAGGTCGTGGTTATGCCTCACTGAGTTTTTTCTCCCCCCCCCCCCCCCCAATGTGTGCAGAGACACCTCAACACAGTAATCTGTTTCACATCCCCAAAACAGGCAGCATTTGCACTCAGGCAGAGGACTGGTGGAGAGGTTGGGTTTTTAGAGAGCATCAGGGCTTTTACATGTTCTTAATGTTACTGTTTTCAATGAAAAACTAACAACACAAAGCTTTTCCTCTTTAAGCCTCACACAAAGCGTGTTGTTCAACTTTTAATAAATTTTGAATGTCTAACTATTGTTTGCTACAGTTATATTAAGTATATTAAATCTTAAGGTTAGAGTTTATAAACTTTAGCTAAGACCTGGGTAACCAAGACCTTTGCCCATCCTTAATTTTAAAAGTGACCACAAATAGATGTTTGGATTTGTAACAGCAGGAAAAAAAGAAAACTATTCTGTAGTAAAATGTCAATCATAACTTACAGCATCTGCAGACTGGAAAGGCCACGAAATGCTCCGTCTGCGATAAAGCTCACACGATTGTTTCCAATATGGAGCTCGTCCAGCAGGCTGAGACCAGCAAAGCTGGATTCCTCCAGCCTGGACAGATGATTGGATGACAAGTTGCTGCAAAACAGATGCAGAATAACATTAAAGAAAATTAAAAAACTATAGATGGAGACTTTTAAAATCATTCCAAAAAGTCCAGAGTCCCTTGTTTTTCATTTCATATTTGAGCAGTTAAATGTTATTCATGCACACCACAGCCTGGTTTTAGGAAACACTGGAAACAATTCAGAACACCTGGCTATTTTTATTTAATGTAAACTCAGATGAAAACAAATCAGATATCTGGACATATTCATGGCCCACAGGCAGTTTGTTTACTTTCAGGTTCATGTGATAAGAGTGGGGGGAAGAAGGCGAGCAGACAAAAAAAAAAAAAAAATCTTTCTGTGAAATACTCCAGACAAACATGACAAACACTGAGCTGGCCGCGGCTGTAAACAACAGCCACATCAAAGGAAATTCAATCTGTTTCCAGGAAGATGTGTTGATGGGTTGAGAAATCCTTGATGTTTACAGGTTTTTCAAATGTAAGAAAGTGTAACTTATTATACAATATTGGGGAAAAGAGTAGGACTTCCATGGACCAATGTTTTGGCTCAAGTGACATTAAAGCAAAAAAGAGGCAGAGGTGTGTAATATTTTGGCAGAGCTTTAATGTTGGCACTGACTGGCAGTGCATAAGAGACTGTGCTTTGTCTTTCTGTGTGTGTATGTGTGTGTGGGTGGGTGGGGATTGGCGACGGTAGGAACTGGAGTGTGAGGAAGGGCAGGAGGTAGTGCCAAAGAGGAGGAGAAAGCAACACAGAGAAGTGTTGGGAGTTCAGAGTGTGAATGGAAAGTGAGGAGGGAATAAATGGAGGTGAGGGAGGTGGTTGGGGTGAGCATGCTGAGTAAAGAGGGTTTAGGCAGAGGGAGGGGAAAAGAAAAGAAAACGAGAAAAAAAAAAAGGTGGACTCACAGCTCGCTGAGTTTCTGGCAGAATTCCCAGGCGTCAGGTTCGATCCTGCTGATGGCATTGTGTCCGAGATGGAGCTGCTGCAGAGTCAGCAGGCCATACAGCCAGCTCTTACTCACCTCCGTCAGGTTGTTGTAGTCCAGCTGCCTGCAGTCAAAACAAACAAAGCAACACTTTATGCATTTTGTCATATTTGGAAGAAAAAAAAACATAATGTACATGATTTGCAAAATTCACTTACAGAACTTCCATGTTGCTGAGGCCCCAGAAAGCTCCATCCATCAAGCGGCTGAGACCGTTCCTCTGCATCTTCAGGGAGCGAAGAGCGTGCAGACCATGGAACGTCAGGCCCTCCACCCGACGAACCCGGTTTCTGCTCAACTCTCTGAAAAAGCAGATCCCATCAAAGTGTGAATAGGACATCAGCTCTCTACAAACAAGGTGAGCCCTCCCTCCCTTTATCTGCACTATAATTCAGTTTCACATTTCCAAAAATAAAAATGCATCGGTTCATAAATGAAGCATGAAATATAGAGCTTACAGATGCTGGAGGTTTGGCAGCTGGAAGATTTTAGAAGGAATGGTGGAGATTCGGTTGCGGGTGAGCCGAAGAACCTGCAGCGTGTTAGACAGGTTGGTGAAGCAGCCAGTCTCCAGCAATGAGATACGGTTGTTGTTCAGGAACCTGAATGGAGATTTTAGAATAACATTTGTTTAAAATCTGAAGTTTCTGTTGGCTGAAGTCGTAAAAAAAAGATGCATTACAAAAGGTCTGTGGTGCAGTTTTCCCCTAAAAAACCTTTCCATCAGACACAAAAGGAAATCATAGCACTCACAAGTTCTTGAGGGGCAGAGTGGGGATGGAGTTGGCCTTTATTTCCACAATGTTGTTGTTGCTTAGGTCGAGTGTTTCGAGTGTGGGGAAGGGTCTGAGCTGTTCCTCAGAGATCCTGGTGATCTTGTTGTTTGCTCTGAAAATACAGACACCATTGCTCCAATAAATTACAAAAATACTGGATATTTGACTAGTGGTGCACAACAGTTTCATGTTCCCAGATATACAAACAGCCAAGTCCCCAAATTAGGCTGTGGTATGAAAAAAATGACAAACTCTCACATGCTTGTAAAGCTGAAACTTACCACCCAACATGAAACTCTGTCAAGTTTTTTTCCTGATGCATATTTTATAAAAGCTAATAAATTGTTCAATATGATTAATGTCACTGCTTGTCACACAAAACAACCTTCAGGTTTAGTGATGTGTTATTTTGTTTATAAGGTAATTACCAACAAGGTATTTAAAAAAGTAACCCACCAATTACTTGGCTGATGAATACCATTCCCTCAGTGAAAGCATGCCTCGGCAGAGGCCAGCAATTTCCTGAGCTGCACGCCTCCTAAATTGCAGTGCAGGGACTGCTTAGTTATAAACAGAGTGTGTACAGTGCTCTCTTTGTGTATGAGATTCGGCTGCAGAGAGAGAGTGGTGGTGGTGGTGGTGGTGGTGGTGGTGGGGGGAACGCACCAGACTACAAGCCTTGTTTTTCAGTATTCAGCTACAGCTATGGTCCCGCCTCCAGCTACACCTTGCTGACCAGTGTTAAGGTTTTCTTTATTGCTGCAGCAGCAACGAGCAAAAAGTGAAAAATAAAGGAAAATCTAAAACAGTGGTTTCCAACCTATTTTCCTTAAGGACCCCCCTCATGCAACTACCAAAAAGCTGTGGTCCCCTGCCGGTCCCGTATTGAAACCATGCTTGGTGGACCCCAGGTTGGGAGCTGCTGATCTAAAAGTTTCTGGACAGATTTATAACTGAGGTTTAAATTTGAATGTTGGAACGTTGCTAATGTGTGACATGCATCACAGGCTAATCAAAATTTGAACTAGACTTCAGGTAGGACATTTTCTTCTCTCTTAAAAATCTGGATGCATTGTGCTGCAGTTACTTCTAGAACCATAAGAGCGCACTAAGCTGCTGTGAATCCTTTCACTTGTTCTATGGACTTCATGCTAAGATTGATCAAGTTTTCATTCACTACAGAAACAAATTTGAAGAGATCCTCTACAAAACAGCAAAAACAAATATGAATCAGACACACTGTTAAATATGAAGCTCAAAACTAGGCTCTGGAGGATGGCTTTATAGGCTACATTCCTGGTGGTAGTAATTCAAAACAAAACAAAAAAAAACAAAACAAAACAAAAAAAACAACAATGGCAATGGTGAATATCAACTATAAAAAAAAAAAAAAAAAGAAAGAAGAACATCAATTATATCTGGGAACGCAATGGTCAGTTACAACAGTGTTTGCAGGCTTAGACCGGAAACAGCTGGTGAATCATGTTGTTTTAAGATGCAATTAAAGTTGTTTCCATGCACCCTAATATGCCCGAGGTGTTTATTTAAACAGGCAAAACAGGCACTCCACCAGAAAGGAAGATGCACTGGTCATCGAAGAGCAAAGATGTGTGAAAGGTTTGGGTTGAGCTACGGTGCACCACACTATGCTTATGGGTTGAGAGAAATTGGTCTGGTGTATCATTGGTGTAGGAGGGAAGTGTGGCCAGCATGCCACTGGCTTCATGTCTTTTTTCATTAAAAAAAAAAAAAATATCCACACACAATGGCTCACACTTGTTCTGAAATATTACTAATGCTCAAACACATACAGAAGTATTCTGGTGTGTAGTAACTTAAGAATAAGGGGCCACTGTAAAAAAAAACCAACATTAGCTCAATCTCTACAATAAAAATGGCACAAGCAGCCCTTTTGTTCGATTTGCAGAGGGCTCTCCATGCACCACAGCCCTAAGGTCCCAAACAAAAGTGCAGCGCACCACCTGTATCTCAGTTTACATGTTCTCCTGACTGGTTGCTGAGAGAAGGAGGGATGCCTAGTGAGACAAAAACTAGTTTTTCCCCTTTTTATCAACGGGAAAGTAGAGCCACAAACAGGCAAAAGGGGCTCAGTGAACTATTTACAATAAGATAGACCCTCGGATGCAGCTGCTAGATGGTATCAGAGGATAACAGAGATGTCTCCAAATAATCACTCTATAATCTAATTACTTATTTTGCCAAATGAATTATGCCCCCTAAACTAATAAGTAAAATTTTTAACACAGTGTGACGGCATGCCCAGACAGTTGTAGTAACACACATCTGCACACGACTCAGTGAGTCTGCTCCCTAAACAGAGACAGCATTGTACACTTTAATTGTACACACTTCAAATTTGTTCATCCAATTTGATGTGATTATGGTCCCAATTATGAGTGTGGCTGCAGGGCTTTCCAGCTGTTTGTGGAAGTGAAAGGACAACCATGTGTCAATAACAGCCTGAGGCATCTTCAGCATTGTTGAAATCTGAACTTAGCACTCAGACACTGCAGCAGCACTGTTGTGCAGATGGAAGCCCAACCATGTTTGATGCCTACCATGTAGATTGAGTGTGTGTGCATCAAAGGTTATTTCTTTCTTTTTCTCTTATTTCCAGATTTATCTTACCTGACCACACCTATTATCACACCAACATGATTGGGTTTCACTCAAGCTCATACCTACCAGTACTCTCCTTTCAGTTCCACAGAATTTTTTTTACTTCAACTTCCATCAATATTTTTTGTATACATACACTTTCATTTTTTTGGATTAAAACGTTTACTTGTATTTTAAAGGGTTTGGAACAGTCTCTCCCAATGGAAAGTAGATTTTTTTCATATAATGGTCTTGCTTATGGTGTTTGAGCTTTGTGTCTGTGTGGTATTTCCTATTGGAAAAAGAACAATTTTTAGATGCAATCTGATGACTCCCTTTCTCCCTGTTGTGGTGCCTGTAATGAAAACCAGTGCTGCATTCACTGTTTAGATGCAATATTTAACTCTTCACATTTCTCACCCAAGGGGCTTATCATCTTAACAAAACTGCTGGTCCTGCAGAAAGTAACTGTCATAAAGTTGAATCTTGAGCTGCAACAATTGGTCAATAAAGCCATCACTGAAAATTGGCGTTGAACTCGGACATGAAGGATAAATCTAATAACTGAATTTTAGAGAAGAAAAAGGGAGTAGTTTTAAGATTTATATACAGACTAAATATCAACAAGGTTCCTTAAAAGCAACCAAATAGACAATGGAAGATTTTATTAGCAACGGTGTTGTCTTGAGTCTTTATCACACATTTGTTATGAAAATGCCATGGAATATTACTGTTATTGCCCCTGTTTTGGCTTCCAGTTCTCATCTTCAACATGTCTCCTATTTCCACTGAAATACCAAGAGCTTTACCTCCTTATACCTAATCAAACCTGGAATCTCTTTGGTCATTTGTTGAACCCTCCTTGAACACAGGCAGAGGGATTTAGTGGTGGTGGAGTTTACCCCCTCCATAAATTCCTAGGAAATTGTTCAATTAATTAAGATGATCACGACTCAATTACTACCAGCTGCAGAGTTATTGCCGCTTGTTTTTACTCTGAGCTGCGAGGTCAAAGAAGTCGGCGAGAGCTGCCGCTATGTCTGACTGGCTGTTTGAATAAGTGGTATTTGATACCCTGAGGTCTTTTTTTTCTTTACAACTCTCCCAGCTTGGAGAAACTGAAGGAGGGAGAGAAATTCTGGAAAAATGTTCCACTGGAGTGGAAAAAATAGAAGAAGAAGAAAAAAAATGACTGTGCTTAAGTCTGAGGAAAGAGCACAGCAGCTAATAAAGATAGTAGGCACAAGAAAGTATAATAGTTTTTTTTATGTTTTTTTTCTTCATGAATTTCAAATATTTATATTAATTATACTCTTACACTGACTTTACAAGTTATCAATATTTTAAGGGATTTAAAATATTTATATTAATCATACTCTTACACTGACTTTACAAGCTATCAATAGTGAGGGATTCTTAGTGTGATTTCTCCAGGTTTGACACATTTAGGGAAATATTAACATTTTATATTTAATTATAAATACAAAAAGTGATGGGTTAAAAGGGAATAAAAATATTTTGAAAGATTAAAGATCACAAAATTTTTTAAGATCTATTGGCAAAATAAAACTTATGATTTACAGCAATATTAGCCACTCATACAACTAGCATAATAAGCCTACTAGCTTGAGGCTATTAATTGTTATATAATGTACATTGTGTAGTCATACATATTGTAACCTATTTTGGGTTTAAAAACGTATTTGTTGGCAAAAAACAAGAGAAAAACCAAAAAAAGTCATGACTGACAGCAACATGAGCCATTTTTGGAGTGTTAGTGTTAGCATGATAAAATGTAACTTGCTAACTGAAAGCTATTAGCTTAAATAGTTACTTAAAACTCCAGCTAAGCATGTAGTTTAAGCAGACCACATCAAGACAATCTGACCACAGTTTTTCTACAATGCAGATGGTGTTTCCTGTAGTAAAACTATAACTGTTACAAAAATAGACTACAAAGAGTGTGTTACTTTGCCATGTGTGATCTTACCGGGTTGTTTCATATTGGCTATAGGTTATTAATTGGGTAACCCATTCATAGTTTAAAACTATAACATAACAGGGCTACAAAAAAGTATTTGTATAATTAATAATGCTTACTCACAGTCACCATCATTTCCTCATGTATTTACAAGAATCCCAATAATTACAGCTGCATGAAAATATTTAATTGTTAAAATACACAGATATCATAGAAATTCCTGGCTAATTGATAGCTAACTTCAACTATGGAAAAGGATGTAGCTAACATTATTAGCATTGGCTGTGATGCAAAACCCTTTGGATTGCGTGAAATTTCAAATCTTCTAGAAACTAAAGTTACTAAGTTATTAATAATACAATGCAAAAAGTGCAGTATGTGGAGTATAGTGGGCTAACATGGATGGCACAAAGTTAGCTTAACCAAATGTAATAATTAAAACATAAGCAAGCAAAGTATACAATACTCAAACAAACCCCCACTCCCAAACTGTGTGGAAAAATACAGCCTTTTCAGTGAGAAGAGTTTTTGTGAAATAAAATCAAGTAGTTCAGTTCATGTTTCTCTGCCAAGAGAAAACCTGTAGCTGGAGGTACGACTCCTGTGCTAAACCGGCAGACAAATTGTTGATTGACTGAAGACTGTGTACCCTGCGGCTGCTGCAATCCTTCAAGTTGAGGCTTGATGAGGAATATGTCTCATATAGCTGTGAGATGGGCACATTCTTTCTAAGTTAATTCAGACTGGATAGAGGGACATGCCACAGAGAGCAAATTAAATTGTTGAGGTTTTAAACACTAATGTCTAATGTTGTTCTAAAAGCACAAACTGCAAAAACAATATGCCACGGGATCACTTGGTTGAAGTCTGAAGAAGATGAAATATGAGTCAAGTCAAATTGACAAGTAAAATTAAGTATGTTGCTATTAAAAAGTGGCATTAAATTAACTTTAAGGGGACCAACATTTATTTTCAAGTCCTATAGAATGCCAAAGTAAATGCTTATGTCGAGAGATCTAAATAAAATCAAATAAATATCACAGAATTTGGATTTTGCTCATTTTAACTAAACAGATTTTTCTGCCTTGTCAGCATTGCGTCACTGCCTCCAGATTAAAAATACGGCAACAGCAGGGAAAGCCACCAATCAAAATATTTCCATCTCTGCTGATGACGTTTGTCTTCGAACACTTGCCCCGTCTGGGACTGCCCGCCATGTCTCTGACTGCTCCGCCTGGGAATCAGTTCAGTCAAATGGATGAAGAGGAGGAGCTACCTTCCAGAACACTACTTTAACCAGCAATGACATTTGTGGTGGAGGATTCCCCTTCACACCAACCTGAGGTGAGAATCCAGAAAAGTTTAACAATTAAAGTTTTACTTACAGAATTAATGTTGTAATGTTTGAAGAACAGGGACCGATGTCTGGTATTTCCTCCAATTCATTGTGATTCAGTTTTCTTTGTTTGATGAGAAGCAGACAGATCAAAAATAATTAATGGCACATAGGGCAATAAGAACAGAAAAACTTGTATGCACTGGAGAATGCATTAAGAGTAACAAGCATACTTACATTTCTCTAAGGTTTTGTAGTCTGGAAAACAAATTCAGGTCAAGTGCTGACAGCTTGTTATGGCTCAGGTCCCTGTGAAAGAAAAAAATAAATCTGAACAAAAACGTATATACATTTTTCTCAAATTCTCCAATCTTCTATTTGGGTCAGCACAATGATTATTGCATACAAATTCTTTGTTACTGTGCCAATATTTTGCATGGCTTATGATGAATAAATAAAATGAAATGGTAAGACAAGTAAGTAGGGACAAGATTTATTGCTGACATACTTAAAAAAAAAAAAAAAAAAAAAAAGAAGTCCAGAGCCAGTGTTTCAAACAATTGTCTTTTTGAACTATATCAAAGCCCGTGTCAGACTGAGCTGATACGAGCTTCAAGTGTCCAAACATCTGAAAGCAACTGACAAAGTCCTCAAACAAACTGCCTCTCATTTGAGCCCCCTCCCCCTAAAAAGGCTTTAAAGTTAAAGGCCTGGTTGTATCTTTTCATCCCTCCTTTGTAACACAGAAGAGAAGGCCCGTGCCAAAATAGCTCAATTCACATCCAGACCTCAGTAGCGAAGCAATGCCAAAACAGACAAGCTTAAAAGTTATTAAGGAGAAAGGGGTTTTTTTGTACTAAATGGAGACCAAAACCTGAAGAGAGAAGTCAACATAACTTTAGATGTCTTTCTCTGGTGTTTGGACTTGTATCAGTCACATTTTTATTATGACTTCAGCACTTATAATTTATAAGTACTGAAGTTATAATAAAAATGTAAAAGTTTTAAATCTTTAAACTAATGTAGCTGTATCAAAACTTGTATTTTCATTGATAATTGGCAATGTACAAGACCTCAAAAACCCCTTACATCCAGAGCTCTGCTGAAGTGTTGCACATTGGAAACTTCTTATTTGTAAACTACCAAGCTGTTTGTACCCTAGAAGCAAACATTGCTTATTGTCTGTTAAAGACTTGAACAATGCTCATTTAGGTCTGCTCTGTGTTTTGGTTTGTCTGAGCCTGCTTTGGATCCGAGCCTGGCTTTAACTCCACAGAGCCTGGCCTCGAACTTGTCTGGAGCAACTTTGGCTGCAGCTCACTGGGGGTGAGACTCTTGTGTCTGCAGCCTGTTTAAAAAAAATAAAAATTAGCCTGAAAACCAGCTCAAAAAGTCTGGCAGGCAGAGTCTCATGCGCCATAAAGAGATGGAGTTATTGCGCTGCTGCGCAGGAGCAGCGCTGTGGTGCCAGACACTTTTCTTTTTACACCTCCCCTCCTCCCCCCTTTTACCTCCCTCATCTGGAATCCATCAAGGAGTTTTGGGAGGAGGGGGGAGAACCTAACAACTGGTAATGTATTCACAATGCCGGGAAAAGCGAGAGGGACGCCTTTCATACGCCTGAGACACCCCTGCTGAATTTTCTAGGGTCTGTTTTTGTTCTTTGGTGGAAAGTTTCATGAACCACTCAAGCAGAGTTTTACTTGCCTCGCTTAAGCTAACGCCCCCTCCCTTCCTCCTCTTTTTCTTTCCAGGCGTGCAGCTATGTGTTGTTGTTGCTGTTGTAGCTCCAGCACTGGAAGCCATATGAGAAAGGTGTCCTATCATACTCCCTAGATAAACTGAGTAGCCCCTACACTTCCATTTCCCTCACAAAGCGGGCTCTGAGTGGAGCAAGATAATGCGTAGAGCTGCGTTCAGGCTTCAGCCTGTATTTGCTGCTCTGGTGAAAATGTGAAGAACAGTTTCCTTATCAGTCACTGAAAAGTGAATGAATGGGCTACTCTTTAACCTTTAAGAGCCATCATTAATGTTCAAGCAATGCTGCAAAGCAGCAGATTTAAGTTTCAGAAACTATTCAAACTTACAGAAAGTACTTCTCATGGTGAAAAGTAATAGGGAGGTAAGTTGCTAAACTGACAACAAGTTAGCTAAACAAAAAGTAAGAAAGCCAAACACTAAGATTTATGTGATAAAAAGTAGTGTATATCTTTTTTATTATATGACAACAATTGGGATTGTCCCAGTAATTAAAAACAGGTAGTTATTAGCCTACTACAACAGACATCAGTTTACACAGCAAAGTTACTAACATACATTAAAAATAGCTATAATGCTAACAAATATTATTCCTGTTATTTTCACAAATAAAAAATACAAAAACAAACAAACAAACAACAACAAAAAAAAAAAAAACAATAAAAATTATGTTTATATGACCAAAGTATTTCTGTTTGTGGAAGGGTAATTATTTATTTAATCTTTAATTCACATATTTGTTACAATTAAGAGCACGAGAATCCCTTAGTTCAAGTTAGCCAAAAACCTGATTAAACCTAGTCCTATTCCTAACATTATTTTCTAAAAATGTTATTTTTATATTATATATATATATATATATATATATATATATATATATATATATATAATTGGGCCTTTTTTGGCCTATGTATATATAAAATATATATATAAATTGTTGAAGCTCATTAGCTAGAAAAAAATTTAAAGCTTAAACTTTAGCCCCCCACCTCCAAAAACCTCTCTGATAAGCATGGCTTAATCCCACTTCTTCAAGCTCTGTTCTCTTTCTTCTTCCTACTTTCTCCATCCCCCTTTCCTTTCTGCAAGTTTGCTCCAAACTAATCCTACACGCTCCTCCTTAATCAGTACCATTGCTGGCTCTGGTGTTGCTAATTCAGCAGAAATAATGGGGTGCTGGAAAACAAAAGGCTCGGGTGGTTTAAGGGGTTTAAGATGTGCTGGAGAGCCACTCGTAAATTTAGCATGCCAGAGTGAAAAGAATTTTTCTCCCGTATGGAACTTTTTTTTTTCTTTCTTTCTTTGGAAGACCAGGCCTTGGTTATGAGGCTCAGGCTGGGTTTGTTTTCTTTGGCAACTTCAAGTTTCCAGAGCAGCACAATTTAGCAAGAGAAAAACTGAATTCAGCAACAGTGCAACAGCTTCAACCAGGCACTGAATCAAGAGTTATAGCCTCACACTGGACAATAAAAACCAAGTACTCCAGCCTAATGTGGGCCAATGAAAATCCAGTGAGATTAATTATCTGCAAAGTAGAAAACAGAAAGGAACACGCCATTAAAGCAAATGGTGTTGCAAGTCCAACAGGCTTTTATACTGAGCTCAACCTCTCTCTTACCTTGTGGAACCAGTAGAGAAACAGCAAAGTAATGGAGATCTGACTTCAGTAAACAGTTAAACACCACCCACAAACTACATCTAATAGTTTTGAAGGCCTAGGGCTAAGAGAAAATTAAAACTAGAGACTGAATACTAAAGCACAGTGATTGTTGCAAATTAAGAATATATAGATATAATCACACTGATAAAATAAAGAAAAAATCGTAATGGGTGTATAAGACTGCTGATTGAATCAATACTACTACTACTACTACTACTACTGTAATTACTACAAGCATAATCAGAACACAGTGCATTAAGTATTTTGAGGGATTCGTTTAAAATCAAATGCAATCTTGCAAAGTTGTTTAATGGCAGTGACATTTGGAAATGAATGTGTAATCAATAGATAATGCGTCCTTAATGGAGGTTTCTTCATATGAATGGCATATTTAAGAACAAGTTAATAAATAAAGCCTCTTACACGTTAAAATAAGTATTAAATATCTTCAGCGTTGATGCAAAAGTTTAATTTGACAATAAAATAAAAAGATAATTAAATGATCCATACGTATAGCAAAATGAAGATCCATTTGAATCCAATTCAGTGATTTATTTGACAATATCATATTTCTAACGTGGTTTCTGTGCCTCATTCCAGCTTCGCCTAAGACGCAAAAACTGAACCAAGTAACTGAAGAAGCGCTCAGAAGTGTCAACAAGCAAATACATTATGTGATTATGGCAGCGATACCACACATGGAAGCTCTTAAAACAGACTCACAGTTGAACTGTCCATTCCGGGATCTTTGCTGGAATTCGGCCTCTTTTCAACCGACCGCAGTCCACAAGCTCCCCGAAACACGCGCAGGGAGGGGGGCACGTCCTTGTGTTGGCCCCAGATCCATGCTCCAGCCTCAAAAACAGTAGAAAAACCACGGCAAACCTTGCAAAACTGCGAGGCTGCGTAGAGGAACACATTGTTTCTGGCACACAGAACACCGCTCTAGAGTTATTTCTTCAGATAAGAGCACAACCAAGACAAAGTGCGGAATCACCCTGTTAAAATCCTAAATGTTGTTTCATCCGCGCGGTAGTTCCTTATATCCAATCCCTTATGGCTCTGTGGGTCGTAGATAAGCTAAGTAAAGAAAAAGCGAGCCTCTCAAACTTTCCCATTCCTGTAAAGAAACTTTTGGGCCGTGCTGCTGCTGTTGGGGCAACTTGAGCTGTGCAGGATCCCCGCAGAGCAGCGTGAGCACAAACCAGAGGTATGCGAGGGGAGGGGCCGCAGGGGTGGATGGGAAATGTAGTTCAAACCAATACAGATTGAAGTCAAGCAAATGGCACACAATTAATGAATAAATAAAAAAATGAATGCAATAAATTAACAATAAATGTAATGAATAAATGTAATAAATGACAATAAATATAATTCACTTATTGACTATGGACATATTCCTTTTCAACTGCATGTTAAAATCATTACACCTTAATTAAGGTTTTCAATAAAAATAATTTCTGGAAATTAAACAAAAACAAACAGAAAACAGCTAATTTATTAAAACTATTTTCATATAAAAAAAACAGAACTTTACTATATAAGGTATAAATAAAGTTTTTATAATTATAAAAGGCTTTAAAAATGTAGTACTTTTTGGTCAGTTTTGGGTATGACCACTTATATACTTAAAGCCTATACCTTTGTAGACAAGTTTTCTTGTTAGTTGTTTAAGTAGTCTTTAGGAATAGTTCTTCGGGGTTCTTGAAGGACATTTCAAAGCTATTCTTTGGATGTCAATCATTTGGGGGGGCGTCCTTATTTCTGTTGTCTGTCAAACTGATCTCAACCTGCTTCAGAAATGTTAAGGTCTGGGCTTTGAGGAGGATTCATTACTCTATTAAATCAGTTGCCACTGATTTTCAGTCTAGTTCCTGGGTCATTTGGCATACCTCAGCATCATACATGATGATGTGTTATATCACTGTGCATTTGTGCAATCAGGCCATGTACATTTGCAAACCACACGCAACAACAACATTAATGGCAGACCTCTGTCCTCTGTTTGTGCGGCTTAATGTTTTTTTTTAAGTTATTTTGGTCTCTTAAAACAAAACTTGCTTTTTGTGCAACATTTATGTCATCAGCAAAGACACATAGCTTACATGCACGGATAACCAATACACCTCTATAAAAAGCCGTTGTTACGCCCTCAAGTCAGATGAGGATGTAATGCACACGTTGGATGTGTCATTGCAAAGTTTTACTGCCCACTACAGGCTTGGCATGCACATTGTTTCATTTCCAGACCTATTTGCATTTCAGTTTACGTGGAGGAAGTTTTAATTTTGTTGTTGTAATTTTATTTTTTAAATATGCAAAGGGAAAATTTTGGGGGTTTGCACTGAAACGTGTAAACAGGGTGCGAGGACATCACTTTCAGGTACTGTATGTACCTTTTTTTTTTTAGTTATTCTTTTGTGCTCCACTTGCTGAGTTATTTGACTTTATGACTGAGACCCTGTTTACATGACAAGACTGAGACAGTAAAACCCAAAAGCTTTGATGAGATTTGGCCTTTTGTTTACTCTGCAATAGAGTTTGGGGTGGACAAAATCACAAAGGTTTGAGAAAGGGTCCCAGAGTGAATTTTTTTTTAAAATGCCAGGCGAATCCTGTCTATGTAAACACAAACTGGAATCGTTCAGCAACGATGACATCTGTCATATCATGTTGCATTTGTGCTCTCAGGCCCTATTTACTTCCACAAACAGCATGAGAAAACAACAGCAGACCTCCGTGTTCTGTTTGTGCTTCGGAATCTTTTAAAGTTATTTTGGGGAGCGTCCTCACGATGCCAAATAGCAGTTAAACCACAAAAGTATTTTAGCAAACCACCCTTTCATCCCCACGAAACCAGGGATTAGCCTCCATGAAACGGATCATGTCTGAAAACAGGTACCAAAGTGGATAGGTTTGAGTCCTCTACCCTCTGTGGTATTGTGCGGACAACGTAATCGCACCACTAGAGGATATGACGTCAGTGTGAAAGTGCGCCAAACGCAACAATAGTGGTGTCTGTGACCAACTGGGCTGTGGTGCTGCTCCAGACAGTCCTGGCTTGTGTACAGATTTAGCACCATGGGGATGAAAGGGTGGTTTGCTAAAGTACTTTTGCGGTTTCACTGCAATTCAGAGTCATGGGGACTGCCCCAACATGATGCAGAGAAAAAACTAGGGAGAAACCAAACTAATGAAGTGAAATGGATTCTTTTGCCACCCTGAATCATGCCAAGAATTAAACATGCTGAGAATTGGCTCCATCCGCCACGCCTTCGCCTCCTACCACCTGATTGGTTAATTGCCTGGCCAGTCATCAACATTGCAGCCTGTTTGCATAGACAGACTGCCCTTGGCTTGTGAACTTTAATTGTGCCCATATGCTTTGTTTGGTGGTGGTTATGTAGCAGGATTAGTGTGTTTTTTTGGTTTCCACCAGTGTTAAAACTGTTTGAATTTTGTGTTCTTCATTTTGCATATAGCTGACTTGTAGTCTTGTTTTCTTTATCTCACTTCTTTTGTTTGGTAATGACTTAAAGCTCTTTTGGCTTCTCCTTTAGTTATATTTTGTTAGATTATCTTTAAAAGTAGAATGTGTTGGGCTAGTTTAGGTTTGTAGTTGTATATAGTATTTTTGTTGAATTTAGATATTGGAGCTGCTTCACTTTTTGTTAACATTGTAGATTAGTAGGCCAGTTTTTTTGTTCACCCTTTTGGTTACTCTTGGTTTTGTTTTTTACTGGCTTGTGTTGAGTTGAATTTTGAAAATATTTGTTATATTGTGTTTTGGTTTAAGCAGCTTCGCTAATCCCAACATGTGATTCACCACCTTTATTTTTTGTGTGGTTCCTCATTTCCACTTACCACAATAAAATCTATTAACTCCCAGTTTTACATCCGTCCACAGTTCTCATTTTCTTTGTTACGCCTTTCATACCCCTGTATTGGGTAAGTTTTGACGAGACCTGGCAGTGTAGACTTTTACACACCAAAAGAACATTACAGATGTTCACCAACACTTCAGGTACTCCAGACTTGGTAAATTGGTGACTCGGACAATTACAGGTCATCAAATTGATTAAAAACTAATAACTTCGAGACATTTTGTCATTACAATAAGGCCTGAAGATGACTATTTTTGTAGCATCTGATGTCAGAACTGATATTTTGTAAGATATTTTCCTTACAGCAGGAATCAGTGAGCACATTTTTCATAAATAGTGTTAATTAGACTAAAGGCCAGTTTCCCCCCATTAATGTAGAACAGAAAACAACCTCATTCACCTTAAAGTTAAAGTTGCAAACAGAATTTAATTGATATTCTACACCTGAAAGCCAGCTGATATTTTCTCATTTGCAAGTTAAAAGATGTATGCTCTTTTAAAATTTCCACATAAAAAGGCCCTTCATGGGATATTCATGCCCAGACAGATGTGTCAGTTCCCCTCAGGCAAAGTGTTCAACAGTTTCCTGTTGACCAAGGTTACACTTTCACTGTTAACTGACACTTCCTCTTCTCAGTAAGGACACAAACCCATTAATCTGTTGTAATGTGTGATTTTAGAGGTTCGTGGTGGTCGGCAGATGAAACACACAAAGTCAGAGTGCTAGAATAAGTGTGTCAGGTTTATTCCCCGCAGCTCATGACACTCATCATTACATCTCAATGGGTTCAGCCTTATAAGCATAGCATAGCATAGCATAGCTTGCCCTACCTTTGACACGGACTGGAGAGCCAACAGTCCCGGTAGAGTGGCTTAGAAAACCCCGGCTGGGCGTTCGTACGTAACCCGCAGCAGACTCTACCGAGATGTGGGATTTCCCCGTCTTTATACTTATTTAGAAAAAACACAACATCGCATGAGAGAGAGGATGGCCAGTCCTTTCCCACAGGCGAGGATGAGTCCTGAGATCCTGTCTTGTAAACATATTTACAAGACACCCTTTTCTCACCCTTCCAAAGATAGGCAGTTACACAGTTCCCAAAACAAGCAGAATAATATAACATGCAGGTGGTCACTTGGGAACAAGCAGTTATATAACACCAATAGTATACAGATGGTCATTTTAGGACACAAATTAGATATTCCCATATCATTCCACCTCTGGCCTAAAATGGCCTTAATTCATAAAACTTTCACCTTCCCAGATAACATCATCATCTTCAGTATGGCCAGGAGCATGTTGATACTCCTGGCAGATAGTATTGACCCAATGACACACGAAATCTAACAACTCCATTCGCGTGGCATATACATCATTGTGCACCCATCGATCTTGATTACTCCAGTGCATATAAGTGAACTGATCTACATCAGTATCTGTATCCACAGTTACATGATAACACATCGTTCCATAAGGTCCATCTTCTGCTAAAATATGTATGTGCATCATCTTAAGGCAGTGTAATATATGGTCCTAGACAATCGTTGTTTAATCCGGCGTATATAAAGGCATGTTAATACATTGCATAGCGTCAACACACATAAAATAGCCACAAGAATCAATAATGGTGGAGCTACATATGTTCTAGCGGTGACAGACATTCCTGAAAAAATGTCCCACCAGTGATGAGCACTGTCCATCTCCACCATCTTTGCTGCATGCAAAACCTGTTCCCGGTTAACTAGAGTTGTTACTAAGGCACGGGTAACATTCTGAGAATGGCTAGACATAATATCTTTAAGATCACGGGAGCGAGACAGTGCACTTTGGAAACGCTCCAGAGAAATTCGCCATGGTAGGTGTAACACTTTCCACTGGACAGCCGTCAGATGAGATTCTGTGGTAAAGTTAGTCAACCTGTAAGTTACATTGTGCCAATGCCATAGGTGTAAACCTTTTAAACAACCTGAGAACGGTACAGTAGGCAACTGAGTATGGTTGTGAGTAGTAGCTACGCAAAGGGTGTTGGGGCCCACTTGCCATAGCATGTCGCTAGCTGGTTCTATATACCATTCACACAGTGCCGTGTCTCCTGTAAAGCATGGATCTCTATACCCTTTAGATAAGAGGCAGGCTTGGCCTCGATCAGTAGTTTCACAGTCCTTCAGGTCATACGTGTGATTAGTTTGGGGACTAAACCATTCACCGTAAGTTCTCAAAAACATATACTTATTATGTACGACCAATGGTAATACCTGAAACTTACAGATGGTGATTACTTGAGTAACATTCCACTGTATCCAACTTACTGTACACATGGTCATATTACATCGAGTCTGTTCAGGTTTTATTTGTAACCATAAAGCATCAGATATATCAAACAATCGTCTCCATTCATTTGGGTTAGGTGTAGTTATTACCCGTACAAACCTCTCCTCCTGTAGTCGGGAATATATCACCTGTAAACCACACACAGTTGCATCAATAGCTTTGGTTACATTTATTAAAACATCGGCAGTGTCATTAAACAATCTAGTTTGCCATTTCAACTGTTGTTGTAAAATGATTGCAGTCTCTTTTTGGGGTCCTATAGGGACCGGCATCCAGTTCCCCAGGCGATGAACGGCCTGGCTAGCTTTATTTCCAGTGTTGGACAACATTGTCCAAGTGATTTCTCCTGTTCGAACCACAGCGTGTGCTCTTTCCTGGCAGGTCGTCACCAGTGGAGCTGTATGATTTTTAATTACTAGTTCCTTTGGCAGCACATCCACCGGGTGAATCAAAGGATCAATCCGATTGTGAATGGTTGTAGCATTTCTTAATTGGAATGACTCATAAACCTGCACCTGTGAATTAGTACCATTTCCCAATATAGTTCCATCGGTCAGAACCAGGAGCATCATCACGTCCGACGTGACAGTGACGTTGCATCCAGCTTGTACATGTACTGATGTCATCGGTCTCCGTAGGTGCATCGTTTGTATGCAGCCTCGACACACATATATGGGGCATTCACTGGTTAGATTAGCAATATAACAGATTCGTTTGGCTGGACAGGTGAAGTTATCCTGTCTCCTCATCCTTGTTGCGTACCTCCAGCCCGTCCGAAACATGCCCACCTCCGTCATCGACCGGTGGGGCGTCATCGCAGTCACAAAGCTGTTGGTGAGGATGGCAGTGAGGGCAGCTTGCAGCATGCCCCAGCAGGCGGCACCACCAGGTCGTAGGCGGGCCATAGCGAGGATCCTTCTGCGCCCCCTCCTTATTGGGTCCGCCGATCAACCTCCTCCACCCCCACTCAGACATCCACCAGGCACACCAGGCTGAAAGAGACACATAACTTCAGAAGAATATAGCAAACAGCATTAGTCTTCTCTTAAATAACATTTTAACACGGGAACATTTTTCCAATCTTGTTCCCCAGAGTATATTATAGTACAGGTTGAGTCCGCCCCCTGAGCGATAATTTCAGCAGGTCTAGGCGGGCCATGTTCTTGCCTGACCCAAACCTTAGCACCCACTTTATCTGTAGATCCAAATCCTCCTTGACCTCTAGTTGTAACCACCTGTGGTGTTGTTATTTCTTGCACCATTGTCATATTACATGGCTTTATTACCAGTTGAGCTATTTTGTCACCTTTAGTGACCACAAACGGTTCAGCAGCTATATTTAATAGCACTACACCCAGTTCTCCTTGGTAATCAGCATCAATTACGCCTGCCATAACAGTGATTCCTTTCAGAGACAGTCCTGATCTAGGCAGGATATGTCCGTACATGCCCGGCGGGCATTGTAACCCTAAACCGGTTTTCACAACCGTTGGGGTATGACTAGGGAGCGTTACTGTTTGTAGACTCGTCAGGTCTAAACCCGCTGAGCCAGGTGTGGCACGCAGTGGAATTTTAGCATCATTGTGTATTTTCCACATTTTAACACTTTCATCTGCTGGGGTAGCATGCACCATGACCATTCGAGTGAGTGGTGTCACTCCTTCTGCAAGAGGTCTGTTATTAATTTGTTTAACCACCTCTGGTAAATTGCGCTTCCAATTATTTAAACTATTATCACCAGAGGCTTTCCTCAGTGAGGATTTCAATAATCCATTTAATCTTTCAATTAACCCTGCTGCTTGTGGGTGATACGGAATGTGATAAATCCATTCTACATGGTTTTCATCCGCCCATTTCCGTACCATGTGACCTGTGAAATGTGATCCATTATCAGTTTGAATTTGTACAGGCATGCCATAATATTGTTCAATCATGTCCAAACATTTTAACGTTGCCTTTTGATTACTAAATTTACAGGGATGAACTATCAATACTCCAGAATATGTATCTACAGCAGTACATGCATATTTACAGTTCTGTGAGACTGGCAACGGTCCAACAAAATCCATCCGCCAGATTTTCTAATTCTCTTATCATCCCTTGTACAGCAGAAGCAGGTCTGTCTACAGAATTTAACATTAACGTTAACACCAGGGATCTGTAATGTGGAGGACTGGTTTTTATCAGCTGATCCCGTACTGATTTGGGCACATTCATATCAGCCCATGCATCAGCCGTTCCCAGAAACACTCCTTCCCTCATCATTAACTGAGCCATATCCTCAGTCAGGCGACGACGGGTCACTGGTTTTGCCTGATACCAGTCTAACCCTTCAGCCTCGTCCCAGACATCCTCATCCCATTTCATGGGATCCCAACTAGCATCCTCCCGTACCCGTGCAGCCACGGTACGGACTTTGGCAGGGTCAGTACGGCGGGGCGGTCTCCTCCGCATTTGCCACCGAGTCTGAGCCAATCCCACCAAAGCTTTGTTCAAACAGTGATTCAGTGCGTCTTTCTCTGCCTGCATTTTCATTACTTCTTGCCTGGCTAAAGACAGCTGTGTTTCCAACTGTTCTTTTTTCTCCTGCGATACACGCCATGCTGATGCACAAAACCACGCACGCCTCTGAATCCCCCCCAACGGGGATGTCGGAGGAACAACAATTTCTTTAAGCGCAGGCAATGCAGCCGCTAGAGAGCCGTCCTTTACAGCATCTCCCCACGGCTCGGGACGACCACCGCCGTCCCGCAGACAGAGCGCAACTTCACTCCATTCGCCAGTCCAACCTGGCACATCAGATTGCTCCACGGCGGGAGGCTTCTTATTATGTTTCATAAACATTTCTGCAGCCACCAAATAACATCAATTACAATGTATTAATTGTTCGTGACGCCAATAATGTAATATGTGATTTTAGAGGTTCGTGGTGGTCGGCAGATGAAACACACAAAGTCAGAGTGCTAGAATAAGTGTGTCAGGTTTATTCCCCGCAGCTCATGACACTCATCATTACATCTCAATGGGTTCAGCCTTATAAGCATAGCATAGCATAGCATAGCTTGCCCTACCTTTGACACGGACTGGAGAGCCAACAGTCCCGGTAGAGTGGCTTAGAAAACCCCGGCTGGGCGTTCGTACGTAACCCGCAGCAGACTCTACCGAGATGTGGGATTTCCCCGTCTTTATACTTATTTAGAAAAAACACAACATCGCATGAGAGAGAGGATGGCCAGTCCTTTCCCACAGGCGAGGATGAGTCCTGAGATCCTGTCTTGTAAACATATTTACAAGACACCCTTTTCTCACCCTTCCAAAGATAGGCAGTTACACAGTTCCCAAAACAAGCAGAATAATATAACATGCAGGTGGTCACTTGGGAACAAGCAGTTATATAACACCAATAGTATACAGATGGTCATTTTAGGACACAAATTAGATATTCCCATATCATCTGTAGACACAGAGATGAAAGTCAGACTCATCTTGACTCAGGAAAAAATAAATGTCATTAGCCCATTTCCACCGACAGGTGCGCATCATGACACTTTCTTTTGTTTCCACATTTGAAAGCTTGGAAGGGTACCTTAATATCTGACTCGTCCCATCTTACTTTGTTAGGAACCTTGTGTTGGGGTACCAATCTAACTGACCCGACCCAAAAGGGTGGAACTTGAGCAATCCGTTGAGTGGTTGAGAAAAAGAGTCACTTCACATGCGACCTGGCATAAAACAATGCAGGAACGGCTCCTTGTTTAGAGCAACAGATTTTCTTTTTGTAGATTAAATCTCCTTTCAAAATGGTGTCACAAAGCACCGCCAAGAAGACATAACACAATCTGTTGGATAGCCATCAATCTCCTCCTTTGTTCCTGAGTCATGTTTCAGTTATACTTTAAGGAAGGTCCGTCATGCTATTAGGTAGCTGAGGCTTATTGCTATCTGACTGATACTCCACCTCTCAAGTAAGGTTATGGTTGGCTGTGGAAACACAATGAGATTACAGTTTACAAACCATGTCTACACCCTACCCGCACCCTTAGTGGAAATGAGCCTATTCAGTTACTTAATTGAAATGTCAAAAATTGAAAAAATACTGGGAAAAAACAAAACAAACAAAAAAGATGGGTTGATAAATCAAACAAGTCTTCAGTTTATGTTTGGTATTAAACTTTTGTAGTTGTTGGTAGAAAAACAATAAGGAATTTGCTTAATGACAGTAAGCTGTTATATGGGTTTTCTGAGAGTAAGGATGATAAATAATTATTGTTTTACCTTATAAAAGCCAAGATTTAAAACATACATGTGAAAAGGCAGAGAAATGCAAAATAAACACCTTCTGATTTAGTGTGAATAAACTAGGCTGTTTGATGTGGGAAGGTGGCATCGTCGGCTATTCGCTGCACAGCTGTTATAAACTGGAAAGAGGATTTAGCAGATGTTTAATGGAAACCTTGAAAAGTAAGAACCAAAACACGTTTGCTATTTTTGACTCAATTAAAAAAAAGCTTATTTATGTGATATATAATGTAACTCAGGGCACATTCACACCAGGGTAGTCTGGGGGACTTCCTTTGGGAAATGTCACACCTTCCTTTGGGTTGGTTTGCTTTCACAATGCACTTTACTCAAGCAGACCAAAGCACCTTAAAAACATCACAGAATTATAATTCATTTTGTTGTTGCTAGTTTAGGGCGGTATAGCCTCAAATGGCCACTCAACAAGAAAAAATAAAACAGCAGGAGGATGAAGAAAATCATGATCATCAACTGGCCAGGACCAAAAACTGAAATACTTCTTAGAACTTATTTATTGCTACTTCACATAATGTGCTTTATTTTTTTAGAAAAAGGCAAGCTGATGTAAAAGTTGTTTTTATAAATTTGAAGAAGCTGTTGTACATTGTCTGCCTGGTGTTCAAATTACTTTAAAGTGCAAAGAAGTTGTTGGTGTGCTCTGCTGCTAAGATCTTTTTGCCTTAAAGGTGATATTTATCTCTGACCAATCAATGTGCTGCAGGTAGTAGTGCTCAGTTACCATAGTTTGATTTCACTCACATGCAGCTTTAGTAGAATCAAGACAAAAGTTGTGTCAGTTATGCTGTGCTACCTGCAATGAGAAACAAAACAAACTGGATGTATTACTGAAAAACAAACAAAAAAAACTGGCCTGGATGCTCTGCAGGCATCTCCACTCCCGCCCTATTCTTTTCCTCCTTGCTTGATCCTCATCAATACTGTCCATGTTGATTTATCTCAAGCTTTTTCTAATCAGTTGGTCAGTAAATCAGGCTTATGATTGTAGTTTTTGTTCCTCATTAGTTTTTTAGCTATGTGCTTTTTTAATCCTGCCATGGCAGCACCTTGTGTGATCAAGTCTTGAGATTAAGCCTTCCTCCTTTCTGCAGTCCTGCACTTTGGTCCTTCCTCCTTGTCTCCTCATCACCTACCATTACCCAGTGACAGATTTCTGAGCTCTAAATGGTTCTGCTGTGATTCGGTATTGTGTTTACAATGCAGGTGATTGGATATAAGTATCTTCATTGTTTTCTTTAAGGTTTGTAGTGATTGGTTTATTGCATCTGTAACAGTCCTTTCATCAACAACAGCTCATTTGTATTAAAAAAAAAGGGCAAATGGTGCCTTGGCTGAATGAGAAACCCCCATTTAATGCTTAAAATGACAGGGTCATTTATTTCTAAAGCACTAAAAATGTAACATGTCCTCATATTCAGTTTCAGAATGTAATCAGATGTTTTAAAATTTTACAAAACACTGTTTATGCTTCTGCCAACACAGAGCAATGGCTCTAGTTGTACCAACATATTTTCCCAATGCCCCATTTGCCACTGTCTTTATCCATTTTTAATTATAATATGTCGATAAATTGGATTGAGCTAGAAAGAAACTGGGCCGACATATAGAATATTGATTCACCTCCCTGTGGGAAAGACTGTACAGCAAAGTGATTTAATGTAATTCTGTAAAAATATGAACCCTTTATCTAGATTTATTGAAGTAGTTGTTTGTTTTGTTTTGTTTTCCAGTTGCTGCTTCCAGCAACAAGTCTGCAAACATCAGGACACAGGAAGATATGTAGTTTTATGGTCCTAATGGCTGTGACAGTGTTTTTTTCAAAAAAAGAAGTGTTTTATATTTTGACTGGACTATAACAGTTGACACTAATCCAACACAGCAGGACTGGGACTGAACTACAACCCACCATGCGCACCTCTCCCTAATCTATGAGGTTTTGCCTCAGTCATTTTCATAACCCCCATATAAGATGGGCCATATGTTTATATAATAAGGTGTTTCCAAGCACATCACACACAGCACATTATTTCATCATCAATGTTTCCATCATCACTGATAAAATAGCCTAAATACCTGTGAGTAGTGAGTCATTGAACCAGAGGATTGTAATGCTTCCCACTGAGGACAAAAGACATCTCTTAGTGGGTGTTAACAGTTTTTTTGTTGTTATTATTAGGTGGTAAAGGACTCAATGGCCTCATCTGCTACAAACTGTTTAAACATAATAAAACTCAATTCTTTTCTTTTTAGAATTTAGCTGATTAACTCAGATACGTTCTAGTAGTTTGAGCTGATCAACTCAGTTGATACTAACTTGTCTTAAAGGAATTTGTTGTTTTTTCCTCCTTTTTTTTCCCTCTATGTGAGCTGTTGACTTTCTCTCAGTGGGGAGAAAAACTAACACAAACACAAACTTAGCAGGAATGTGGGGCAGGAATGGCATGTCTGGGGTATTCTGCCTGCTTGTGGTGATTGATTGAATCGTTGCAGAGTCCTGGAGGACTATGGAGAGCAGAGATGGGAGGGTTGGGGGATGGAACAGACCGTCCCAACAGGCCAACTCATCGATGGACTGATTGCTTCCTCATGGTCTCTTCTGCTCAGGCCTCCAGAGGGAAAGCAACAACAGGCAGCAACAAAACCTCCCCAGGGCTTGACATGTTGTTTGATCTAGATGCTAAGAAACAATAATAAAAAAAAAATTTCTAAGAAAGTTACTGTAATTTCACTTTTCACTTGAAAGTTCTCAACAACTTGGAATATTTCATCAAACGCATAGCTGAAAATTTCAGTGAACACTTGGCCCTGACTTCAGCTCTCACTTGCTGCGGGCCCCAGAGTCGTCTCCAATGATCCCGTCATGCCTTGCACAGCTTTACTGTATACACCAGCCTTGAAATGTGCCTCAGCCTTCACATTCCTCTCCTGGTGAAATCATATTTTCTAGCCACTGCTGATGTGTTTGGTCACAGCGGCGCCTGCATGATAGATGTTTTTCTGGCTGTGAAACACCTCTTGTACCCTTCTCTGCAACCCCCACCCCTTCTCCAGTCAGTCTGGAGGTATGTGGACCTGCAATGTTCGTCCATCAGTGTATTAACTGTGCTAGAATCGCTTCAGAGCCTTTGCGAAGCATGCACAGATGTTGGCAGAAGGCTCGCTGAGCTGCTAATGCTGCGCATGGTTTTCCGCCAGACATTATACTCAGAATAGTAACTGATGAAAAATGCCCAGCTCCAGGTGTCCCTGTTTGCCAGTAACAACTTACAGAAATAAGCAGAGGAAAGTTATGGTTGTGTGTCCACATGTTTTCCAGGTATTCTGCTTAAATCTATCTGAGAATTAGTGCAGCTTCAGACTTTTTTTTTAACTTTTTAAACGTGAAGTAGTTATTAAATGCTAAGACATGCTCTAATCTCTGTCTGTATGGGGATATCAAGGCCAGGACTGTTGTGTCTTTGCTCCTAAGTCTAAATTAAACACATTTTTGGCCAAATGGACTTGTGCATAAATTAGGAGAGGGGGCAGCAAGATCAAAACAAGGAGTGAGAAATGACTTGTTGCTTCATTGCAGAATTTCTTTTTTATTGTAGCATTACTGTTTACTTTCAGCAATGATTTGGCAGACTGATTTGCTTAATGTTCTTGGCCCTGTAGAAAGGATTGGGAACAATAAAAATCTGAAACAGAAAGCAAGTTTACATGCGGAAAAATAAATTATTGTCTTAGTCCAACAAAAAGAAAAAAAAACTTTTAAAATACATGTAAACATGTTAAGCTTGTTACATACTCAGCGATATCGGAGGACTTTGTTCTTCTTCTCAAGGCCCTGGTTTGGGAGTTCTTGTGTCTTGTTCTCAACTCATCAGTAGAGCAAAACTTGTTGGGTGTCTGAGAACAATTGTGTGATTGGTTGGACATTTGAAATAAGCATGGATAATGCAGTAGTGAAAAGTTAACAGTGTAAAGCGGAACGATGTTATTTCCACTTTTCTACTGATGCAAAAGGTTCAACAATGTTGGATGGATAGTTTTAACGAGCAGCTGGTTTTACAGTATGAAAACCTATACAACACATGTGGGATATAGAACTGATACCGCAGCATGCACAGCCAACCCAGCAAGGGACAAAGTTTTTCCTCAGTATTAGGTATTAAGTAACTGAGCCAACAGTAGATTGCATGTAAAAACACTGACACCCCACTCCATTAATCCCCGCCCCATTGTGGACGAGGCTTCTCGTGAAGTATGAAATAACTGGGCCAAAACTAACTTTTTTTCTTATTTTTGCCACCCAGAGAACAAGAACAAAGTCCTCTGTTCTTGCAGATTATGTATGTTCAGCTGAAGTTGTGCAAAGTTCTGAAAGCTGTAGGAACACAACCAGTTTATGTGGTTGGGAGTTGATTTACTTCTGCATTCGTGTTTGAGAGGAAGACTAAAGAAAGTCTTAAGTTCCTCCAACATTTTCAGTACATTTTATTATATTTACCATCTTGTTTCAGTTACTTTAACTTCTTCTGAATTTGTTTCTGTCTGTCCTACATTCAACTCTGCCAGCTTGTCCATTCTTTTGTTTGGAGTTGCGGACTCAAAGGTCCTCTGAACGTTTTCTTCGGCAAATATGCTCAAAAGAGCCTGGACCTCTTCGTCCGTCTACTTCTCATAGCTCCTTATTTGGTTCTATTTTTTAAAACTAAAGATGCAGTTAGGTTTGTAGAAGCAAAATAAAAATGTTTGCAGCTGCACACTGGCATATGCACAAAAATGCAGAAAACTGCAAGAAGTATGTTTTTTTTATTTATTTATTTATTTTAGGTTGGTTATAAAAGTTTTCTTGCAGAGTTTACATAGGTCAGCTTATCCTCTAACTTAAATAAGAAGGTGCCATGGCTATCGATTCACGTCAAACAATAAGCATGAAGTGTGTCAAGTCTGGTGTTTGAATCCTACGTTCTTTTCAGCTCTCTGGAGAAGACTAGAGGCTACATTCATGCTACCTTGCGTACGTAAATCGGGACGTCCGTTTCAAATGTTGTCATACGTCATCATCTTCATACTTACATGAGTTTTTTGCGTTGCCATGGTTAAGTCAATTCCTCCACTAGCGGGCAGTGCTGAGTTCAGAGTTCCTTTCACAAGCCGACCTCAGTTCAATTCTGCCTTTATTCAATTCTGTTGAGAAGGGTTCTGATTGGACAGGGGGCAGACGTGACATATTTGCGTCCACAGAAGTAAACAAACTCCAGTTACTGCTCCATTTCTTTTCAACTACAACATGGAAGACCACATAATAAGAACCAATTTGGCTTTGATTTTGATTATAGTTTTGAAGCAGCAGCTCGACACTAGCATAGGCTACTACTTTATTTTTGTTGGCTGAGGAGGAGAAGGGGGATAGTATGTGCTACAGGACAAGGGAACGAATATACGCAGAACAATTGGAATTCATTTAAAGTGAATTGAACCTAGACATGATCAAGGAATTATTCAATTCCTTGATCATTATTAAAATCACAATAAACCAGCCACTTAATTTGGATTTAAGTTTAATTTGGAATGATCATTTTCATTCGGAATTAGATGTTTACAAGGTCATTTTTTAAAAAGAGGATTTTATTTTAATTCCGAATGAAAGAGGAATTAAAATGCTCATGTAAACGTGGTCATTTACTTGAGGAGAGGATCTTTGGAACGTGTTGCATTAAGGCTCATTCCAGAAGCTGAACCATGTTCATGCTCTTTCTTTCCAACACAGGAGCATTTAGGCATCAGAACAGTGCATGTGTTGTCAAAGCTGAGTCTGTGTGAGGCTGATGTTGACGGGTGGCTGAGAGCCTCCAAAGTGGCCCGTGTAAAGGGTCTGCGTTGTGTGGCCACTGCCAATTACAAGTTTCAGAGCTCAAAACAAAATGTCTGCTGTGTGAACAGGTCAGTGGGAATAAATGAGGCAGTGTGTGGAGCTCAGTTAGGATGCCTGCCTCTCATAATTAATGGGACAACTGACTTTGGCATGGAGCGTGGTGAACAAGACTGATGGCTGTATGATTTGCCAACATATGTTCTTTCACCCCATCATTCACCCCCTCTCAAAAACCCTGCAGACTCAAGTATCAAGCAGCAGATTTGCCTTTGAGTAGATTCCTAATTGTAAACCTTATTATCTTGCTCTTGACACCAGTGTGAAGGGAAATTTCTCTCCTAACATGGGAATCATTACCGACATCAATGTCAGTTATTGAAATGTGAAAAAACACAGAACAGAAGCATTCAACGTAGGTTCAAGGACATGGTATATAGGTCTTTGGCTTGAGGTCAGCATTGATTGTAATTATCTTTCACCCTGAGCTGCAATTGTTGCTAATATGCTGCCCATTTGTCCTGAATTTCTTAGCTCTTAGTTGACTGCCATGCTTTTTTAGTTGATGCTCCTGCATGCTCATACATTGAATCAAGTCAACTCGATATCCAATTTAACTACCAAATCAACCTTTTGCACTTTCCTTCACTGACATTTACTTCACAGTGCACTGCTGCTCAATTAAATGAGTTTTTATGAGTGTTTCTAATGAATAAATATACAGACCAGACACATTGGAGAGATACCATTGTTACATTTGAACATTGTGCATCTTAGGATGCATACTAGCCTGATTCTACAGTGACCACGTTTACATGAGCTTTTTAATTCCCCTTTAATTCAGAATAAAAATAAAATCCTCTTTAATATGAACGTGTAAACACATAATTCCGAATGAAAATGGCCAATCCGAAAAAAACTTAAATCCGTGAGTGGCTGGTTTATTGTGATTTTAATTCAAATTGAATAATTCCTTGTTCATGCATACATTCATTCTGCTTTAAATCAATTCCGGTTGTTCTGTGCATGATAACAGTGTTGTACTTTATCTCCCTTCTCCACCTCTGCTGACAAAAGTGAAGAAATAGTGTTTTCTTCCGGTAGACGTAAATACGTAATACATAAAGGCGATTAAATGTGTTTTCCGTGTAAACCTCAATTCAGAATTACAATTTCCATGTAAACACGAAGGAGAATACTCGTTTCCAAATGATTTATTTCTGAATATTTAATTTCGAATTAAAAAACACCATGTAACTGTGGCCAATAGCACTGAAAACTAGAAACTGGCATAATAAAAGGATCAATGTTTTAAATGTTTAAATGTCTTCCAAACAAATCTAAAATCAGTGCTGATTATATCTGTAAAAACGGCCACATTTAAGTTCTTTTTAAACTAGTAAAAAATAGAAACTTCTATTAATATCAACTTCAGATATCCATGTACAAGTTATTGGATTTTATTGAAGCAAGTTCTGGTTGATATTGATAGGAACATAAGACCTGGGCTCACATCCTGGTTTTACAGTAACACATTTAACACAGTAACTGTTCATTAAACTGTTCATTAAAATCCACTTCAACAGGTAATCACAAACAGTTAAAACCAGATAAATATGCTTTAGATCTTTTTAGTAATACAAATGTCCTACAAAACAAATAAATAGGATAAAAGTAAAATATAATTCAGTGGATACTTTGGAGAAAAATAGTTGTGCATCTTCAATGTGGAATTTCTATTTTTTGTGCTATTTTTAAAGATTGCAATTTTTACAGTGTATTTTGAGCTATTTTTGGGTGCTTTTATTTAATTTAACAAAGCAGTGATATAAAGTTAAGTCTGTAATTGTCCCTGAAAAAAATGTTTATAAAATATACATAAGTAACCTTACTGATAAATCTTTCTGCTTAACATAGTAATTCCCCCTTCTTTGAAACATTCTTTTCCTACCCTTTGCCAGAATTTCATACTGGGGAAAAAATGTTTGTATTGGGAAATTTTAAAGAGGCAGCCTATCTGACACAATGAAGTAGCTGCTGACACTTGTGAAAAGTCAGACCCTGAAACGGCCCACTTGAGTTCATTGACTTAGTATTAGTACAGAGCTCTGTCCTTGAGTGATAGCTTTTGTGTCTTCAGAAACTCGTCCAGATTCCCGGTGAAACATGTTTGTCAGTTTATACTCGTCTCGAGGCATTTGTGCTGTTTGCATCAATTTTTACATTCCAAAGATGGCACTTAAATTGTCAGAGTAATGCAAATCTGTTGTTAATGTCTGTCAGTCTGATTCCTTCTGCCAAGCAAGGCAGTAATCACAGATCTCCTTCCTGCCAAGTGCTCCAGCCTCAGGACCCCCCACCTTTACATATACTCACCTCACCTATCCCTCCCACCAAGAAGAATTCGTGGTGGGTCCAGAGCAGTGATAGAGCAGTGATCCCAGCTGTTAAAACAGTTGGAAGGGATGCAGTGGGGGTAGTCAGAGGGCTACATCAGCTTATTTAGGTTGTGCTAATGAATCTCCATGAGTGTCAACAGAACACCTAATAATAAGATGAAAAAAACCTCTAGAAAGCCAAATGCATTTGGTATAATACTATTTTTAGATGTTTACATATAGCCCTTAAACTATTTTAAACCAGGGGCTCAGGCAGATCCATTAAGATATTTTCCATTCATTCATCTGTTTGCTATGCCCACCTTATCCACTGGAGTTTCATGAGGTTTGATCCCATATCAGATTACATCATGCAAGCAGAGATTTGCATTTTAAACAACCCTTCATTCAGACACACGATCATGTTTCTGAAGCTGAGAAGATGGTGACTAAAAGAAAAGATGAGGCCGATACAAAAAGGAAAAAGTATTAAAAACACAAAGGCCACAAAAACAACATTTGACTTCCATAGCTTGTTCAGTAACAGCCTCAGGGCCAAAAAGCTCATTAAAACATATTAGGAATAGTCAACAAATGATAGAAAATTCATGACCCTCTTCATTTGTTAGCCAGAGCTAAACAAGGAACACCTTCTGCTTCTGCAGTGACAGGACTATGTGTACCCACATTTGCATCTCAAAGTTGTCAGATTAAACCTGGTGGCTGTCAGGTCAGTGGTTAAAAGAGTCACTGTTGAAAACAATGCACTGTTAATAGGTGACTCATTTTGAATAGAATAGAGGAAGTATATCTGATGGGAGATAAGTGAGTAAGAGCCTTCAGGGGATATATGTTTTCACTTCCAGTGACACTGTTTGTACAGAACACTGCCACCAAGCTGGTTCTGTCTTCAATTCAACAGAGTGAGCAATACTTTTACTATAATTTGTTAATGATTCTTGGAGCAGCTATATCCAATAAATGCATCTTTAAATGACTTTAAATGGTGGTTTGTTGATTGTGTACCATCCACAATAATTGTCAAATCTACTTAAATTTAGCCTTGTAAGTTGTGAATTGTGGAAAACATCAGGGAGACAGTGGGCCCATTCACACAAGCCTTTTTTATTTCAATCCGAGTTTGTTCGGAAAGTCCGCTTCTTTTGGGGTATTGTGAAACAGACTATTTGGATCAAATAATCCATCACGGTACACTACAAATGTGGGTCGAAAGGTCCATAATGATCGACACAGAAAACGGATATGCAGTCGGATGGACAGTTTCATCCGTCTTCTCCATCGGTTATGTGCATAATTTGGTCCATTTCCAGGGAGCTTAACTATCCATCGCTTGACGCAGAAGAAGAACAATACCACGGGAAATCGCGGGGGCAATGCTGAGCAGAATAGCTGACATACGACCAGTGAAAGAAACAAACCAGAGAAGAAGAATAGGATCAAGAAGGAAACAAAAAAGCAAAAAAGGATTAAGACGAGCACAACTGTAGAAATTGCGTCAGCATTTGAAGAAAGACTATATGCAAGTGTTTAGGGTGTGTTGGGTGGTTGGAAACAACTCTATAGCGATGCATTACCGCTGCCAAACGATGTCTGAAACTAGTGCCGGCTCATGGGTGTTAACTGAACTCAGCACTGCCCGCTAGTGGAGGAATTGACCTAACAACCATGGCAACGCTAAACATGCATGGGAGTATGACGATAGCGACGCATGACAACATTTGAAACAGACGTCGCCGTTTATGCATATAGGGGAGCATAAATAGGCCTTTATTCTGCTTCAAGAGGACCAGAACTACAAAACAAAGTATACTGTGGGTTCAGCACATGGGCGCATCATGAGTAAACAAAACCAAAGCATCATCACCTGTGAAGCAATAGGCAGCTCTGAACAGGAGAAATAACTCACAGATGTGGAAGAATTTGGGAAACGTTTTAAAAGAAATATGATCAACCCAAGACCGCTAGGTTCTAATGCAGCTCCATATATAACAGTTATGTACTGGGAACCAAAGTTGTCCTGCATTAACAAAGAGATGAATAAGTTTTCTTCTATGCTGTGCCTCACCTTGTCCTTTAATAATTCTTGGTGCAGAGCTGCTGGCAGAGACTGGAAGAACACATTATTTAAACACGCTATTTAAAAGGTCGGATTCATTTAGTTTACATGCAGTGCAAATCTTTGTTTGTAAGAATGTTATACCCCCTCTACGGTGGCGAAAACTAGGAAAAAAGGCTTCAACGTCCCAACGACACCGCTGTAGTACATACTACAAGGATGTGGGGGGTACTAAAGCGTAACATTCCAAAGCTAGAGCAAAACAACGCAGATAAAGGCTCACTTCATGTTGCAGGAAGTACAGTGCAGAAAAGGGAAGATGGCTGAGGATTCATTGCGAGACAAAAGATAAACATTTCTTTGGACTAATGAAGAAGTTGAGCTTCTTCTTCAAAAAATGCTTGACTACAAAGCATAAAAAACTTGAGAAACGGTGGACTGGGAATCAGCGCGTGTTTGTCACATTGACGTCATATCCTCTAGTGGTGCGGTTACACTGTACGCACAGTACCGCAGATGGTAGAGGACTCAAACCTATCCACTTTAGTACCTGGCTTCAGACATGGTCGGTTACATGGAGGCTAATCCCTGGCTTCGTGGGGATGAAAGGGTGGTTTGCTAAAATACTTTTGCGGTTTACTTCAATCCGGTGTCGTGGGGACGGCCCCCAAGTCTAACAGACAATCCTGGTGTGAATGCACTCAGTGAAGCTTCACAGCTCTACAGGGAGCTCCCTTCTTAATCCAACACCCCCACCCAACCTTTGTCCCTAACTCACCGCCTGCTGTCCACCTCCTGAATGCATGCTCTCCCCTTCTCACCTCCTCTGTTTCTCCAACCTGACCTTTTGTTTGCTAACTTAGCATGCACGTTATTCATGCTTTTGTTTCTGGAGCAGCTGGAGATACCTGGTCTCTCTCTCTCTCTCTCTCTCTCTCTCTCTCTCGCTCGCTGTCACTCACACACACACACACACACACACACACACACACACACACACACACACACACACACACACACACACACACATACACAAACCTACCCACCCACACACACACATACATACACACGCACACATACACACATACACAAGCACATACTGTATGCATGTATGTATGTTGCCCACCTTGAGGCAACATGGAATTGTAGCTGTATGTATATTTTGAATGTGGAAAATTATTAAGTTATTAAATGTGGGTAAATCTCTGGAAAATAAAAACACTTTTTAATAGTTTTAATATAGGAATCGACCACAGCCTAAATACCCCAGTTTTACAACCTGTATGTATGCTCACACTAGCATATCCACAGCTGTTGGATGTCTCCTCACTCCCACCGCTGACAGGAAGGAGGTGCTGAGGTGAGAGTGTGACCCTCCATCCAGCTGCAGCTCCTCTGACCCAAACAGTTGGGGTTCTCAATGCTTATGTGGAATCAAGCTGACAGGAAAAGTAAACATCAAGGTGTGGAAAGAACCATACTCTTCCTTCGGTGGTCTCATCACTCACACAGGTCTGCACGGTTTAAATGCAGTTTTAAATCAAGACAGCAGCCTGTAAACTCAAACAGCACCCAGCAGAGATGAGAAAATTCATGATGGGAGAGGTGAAGTGATGATTTGAAGTATCAGAGCTGCTCTTCTGTTGTGTGCACAAGTTATCTAGTATCCACTGACCTCTAGGGGTGAAGGTAATAAAGAGGAATTAGTTTTTACAATGATAATACAGGTACAGATCCTAGGCTAGAGCATAAAAACTCTTCCATGATTCATTTGTGTCTTCATGCAGATTTATATCTTTATATGTTTTAGAGATCATTCTGGTTCTTATGGCTTTCAATATGATTTGTCGTGAAAAGAGATAATCCGTCATTGCATACAGATTTAGAGTATGAGAAGATCAGACAAAATCAATCTAATGGACCATGTTTATTAAGAGTACATGCAGCACAACACCAGGATATTACAAAGTAAATGTTTTCCCCCTTTTTTTCTGACAGAACATCCCAATTAAATACATGAAAAGCACATCTGCATTATGACAAAAACTAAGGATGACATTTTAAGGTTGAAACATTGATCAAATCTTAGATTTTGCAACTGGGCAACTAATACTATGACCACATCAGTCCTTAACCAAAAATTATAACAGTCTCAGTGGATTTGGAGAATCTTTTAGAAACCAAGATATACTGAATCTTACCTTTGGAATGAAATACTCTCTCTCTCTTTCTCTCTCTCGCTCTCCATTTTTCATCACATACATAATTATCTTCAGTGAGCCCCAAGCTCATCTCCAATCTCACCCGATACTTCCCATTTATTTTTATTTTATGTTTGAATGTAATAATTCTTTCCAGTTGCTGTATATTTTCACATCACTTACTGTTTCAGTAGGTTTAGCCATCAAATATACTAAGTTAAAGTTTGGAATAACATCATGAGTTGCCTTAAAATGTTGTAGATTCAAATACAGAAATATAAACTAAGGAAGCACATCCACAAGAAAAGTTTCATGTGCTGGTCTAAAGTCCTCAGAGGACACCAGGAGCATGAGCTTCTCTGTGCACATTCTTTTGTCAGCACCATTTCACAACTTCTGCTGTGTCATAAAAAATGCTCCCACTTTGTGAAAAGTCACAATTTCCCTTCAGAAAACAGAAAAAATTGCACTTAAATCTTGAAAAAAAAAAAAAAAATTCCCTGAATGTGACCTAATAAAGTCATGTTACTCAAAGGACATTTAAAACTCTATTAAGTTACCACACTGCCCTCTGCTGGTGGCATGTTTTAGACTACATTCATGATGTCCTTGTCTAATCCATTTCAACTTATTTTAGTGATAGTTATAGAGTGATAGAGAGAAAATTTTTTGCACAAATCAGATTTTCAGTGAGTAAAAATATCAATAAAATTTTTTAGTGATTGCTTCCCTGTGCTCCTTACCTAATATCAACCAAGGATTGCATATGTTGACTCTAAAGCTATAAATATTGTTTAGTATTAATGTCTCTTTCACAGATATTTAAGTTACCCATGCCATGTGCATTAATATACACAAGTTATTGTAATGTGTTACTGTTCCCTTTCTATCATCTCCAACCATTCTCCCCTGATCTTTGAGATCAACAAGTCATTTCCATCTAGAGAAGTGCTGCTGCTCACTGTATAATTACTCTTTTTCTCTGTAAACCCGAGATGGTTGTATGTGAAAATCTCTGGAGGTCATCAATTTCTGAAATATTCAGACAAGCTGGTCTGGCACTAACAACCATTTCACGTTCAAAGACCCGTAAATCCCTTTTTTTAATCCCAAAATCTGTCACATTGACTACGTCTTAATGCCAAAATACACTGAGTTGCTTCAGTGGGGTTCACTGTTTCATATTTGTGTTAAAAAAGAATTTAATCTGTGTACCTAATAAAATGTCTTGTGAGTTTACATACGTGTTCAATGTTTCCCCTCAGATGTCCTCACAGCAGCTGTCCAGTAAACTTGTCTGTTCCCATCCGACTCACTGCAACTCATGTGGCTGCTTAATTTTCCCCCACAACAAATATGTAATCACTTGTTATGGATTAGTCTGGATTCAGTTTCTGCTTTTGTGTTGTGAACTGGATTGGGCAACCTTTGCAGTATTCATTCCAGAAGCTTCAAGTGTTTGGATATCAAAAGGAGGCAAACACTAAGCCTTCAAAATACAACATTAAATTAAGTATGTTTAGCTCATCTTCATGCAGTAGAGACATTCTTATATATTTTTCTGATGGTTTGGTAAAAAGATTGTATGGGAAAGGTGAAAGGCATCCTTATAAAACAATAACAATGTTTTGTTACTCTCGGCTTCCCCTGTGAACCACACCTCCACCTCAACAGCGAGAGTTTGTCTAAAGTTTCTGTTTGGATTTTGGGAGCTCCTTGCCTCCATAATCTGAGCTCCTATGTTTGTGTTTTCAGCTACAAACGGGAAAGCTTATTGTTACAGTTTCAAGCAGTGAGGATCACATAAATTCCCACAACAACAGCACGTGGTTTTGTTGAGTTGAAAGTAGTAGTAAGAAGCTTAATGGGAACTGATGCAGAGAATCTGATGGAAAATGTGGTAGTTTTGCTTTGCATTTTATCGGTAAGCTAACATACCTTTATAAGTCCCTTTAAAATGACTTAAATAAAAGTTAATTCCTTGTGTTATGTTGTGTATATTTTCTGCTCTCCTGTCACACCTGGTTCTCAGCGGCTGTCACAGTCAAATCTGTCAAATCAGTTTGTTCCTCATTAATCATTTGTGCCACTGTGTTTTATCTTCCTGGCTTCCTTTGCTCTTTGCCAGTTTATTGTTTATCATTTCTGCCATTTTCAGTCTGTTTGTCTATCCGACCTGCATTTAGTTTCTTGGTTAAATTTTGTTTCTAGAACTTGTTGCCTGCAGTACTTCTATAAATAAGTTTGTATGTCCTCTGTTGGTATGTTTTGAGCTTCAAGTACTGCCAGGTGTGTTCAACTTGTGTGTAATTGACACCTAACTGATAGAAAAATATATCAGAATGAGATTCTGAAGCCAGTGGTGATCTTATATCGCCAGAATCTGATACCTAACTCGATCCTCCGGGATGACAACACTCTCCAGAAACTCTTCCAGAATGGAAAGAATGGAATGCCTTGCTCTGACTCAGATCTCAATCCAGTTGGAGTGTTGTGGTGTCAGCTCTGTCATGCTGTGTTACAGTGACCAACACAACCAAGCTGGTTAGTCTTAGAAAACTCCTGATTGAGAAATGGGATGCCATACTACAGCAAAACGTGACCAGCATGAGGAGGAGATGCTGAGCTGTTGTGGCTGACTATGAATTCTCCACATGAGATTTCTGACTGTAAAATTAATAAAGTGTAAAAATAGCCAACATGTGTTTTTTCATTTTTAATGTGGGAGGTTGGAAATTTCCCATCCACCAAGAATCACTAAACAAGTGTGAATATTGAGGGGATTGTAGCACATTTTTGGGGAGCACCAACATATTTAGCTGTGTTGACAGACACATGGTCCTTACAAGTTACAGCTTATATTAAAGGTGAAAAACCAGGCTGTCTAAAAATGTAAAATATAACATCAATTGGTGTTATTATAGGGAGTATGAATCAACCCAACAAAAATTTCCTTACCTTTTCTTATAAGTTTATAAATAATAAATGCATATTAAGCTAAGGGGGTAGAGCAAATATTCCAGAAAAAGAATATTTTCATGCAAGATGTTGTTACAGGGTCAGTTTTAACAGAAGCCTTGTGATGCAACAGCCATTTTATGATCATTTAATAAAATATAGAGACAATCCTTTCACAACTGTTTCATGAGATGTGGCTGCATGGATGTTATTATTTATTTTGAGTGATTCCAACATTTGCTGGTATTCTGCTAAAAAAACTCACAAGAGCATCAAATATGTATCAACCCAAACTGTGCTCCAAATGCACTCTTTCCGCCTCAGTGACACTGCAGCTACCAAAATATTCACTTTTTTTTTATACATAATGTAACACTTTGAAGTCAAAATGAATAAATGGATAAACATTTGGTTACATACCTTAATAAGCCTCCCAACAAGCTCATTAGATCTCTGTGTATTGAATTTTATAGCTCACAAAGAGACTAAAGATTTTTAAAGTCCTGTAGGTTTTGAGGTGGGGCCTTCAAGGATCAGACTTGTTTTTCTTGGACATTCCACAAATGCTTGATCAGCTTGAGATCTGAAGAATTCAGAGGCCAAAACAATACCTTGAAGTCTTTATTATTTTCCTCAAAGTCACTTTGAACAGTTTCTGGAGAATGGGCTAGTTATTCAGATGAAAGAATCTTGCTGCCTTCAGGAAATGTTACTGCCATAAAGGGTGGGGGTGGGTGTCATGATCTGCACCGTGCAGGTCGGTGTCAAAGTATCATCCACGTGGATGTCAGGATCCAAAGTTCCCCATCAAAACATCTTTCTGCTGCTGCTGTTTAACATTCTTCTCATAGTGCATCCCGCTGTCACTTCTCTGAAATAAATGGTGCACATACACGCAGCCATCCGTATGATTTAAAATATTTATCAGGCTGGGAAAAAATCAGAAGCTTACATCAGACATGTAATAAAATAAAAAACGAAGGGCTAAAAATATCATCAACTGAAGTGCAAAGACAAACCAAAGTAAAAGGAAATACTAAATAATTTAAATCTACATGAAATGAGAATCTTCCAGATGTTTAGTATAATTCAACATGAAAAAGTCTCATGTTCTCCAAAATAAGACAAACATTTGTAATAAATTATACAGAGCAGGCCTTTGCTTACATGGAGTCAAAATCTAATCATAAAAAAGAAATAAAAAAGAATGAAAACACACTTTGGATAAGCTCAAAGGATGAAGTTATTTATTTTTAAAAGTAAACAAATATTCCCCTCTTTCTTGCTGCCTATTGTTTTTGTGCTACATTTGAAGTGTTGTGGAGAACAGAGGTGAATTCGAACACAGGATTTCCACCACCCTTCGTTGCATATGTAGACCACATCAGACAACATATGCTGAAATTTGTACTGGACTTGAACTTTTAGCTGTGATTACGGCAGCATTCTGCATTGTTTTGATAAGCTTCTGCAATGTCACAAAATTTAATTTCATCCATTTGTCATTTTTCACAGTTTTTCGTACTTCTCCAGCACATCCCAAAGATTCTCATTGGGGTTCAGGTCTGGAGTCTGTGGTGGCCAATCCATGTGTTTTTTGCAATTTGAGCTCAATGCATCCTGGTATTGTCATCTTGGAATATGCCCGTGCCATCAAGAAAAAAAATCCATTAATGGAATAACCTGCTCTTTCAGTATATTCAGGTAGCCAACTGACCTCATTCTTACTGAACCTAGACCTGACCAACTGCAGCAACACCAGATTACAGACTTCCCCCACAGGCTTGTACAATAGGCACTATTGATGGGTTTAGCACTTCACTGGCCTCTCTTCTTACCCTGATGTACCCATCACTCTGAACTCATCAGACCACATGACCTTCTTCTATTGCTCCTCGGTCAAATCTTTATGTTCCCTAGTCAAATGAAGCCTCGGTCTCCAGTTAGCTTCACGGATTAGTGGTTTTCTTATGGCTCCACAGCTGTTCAGTCCCAGTCACATGAGTTCCCTTCACATTGTGCATGTGGAAATGTTCTTACGTTCATTATTAAAAATGGCCCCAAGTTCAACAGTTTTTTTTTTTCTTCAGTTTGATTTTTCCAAATGTTTAAATTAATGATCAGGATCATTCAGATTTTTTTTCTGACTACAGTTCAGTAACATATTAAAAATATGTTGGACAGTTCTTAACCCAGTTTTAGTAGTTTCTGCATCTCGTTAGATGTTTTCTCTGCTTGATGCCAATGATCTGACCCTTCCTAAACAGATTAACATCTTTTCCAAGATCACAGGATGTGTCTTTCCACATAGTTAAGAAATGAGAAGCTACTCATTGCATCAGTTTGAATTAAATAACTTGCTGCCAGTTGAAAGATAACCCCCCATACAGTAATTATGCAAAAGAAGGCTCAAACCTGTTTGTTTAGTTAAATCCAGTTGGCGACATTTTCATTTTTGGCCAGGCAGTGCATTTAATGCTTTCTCTATTGAAGAAAGACATCTGTAACATTTGTCTTGTGTCATCAATTCAGAAAACAGGCTTACACAGTATTCCACAGCAATACTCACATCATTTAGCATGACCCGGGAGTTACAGCTCCAACCAAAGATTATTAGTTGTTTACTGAGGTGGTGTTTGCAGCAACAGTGTGCCTGTGGATCTCAGTAAGTTTAAAGAACTGCTGATCTCTAAAGATCTCATGTGAGATCCCAGCAGCTACTGGGCAAAAAGCAAGGCAGGGTACACCTGGTCATGCTAGGGGCATGTACAATTCCCATTTAGGCTATTTTGATATATATATATATATATATATATACTGCCAATCCTCCATTCATTCATTTGTTTGTTTGTTGGTTTATTCATTCATACCCTAAATATGCTCAACTTCTTATTTCTTAGTGAGGTACTATTTTTAGGCAATCATTTGCTACAGATAAGTCTTGATACAACATTAAAAATAGCAATGAGTATTTTATACTTGGTAATGTTAAAATGTAAGATTAAATAAATAAATAAAGCTAGGTCAACTTAATGGCCAGCATCTCCTGAGATGCTGTTGGAATATTTCTCCTTCACTTTGGCTAATTTACTTAATTTAAAGCTACACATTTCATCCGATAGCAATTCAAAGCAGCATTAAAATACAAGGTACCCTGAGGGAAAAAAAGTTAGGAAGCTGTGATTTAAACTGTTTACATGAAAAAAAAGTAAATCCATATAGTTAATTTTCAAACTAATAATGCATACCATGATGCTTTAAATAAACCACTTCGTATGTGGGTGTTTCCGTATCTTTATTCAAAAGTGTAAATTGTTCGATGTGAGAATTGTTTTGATTTCTTGTTTTCACGCTTAAATAACGTCTTGCTCTCTCTCAAAACTCTGCTCTCACACACAAAAAGCCCCTTCTTGCTCTCAAACATATCATTCTTCCTTTCAAAACTCTGCTTCTCTTCTCAAGTTTAGTGTTGCAGGTCCAAATCTCTTGGACTCAAGCGTGGCCTCTTTCACCACAGTCGGGTGCATTCTCTGCGCTTCTGCTCTTGGAGATTTTTTCTTTCTCTTGACTTGCTGAATGAGCTGTCTGTCAAACGTCCTCCAACTAATAGAATACGAGATAAATGCTGATCGAGAAAATCGTCCCCATCTTCTTGGAATAGGAGCAGAGTTTTGAAAGGTAAAATTATATGTTTGAGAGCAAGAAGGGACTTTTTCAGTGTGAGAGCAGAGTTTTGAGAGACAGCCATATATTTGAGTGTGAAAACAAGAAATCTTGCTCTCAAATTGAACAATTATGCTCTTGATTAAAGATAGGGAAATGCCCCTCCTTAATTTGTGCTGGTTTCATTTCAATATTCATTCAAAATCAGAAATAATGATTAGGAAAGGCCACTACATTATTGGCAGTGTGATTAACAGATCATGAACTATTTGGCTTTTGCAGTCGTTTGGTGTCAAACTTGTTTACATTTGTAGAGTCAGTGTCACCATATGGCCAGGCTTTCCTGCCATCAAATTAATCTCATGGATTTGGCACAGATGACCTAAATTGAGTTGGCTGTTGGTGATGACAGGAGCTTCGTTCATGCAAAGAAGACTGAGGAGACTTTAACACAATGCTGAAGGGTTAAAAGTTGATGTATAGAAGAAATATGTCTGTGGATGCTTTGATCGACATTTCAACTGTTTCCATTGCAGCTCATTCAGCTTTCATTTAAACCATTTTCCCCTTTAACAACCTCAGTCCCATTTAAAGTAGATACTGTGTAAAATCAAATCTATAGGCCTCGCTATTGAACACCTGTGCAACATGAAATCATCTGAAATAATAACACTGTCAGTAATGATTTACTAATGCACACAAGCATTACCCTTTTTTTTGCAAAGCAAAAGTCAAGGTCTTCAGAAAAAGGAAGCTGAGACTGTGAGACACATGCAGCACACCAACGTATTGGTACATGATGTGCTGCACGGCATGAAAAACACATCTGGGAGTGTTTAACTCAAAATACAAGCTGAAGAGAAGCTTTCTGAGTCTGAGGAGTGTTGCACAGCATGGATTACAGTGTGCCTGTTGGTGAATGTGTGTATCTGAGCACATCAGAAGTGTAACTCAGTTAAGATGCATGTCAGTGACCTTACCTTTTGAGATAAGAGTTGAACCACTAGTTAAACTAAGGCAGTTGTGATGTTTCCCCTTACACCTCTCCACATCTGCCAGCAAGCTAAGCTATCTGATGTACTTGTTTATTTTATTCAAACCATTATAATGGTTGAGGTGGGTATGACATGAGAGATGGACTCTGGCAGGTGTGCATTTCATCACCAACTCAGTTCATAATGTTCTTGCTAAAGGAAAGTAAAAAGTGAAAAGCACTAAACTTCAGCGCAGTGTTGATAATTTAGCAACTTTATCACAATACTTAGCAAATATCCAGACCCCTCTAGTCAGTATTTTTCAAAAGAGCCGATAGCACCAAATCAAACAACTTTTTCTGGTGTTAGTGGAGATTTTTAGAGATTCTGATGTGAAAGTACATGATGTTCTCGCTCTTAATGAGCAGCAGGTGTGGACACCAAAGCACTCTCAGACAACCCATCTGTAACACAGCAGCCCCCCCCCGATGCAGTCAGAGGTTATGTTCACCCCTCCAAATTCAGACTGAAAATTAAATGTGCATGTGCAACGCTGCTGTTCTCTTATCAATGCAGACTGTATAGAAAAGAATTGTTAAAAATATTTATGTTTTACTGTGACTTGTTTTACTAAGCTCCTCGGTGGACCATAAGGTTAAAAACCAAACCAGACTTAAGAAAACTAAACTTAAAAACTAAAAATAAAGAATCCAAGTGATGCCACCAGAGTGTCTCCTTTGGGTAATTTCTAGGTCAAAACCTAATTAGGATGTTTTTAGTCATGTTTTATCTCTCCCACAATGTTACTCCTTACTCTTACAGCATCCATTAAAATCACATACACTTGGTCAATTATAAAAATTAGACAATGACCTAATTTTTAGCAACTTCCAATAAATTTTAGGACAACCAATAGCTGCTTTCCTTACTGAGCCATTGGCAATGACCAAGCCTGTGCACTGCCATGTGCTCGCAATGTGTGATACCAAGTAAAATTCAAACTCGTATTAATGATACTGCTCTATTTATTTATTATTTTGTTTTTAGCGTTTTTTACAAAACTTAATACTTTTTCAAAAAATCGAAATAAAAGTAGTGTATTCCAACTTATAGCTTCACAACACTTACATATGTCTCCAACAACTCCACATTTTCTCTCTCTGTACCTGAACAGCACCTGCCTGCAGCTTCAAAGGACTATGATAGTTTGTCTCACGCTAGAAGAACCTGTCCCTCTCCTGTCCTCCTCTACAGGTCACTTCATCATATTCAGTTTAATACTGATTCTCAGATGTTTAATGATGTTTGTGGTATAACCATAATATTTCGGTCTTCCCACACACATCACACATGCTGCATCGTTGCTGTTCAAGGTGCTGAAATAGCTCAAGGCATGACTGTGTTTGCCTCCAGCCATTGTTATCAACTTGCTCAACTGAACTGAGTGAGCAGCACGTCTGCTTTGGCTGAAAATATACTTCCTTTAATTATGTGCAAGTGTGAATATAGTTGCCTCACAAGTTTTGCAATTGTTTATGCATGTTCTCAGAAATTAATGCAATGCATTTGCATGTATATTCTTAGTCCTAGACTGTGCCAAATCTCACATGGCAGGCAGAAGAAGAAGTAGTTCCTAAAACTGACATACAAGATCTTGATATGTTAACTTAAATTGTTGTGTATGTGTGCTCTAATACTAATGTCACAGTTGTCGGTTGTCTTCTGTGGAGGGATCCATGCACAGTATAAATAAAAAGGATTTGGGGTCTATCTCTTCTGGTTCAAAACACAGATGGAGCAATGTGTGTATTTCCTTTTTCCTCCCTAAATGACCACATTAAACAGGTTACTCTGCCCATATGTTGACAGTGCCAACATTTCCAGTGTTCCTGTCACTATTAAACTACATATTTACCACAAACTACTAAAAAACTGATATGATCATATGATAATTGTATTTAGAACATTAAGATCTGGTATTAGGATATTAATATTTCAGTAAAGATTTGCACATCCCTAGTCTGCTGGTGTTGCCATTTGTGAACACAGTGGGGTTATAGTCTGTTGAGGGATGCTTCCTTGCTTATTGTTTTTGTTTGTTAGCAGTGCAGAATTGCCTGCTTGCAATGTGGGTTTTCACTCTAGAGTACTATTGTACTAACTTTATCACACTGAAGATGCCTTCCATTTTCATGTGAATGGTCGGTTTACAGTGCGCGTTTTGAACTGAATAAACGCCACAGAATTCTTGGCCCGGTAGTCTTGCCTAGCAACGTCTCCTCAAGTGGGAGCTACTTTTGACCCAACAAAAGTACCCAAACTGACCCAGATGTGTCTTAATTGAAACGAACTGGAAAGGAAGAAACCGAAAAGGCTTTTTTTTGCTCTTTGAAATTTCTGTGGCTGAACACTGGCTGTTTTGACTTACAAATTCTGTTGCGTTCCTCTCCGTTTTTTTTCCGAATCTACACTGCAGTACCCACGCGCTGGGTGGAGGAATAATTAATGTGTACTGCACTGTAGACTGAGATAATCCGGTACTGAGCTGCTCTGGTCTGAAATAGAGAAGGAGGCAAGCAGCGCCGCCCTCTACCGCGCGCAGCAGCTCCGTGTCTCCGCGCTTGAGCGGCTCACCACTCAGGAAATTCATTTCAAATACAGCCATTCACTCCACGGACACACGCATCTTTCCGCTCCAAGGTCACCTAGCCTGCGCAGGACACTTACGGACGTCTCTATTCCCCCAAAGGTAAAATAATAATAATATATAGGTTATATAGCGTTTGTTTGACGCTGAAAGAGCAGCTGTTGCTGCTGCTCAGGAAGATTAAATGAGCTATCCGTGTTTATTTTCTAAACCCAGGTGAATTTGTGTTGCTATTACCCACAAATATAGCGCAAATTCAGAGTAATGTTGGAGTCCGGTTCTGTGTCCTTGCTGGATGGGTGAAGACATTTTATGATGCGTTCAAGAGCCTTTTAAAGGTGTCGAAATTTGTGACGATTAACTACCATAGAAAATGAATTGTAAAACTTAGAGTTAAATTCGTGTAAATTTAGCGGCTACTTTGAGCGCCTGGCTTAGCCCATGCAGGCCTGGGGAATTAAGACTGGCTTCATCCGGTCCCTGTCCTTACATCAGCAGCATCATATGATTACGCTGCAGTGCTGAGGAATCTCCTGCTTGCTGTGGCATCACTTTTTCTACTCTAGTTTTTCCAATGGAGCTACAGCTTAATGCGTCTTATTAAGTTTACTATCATCACACGGTGAGAGATGAGGAATTTTTTTTAAAACACAGCAAGTCTGTCACAAGTGGGGGATGCTGCATTCTCATCAGCTGTAAAAATAGCTTCACGTTACATTCTGGTGGAAAGTGTGTCAGTGCACTCTGTTTATTTGGCTTTGGATTTATATTACACAGGCTTATAGTAAGACTGTAGGTCATTTCCTGAAGTGTGACCAAAATACAACGAACCGTTTTTACCTCTTGTTCAACTAGTTTCCTCTGGCAAAGCATCTCTCCTCTCGTCTTTAAAATCTATTTTACGGCGACCTCTGTGGCCAAGAGTAGAAATTACAGGATGTGTAAGCTCTAAAACACAGTAGTACTCCAGGTTGAGCAGAGAACATATTTTGTCCCATTTTATTGAATTAACATGTATTATTTGCTTTGTTTAATCTGTACACAGAGTGAAGTGTAAACCCAACACTGTGGTTTTATGAGAGGATGTGTTTGACGTTATCTCGACCAGGTGCAGCTGCTTCCTGGAGTTAGCTAACTGACTTAATGTCTGCCTGTTGCTGGTTTACTACACCGGGAAAAGAGTCCTCTCTGAATAGGCTAAGAGGCCTATTTTCTGAAATGTCAGAGTATTTGTTCTTTAGAATGACAGAGTAAATTATAGAAAAGTTTTCTGGCCTTTGAGGACATTTTGGGAGTTTTCAGTGTTGGCTTGTCTTTGGTTGACACTCTTTCTAATGGAAGCTATAATCTTTGAACATGTGGGCAGGAATATTAAGATTTTTCTTATTTGTCTGACTCATAGACTGGGTGTCAGGGTGCTTCTGTCACAGCTTGGCTGTAGGATTTAGACATATAGCAGCAAAGTTGCAGGTTGAAACCAGCTAAAAATCCCGTAACATCCTCTTCCAAATTTCTAAAAATGCAAAAGCCATCTTTAGTCTTTAAGTGTTTTAAAACTTTTAAAATAATTGTGCTTGTGTTTGTCCCCTTTAAAATTGCACTTAATTAAATATTTCAATTAAATCCAAATACTGTGATTGAGAATCAAATTACATCGGGATGTATTCAATGACACTCAGCTTGGCCTTTTACTACTAGCTAATTTTTTTAAGTTAGTTTTGGTGTGATGTAAGATATGCACCAGAAAAAGTCAGACACATGCTGGAAAAGGACATATCGCCACCTACCATAGAGAAGTTGTTCATAATTTGGTCAGTAATTCACTTCCTTTCTTTTGTCTGTGATGAGTTTAATGATAATTTCATTAAATTGCCTATTTCAGCTTTGACCATGGGTCTGGTTAATTGTTGTTAAATTGGGTGTTTGGTTTGTCTCTCTTGGGTTACTGTAAAAACTAGGTATAACACAATTTGTTGATTTCACAATTAATCACAGTATTAAACACTATGGTTAATTAATCCTAAAGATCCCTCAATATTATCACAAAAGATTATGAACCTTATGAGGAGATTTAGTTTCAAAAATCAGTTTAACTTGCACACAAAATGAAAACAAAGTGATGCCACATCCACATTTTGCCTTTCTTTTAAATTCTGTGTGAGTTGCAGAAGAGGTTTGCCTCAATAGGACAGTATTGCAGAGGAAAACTTATTCCCTCCAAACATCCTTGTCAAATTTTTGTGTTTAAAGAAAAATAAAATGACCAAGGTGTCATTATGGAGGACAACTGGCCAGCCTGTAAAGCAGCTATAAAAAAGCTGCAGTGAAGGGACGACATGCATTGAATATGTTTTACCACTTGCAGGATAACCACCAGCTTTTTATACTAAAGTAAAGTTAAATGCACAGCAGTTTGGTTAAATGACATTAATATTTATCTAACCTGTAACACTGAAATTAAATGTCATTGTGCCATTTGCAATTTTTCAAGATGGACTTACAATGTAATACATTCAGCAGCGTTGACAGAATGTTAAACATACATATGAGAAAAGCCAGAAGTTTTTCATTTGCATTTTTTTCACTGTATGGTATTGCTTTTTTATTTTCTCATTTCCAGTATTATTTATGTAAAGAAAACAGCTGGAAATCGAAAGCCAGACAGATTTTTTTCCATGTGCTTCCTAATTCTTTATGATTTAGTTCACTAAAAGAAGCCTCTTTGGTACAAGTCCTGTCGCCCTTTTCATTTGTTTTCTTTTAGAAAAATCCAGAGTCAATATGTAGTATTCTTTTTTTTGTTTAGAGAGCAGAGGGGACTGAGCTGTAGTGAGACTTTTAGGTTACTTCATTGTGTTTCTATATTATTTTATGTTTATATTATGTTTGCATCAAAAGATAAATTAAACTTAAAAACCTATAAGACTATACATGTGATATGACACATAGTGTTATGAAATAAATGCTTAATAATTGTGATTATTATAAAATCATGATTATTTCTTTGACAATAATTTTACCAAGAAAATGTATGATTGTGACATCCCTAGTAGAAACACAGTATAATAACAATAATAATAACAATAATAATAATAATAATACTAATAATAATAACAACAATACTACTACTACTACTACCACTAATAATAATAATAATAATAATAATAATAATAATAATAATAATAATAATAATAATACATTTTACTTAAAGCGGCTTTCAGGAAACCCAAGGACACTTTACAATTCAAATCAACAAATCAAAGTAAATAAATTGTGTGTGTATTGTAATTCTGCCAGTAGATTCTGCTAAATGAATTGAACTGAATTGTGTTGTGAAGATTGTAAGGAGTTGAGATTGTAGTGTAATACACAGATAAGGTTGTTCTCTTGTGTGAAAGGTAAGTGAACTTGGTTTCGCACTTGTATCATATTTCAAGATCACGTCCTTTCACCAGATTTGCTGGGGGAAGATTGTTGCTGACATCAGCTTGTTGTGTAGAAACACAGCCTGATAGACAATGAGGCATTATATTCCTTTTAGGAGCATATGTCAGTTACGTTTAAACACTCAAGTAGACCCATAATGGCTTCAGTAAAACCTTATACAAATGCTGCAACAAAGAGGGAACAGTGCTACAAGCCTCTGACCTTTATTAGTGGCTCAGAGGTGTGTGCCAGAGAAGGAGCTTTGGATTGGCTGTTGGATGTGGGCGTTGTCAGTCCACAAGGAAAAGTGAAGTGGACTTGTTTAATCAAGGCTCATCCTTAGGAATTAGCTCAAGGACTTCAAAGTGCAGAGGCAGAGAGTTTAGTAGAAAGAGTATTATAGTATTAGTGAAGTTTTTTGGGAAGACCCCCTGCCTGATGGCCTTGTGAGCCTGTTAGCAGCTTTCAGAGGGAGCTGTTGTTTCTGTGGCATTTCTCATGTTTGTTGACCAAGGTCAAGTGTGCTTACCTGATCACTGTAGTAAGATTACATCACTGTTATGTTCAGGGTAATGTAACTCTTGACTTAGTCAACCTTTAGGGGCTAGCTAATTGTGTTATTGATGAACTACTTCTAGAACAAAGTGAGTTGTGTTACTCTTGCTTTGCCGTAACTAAGTCGCAGCATGAGACTTGGATGGAGTGGGTGGGGATGTGATGTTCATGTTGGTAACTGCTGACTCTTGAGGTCAAGTTTCTCTTTGTAGTCTGTCAGAACTTGTATTACATGTTTATCTGGATGACATTTAACTCAAGCTGCTGGATATTTCAGCTCTATTGAATTTTAGCAAAAGCTTGAGCTCAGTAGACAAATTGTCCATGGCAAGAGACAGAATATAAAGGGTTTAATTACTGGGTTTGAAAAGCCCTATTTCCATTGTTGTACGGAATGGCTGGTATGCATTTTTTTTTTGCATTTCCACAGGCCAAAACTGTGAAGGGTGACAAAATATCTGATCAGAACTGTCCTTCTATTTTGGGATCCTTCTTTATTAAAGCAATGCTACTTTCCAAACTAAAAACTCTGTGCTTCAGATTTTTTTTTGATTGTACACTGACAATCATGATTCATAGTCCTGGAGCCGTCATGGTCTTGTAGCGTCCCAAGGCTGAGAAACCGCACTTAACTTTTTTGTCTAGCCCAGAGCATCACACGACTGCACTTTGTTTGCACATTCCAGATGGAAGTGAACTCGATATCAACACATTTGCTGTTTTGATCATGCACCATGTCTGATTCAGCAAAGAAATGCAAGAGGATATTGCATCGAAAGAAGTGAGAAAAAAAGAGGGAGTGACACAGCAAGATATAAGAGTCAACATTGGACTGACTTTTACTGGCTGGAGAGATATCAGAGAAGAGACAGGATGCAAGGCAGATGCCGAATTAGCCTTCGTTACGGGGCGGCTAAGTATGAAAATCTGCCAAAGTTCAGTAGTCTTGCTGTAAATTCTAACTTAAATTTTTTTCAGTAAGTAAATATGGTGCCGCAGCTCCAATCAATGCTCATTGCTGTAAAGATGATTCTGTACTGAACTATATAGTTGGCCTCAAAGAGTCTTATAAGGTTTCAAGTATCTCCAGCTCCTGCTTGCTATCCGGATACAGTCACCTCCACTAGGTCCAAAAAACCATGTGGGTTTTTTTGTTCAGAACTTGAGGCGTGAAAGCAGCTGTCCACAAACCTTTGGGTAACACATGGTGGCTTTGTCCATCCTCTGTGGACAGTTTATGACGAACACCCACATCTTTACAGTTTTGATTTACTGTCTCTTCTCTCATTAGCCTCATGGGCAGGCAGAAGTCATCTGATAAACTCAGACATGATAGCTACCTGGCATAGTAAAAAAATAAATAAATAAATAAATAAAAAGGTTAGTGGCAAGTTGGTAGGGAAACTTCTAACAATTTAAGAGCCACTCAGAAGTTGGTGGAAACCAAAATTAAGTTAGAAGGAAAGTAAACATTGGATATTGTTATGTGCATGTCATACAGCATTGAATTATATTTGCACTGGCAGTCTGAACCCTGAGCTTGGAATGATGTTGCATTAAGTTAATGGGTTTTTTTTATGATTGAAAACCAGAAGGATTTGTTCATTGACTAGGGTAGCTATAGTTATCAGTACAAGTGCATTAAAATGTATTTTTGCACATGCATTACAGCACTGTAGCAATAAACCCACTGAAAATAGACAGCACTATGTAAACAGTTTTATTGACAGGAAACAGATGGAAGTGCTAATAAACCTTCCTTCCCAGAAATGAAGGGTTCAAATGAAATGCAGCATCATTGTAAACCTATGAACATGTTGCATTGATCATAACAAATATCATCAGCCAAAACTGCTGGTTTACAAGAGATGTCATGCAGTAGGGATAAGTATTTATGTGTGTATATCTCTACACCGACACCACCGGCTTATGTTTTTTTATGTGTGTTATTTTGTGCTTTCCTTACTCAGATCCATGCAGGCTGCTCTATTTAAACAAAGTTGTATTTTGTTGCTCCAGAAACTGCCAAAATGGTGGGAAACTGTAAATCCAAACACAAGCTTCTGAAACCCATTGACTTTAAATGACTCTACATGCATGACTTGTGTTTTCTTTTAGTTTCTCAGCACAAAAGTCAAACATATCTGATCCTGCTTTACCTAGGCTGACCTGAAACATGACTCTGCTCTCTCAGCTATGGCCCCTCATTGTCAGTTAAATCCGATACTCTGTGATGGTCCTTTCTACAAAGACATGTCTTGTAGGCTCACTGCCCAAGTAGTAAGTTATGTCTTTAATGGAGCCACCCACACACACATGCACACACTGGCACACATTTTTGTTAAATGGCTACTTTTGTCAGATGACCTTTTGTGGTTTGGTTTCCCCAGACATGAGAAAATAAACCATAATAATGTTTCAATAATCAAATCATCCAGTCGGTCACCTCAGATGCATGTAGAATAGGATTTACTATACTATACAATTGTGACCACTGGCCAAGATGCAGGTAACCTTCACACACTTTACGTCACTTATTTTTACAACACTTTGATAACCTCTTTTGATTGTTATGTGATATGCCTACACACACCTGGGATTAAGTCATGCTACCATAAAGTGCTGGAGCTGCTGGACTTTGAGCCATAGTGGAAGTTCTGACAGAAAAATCCCCACATTGACCCTGAAGTTTTATTATTACCAGGCACATTAACTTTTGTTGCATTTGTAATATATTATACCAGAAATGGTCTTTCAAGTTATGTGAAACAATGGGTCACACTTTCAGGTCTGTTGCCACTACTGCTCAGCTAAGTTATTCCTTTTCTGTGTTTTTATAAACCATTAGCTTTTAATGTAGCGTGGTTGTCAGCTGCTCTTGCAGTTAGCAGCGTCAGGTGAAGGACACAGTAGAGATGGGACATGAGGAGAAACTGGACTTGGAAGTCAAAAGAGAGGAAGTGTTGACATTGTAATGACCGGGCAGTGACTTTGCTTTACTTGACTTCTTATGTACTTATATTATGGCTGATGATAAACCAGCTCTGTAAAGCTGGATGTTTCCCCGTATTTATTATTTTATTTTTTATTCAGTCTCTGCTCTTTTATGTTCTTTCTATTTGGAGCTTCATATTTGAACCCATCAACTTAAGCTTCTTATAAGTTCTGATGATCCATCGTGCATTGTCGTCACGTTCAATCAACCAAAACCAGTAACTCCATCAAGTGCTGCTTCGGACAGCCTGTAATCTGATTAGCGTGGATTAGATGCACTGTGTGGAACTCTGGAAAAAGCTGCAATCTCTAACTTTGATTAAAGGGATAACACAAGGACTGCATACTCTGGATTCTATTTTCCTTCACCGTGCAACTTTGAGCGCAAGATGTGTTTTTGCTATTTTAGGAACAGGTCATGCACCCTGTGAAAGAAATAAAAAAACAATAACATTGCACTTGGGATTTTTATTTTTTATCTTTTTTTTTTATTACAGAAATCTCATTTGTCCCTTAAGTATGTATAGATTTCTTTTAAAGAATTTGTTATGTTGGCAAATATTTAGATAAATGTATGGAGAGATATTCTACTCAAAATAGAGATATTCTAGCTGGAACAGAACATCTGCTGCAATAAATAATATTTGACATGCAAAAGGGGTCATTTACATTTAGCACAACATAGTAAGCGACCATCCGAGTCTAAAGTCGTCCAAAGTCAGGGGCAGTGATTTCAAGGAAATGTTATATTCACATCAGAAGTTGGCTTTTAAAAGGAGTTGTTTAACAGGTTCCTACACTTGAGCTCGTATGAGGGTGTTGACAGTTAGTGCTGGTGAGTGTGTTTCCTTCTTTTTAGTGTAATTATGGTTTGTTTACTTTGTACACACACCACCTGATTATAAGCCATGACTAAGTTTTTGTCACTTGACTGCCTTTGCCTATTTTAAGGCAAGGGTGCAGACTCAAGGTTAAAGCAGGTGGGGGCAAGTCTGGCCTATCGAGCAGAGTGAGAGTCAGCTCTTGAATTAGGTTTGATGTGTGTGTGATTGCATGTTGGCACACATCTCTTCCAGGATGTGGAGCTCTGGTATGTCTTCATGTGTCACTTTATTGGTTTGCACCTAAATGACACAAAGGACAGTGTTTTATAATCACACGGATGTATGTGTACTGTCAATAGAGCTGAAGCTGGTGGTGTATCCATACAGTTTTAATGGTTTGTGACATTTTCCTATAAACACCTTCTCATCCTAATTCGTTCTAATTTTAAAGCTCTCTTCCCTAAGAATGAACTGAAGAAAAAGAAGAGCAAACATGCAAGTTCTCTTGTCTATGAGTATTAATTTCATATCCTTTTTTTCCTGTCATTGCAGTGAATAGCATTGAGGTGGGCCAGTGATGCCACCTCCAGCCACAAGTCCTCCTGCTGTGCCCCCACCAGACGGCGGGTGGGGGTGGGCTGTGGTGTTGGGATCTTTCATCTCCATTGGTTTCTCCTACGCCTTCCCCAAAGCCATCACAGTCTTCTTCAAAGAGATCCAGATCATCTTCAATGCCTCCTACAGTCAGATCGCATGGATCTCCTCCATCATGCTTGCGGTCATGTATGCTGCAGGTTAGTCATGGGTTGCATTTAATCTCACCTTACTTTTTCACCAGAGACTCCAAACAATGATCTTCACCTGAGGATTCCAGATCTGTAAGTCAGTAAGAACATGCATAGATTTATTTTTAGATCTGGAAGGAAAATGGATTAAAATGCACACACTCACTTCAACAAAAATTGCTCATCTGCTGCAGGAGTCTAAGCTGAGGCCCACTGCATATAAGCATTCATGTTTACTCTGACTGTGGGTTACTGCTCAGACTAAATATTTTACTTTACAAAGAATAAAAAAAACAAAACATAAAGATCTAGTTTTGATTTGTCTTTTTGTTTCACGATGCTTTGTGTGAATCAGATCCTGTGGTTTAGCTTAATTATACTTGGTTTGCTGACATATTTTGCTTTTCTTCAGCTCTTTTCTACATTAAGTCAGTATCTGCTTATGTTCTCATGCAGCTTTATTTCTTGTGTATTCTGTTGGTTTCTAGTTCTTGGTTTTAGTCTGTTTCAAATTGGTTTTGTTACTCGTCATTATCCCCAAATAATGTTTGAGCTTGTTAATTGTTCACCAAATTATTTATTCCTACAAATAGTCAATGACAAATTTGTTATAGTAATAGAGTACATTATTATAAACTCAAAGGAGAAATCTTTATTTTTTTAAAAGAAAGGATTCAACAACCCAGTTTTGAGTTTATATAGTGTTACTAGTTCAGTCGTGGATGTAATCTGGTCCGCCATTAGAACTGCATAAAACAAGTTTGTAGAAAGACCAAATTTATTCCAGGCATATTTAATAAATGCAAACAAACTTGGCACAAAAAAGTAAAGAAATCTGTGTTTGGCTGAGTGTTTCTCCCCTTTAATAACACCAATTGGTGTTGTATTAAAACGTTGCAAAGCCTCATTAGTCACCTTTTCAATGAGATATAACTTGTAGGGATCAAGCTACTGTGGAATGTGCAACACAGCTGGAGGTGTGGGTAGTGCCCCCAAAATGTGCCAAAATCCCCAGCACCACACCAGCCATTATTTTTTACTAGCTCCAATATTACAAATAGGATTGTAGGATACCTGTTTAGCCTGTTTCACTCGGGTTTTTACAAGTTACAACCTGTAATGTTTTGGCTTGATGATAACATGATAAAACGTAGTTTTGCTATTACTTTTTTTTTTTTAACGTCTAATGAACTTAAACAATATTTTTAAGGAATTGGAGAACATGAACTGTTCCTGTACGAGTAGCCACTGTATGGAAAAATTCTCATTTAATAAGAAATATTTAGATAGTATTTTCCACCCTGCTGCTTTGATTACCTGTATTTCCTTCTTGAGTTTTAGCTTTGCAGCTCTCTCCTGGGCACTGCCATGACTGCCATCTGTCCACACTGTAATCCTCACTACTTGTACCGTTGGGTTGTCACCATCTGTGACAACATCAAGCCGGAAAAGCCCTGTGCTGTATGGAGCAGCTTCCAGATGGAACTCTGCGACCAAAAAGCAAAATATATCTGCACATAAAGGCTAAAGATTGTGATTCATACCTATATCAAGAGTCATGGGCTTACCATTGCTTCAGGCAGGAAAATTCTACAAAGAAATACCTTTTTCCGAATGGATAGGAGGCTGAAATGCTGCAGTGTTTATTACAGACTGCTGCTCATTAACAGGTGGCATGATTTGTTTGAAACACAGCTACAGTCCAAACAGCCTGAAAGAATATCATTACTGTAGATAAACTTGTTTCTTACTTAAAATGTTTGCTAGTTATTCCTAATTATTTGCCGACCTCTAACCTTACTGGGAGAAAAAGTTGGATTGGGGATATCATAAGTGCTGGAGCCACACTTTTACTGTCTGCTTCAATGGCTTAATGTCTTTATCGTGTTGACGGCATCAGTATGTGCAGTTACTAAACTAGAAACTCTTCTCATTCATTCATATTGATTGCACTCATCAGCTATTCATTAAACACCTGCTCTCTTGTTCTGCCTATTAAACTGATGATTCCATCACTCTTTGAATGTTTAACACCTTTCTAATTCCCCACAGCTGCTTCTGTGTGGTGTTTACACAGCCCTGTCATTACAGAGAGGCTGCTGGGTAATGAGCCAACAGCAGCAGATCCCCACAAGTAATAATGTAATCGATCCAAATGACTGAAAAGACCTTTCACTTATTAACCCTGCCTAGTACTAACCTCATGTTCACAACCTGCAGTCCATTTTGTTTTCATGAACTTAACATGCTAAACAAGTTTGTTTTTTCAGTTTGATGACTGATCCCCCCCCCATCTGCTTTCTGGAAGTTAGCTAAAATAAACTTTTCAACAGCTTGAACGGATTGCCATGAAGCTGCTCTTCTGATGTTTTATCTATCACAGTAATGATGTCAGGAATGCGACAGGAATACTTTTTGTCTGTTAGCTTAATTTAATAGCAAAAAGAAAAAAACTCTGGTTAGCTTTATATTTCGTTTAGCTCCGCTAAAAAAGTTTAGCAAAATTCTCAGATTTGTTGGAGAAGGTTGAGTGTTGTAGTGTACGGTATGATGGTGAGTGCTTGTGGGTACGTCACAGGGGAGGGTGTGAGTGTGGGGCTATATGGTGTGGAGATTAGAGTAGGTGGAGGGTGGTGGGAGGGGGTCGATGGCGCCCTGGATTCCCGGGGTGAGCGGCTGGAACATCGTGCTGCGCCGGGTGGTTGTCTCGGGGGGCCTGGTTCTCCTAGGCATGGTGCGGGCTTTCTGCCTTTGGAGGGTGGGGGGGCCGCATCTGGGCTCCTGGGGCCCTAGGCCCATTCGTTTGGGCTGCCCTGGGTGGCCAGTCCCTGGTAGGGCTGGCGGCTGCAGGTCTTGGCCCACTGGGACCTGTTCCCCAAGACTGCGGGGGGCTCTTGCTGGGGCTCTCCTCTGCTGCCCTTCGGGTGGGGCTGGAGTCGTCTTCGGGGTGGGGTAGCTTGGGTTAGTGCTCCGGGGCTGCTGCTGAGGGCCCGGGTCTCTGGGCTGCCCTGGTCTGCCTCTGACCTCCGTAGGTCGCATTTGCACGATCTCACTCACCACTTTTCATCACTGATCACTCCTTATTCCTCATGCCACAGTCACTGAGTTGTCCAGTGGGCTTATTTACTAAGAGATAATTATTTTTTTTATTTTTCCTGTGAGTTAGTATCTGGTCGCTGTTGTGCTACTTTCATGATATGTCTTTTTGATTTGGTTATTATTTAAAAACTCTTAATGGCTAGCAGCTCTGTATTTTTGTAAAAGTTGTAGGAAATTTTCTGGTGTGTTCATGTACAACACAAGTTTTTCCATCTTCACTTCCCTTGAAGAGTTTAAAAAACATATTTTTTTATGATTTTTAGGTGGCTGAAGCTACATATTTTCCACCATGCACTCTCTGCTGGTTAGAGTTTGCTCACCTGTGTGTGTGCGCTTGCATCAGGATGAACTCCACCATGTGCAATGAAGAAAGCATATAGAAAATTTGATAAATAACATAAAAAACTCAGACTGTTTAGTTTTTACTACAAGGACAAAGTATAATCCCAGTCTAGAGGAAATGTAACCTGCAGCCTTCAGTTTTTTGGCCACAGGTTGCATCTTGCAGTTGGTAAGTGAAGCAGCTCATATCTCAACTTGACGTCCTTGTGTTAGAATATAGAGCAGTTAGATGTAATTTCATGTGGTAATCCTTTATCATGTAATATAAATATATATATTTTTGTGTGAACACTGAATAGAAGCTGGCATTGAAAAGATTCAGTCACGTGTAGCGGGCAGAGGTGAGGACCCAAATGCAGGCAGTCAAGGCAGGAGGCAGAACTGTGCTGGTGACAAGGTTTATTTTTTCGAAACACAGGACAGGGAACCACACACGACAGGGGAATGAACCACATGTAAGGATCTGACAAGGAATAACAGAAAACCAGGAGTACTTATACACAGAGGGAATAACAAGACACAGGTGAAGTGGATGACTAATCAGACCAGGTGAACTAACGACGCAGGAACAGAAAACCACAGCACACAAACACGGAAAAACTAAACATAACCAGAAACCCAAAAACATGAACATAAAAACCATAACCGTGACAAGATTCAATCACAAACAAAATCACATTATTTGTCAGGAAAGAAATGCAATGAGATTTTTGTTTAAATCATTCAGGTCTAGTAGGAATAGGCTAAAACATGATTTTAAGGCCAGTCTTACAGTATATGTATAAAAGTATGTCCTTCCATACTTCCATATTCCATAGACAGGGTTGGTGCTAACAATATGCAGCAGAAACAACAACAACAACAAAAAAACAAACAAAATTCACTGTTGCATGATGCTAACAAGTGCTGCCTTGCACCTTTAACATGTACATACTCAAAGGTGGATGATGCAGGAAATTCACCTGCAAATATATTTGTAAGTGATGCCATTTTCATCAAATACATACTGAGGGTAAACTCACACACTCAACTACATATCTGCTTAAGTCTGATAATATTTAGTGATTAGGGTACAAGTTGAGGATTGGGGATTGGGTGATGGTAAACATCCATGCTTGACATGTTATTGTTAGCATGCTAATGCTGACATTTACACTGGATTTGTTTTGGGAGTGCAGTCTCATCCCTTTGCTGGCTTTTTTGACAGTGGTATGGATATTTTTTTCCTCATTTGGATATTCTATTTCACTTTCTTTTTGTTCATATTCTGAGATAAAACAAAAAATTACACGGATCAGCCAGTAATCACACAAAGCCAAGACATTGGACTCAGCTTCTTGAACCTGGCACGCCAACGTAACCAGATAAACCTGATTTTTTGTGATGTACTTGCCTTTGTAAACCCGTACCATGTTATCTGCATATCACATTTCCCCCAATAAGTAACGCTGGTAGAGCCCTCTTGAGATTTGTATCATCAGTTCACCGACTATGCAAATCAGCTGGCAAACAGAAGTCTCTCCACACAAAGGACTATTGTAAACTTCTGCAGCTAAACCTGTAAAATCATTGAAAAAAGGTGTGTCTACAAGTTGTAAAACCAAACTTAGGTAGTTCCTGAAGGAAATAACTGCAGTTATTTCACATCACAAAAATATCCATGGCATGCTGTCTTCCCTTTGGAAGAGTGAGTGTCGCACTGCGATGATTTCTTTAAGCTGCATGCTGAGTGTCAGTTGGATCAATGTTTCTAATCCAGGGAGAGACTCAGGGTTGACCTTGAGGGTGTTAAATTCACTGTCAGTCATAAATACAAGAAGACAGGATATGAACTGAATTGTTTCTCAGAAGCTGGAAAAAAGTTAAAACATTTAATATTTTTATATGTAAGCAAGTGGCTAACTTAAGCCATTATTAACTAACTAAACGCAGGTTTTGGTTAGAAGTTATTATTTCCTCTAGATGATAGTCCCTGGTGTTTTTTCCCCCCTTGAAATTAAATTCAGCACTGAAATAGCACCCTGATGTTTACTGGATTTGCTGAATGTGAAAAGGGATTAAGAAGTCTTTCAGTAACCATGTAATTCTGTCAAATAATCCACTGGGCATCCTGTTAACAGTTTTCATATGGGACTATTTCATAAACAGGAAAAAGCTCAAATGAAAATTGTTGGTGGTAAATGGATACTGTAGAGAAAAATGCATATTTGCTTTTGCAGACATTAAACATTAAATCCAGATAGATCTCACAGGTGAAGGCAACCTCCCTATCACAAGCTTGCTTTAATATCAAAGGCACCATCTGTTGTTGCATATTGCACACCTTAAACATTATGTCAAAGCCTCATGTTTACATAAAAACTTGGATTTAGTGATTTTTCAGACATGTTTATTCTCCATTTGAAAATATCCGTTTGAAAATATCCAGGAGCCAGATATGCAATCATATCTGAAAACCTTTTCCATGTCTACATGCAGCAGAACAGCTTTTAAAAGTAGTTTCTTCCAGTTCTGTCAGCTCTATCCTGTGTGAAGTGTGATGGATGGCTGGCATCCTCACATCATGAGCTGCACACATTTTTACTTTAGAGCTCATTTAAAAAAAAAAAAACAGTTCATGGCATTTCTGTATCTGTCACTCCCTTTTGGAATCTAGGTGGTTATATTTAGTTAAGGGTTTTATGCACTGTGTAATGAAGTCCATGCTGTGTCTGGCTACGAGATGATAAAGCTTTTGCAAGGGAAGTAATGTGGAGGCTCAGGGGCTTCCTCATCTTGGCCGATTCAGGCCCAGCCAAGCCCCCCTGAGAATACTGATCACTGCTGCGGATGCAAATGAGGGGAACTTTCCTCAAGGTCGAGAAAAGATTCATGCAGAGCAAATTAAGTGAGATGACTTCTTGTCCGCTGTGGCTTTTTAAATTGCATTGGCAGAAATATGATACATGGAATTATTTCGAAAGGAAAAAAAAAAAAAAAAAAAAAAAAAAAACTCCTTTCATTACTTTTTGCTCCCCATTCGAATTACACTTTCTGTATTTAAAATTCCACTAAATTTCCAGAGACACTGTAGATTCCAGAGTTGATGCAAGGTTAAAAACAAAACACGTGCCTTGTGAATTTTCCTCCTGTCTCCTTAGAGATACAAATATGGTACTTGAAAAAAAAAAAAAAAAACCTTGTATCCTTTTTATGTTTTGATACTAAAATGGAAATTTACATCGCATCTACTGTTAGTTTAAAATCACTATTTGACCTGACATGCATGTTTTGAACTTTGGGTGGAAATCCGAGTACCCAGAGAACATGCAAACTCCAGATAGAAAGACTTGAACCATGATTCAAGCAGAAATTTTCATGTTGCAAGACAGAGTCATAAATCCTTAGTCACTAATGATGATTTAGTGATACATCAACAGATGCCCATCACTATTGGCACAAAAAATTCTGATGGTTATTCTTTAAAACAGAATAGTCTGTGAACACTGTGCCATTGTTTTATAGATGTGTTACACTGCCCCTCAGTGTCCGAAAACAGTGATTTAATGCACATTTAAGCACACCAATTCTAGATTCAGAGATTTTCCTATTATCACAATTAAACGTTTTGGAATTGAGAGTGGAGGTTGACTGAATGATACTAATCCAGGAGGCAACTTTGTAAACTCAACAGACATTTCATAAGAATCTTTAACATTATATATCATGAACATCATAGCTTTGGTCTTATCTGAGTTTATAGACCTCAGATGCTTGAAACAGTCTTTTATGTCTCTTTTAAATATATTTAAGACTTTTTTCAAATCATAGAATCACCACTTTACTTAAATTCATTTAACTTGACATGGTAATACTGTGTTTAAAATGTAAAACAACCTACTTACTGCTATTAATAGCAACCATGTTCTTACTGGCATGCAGCACTTAACAGATTACATTATTACACACTCACTTTCAGTGATCCTGAAAACTTTAAACATACAACATTTGTGCATGTTTTTTTTTTTCTTTCTTTCATTTATTGCAGGTCCCATCAGCAGCATACTGGTCAACACATATGGCTGCAGACCCATTGTCATGATGGGGGGATGCCTCTGTTCCACTGGCATGATCTTAGCTTCCTTTTGTAACAACGTGATGCAGCTTTACATCTGCATAGGAGTAATTGGAGGTAAGCCCTTCTAAATCCATGTAAGTCCGTTCTAAGTTGATTGGATTGACCTGTGCTGCTAAAAAGAAGAAGTTAAAAATATATCTAGTGCCATATACTTTATAGTCTTTTCATGTTATTGCACAGTACTTCTAAATCCCATTTTAAAACTTACCATTAGGTCAAAATGTACAACAGTCTATTTAGATTTACCAGGCTCCCTTAACAAAGCTGAAGTTTTCATCTGTGTGTTTAGATTTAGATTCCAGACATCTACTACAGATATTACACAGTAATATAGACCAAAGCCCAGTTCCTTTACATGTATTTCTTTAACATCTATACAAGACTCTATACAAGTCAGACCATTTAAAAAAAAGAAACAGACCTACCAGGTGCACTGCCAAGATATTATGTAACATCTTATTTTTTTCCAGTAAAAATAATGCAGTATATCCCCAAAAGAGACAAAACTGCCAAATTGGGACACATCTAATGTGATTTATATTAATTTGGCTTATATGTTCTTTTTATAGTTTGAGTAGTAACACACAATGGAGATCCTATTCAAAAGGCTTTTTCGAGTACTAGTTGCATTAAGAATTGTAGTATTGCTGTTTCAAGTCTGACATGCTTCTGTCATCACAGGACTCGGACTGGCCTTCAACCTGCAGCCAGCACTGACAATGATAGGCAGATATTTTTATAAGAAACGTCCCATTGCTAATGGGCTGGCGATGGCAGGAAGCCCAGTCTTCCTCAGCACCCTGGCTCCTCTCAATCAGTACCTATTTAACCAGTTTGGATGGAGAGGCAGCTTCCTCATCCTCGGTGGCCTGCTGCTGAACTGCTGTGTGGCTGGCTCCCTCATGAGACCACTGCAACCACCACCCAACAAGGCCAAAAAGAACGAAGAATTGCCTGCCCTCCCTGCTACCACAAAAGAGAAGCGCAGTGCCTGGCAAATAATCAACAAGTACCTGGATTTGACACTCTTCAAGCATCGCGGCTTCCTCATTTACCTGTCAGGCAACGTCATCATGTTCCTGGGCTTCTTTGCACCTATAGTCTTCCTCGCTGCCTATGCAAAGGACATGGGTGTGGATGAGTACTCTGCCGCTTTCTTGCTTTCAATCCTAGCATTTGTTGATATGTTTGCCAGGCCTACTATGGGGCTACTGGCAAACTCACGCTGGATCCGGCCAAAGATCCAGTACTTTTTCAGCTTTGCTGTGCTATACAACGGAGTGTGCCATATCCTGTGCCCACTGGTTGAAAGCTACACTGGCCTGGTGGTGTATGCTGTTTTCTTTGGCTTTGCCTTTGGCATGGTCAGTTCAGTATTGTTTGAGACATTGATGGACCTGGTCGGAGCTCAGCGGTTTTCCAGTGCTGTGGGACTCACTACGATTGTGGAGTGCTGCCCGGTTCTCTTTGGTCCACCACTAGCAGGTACGGTGTCTCTATATGTGAACACTTCTGTATGTTTATATATGTTTAAGCACAAATTCTGAATTCTCAATATTGTTATATAGTTTAATCACAAGTAGGATTCATTTAAAGTAATAATAATGGCCAATAGGCAACATCGAGTCACATTTTCTGTTCAGTGCATCTCCGTTCTTTAAGACCGAACTTTGACAACTTTGTTCTCTCTTTCAGGAAAATTGGTTGATGTCACAAAAAATTACAAGTACATGTACTTCTGCTGTGGCGCTGTTGTGATTCTCGCCAGTATTTGGCTTTTCATCGGAAACTTTATCAACTATAGACTCTTGGAGCGTGAGCGCAAGCACGCAGAGATGTACAAACGAACTGAGACGGAAGATCCGGACCCAGTTCAGGACGAGAAGGAGGCTGATGGTGAAATTCAGGCCTCTGAAGATTTGGTGGAAAAGAGTGAGAAAGGTGAAGAACCTATGCAGCGGGAGACCAACATCTAGAATGTTCTGCTCTGCCAACAGCTCACTGTCACCTCCACTGCAACCTTGCAGCACCATCAACTACAATCAAACTGAGCTCCTAGCCAAGAGGTGCCTCTCAGTGTCCAACCACGATCTATTTGGGGTCCTCTGTATAACTGCCAAAGCAACAGCTATGCTGTAAGAGGCTTTGAGGCATATTATCTGTTTATTAAATGCATTAGCTGTGATTACAGTTGAATTATTAACCAGAGAATTAAATTATTCTACTGTATGTTTGTGAAGAGGCTTCCATTTAGAAAGCATTTATAGTAGTAGTACTAGTTATGTTTACTTTTCTGCCACATTCACCTCATATTGGTTGTACTGTAAAGACTGCCACTCTGAGACACTGCTGCTGTTATGCTACATTCAGTTTACCACATAACTGTGGGATAATTATCTATATATGTTGATTTAATGACGTAAGTGGGCAAAGGACAATGTTTATCGAGAGGTACAAACATGTTGCCTAGATGAAGAAAATAAGACCAGTTACTCAAACTGGTCCATATATTTCCTTATCATTGGATTTTCTTTTCAGAAATTAGAATTAAAAAAAAAATAAATAAAAAATTAACAAGCCCTGTACTTTAACTTGGGTTTGTATATATTTTGAAATGCAAATCAAATTTCCGTTTATGAACAGATTAAATAATCAAAAGGTACCAGGGCCCAAGTTGTCCAGATCAAGAATATTAAAAAGGGCAGCTTACTTTTAGTTTATTGTCAGTTACCCTTATTTTATGTATTATCTCCTTTAGCTTCTTTATAGTTGTCCCTTTATGTCCCAAATATTCTAAGCTGCAGCAACAAGTGTCATTTTGTTGTTCTTGCTTTATCTTCCAATATGAAGTGAATGCAGCATCGAAGTGTTGCCACTGTTCAAACTGTGCCAGCATTGAATCAATCCATTTATTTTCTGCTGCTTGTCTGCGACCAGGTCGCAGGGGAAGCAGTATAAACAGAGACCACCGTCTGTATAACCACATTTCAACACTGAGGCATTCCCATGCCAGCTTGGTCCTGGGTCTGGGCCTAAGATGTGTACGAAACATTTTCTCTGTGAGCCCCCCCTTAAAAGCATCCTCATTAGATGTCTGTACCACCTAGGTTGGCTCCTTTCAGTGCAAATAAGCAATGATTCTGCTGTGAGCCTGTCCTGATTGACTGAGGGAGTCCGGTCAGACTCTAACCCTTCAGAGGATGCTCATTTCTGCCACTTATGCAATTCAATTTTTTTTAGTCACAACTCATAACTCATGACCATTGACCATTGATATTCTTGTGACCATAATAAAATAAGTCTTCTTCACAACATATGTGGTAAATAAAGAAAGGTCAGGTTAGTAACTGGAAGCAAAGACAGGATTTGATTCAAGGAACTTTCTGTCTCTAAAAGGTCACCAGTTTATCACCAGTGTTATTTCTTGATCTGTGAAGCCTCATTTTAGTTGAGGCACACTACATGATAGCTGGCTGTTGATGAGCTGTTTGGTACAAGGTTTCGTTCTTCATAAAGATATTAGTGCAATGGCCACTCTAAACATGGACGTTTTGTATCCTGTTCCTTTTACACAGCAGTTTCACAAAGCACCGTCGTGATAATCAGCTAATACGGTCTGTCGTCCCTTTCACATATCAGTTTTTGTAATCTAGTCGCAAGGATGAGTCTATTCATTTGTGAATGGACATTTTTGTCCATTCACAAATGATGTGAATGATGAATGATGAAAGCCGGCTTTATCCCTTGCTGGTGAGTCCTTTCACAAATCATTACAGCTTTGCAGAATTAGAGGAGGCGTGATGTTAACTCTGCCAAGTTGGCATGTTGAAAGGCGTGTAAAATGTGCATCTACTATATCCTTACACCATCTCCCCAGTGACTCCCCATGACCACATGATGATAAAATATTTTGACTATTTCATTGCAGCTAAGATTCTGTGATGATGTTTTGTGCTTTGACATCATGAAGCATGCTAGTCACATACATCCTGCATAATCACAACTTCACATTCTCAGGCCTTGAAGCATTAAAACTTACATGAAATCCACCTCTGATACTACTTCCCATGCTGCCTCAGAGGCAAATCAGAGGTGGGCAAACTCTGACAAACTCTGCTCTTTCACATATTACACTCATCCGCAACTAAGGTGCATCAGTCCCAGCTTGTAAAGGTTTGTGAAAGGAACTCCTGTTGATGGGGAGCTGTCTACAGTGGAAAAAAAAATAGAGCATCCAGTATCAAAAGTTAGAAAAGTCAGGTCATGTTGAGCCAAACCATATAATGGAAAAAAAGTAACTCACTGTTCAAATAGCTAATGGTTTTCACTGTTCCAGCTGCACAGTCATAGCAAACACTTTGCAACTGCAGGTGCTATGTCATTAACCCAGACAACTGACCAAGCTAAACAACTGATGAAGTCTGATAGGGTATATCCATAAACATGGCCATTCTCTAAGCATAAAACTTTAAAATCAATTTAAAAAGAACTGGGAAACTTCTAACTACAGTAGTTGGGTGCCCTAAATTTCCACCTACCATTAATAAAGAACAGATGTGTTCACAGCTGGTGACGCTGGTGCCTGTGTATTATGCTGCCCGCCTGAGCACTGTAACCCTGTGCAGTAAAACCTGCACAAACTTTTGATCTACTCATAAAATGCTGCATTAAATGTCTTGGGTTTCATATTCTAACACTCATATACAGTATGCTGCACTAAAAGAGGTATTGCCACACTTCACCCCTAACATTGTTAGAAAACTGCTGCAATTCACTGAATTTAATTGTGGTTGAATGTAATTTCCTCTGTGGGCCTTAATAAGGTATTAATGACCAAAACCCATCTGCATAATCATGCTTTTTTTCTACACGTAGAGCCCATGAGCAACATTCACTTATTTTAATGCAAATATACAGGGAAATGTATTTCTAATGGCGGTCCATTCTGTGATACATTGCCTTAAATGTAATGCAGTGTAATGAGCGCAGGGGGGTTTTACAGTTCATACTTGATAGTGTTATATGAAGCTTTGTGTTAACTGTGAACCATTTTTTGTTTTGCTGTGATGCAGGATAAAACTCACAAAACATTGAGTGTCATTTGCTCCATTTGTGTCCGAACATGTCTGTATTGAAATGTTAAAGCTTTAAGTAATTGTGTTATTCATACTTTCGTCTCTACATTAACTAACTCATTAACCACATACTTGTCAGGGTGTTAGCAAATATCAAGAATTATACTTCTAAGTCATTAATTCTAATCGATCTACCTGTATAGTATGCACTAAAACATGCTGGATTGTTTTACCTTTTGCTGTAAATGTCAATATTATTCGATATTCTGTCCATTCCATGTGTAAAGCTTTTTAGAAGTGTTACCTTGCTGCATGTTTGATCTGTTTTTCCTGAATACCTGCCACTAAAACCTGACTAAATGGTCTCAGATATTATTCAAAAGCTAAACATGTTTTATCTACAAATGCAACGTAATGTTTCAAAGTGACCATGAACGATCAAAGGTTATTTTCTTTTTATTTCCTCTACTTTCAATCACTAAATGTGTAGCAGTGGCTCAACATCTCATCTTCACCCTAGACTCAAGATGATGCTGATTTCTGAGATCGACATGGCGTGGTTCAAGGGACTATCAGCTCAATCAGCTGTAATGTGAATCCTAGAGTGATATGTGTTCTTTCTAAACTTTAGAGTCTCTGAGTTTAGCTGTTGACCACAACTTGGTCTCACTTATATTTCTACTTTGGGATACCTGAGTCTTAATTATGAATATTGCTTCTCAACTTGGAACTTTGACTCAGTCTCTAAAAATGCACTTGGTTCACTAGCATTTCATGCACATATTACACAAGTAATATGTTTATATTCTTATGTCTGTATTCTCCATATATCCTTGTGAATGTTATCTTGCTTGCACTTAGTGATAAGAGGAACTACTTGCATCTCTGATCTCATGATGATTGTCAATGAGGGAAACTGACTGCTGTACAATCACTTTCTACCAAATAACACTGCCCCCTGCTGGTATCAGACTACCCAAACTAAGTTTCATTCATTTCATTTTTGTAATAGAATCACAATAGTTTTTTTCTTCCACTTATTTCTATTTTCATGACCTTGAATCAAATGTTTTGATTTTCCTATTAAAATATGCTCATACAACAGCAAAACCTTGTATTAGAACCAGAAATACAAGGTGTTTCCCCCATTTGTCAATGCATGCAAACAGTTCAAACTACACCCATTTTCCTAATATTTAGAAAGATGAAATGAAAAACAAAGAATGTGTTATTCCTCTAGCAGGCGGAGCATCAATGACTGTTGTCCAGCAGTGAGCATGCAACAAAGAAAATGCAAAATATTTGGTGTTCATATGACAAGGTAACTAATATATGCTTGAAATGTTATGACTGTGCTGCAAAGCCATTAAATATTTATCTATAGTATTTTGCTATATAAGTTTATTCCCAGAAGAAAAAGAAATGCAATTTGTTCAGTTTATCAGTGTATAAATTTAAGAAATAACACGCACCAGTATAGCCTTACAAATTAAACTGCTTGGCATCAGAATGATTTTATTTAATTATTTTTATGTGTGTATATTTAAAAGCAAGAGATTGATCTTTAGATTTACTTAAATCCAAATTTGGTCAAGATATTATGTTTGAATTAATATTAAGTGGGGTTTCCCTCCTTGGATTATTTTTGTAAACATAGTCTAATAATTGTAAAAGAAGATGCTCACTTTAGAAATATTTATTTAACTTTTTGTATAGCTTAATTTTTCCTGTGAAATCAGTGTGCTGGTTAAAAGAGATTAACGTTTGAGTTGAACTGGGAAAGCAGACTGGAGGCCCCCGAACTTGTACTGTTCAGTATATAAAGAGTCAGAAATAAAGAAGTTGTAAAAAAAACCCAAAGATTCATAGTTCATCTGAAATTGGAGATGACCACATGACTAAACGATCTGTTTGGACTCTGAATTACGAATTATGTACTCTGGGTCTGAAACTGAATGTTTTAGGGTAAATTGTTAAATGAGGTTTTTCATATTCAGAACTTTATTTTGAAAAACCTGAATTAAAACTAATGAACAGTAGGGTATTCTCTGCCTCCTGGAAGCATTTATTGTCATTTAACCAAAGTCCAGTCTGCTTAATAAAATCTTCCAACATGAGCTTCAAACTTATATCAAGGTAGTTTGCTACTGGAAGGCTGAAGGATCAAAACATCTATAGCTGTTAAGCTAACTGTGCCTTATTGTGCTGTTTTGAGCATTATTTCTTTAAACTGTGAGGGTCCATGTATGTCCTTGCATGTGTTGTTTTTTTTTTTTTTTCTTCTTCTTTTTTTACAAATCAATGTAGTGTTTCATTTTCTGTAAATAATTTATATTATGTTGCTTCAAATAACATATTTGTTCCATCATTCAGCCACATGAACAAAAATTGTAACACTAAATCTAATCAGAGCATATATATATATATATATATATATATATATATATATATATATATGTACTGTCCTTTTAGCAGTGTACAGTCCAGTTACTTACATCCTTCCAGTAGCAGATACACTCTGTGTTTTCTCATCAGGGAAACTTCTGTGTCAGTCTGTCCACTACCTCTGAAACCACCACTTCAGATTAAGGAAAAAAGAACATCACGGGTCCAGAAAACAGACTATGTTTTTGTAACTCTGATATGAAGATATCACCTATTACACTAGCTAAATAAAGTATATATCCTGATAAACTTCTGATGCATGACTCACTTCTCATTCTGTTGCTTGACTGATGTTTCATGATGAAAAATTGAACCAAGTTTATATGATGTGCTGCTCTTCCAACTTAGTTTCAGTGTTAAATGTGAAAGAACATCAAAATAGTCTTGATACAATTTTTTTTTTTTCTTTTTTTTTTTTTTTTATTGGATTGTTCTGCCAAACATGAAAATAACTCCATGGAAAGACAATTATTGGTCACTATGGCTCTCATAATAACCCCATCATTTTGTAACACTGTGGTACTGATGGACTAACCACAGGGGGCACCAGACAATGTTCAGTTTTTTCATGACACAATGTGTATACACTGAATTTAAAAAAAAAAAAAAAACAAGCCATAGTACCAAGTCCTGGACAGCAAATTTGCTTGCTGAACCCAGGTTATGTCACACTTTTGCCAGTGGTTCTTGACTAACGTGGATGGCTCTACTTCAAGATTTCAACAAACTTAATCTATGGTGGACGTGTAAGATGCAGGATCATTTTACCACCTCAGACGTGGCCTCCGAACCTTAAACACAGTGCTTTACAGCAGTTTCACCATAGCTGCCCATCAAACTGCTAAGAACCCAATTGTTCTCACTGATCTTCTGTCCTCCTGTGGATGTATACGGGGGCTCAGAATTAAAAGCCCTCAATGTTCCATTTATAGTTTTAAAAAATAAATGGGAACGAGAATGAACATTTTATAATCTTGTGACTGTAATTGTTGACACAGCCAAACAAGCCCACCACAAAACATAGCCAGAAACTCCATGGTGGAGGGAGCTATCATTTTGCAAGTCAGCACAATACAAAAGAACAACTTTTGAAAGAACATGTCAGCCATATTGACTCCTAAAGGGGAAGTTGAGCTCTTCTTGCATTCAAACCCATCAATTATCTAATAACATTCTGTCATTATCTCTGCCCAGGACTAATTTCCACCCCACTATTCAAAACAGACCACTCCTCTTCCTCTGCTCCATGCTGTCTCATCAGTATGCAATGCTTTGGCGATGCCATGTGTGCGGATGATGGCAGGAGACCCTCAGGCAGAGTTTCAGGCTAGATTTTAATGGGGCGGTATGGGTCACCAGGCAAAGAGAGCACAACACATCTCTACAGTGATTCCTCTGATCGGAGAGGGAGGGGGTCTGTTGGGGTTTGAATGCAGAAGAAGCTGACCTTCAAAACAGTGTCAAACAATATTCCCTGCAAAGCTGCGAACTTTCAGGTTGGCTAGCTTTGAGTGCTGGTGGTTGGCAATTATTGGTCATATTGGCACAGAGGCCAGAAACACTTCAGTCACAATGTTGTGATAATAGGTTAAATACTGAAGGGACACAAGTGGCCCAGTGGAGATGTAACCATTCTTTTGATAACACATTGAGCAGGTAATTGCATTACATACACCTGCTTTCAATGCCTTTTATTCCTCTGATTTTGTCTCCTTGCTCTATTTCTTTTTTATTGTTACAGAGCAAAAAAAAAAACATACTCCCATCATTTCCCTTGTGCGGTATTTTTGAATGTAGAGATTTTGTGCTGCTGGACTTTCTACAAAAATCTGGATCAATGCAGTAACCCTATGCTTGCGGGGAACTAAGGGAAAGGAAAGGATGTGCACATTGTTTTAAACCTTTAATATATTAATGCTATATTTATAAAGCACCCACTCAAACACTTACTAAGCAGTTGTGTGTGGTTTTTGCACAGCAATGTAAATTCAAACCATATTTTTGCTGATTCCAAAGAAATTTTGCCAACATAAAAATTTATTAAACAGTTATTTCTTCAGTTTTATTGAGAACATTGACATAAACATGCAATAAAAAAGAAAAGCCAAGCGAAACCATATTATCGGGGGGGCGAAAAATTCTTACAAAGGTTTTACTTATTTTACACAAACAAAAATAAACTTCTTTTACAGTTTAATTTCTATAAACCATAATGTATAATTCCCACATACATACAAATAAAGTGCATTGTAGGGGGAGAACATCTTTGCAAGAGTTATCTGGGATAAAAAAGTATAGCACTTGAACACCTTCCAACTTCCAGCTGCCAAGTATGTACATAAATGTAATAGATGTCTACTTCAGAAGCAGCCCACTATTGCCTTCTTTTCTGTCATGTTCAGCTGTAGTAAAAATAAGAAAAATATCTAACCTGCTTGTTTAGCTTAAACCCTAGCATGTGTAGTAGGTTGGAAAAAATGGCTACATTACGTTTTGTTAAAAGAACATCACCTCCTACTTTTTGTATAAATTGTGAACTATTCTAATATCTAGCATTAATTTTTCACATGGTGTTTGGTAAATTTTGGATGTTTGGATGTCATTTAATCTTGAAATTCTGCATAATTAGGGGTATGTCCTTTTGATTGACAGGCATCCAATATCGGTGGCAAGAAGGGAGAGTGCAGCACAACTGTGATTTTTAGTTGGCTAACAGCACACCTTAGCTTTTCCCCACAAACCTCTGTTAGCTGGTTAGCTAGCGTTAGCTCCAGGTTCACTTGGTTAGCTCTTAGCTACAGGCAGCTCAATGTTTGATAGGTGTCAATCATCCACCCCTACTTCATAGTCTCCCTCTCAGCTCCACCTCTTTGCCCATTTTTGGAATTTCCGGGAACGACAACACGCGTGACTCTGCCAAGATGGCGACTGTGGGAACTGCCCAATGAGTTTCAATTCAGCTCTTCAGAAACCTACAGGTGACGTCACGGAGGTTCAGTCTATGCTTTGGACATGCTCAACTCAGAATAAACGAGGTCTGGCCTGAGCAACACACTAAAACCTGTCTCTCCTCTGTGATTCACAGGTACAGTAAACGCCACTTTTATATGCTAAAACTAATTAGAATTTAATGTAAATGCATTATTATTAATTTGTAGTGTGTATGTGTACCATGTTTGTGTAGTGTTTGTAGACAGACTTTTGAGATGGGTAATTCAAATAGTTACTTTGTTGTTAACTTTGGTCTGTGTTATCCACTACCTAGCATGTTTTATGTCAGATGCATGGTATTTTTAAAGTGTCTTTAACTGACATAAACCAGTACTGTTGTTTTAAAATGTGTTTTTTATGCTGTTAAAATGTTAACCAGCCAGTAGCATGTTCTATGAGAATAAGATAAAGTTTTTTTTAACCGTTTTTACATATGTGCTTTTTCACACTCACCGTCAAGTTGTTTACTGTCACCTTTAAGTACACGTGTATTCTGCTGTACTTGTAAAGGCCTAATTATGTTCCCTTATGTACATAAATGGCAACGTCTATTTCAAACATTGTCATATGTTGCCATCCTCATACTTTCATGCATCCTTTGTGTTGCCATGGTTGTTAAGTCAATTCCTCCACTAGTGGGCAGTGGTAAGTTCAGAGTTCACTCCTGCGAGCTAACGTCAGTTTCAGACGCCATTTGGTAGCGGTAATGCATCTCTATAATGTTGTTTCCAACTGCCCAACACACCCTAAACACTTGTATATCCTTTCTTCAAAAGCTCACACAATTTCTACAGATGTCTTTGTCTGCATTCTTCTTCTGCATTTTTGTTGCCTTCCTGATCTTTTTCTTCTTCTTTGGTTTGTTTCTCTAGCTATTCAGCTCAGTACTGCCCCCGCAATTTCCAGTTGTATTGCTCCGTTTTCTGCATCAAGCAACGGATAGCCAAGCTCCTTGAAAAGCTCTTTATGCACTTTGTTTAAATATGTTTGTTTAAATGAAAGTTTCAGTTTCTTTTGTTGTGAGTAATGAGCACTTTGACATTGTCTGAATGTATTTGTTAATTGAAAAGGCAGCTCAGAATTAACAAGCTCTGGCCTGGTCAACACGTTAAAACTGGTCTCCTCTCTGTGATTTACAGTTCACTGGCTACACAGTATCAGCCTGTGTGCCGCTTGCTGTCGGTCCAGATTTCCCCTAGGTCTGGTGCCAGTAACACATGCATCATATCAGTTCAAAACTCTGTACTGTAGCGGTAAGTTGAACACCATTTGCTAGCTGCCATGTCATATGAGCTAACACTGTTATAAAGTCCACAATAAGCAGAAAAATCTCTAGTTGGGGAACTAAGTATATTTTTGGAGTTTCTTCTATCTCTAACTCCAGTGTTCAATAGCACATTTTTCACCTACCCCTTAAGTTGGTGAGTAGCTATTTGGTTATTTGAAGCATGTAACTAGTTGTTTTAATTTTAAACTTGTACACATTTATTCAGTAAAAACAAGTAATCTGTTGTTAACAAGTTATTGTTCAGCACAGTTGTAAGCTAGTATGTGGGATCCAAAGTTGGACCTTTTAAATTTGTTGCAGCAAAGCAAACATAAGCTAGCTCAAATGTTAAAGCTAATCACATGAAATCAGTGGGTGTCTTGAATGATGATAATCCCCATAGTAAGACAGAAACCTGTTTCAAAGAAGATTGTTAAATCATAAAACGTGCAAATGGTGCTCTAGGGTTTCCCCAGACTCTAAACATGAAGGTACTCCAAGAATTATTGCAAATAGACTACTCCTCATTTGGACATGTTTACGTACTGCAGTCCCCAGGAAAAGCAGCTGCCAAGTTTAAATTATGTTGGGTAAATGGATGCTGAGATGGACAAGCTGCAATGGACTGGTGGCCTGTCCAGGGTGCACCCTGCCTCTCACCTGCTAAATGCTGGGTTAGGCTCCAACTGCCCTGCGACCCTTTATTGGCAAAGCGGTATAGATAATGGATGGACGGATGGATGGAGATGGACAAGTTAAGTGTTGGTATTGGTGCTAGTCAAAAGGAAATCTTATAGTCCGGCAAAATCATCTATTTCTGTAGCTTTTAAAACCTGCCCCTCCAGTAAGAAAAATCTCTTAAATAAAGTGGTCTTCAGTCCCACTGGAGAATTAGCTCCTTACTTTTTATGTATAAAGGCATAGAAACAAACTCCCCACAGACTTGATGAAACAACAGGCATTACAAATTACAGAATTTTCTCCAAAGAAACAAAGAAATGGATTGTAAGAAATTAATTCTGTCTACTCTGAATACTTCAATATACGTTAATATATCTTAATGTCTCGATTGAAAGTAACCTCGTTGACCTTTTTGTATCTTTGCAAAGTGTGAGTTTTTATGTATTTTCTTACCTTTAATTTGCACCATGGAACTATATCTTCTGTATTATGCATTGAGCTTTCTGGACATTGTGTGAGTTTGGATGATATATTTAAATATAATTTATATATATATATATATATATATATATATATATATATATATATATATATATATATATATAAAACAATTCCAATACAAATGGAAACTAGCTAGAAAGTTATTATCTGGTGCCGTGCATCTCTACTCAGTCTGGTCTGAGTTTAATGTTTTATTGTACATGGTCCCTGACAAATAAACTATTCAATTAAAAAAAAAAAAAAAACACAACAAAACTGAAGCCTGAAACCTAAGAATTTTTTTTCTCCAGCATTACCCCGTTTATTGCATCAGCAGTCACTGAGGTGCTTACATCATATCAGATGTGGGTGCTGCCAGCTGGCTGATATCCACTGCATGCAAAGTCAATATCACAGTATATGTACTGAAGCAATAACAGAGGAAAATCTAACCTGAAAGAGAGCTGAACTCAAAGCATCAGTTTAAAACCCTGTTATCGCACTGCGTACAGCTACTGTGCGTACTAAACCAATAAACGGTGGCCCGGAGGTATTCTGACCCAAACTGGACCTCAAACCGAAATGGCCAAAAGCTACAAGCTGCTCTGGTGTCTCAACAAGACACACATTAACCTTTCCTCCGTTATTTTTCTTTGGAGATCTCCCACTTTGAAGTGCTTCCATTTAACCTTCATTTAACTTTTGTGTCATGCTTTCCCCTGCGCCCCATTTTGACAGCGGAAGCCTTTAGAAGTCAGAAAAAGCCCGCGGCTATAAATGGCATATCAGCACATCTGTCTGCTCCAGCGCCAGGCTATGGAGGGAAGAACTGGCTGTTCGATCCTTTGCGAGTGTTTTGCCCATAACTTGCTGGTTTTACTGTACCATGTGTCAAAATCTCACTTTTAAAATGTTTAATCCTGATCTTACGGTGGCAAGCGGTCTGATTTTCAGACAGCTGTGTCAAGCCAGAGGAACAAGAGCTTGTGTAAACATGCCTTCCAATGTGTCCATTTTGGCTAAGGTTACTCATCACAGAAATCATTTCTAACAAATTCATTTTAGCTATGTTTTGGTGCCCACGAACTTAAGAAAATACAACTACTGTTAGATATATGTGTGTGCATCAGCTTCTTGAAGCACATGCTCATAGTCAAATGAGCTTTTTATTAGTATTTAATTTGTAATTAGCAGTGTTAGTGGATATACAGGTAAATTAACCATGTTTGTGTTGTTGTAAATCTGCTAGATGACATTTTTCCATGTGCCAAATTCTGTCAATGTTGTGCCAATTTGACCATAAAATGTCATTTTTCATAGGCTCTCCAAGTATTTTAACAGGATCATTTTTGTTTTGTGACTTTAATAACATTTGACCTTCCCTGGCTTCATTGCGTTGTTAGTGATTTCTTCTGGCACATTCTTTTCATGCTCTTTTTGGGTTACTGCATTTCACCGCTTCGTGTTGTCTAAAGCACCAACAGAATATTTTTTTTTTCATATATGTTTGTGTATATTATTGAAACCCAGCTCCATCAAGCTTTAGCAGAGGTTTTTTTTCCATAATTTTATTTCTATTGTATCTTAGTTATCATTGGCTGTTGATTGGTGGGGTGTATTAGAATAAATCGTTGCAGGTGATAGACCAAGTCTGTGAATAATATGGCTCAAGATCAACGGGGATTTGATACTAATCCTGATTTTCCAGCAAATTGCAGTTTTTATGGCCCTGTAATAGACTTATTAACCTAAAGAGTCTTCAAACAGAGCTCTTTGATTTGGGCTACGCAAGCGTGACTGGTGTGTGTACCATCACCCTGCACTGGAGGGAATAATAAGCCCAGAGGGAAAAAAATCATCTTTTTTTTTTTTTTTTTTTTTTGAGCATGTGAGGATGTGACAGGATTTCTTGGGCTTGCGCAGAGATAAATCCAGACAGTGAAGATCTGCCTTGCTGCTTTGATCTGGCCTGTCTTCCCACTTAACTTCTGATGACACTGCACTTAGAGAGGGCACACCAAACTTGAAGCTTTTACTCTCACTTTTACCTCAGGTGCTTGTAAATATTTAGTTTATTCGTTAAAGTGGCTCAGCTGCAGAAGGAGCCAGTAGTAGGAAAACATTTTACTCATTAAAATTTGAGCCAACTCATGCGTGCAAATACAACTGCAGAAAAAGCCTGATTCTGTGCTGAACAGATAATCACTGCCTTTGCACGACTGCATGCCACATTTGCAAGTGTCAGTCTGCACATAGAGGGCACTCTTAGCCTGATTTTCCTCTGCAGTCCCTCCATGTAATACCACTGGGAAGTTATTTATAGAGGCTGGCTTCAAAGGAGAAGAGAGCAAGTTTTAGTGAGGTGATTTTGCTTTTGTGTGAGATAGAAAGGACAGCTTTTGTCTTCTGCTGACAGTCTTCCCATTTCCTGTGTGATTTAGAAAAGAAAATTAAACTGCTTAATAAGAGTACAAAAGTTGAAATTCCAAGTTTGGTTGCTGTTGAGCACTTTGATGTATCACACACAGACCTGTAGCTTTATTGATATTTAGTTGAACGCTAGATTCATGTATCATTATTGGTGCTGAGGTTTATTTTTCTGGCTTATGTGAACATTTTGTGTCAATGTGACTTTGATAGAAATCTGACAACGAATGCTCTTAAAAAACCTCTTTCGAATCAACTATCTTCGTGCTGCTGTCTGGAGCAGCTTTTCTGATGAAATTTCACAAGGCAACACCACAAATACACAAACAATCAATCCCACGGTCATGAAAACTGGAAGCTTTGAGCAGATGCAAACATCTAAATTAATCTTCCAAAAAAAAAAAAAAAAGAAGCTTTTTGGCAAAAAAGGTTTTTGGCAGCTTGTTTTATGCTTCAGAAATAGATTTTCAAGTTGAATATATTAAAAGAACTGATTGTACATTCTCTATAAACTTGGTTTCCTCTAATGTTTTGGTAAGTATGGCAATATTAAACTTATTTTCTTTTTGTAATTGTTTTCATTCACCTGCATAATACAGATGCAGTTTTGCACTCATCTTTATTAAATGTCCCTGATTGATGGTTTTACTTTATATCTTAACTTGTGCTATTATTAAAGTACTTTTCTTAATGTTAGAGCTTTAAGTAACTCTACAGCCCTTTTTATCTATTTTTTTACTTTTATCACTTTCTAAACTGCTAACTTACATGTTAGTCAATTTATTAATATTTCTTAATCCACAGGTCTTCTTATCTTAAAAAATCTTTCCTTGCTTTCATTTACATTAACGGAGAGAGGAGGGAGGCAGAAAAAGACAAGAGGGTTTATAAGAGCCTTCTGGAAGATTTTACAATCATTAGATTAATGATAACAGATGAGGGTGTCAGGATTAGATATAAAAGAAGTAGCCACTAAAGTAGGTTCAGATTGATGGGTCAACGTGTTTGGGCAGAACATGACAACAAGCTGTTGAGGAAAGCCACTCTATTTGATCAGGTGTGTTGGATCAGGGAAACATCTAAAACCTGCAGGATTGCAGCCCTTGAGGACTGGAGGACATACCTGCACTAAAGCCTAGTCCTGCCAAGCTATAATGGGTTGTGGTTCACCAGTTCTATGCAAGATTGCACAAAAAAAATTCCTTTGACATCTACAGTTCATGTTGTAGAGATTCAGAGATCTGGGGTAAGTTTTGGTGCATAAAGGCCATGGATAGGAGCCACTGCTGGATGTGCACAACCCTCAGTCCTTGGGGGCAATAGATGAGAAACCGTCATACCACTGTGTTATCAGTATAACTACATGATCTTAGTATATATGATATAGTATATATCATAATCCTCTAGCAAACTCCAACAACTAGCATCTTCATTTCCCAAATGTGTGTAGCTGGCATGGAATTTTAAATATGTCTTCTAAATACAATTAAGCTTGCCTGTGAGGATACTGAAAATCTATTATTTTGTTGTTTCTCTAAGTTCAACTTATTGCATTTAAAAATTTTCAAAGCTTTTCTGGACATGGGATTTGTGTCCATATGAAAGAGGATTTATCACTGTTGTGGGTTTTCACCACCAACTATTTAAATATTTAAATCTAAAAATAGCAAAATTGGATTACAAAAGTTAGGGTGAGTTTTTTTTTCTAATGGGACAGTTTATAAGTTGGTTTTTAATACTTACCTTTTGAATTAAAGGGGATGAGTCGTAGCTTTAAATGAACACAAATGCAAGCAGCAAGTTGTATTAAAAATGTTTTAAATTAAATCCCTATTTAACTTCAATTGATCATTATTCAAATTTATAAACATGCACAGAAAAAATGTCAGCAAAAACCATCTAAATCCAGAGGACAACAAGGAAGACTTGCTGACAGTATTATAAAATAAACATAATATGGAAATGGGAGGTAAAGTAAGACAGGCACAAACTGACAGGACACATGACAGGAGCTGTAGACCACAAACAGCATAACAAATAAGACCTGAAAGAACACGAACACAACATAAAACAAAAAAACTATATACTGATGTCTAACAGCTGGAATCCGCAGAGGGCAGAGAAGATGACCGGCTGTTGCTGAAATACAGTTTAAAAGGAAAAGAAGTCCCTGAAATTAATTTTAGACCATCATGCCATCCATCCTGAGACTATAATACTGTCAAAAAGAAAAAAACAAAAATCCCCCCTGAGGAGAAGGTAGAATAAAAAAAAAATCAACAAACAAAAACAAGAGATGACACAGACTTTTATCTTTGTTTCACACGCCAGCGTCATTAATCCTGTCCTTCAACACAGTCGCTCTGAGATTGTTTGCACGCCTGCCAAAGTTGGGTAAAAGTAGGGCACCGGTTTTGGTATTTAATTACAATCAAACTGCTGACATCCAAAATGATATGCTGCAAGTAACAGCAGTTTCTCTGGCACTCATCTCTGTCTCACAGAGAGCCTTGGGGAAAAACACTGTATGTTTCTGCTATATCTATTACTCAGCTCTTTTTACTTTAAAGACACTGTGATCCAGCAAAACCTTGACTCAGAATGTGTCCGATGCATGCAAATGAGTGTAATTACTTCATTTTAATTGGGATTAGATGTACAAATATTCAGGCCTAAGCTGAATTCTGATCAGTCTGTCATATAATTATGGCTGAAAGCCCTGCAGGAGTGTCACAACAGGAAGTCTGAATCTGCTGGAGTTCACTTTCGACTTGGCTACCAGCAAATGCAGCCCTCTCCTTGTTGCTCCTTTTGACCTCTCAGTGCGCTAAAACTCTTTCAGCTTCACTCAAAATCACTGAACATGATTTTCTCAGCTTTTAGTGATGATTTCTACATGTCATTTCTGAAACGCAAACACAGGTAAAAGCAGAAAAGGAGGATTTCTTCATTCCTGAGAAAGGGGTTACCTCCTGACCTATCACACAACAGGCTGCTATACTTGGGCATTACCTGTGCACAGGGTGAGGTTACCATGAATTCATACAGCAGCAGGCTGCAGGTTTCATGACATGACATGAAGTAAAAAGGTCACCTGTCTGGGCAACCCAGTCAGACTGTGCATGAACAAACTCTAGTCCGCTTTTGCACCATGAAATAAAACTGCACCAGACACCAACAGACATTTTTTTTCTAGTTCTATTTCTTCATATTTAACTATCCTTTTGGCTTCATGTAGCTGCAGAAAGTATCAGATCACTTACAATCTTGATCTCAGCATCAGTGCAGCTGTGATTCAGGAGGTAGAAGCAAACTGGGTTCTCCACTAATTGATAGGCTGCTGAGTTGGTCCTTGGCTTCTTCAGTCCAAGTGTGAAGGCGTCCTTGGGCAAGATACTGAAACTAACAGATACCCTCCAGATTGCTCACAGGTGTATGTGTGTGTGTGTGTGTGTTTGTGTGTGTGTGTGTAAGGCAGAAATGCTATCATTTTAAATATTCAATGCTATGGTGGAGTACAGTAATCAGCGTTAAAGTCTGGAAAAACAAACATCCAAATATGTAATTTAACTGGCCTGATTGTTTCGAAGGAGGGGTTTGACTAGATTTTATTTGCAACATACAAATAATGGAGAGGAAAATGGACAAAAAGGTGAATAAGAATCATAAAGGTACATAAATCTTACATATACAATATACACTGTAGACGATAATAAAGATGTGCATCTATTTATGTCTAACTGTGCTGCTTGTCTGCCTTCCAAAGATGTTTGTGTGTGGAGGTCTAACTCAGGATGGAAGGCAAAACTCAGCAACCAAAGACCACCAAATCTCATTTTGTTGAGAAATGACGGAGCCACAGCCAGTGAAGTGTCTGCAGAGCTTAACAGACATCTTGCCAACTAAAGTCAACTAAAAGGTTTAGTGACAGCTCAATGCAGCTGAATGAAGGAATTTAAACACATAAAAGGATGATTCCCTGACACATCATTTGTCATTTCCCCCCCGATAAGGAAAACTTTCCATATGAAGAAGCTTTTGATCATGACGACTTGACCCCAACTGTTAAGCATAACGGTGGATTTGCAATAGCTTGAGCAGTTATGCCATGACACTCTTTGGGTTCTTTAAAAGTATTGCTTAGCAGGGTTACTTCTATAAAGAATATTTGTTAAATTATTTTATTGCTGCCAATGTTGTTAACAGTTATAATCTCTCAAAAAGCTGGAACAGGCTCTGCTGGAGGAAATTCCTCTAGCATCTGTCCAAAATTTGTGTGACTCTTTACCATGACATATTCAGGTAGTTAATGCTGCCAAAGGAGGAGCAGCTTTTGATCAACCACTGTGAGCCAGCAACCCTGAGAAGATCATTAGATTTCCCTCCCACGGGAAAGTAAACAGGAATATAAGTCTTGCACAAAGCATCAACAGCTGAACGTAGACCGTGAAAGTAGATTTGTTGACCTTGTTGAGATGACTTAATCTAACATTTAATGAACAAAAAATGCAAGTCACAGTGAGTCAGTGGATGTCACTGAGGAATTATTCTATTCTATTATATATGAATGCCATCTGAAACATAAAGCCTGTTTTGTATCAGTTGAACAACTATCTAAATAAATACTTATGAAGATATCAATATTTAGCTTTTTTCTTTATCTAGACAGACAGACAGACATAGATAGATAGATAGATAGATAGGCTGCAATGAGATACAAGTGGATGCACTCAGAAAGGTTTAGCTTACAGTTATTTTTTCTTTTAAAATTTCATGAATGTTAAATAAACCATGCACACTTAAAACAGTTTACTACGATATATCAACTGACAGGAAGTCAGGTTCTCACTTTAAATCTGTTTTATGAGATTGTCCTTGGCTTTATTTTTGACAAGATGTTGAAAATAGTTTTTCAAAACTGTGTGCTTATTACATGGAAGTTAATAAAATTGGTTTTAAAGTCTATAAAGTAGGCCTTATAAGAGTAACATTATGACCTCACTATAACACCTTAGTCCAGATAATATAATATAAAATAAGATTAAATAAATTGACTTATAAAATGCGTGCACTGTTTTAATCATAGAAAACCGGCAGAACTCATAAACAAACCGAAGTAATATAAATACTCAGTGAACAATGTCATACAGCCGTACATGTTCGAGCCCGAATCAGACCCCGAAATCAAGAGTGAACAACTCAGCAGCCTGCAGCAAAGAATGCAGCAGGACGTATCTGTTTGGTAAATACTAAGCTTAACAAAACGTAGTCGGATATAACATTGTTTGCTGTCTTTTACTCCCCTGCCGTTGTTAATAGATGTATATGTGGCAAATGTACCACAATGCCAACAGAGGGGGAAAATATCTGCGGCCAAGAAATACGCAAGGTAATGATGCTATTTGCTTCCATGCATTATTACACTATAGTTAGCAGTATTTCTAGCCACTCCATGTACATTTATTGTTTCATGTGACTAATCAGCTGGGTGTTTTTGTCTGGTTGTTACATTTATAGCATTTCCATCTACAGGGTTGATCACTGGTCATCATTACATGTATGTTACCTGCTTGTAGCGATCACGTAAAGTAAGTGTGGGTTCATTCCTTTAGTTTGACTGTTGCTCACACACTAACTATCAAAAGAAAACAAACAACTTATTCAGTTTACTTGCAGCTTGTGGCTAAGGATGGGAAATGCAGTCCTTGATTGTAAAAACAGACCCTCCTTTCAGTGAAAGCCTGGTCACAAATCCCTCTTTTTTTACCAGCCCTTATTCATCCAGCAGTCTTCGGTAAAGTACCAGTCACAGATACAAATGTTGGTGGCACTCTGTGGCTGGCTCCCAAAAAGAAACGTCATCCGTTGCTATCTAGCAATTGTTTCCTTAGGAAATTTGAACAAACATATTATGACACGTTAATTTAAAGGTCCCATATTATACATTTTTTCAACAATTTCATATGGGTGTCAGAGGTCCAACAACATTGTTTTCAAAGTGTATTACCCCAAATTCAGCCTTGGTCCTTAATTCAGCCATTCCAAATGTGACTCTAGTGAGCTCTAATGAGAACAGGCTGTTTCTGTGTCTGAACCTTTAAAGGTCCCATATTATGCAAAATTCACTTTTTAATGGTTTTGGAACAGTCATACTGGTCCCCCCGCATGTGTAGGAGACCCGTAAGTGTGAAACTCTTTCAGGCGCTCTCTCTCCCCCCTGCTCCACCTCTAGGGAAGTAAGCGCTGAAATGAGCTTGTTTGAAAGCGTGTACGTTATGACGTCATAAGGGACAATAACCACTCCCCACAGAGCGATGGACCCGTCTACCGGCTCTCAAAGCCCGCCCTCTAAAAATCACCTAGCGCCCAGTGTTTTTCCCTCTTCGGCAACCCTCGTTAGCGGACATGGCTAAGCGACAGAAGCACTGTTCTGTTTGTGGCTGCATAAATGAACACGAAAACGTTTTTTTACTTCCATCCACTGAACCCACGAGGACTGAGTGGATTAATTTTATTTTTGGAGGAAATGTACCCGGAAAACTTCCAAAGGTTTTGCATGTCTGTGGCCAGCATTTCAAAGAGGACTGTTTCCACAACATGGGGGCATGGAAAGTAGGCTTCGCCAACCGTTTGAAGCTGAAGCCAGGTTCAATACCAACTGTCCGTGACACAGCTGGAGAGGTGAGAGCTGGCAGTTATTTTATCGTTTCAGCCTTATTAGTCTGATAGCTTGAAAATATATTAACCTGTCAATCACCTCATGACGGGCGATGCGATGGGCGGAGCCAACAGCTGAGCTGCTCCACCAGGGTTCCGCCCACCATAAACGGCACATTTCTGAAGCTGCTAAAAAGAGGGAGGTGAAGAGAAGCCGCTGCACTCAAACTGAGGGTCGATTTGTCCATACCATGGCGGAAATATTTCATTTAGATATTAATGAATGGTCTCAGATTGGGAATAAAGTGTATAATATGGGACCTTTAAATGTTCATGAGTGGTGCCTGTCCATGCCTCTCTCTGGGAGAGGATCTGGCTTTCACTGGCACCCACTCTGTGATTTTAGAGGGCATGCTCAGTTTGCCACGGGGCAGGTCAATGGCAGTATCCACTATCAGGGGTAGTGGTTATTTCCCTTTGTGAGGTCACAAAGGGAAAGATCTCAGTCTCACCCATTCGAGCACACATTCACTAAAAAGTGGAGCAAGCAAAAGGTGACAGAATTTTCTCATTTTGGGCCTCCTACACAGGCTTTGAGGGCATCATATGAATGTTAGAAAAACTTCAGAAAATGAATTTTGCATAAAATGTGACCTTTAACACTAAAACAGCTTCACCGTCAGTTTTAAAAGCATTTCCACACTTTCATTGTATTAAGAAAACACAGAAAAACTGACATTTGATGTCAACAACACACCCCAAAAACAATGTCAATAATAATGGATTAGATGGAAATGAAACATGGCTGCCAATCCACACCAACCACTACCACCCCAAAAGATTCTGATGTAAATTGTTCTGCATAACTTTGTTTCTGTGTCCTATCCTGCCAAAAACTAAATGTTTATCGCTTATTTACATTTATCTTAGTGAACTGTTGCTTTTACAATTGAAAGGCTGACAGAATTTCTTTTTGACATTGTGATCTTTATTCTATTTATTTTAAACACATTTCCCAACAGCCCTGAACTTCTTCCAAGAGTTTTACAGTCTACTTACAGAACATCTTTTAAAGTGACTTGAGTTCAGGCAGGAAGTTGCTGCAGCTGTAAGTAGTGTATTTACACTGTATGACACTGAGATAAATACAGAGTGATCAGAGACTATAGCAGGAAGCCTTGTTAGTATCGTAGCCTGGGGATGTGAGACCAATTCAAAGGACAGCTAGCACGGAAGTTGAAAGCAGCAAAAGAAGATATATAATATATGCTGTTTGAAAGTCATTTCTCTCCTCCTCTCAAACACATCTTCTTTTGTTGTGGCAGAACTCTGTGTCTACGGGCCAGAATAGCATTACACTACAAAAAGGATCCCAAAAGCTGAGGTTGAGTCATTCCACAGAAAATCTTTCTTCACTCTGAAAGGATTTAGCTCTGTGTGCTGTGTGCAAACGTACTTGCCTTACACCTTAACTGCAAGTTTTCATATTACCACCAGTATGCTCAGCACTTCCCCTCAGCTCTTTTTGCACAATGTCCAGTGGTCAAAAACGCTCATTATATGTCATAAATAATCTAAAAAACAGTGAGTTGCTTCCATAGAGGATGGCTTATTGCCCAGCTATGTTTAAGTAGCTGATTCATGTTTATCATATGCTGCATTGTTTAGGTAAGACTTGTGTTAACACACTTTTTCCAACTCAGTCCACGGATTATGAGATGTACAGCACATGTATTGTTTGACAGATCTATATGTGAGTGAGTATTAATATATGTTTTCATGTGTTATCTTAACCCCTTAAAATCCTTCAATTTTCACCTAAAACTGATTTTTTTATGGATATAAGACTTGTTGTGGACCAACTCTTTTACTGGAGGACTTTTACTGGACTCTTTCTGATGTAGCAGAACCATTACTGTTGCTGTACCATCTGCTACTGAATTACAGCACACCTTCAAAGATAAATTGCATCGGCAAATAAGTATTAACCAAATCTGCAGTTATGCAGTTAAACATGTAGGTACTTTGAAGGGAGACTGAGTAAAATACACATTTATTTGTCATATCCAGCCCACGGCACCCCTAGAACCAACTGGTTAAACCTTTTTCAGAAATTAGAAATGTAACACTAATGTCAGTTAAAGCAATAGCATTAGGTCTTTCAGGCGTACCTGTGAAAGTCAACAAGGATGCACCTAAAACCTGATAGACGAAAGGCCCCCAATTAAAACAGTTCATAACACTGAAGTATAACATAGTTTTTACAGTCAAAAACATGCCACATTACCATAACAATTCATATTAGCACATCATTAGACACCGGCCAGTGTCAGAGCTTGGTCCGCATTGCCAGCAGTAAATCAGAGTAGTTTCTGGTGAGGGGTGGACTCTGCCAAGGCTGCCCTTGGTCACCGATTCTGTTCATAACTTTTATGGACAGAATTTCTAGGTGCAGCCAAGGTGTTGAGGGGTTCCGGTTCGGTGGCCTCAGGATTGGGTCTCTGCTCTTTGCTGATGATGTGGTTCTGTTGGCTTCATCAGGGCGTGATCTTCAGCTCTCGCTGGAGCGATTCGCAGCCGATTGTGAAGCGGCTGGTATGAGAATCAGCACCTCCAAGTCCGAGACCATGGTCCTCAGCCGGAAAAGGATGGAGTGCTCTCTCCGGGTCTGCAATAGAGGAGGAGTTCACGTATCTCAGGGTCTTGTTCACGAGTGAGAGAAGGATGGAGCGGGAGATCGACAGGTGGATTGGTGCGGCGTCTGCAGTGATGCGGACTCTGCATCGGTCTGTCGTGGTGAAGAAGGAGCTGAGCCAAAAGGCAAAGCTCTTGATTTACTGGTCGATCTACATTCCTACCCTCACCTATGGCCATGAGCTGTGGGTAGTGACCGAAAGAACAAAATCGTGAATACAAGTGGTCGAAATGAGTTTTCTCCGCAGGGTGGCCGGGCTCTCCCTTAGAGATAGGGTGAGAAGTTTGGTCCAGAAGGGGCTCTCCACATCGAGAGGAGCCAGATGAGGTGGCTTGGGCATCTTATTAGGATGCCTCCTGGACGCCTCCCTGGTGAGGTGTTCTGGGCACGTCCCACTGGAAATAGGCCCCGGGGAAGACCCAGGACACCCTCGACGGACTACATTTCTCGGCTGGCCTGGGAACGCCTTGGGATCCCTCCGGATGAGCTGATTAATGGGGCCGGCGAGAGGGAAGTCTCTCAAATACAAAACTACTAAAACCAAAAACAGGCTCAATACCAATGGCTCATGACACTCATCTCATTCTTTTGAACTTTATCCTTCACTGTTTGGTTAAGTTTAAGCACCTTAATCACTTAGTTAACTTTAGCTGTTAAAAGGAGGCTTTTATTAGCTTTAACTTGTAGAATCAGCATCCTGCCTGTTGGTAAAAGTGCTCAGTCTGATTTGTATTTCAGCCTAATGAGGACAGGGTTTGGCAGGTAGTGGTAATGTCAGAAAGCTAACAGCTATTTTAGCACGATGCACAGAAGCTCTACTCATTTTAAAACTTCATTTATACTGAAATAAGCAACACTTTCACAATAACATGGCAATTTTGGATAAAAAACTGAAGACTTGGGAGTCAAGTAAGACCATGACATTAAAGAAAAATTCAAAGCATAAGCTTCTGTTTCTGCACTGCTTGACAATATTTAGGATTATTGTTTTGATGTTCTCAAACCGACCAAATACCATAATACACCAGGATCATACCACTGGGTTACAACAGTGGTACCAGTGTGAAGAGAGCTCAGGGATGACGTGAGCACATGACAGATGAGTATAAAGATAAGTTAAAGTTAAAAATACAACAACATCTGGACCTACTTTAATAATATCGACATCACAAGCACATAATGTAACATTTATAGGATAAACTGTCATATTAAAGAGAGACTTCAAACAACCAGCATATTAAAGCTTGTTATAAACAAAAACACAAATTTGCTTGATTCTGTATCAATAAAACTTCCAGACACAGCTGTAATGATGATTTCTATATTTTTTCTTTTACGTTGAACATAATCTAAAATTATTGTATTTGAAAATTTTTTAAAGTTTACTACATGTTATTTTACTAATATGAATAAATGTTTGCATACATAATAAGTAGATGTTAAAACTTATTTTAATTTGGCAAAACTCCAAAAGCTGGAGGTGGTAACGTGTAACAAGAGGCATTAGAGTTGACTCTTTTTGCAGAGCCGAGCTGAATGACCTGGAACTTTGAAAAGAGCCATAGTTCCCATCACTACCTGAAAGTCTGCACATGTAATGAAAACCCAAAAATACAACCCATTTCTATATGGATAATTAAAGTTTTGCTTGTTTTACTAACACCAGTAACAGCAGTTATTTATTCTCTGAAACTACAGCTATATGTGCTGTACTGTTTTTGTCTCACATTTTCATCCCTTTTCCCCCTTATTTCAGGATGCATTTCTGTTACTGCCTGCTGTTTTACTGTTTCGATCTCCTTTTGAATGCCCTGACCTTGTTGTGAGGAAATGTATTGTCTGAAGACAGCGAAAGACATTACTGCACCCCATCATACATCTACTAAAACATCTGCAGACTTACCTTGTTGTGCATGCCACAAATAAAAATGTTGTCAGCCGTCTTGATTTCAAACTGCCTTTTAAATGCCGAAGCAGCACAACTACCACTCTGCAGGAAATCCCATTTCTGACAGTAACAACATGGATGTGGAGGTGACATGTTTTCTAATAGGCAACATTTTATTACATGCTAATTACAATGATTACATGAACGTGTCACCTGGTTTATCTGGTTGCTCTGCAGGTCCTTCATTAAAATCAAATTTCATGGTCTAAATTGAGTCCAGTAATGAAGAGGAGTTCCTTTTGTGTTGCAGCACCCTTACATCGTTTTGATTGATGCCTGGTTTAGTGATCAGTGGAGAGAGACAGCAGTAAGGCAGATAATACTGAATGAAAAATGGAGACAGGAGCAGACTAAGCAAAATGAAGTTCCGCCAGGAGAAATGCTGTTAAATACTGTTTGAGTAGGTGCACATATCCATATCTGCACCTCTGACTTTTTCACATTTGTAATGCTCAGGAACAAAGAATAAATTGTCTGAATGAAGATGGTGTAAATGGGATGTACATGAAAAAGCATTCAGACCAGAATAATCCTGAAGAAGTCACAATATCTTTCTCTGACATCAAACCGTGATTCTATCATGTGTATCTAAATAGGATCTAAATAGGATCAATCTTTAACTTTTTCAATATCCTAATTACCATCTATATTAATGTATTGTGAGTAATTCAAACCCTGGCACATTCCCTGATGGTCTCATCAACCTCTGTTTGGTTTAAGACATCCATCCATCCATCCATCCATCCATCCATTTTCTTCCGCTTATCCGGAGTCGGGTCGCGGGGGCAGCTGCCTAAGCAGGGAAACCCAGACTTCTCTCTCCCTGGCCACATTCACTAGCTCATCCGGAGGGATTCCAGATGAGGTGGCTCGGGCATCTGGCCAGAATACCTCCTGGACACCTCCCTGGTGAGGTGTTCCAGGCATGTCCCACAAGAAAGGTGCCCCGTGGAAGACCCAGGACACACTAGACGGACTGCATCTTGCCGCAGTGGCCCAGAATACATCTCTGAACATATCACAGATAAATTCTGGGCCTAAACCATTTTGGGATTTGTAAACGATCAGAAGGGTTTTAAAATCAATTCTGTGACTGACTGGAAGCCAGTGTAAAGATTTCAAAACTGGTGTGATGTGTTCACAAGACCTAACAGGAGTTTAACACAATATAAAATGACAAGTTTGAAGATGGGGATTATTTGATCCATGAGCGCTGAATACTCAAGATAAAATAATGAATAATGACTAATGAGTATTAATCAGAATGCCAACATAATGACATTCTGGTACTATTTCAGTATATGGATGGTTAGTTTTATGTGGTAGGTCTATAGCAGTGAATTTTCTTTAAGATGCTGCTGAAATGAACGAGTCAAAATAAAGGTTGAGGGTTACCCAAAGATAACAGCAGATTTAATGTAAGTTTAGTTGTTAAAATTAAGCTAAAATCACATGTATTGGCTTACTTTCCACCACAGAGGACTAACACCAGATTCAGATTTGAAGCTGTATAAAACTTTGCTTTTCATAGAGTTGCTGTTGAGTTGTTTGGGTCACACTATATTTTCATATTAGTTAATTTCATTTCAAACCAGAAAAGTTTGGGGTAAAAGCAACCTGAGATATTAACTAAAGGACTTGTGAAGGGTAAGAAGGGCTGAACTCAGTTAACTTTCAACTGATGTTTGACTGAAACCTTGTAATGATCCTGTCAATATTTCACTGTATGATGGATTCTGGCAAGGTCACAGACTTCTCTTGGTAACTAAATATGGTTGGGTCTTCAGTATACAGTGAAAAACGCTTAGCTTTTCCATTAATGGTGCCACGTTTCGTAATCTGATCAAGTCACAACTTAACCTGTCAAGACTAATTTCCGTCTGGTCCATCCATCATTTCGCAGAGATGTACAGGTGGCTCTGACACATGGAATATGAGGAGCTAATGAGGTTTCTTTTGTTTGTCTGAGCAGCAGCAAGTTGGATTTTCTTCCTCCCATGTCAGTTGCTGTAACTGAAGATGTGTGATGTTTTATTATTTCCTTAAAAAGGTGTACTCTTGGTTGGTTTTTAAAATTTTGCACACTCTTTTATAATCTTGTGTTTCCAAGAAGCTTTTTCAGAGAAGGAAACTAAGTTAAGTCAGAAGTTCAGTCCTCAAGTCTAGTATATCAATGCAAGTCAAATGTGCAGAGTTTCTTTGTGTGGTGGTCACTAAGCAGGTTTTATGCAAAGTGCATGACATGGTGATGTCACTAAGTATAACGGAAGAAAGGCCCGGGCTTCAAATGAGACATCTTCTGAAACTGAAGCTACATTCAAGTCAAGATGTGAATTAGACCAGATAACATATAGTCAGAACTTTCGTTCAAGAGCTGTAAATTCCATATCCAGTGCCTCAGCTGTTGCTTTGTTTTTCTTTAATCTCAATCACAGCTAAATACTAACATTTGTCTCCACAAGGTGAACAGGAAGCAGTTTACATCCTGCAAAATTCAGAAATTCTGTATTGTCAGAGTGTGCTGGTGCTGGTGCTAGTGGAATCCTATGGTAACATTTGTAAGACTATGAAGATGTAAATTACATAAGAACAATTTCGTAAATTTCATGCCTTACATTGCTGGAAAATAAAAAAAACGTAAGGCTTAATGGAAGAGGAAACACTCTGCATGTGGACATATTGATTGTTTTAAGGTTTTGAAAACATGCCGGTTTTCTGTTTCCATTCATAAAAGCTATAGCTATAGCTATAAAGATTTCATTTGTCCCATTAAATGACTCCAGTTGTACACACAAGGTATTGTCATATTTTAAAGGTGCAACATGTACACCTCTATCTATTATCTTTACTGTTAAATAAAAAGTAAAAGTACACTACCGTTCAAAAGTTTGGGGTCACTTTGCCATGGGATTCAATAGGGAAGTGACCCCAAAGTTTTGAACGGTAGTGTACATAAAAACTTTGTTCACAGTTTGAGGGCTACAACTGCTCAAAGCGTTTTTATGCTCTGGGCCACATCCTTCATCCCCTATTGGCCTTGAATGAAGCTCTTCACTGTGACTGCTTTCAAGTGAATCACACACCACGAGGACAGCTGGTATCTGTCTTGTGTCCAAGGAAAAAGCCGACAGCAAGCCTCCGGATGGCTGGTCACTAAGAAGGAAAAAAGCCATTAATATTGGTGTCACAAATATGTATTCATTGTTTAAAATTTGGTTCATCAGCATCTCAGGTTGAGAGCAGTTTGCAAAAGAGGAGAGGCAGCTTAATGTTGGTTTTCTTGCAGTTGTGATTTCACCTCATGACTGAAATCTTCAAGTCAAACTTTTTGCAGCAGATATACTAATTATCCAATTTATTACTGCAATACCTGCAGGAGAAGAGCTGTCCGTGTCATGCTAGGAGGGGTTCAAAGTTTCAAGTGTGTTTCTGAAGTGATATAAAGTAGACACAACTCATAAAGAGGCTGTGAGAATGCCAGTGATTATTACCTCTAGATAAAAGTAATATGCATTCTTGCAGTGATATTACTTGTTATATCAGAAAGGAAAAGGTTGTCCCCTGCAGTGGGGCTGAGAAATGAGGACAGAGTTCCCAAGTAATCTGCCATCCTCCCATGGTATTGCCTGTCCATTTCAGCAATCACCTCTCAAGCCGATGGGCGGGGGGGTCATGTCTTCAATTTCTCTTTGTCACATTAAAACTCATATATCTGAGCCTTTCCTGAGACCCGGGTGCTACTTGGCTTTTGTAGCTTTGCTTGTCTCAGTGTGTGAACACGCACAGGCCAAAGTGCAAAAGAAACCCACGCACATAAGCAGTAATAAACACCTCTTACGACAGCAACTTTACAGCTTTTTTGGGTGTGAACATAACATTAATTATGAGTGAGAAAAAAATGGTTGTGAGTACATGCTTTTAAATGCAGGCAAACTTGTGCCAACACAATATGACATAAATTGAACACATGTTCAGATGCTACCTGTCCTGTTTGCCCTTTGTCATTTTTTTACCCTCCATATACTGTACTGTCACTCCCTGTGTCTCACACACACACACACACACACACACACACATACACAAAAAGTGCTTTGCCACTCTCCCTAGCACCGACAAGATACATGATGAACGCATCCACAGTGATTTATAATAACTCGCTTTGCCATTGCAAAGGAGGAAATTGAACAAACAGGCCACGTTATCTGTCACCAGATGACCCAGTTCAAGTTCAAGAAGCTGCCTGTCAAGAACAATTGACTGCACAACTGATATATTAGACCTTAATGGCAGATGAAAAAAGAAGCTCTTAACGATTGCCTTTGCTGGGCATGTGAAGGTCCCACAGTGGGCTAGATTGCAAAAAGAAAACAAATGATTTCCTGAAGCTGTGTAACTCCCCCACAAAAAAAAAGAGAAAAAAAAAAAAGAAAGAAAAAGAAAGAAAGAAATCTATCTGATACAGGCCTGTTTGATATTGAGTATCTTTGATGGATTAAAGGTGCAACTCTTTAAGAGAGTAATTTGGCATGGAAGTGGGTTTATTAGCTGATTTAAAGCTAAAATGTTATGTTCTTTTTTATATGACATACAGGCAAATTTTCTCTACAGTTGAGTTCAAGATCAACAAGAAAGGGAAAATAAAACAGCCAAGATTTGTTTTTATATTATAAATTATTGACAAACCGCTGCACTTTATTTATTTGGATCCCCATTAGCACAGCAAAGCTGTAGCTATTCTTCCTGGGGTCCAGAAAAAGAGTTTCACATTTAAAATGACATGATCAAAATAATTATACAATACATTACATACATTTCATTGCCATGCACAAATAATGTAAAAAGATACTCAGCAATATTAAAACCATATTCTTACAATAATAAACCTCATATCATTTTTAAATAACAATTTTCACATTCATTATTTAAATATTTATAATAATTAAAAAAATACATTTTCAATCATAGGTCAGTCTGGACAATTATGCTAATAATTCACTTGAATTTTGTAGAATTAACTTTTTTAATTGAATCTTGAAATTCAGTCTGTTTTCTATTTGTGTTATTTGTTGAGGGAGTAAGTTCCATTCCTGCATTCCTCTATAACTAAATGTTTTCTTTCTATAATTTGTTACTACTTTGGTTAAAATAAATTTATTTACGGAGGCATGGCTAGTATCATACTTATGTATGTCTACACTAAACAGTAGATTTTGGTAGAGGATCTGAGGAGTTTTAGTGACCCAAATATTCCTAAAAAATGTCAACAATGAATATAAAAGTCTGTCATAAACCAACAGCCAGTTTAATTTCTCATGCATGAGTTTTACACTGGTGTAATAGTCACAACGAAGAACCATTCTTGCTGCTCTGTTCTGTATTATTTGTAATTTTCTTATCTTTTCAGCTGTTGCATTTCACCATACAGTTGGACAATAGTCGAGATTTGACAATGTTAATGCTTGTGACATTACTTTGATTGTTTTAAATGTTAAGAACTTTGCATATCTTTTAATTATTGTAACTGCCCTGCCCATTTTGGCACACATACTATCTATATGTTTTGACCATGATAACCTATCATCTACTATGATTCCTAAAAGCTTAGTCTCGTAGACTTAATAACCACTGCAGCAACCTTGGAAGTGGAAACGACCTCCAATGTAGCCCAAGTCAGGCTTTGCCCCTTTTTAACAACATAAAAAAAAGGGTTTGCAGGTTTGTAAAGGCTTGTGAGGGTCTCAAGGCACACAAATCCTGTTTCATATTTACACTCTTTAAAAAACTGATTCACTGTCACACTATGACACTTTTTGCGTTATCAAACTCATAGCCACCATATAGGCATCACTATCCACAACACCATCTGACATTATTTACTTTATCTTTCACCAAATAGCACTCTTTAACAAAGTGAAGAATAGAAGGTTAATTGGACTGTGGAAATTAGCAGTTTTCATCTAAATCTGTTGTTCCAATGCAGCTAGCAGGCTATCAAAATGTAGTGCTATCATCCTGAGGTACATTTGTCCACAATCAGGGTAATTCTGCAGCTCTTCAATCAGCTGGTGAAAAACTCTTTTGCTCAGTTGGTTGGACCCTGTGTTTTTATTTATTTATTTATTCTATTATGAGAAAATAAAAAGAGCTTCCCACTTCATATAAACACAGTGGATAGTTAAGGTGTAGATTGTGCATGTTTTGTTTTTTTTTTCTTTAGAAAAAGGATAAAAAAAACATAAAATTATGGGCCTGGTGGTATAAGGATTGAAGGATTGTGGTAAATTTATGACAAACAAAAGCACACACCTTAACCTTCCTTTGGTGTGTTAACCTGTTTATGCTTCTCAACTTAGTATAAGCACAGGCTTATTTTATTTAGATTTTTCTTCTTATTATTGTTATTTTTTTTTTTTATTTATCGTTTAGAACCAAGCTGATAAAACATGCAAATCTGAGCATCTCATGGTAAAAGCCAGGAAATAAAAAAAAAAAAGATAAGAAAAAAAAAAGAAACAAAAAACAAAAACTCACTCAAATAAATGAGTTTCTTTATACATCCAGAGTTCAAAAGTCTTGGTTGACAATACTATTTAATCCTTTAAATAACATTTGGTGGAGCAAATTTGCTCTACAGTGACTATAAATTTTGTTAAAATCTTCCTTTGTTTCTTATCTTACAGCCAATAATTAAGCATTCTGTGATGTTTGGGGTTTTACTATTCAACACTAAAATCAGCTCCATGACAGGCCTGCCCATAAAAATGCTATTATATAAAAGTTTAACTCTACAATGTGTGAAGACAGACTTTCTTACAAAAGAAAAAAATGTGCTGTTTGCACTAACAGCCAAAATAACAGCCAGATTCAGAGGAAAAAGTTGCCTAAATAAACAAAAATATTTTTTATTTTATTCTATTTTATTACTTTATACCAATTTTTTTTACCACACATATTTTTTTAAGTCCTTTATGTGCATTAATTAATTTATTAATTAAATAAGTTATTTATTTATCTCCACTGTTTTTCTCATGGAGGATATTTTTCTAAAATATTGCTACCTTTAATATTTATTACTTTTAATTTATTGCTTTTATTTATTTATTTTTTATTCTAAGAGACAGAAATTAGGGAATTCATGTTTGTGTGTGTGTGTAGGTGTCAGTGTGATTTTCTTCTTTTTGTGTGATGGCTTGTTTTATTTTAATTATGCATAAACTGCTTTTACCATGTAAAGCACTTTGTGTTGCCTTTGGTAAGAAAAGTGCATTAGAAATAAAGTTGATTGGATTTGATTTGATAGTTTAATGTTCTTAGTGCTGATTCCAGATGAAGCCCAGAACCAGTAGCACGAACTGTAAGATGAGAAAACTAAATCGTAATAAATTAACAAATCTACTTTTAATGCTACCAAATACAAATTTAAATGGATAAATAAAATAAACATACAACTACCTTAATAATAATAATAATAATAATGAAAAAATGCTACAAAAAATGGTTCTACTGTTTCTTCTGAGTACATTAAAGATTTTAGTAATTTTTCTATTATAATTAAAGCTAAAACTAAAAAAAATAAAGATCCAAGGTTTCACAGCTGCTTAAAAACTTAATTATATTAGGTTCCCCATATAGTTGCTCCATTAAATAACAGGTAAAAATTAAAAGCAACACACCTGTGAAAGATCATTTGTCATGCACTGCGAATGAAACACACTGAACAGAACACAATGCGTCCTGGCCATCCGGACACCATGTTGGAACATATGGTTTGGAAAGATCGAATCTAATCAGACAGTTTTACTTGGTGCAAAAACGTCTGAAAAAAATATCCCAGCACATGGCTGCTTTCAGAAAACATATTAACCTTTTCAAAGACTGAGAGAGGAAGTGCATGACGGCCTAGCTGTGAGGCCAAGGTGAAAGAAGTGGAGGTGAATTCAGATTTTCAGGTATTATACTTCATCCCACCTCCATTGTGATTACAGCAGGACATTTACTGTTTTTTTTTTTTTTTTTTTTTTGGTCACAGTCAAACTAATCATGCACAAGCCCACACACAGAGGGAGAAATCTAGACGCGCCTGCTGGGAGGGTAAAATTGCAATCAATTGACATGGCATGCAATCCCTAGTGTTCAGTTTACAGTTTCATTACAGAAGCAGCACAGAGGCATCATGGTGGATTTTTTCGACTGTGAATTTTACACCACTAAATTATCTCCTGTTTAGCTGACAAAACATACTGCAGCCATTCTGTATCAGTGCTGATAAGACAGTTATTTGATCTTAATGTAATGCATGTGTGTTATGAACAAGATGTGTGGCATCTTTCTTCCTTAGTAAACAGAGTCCCGGGTAGACTACATTGGCAGAGTTGATTGACAGTGAAAGCATGTTGGAATGAATCAACTTCTAGTTTAATTTCATTTTCTTTTTTTATGGTAATTTATTTTTATTTGTTGCTAAAAAAAACAAACAGGACCAATATCTGCTCCCTTATATAAGCTACTGAAATGTAATCGCCTAACTGTGCAGACTCAATAAGTTTATTTTTAAAATTGGGTTGCATTTGCTCATATATTTGTCATTATGGTTAAACCAATCATTACTGCTTGACATAAAGTGCAGTACAATAAGTGGGCTAATAGGAGAATGTCCACCAACATGGCTAAAAACACAGGATTTTAATTAAAAGATGTTTCCAATGAGCCATGCATCCTCACTTTCTACTGGCTTGTTGTAGGTACATGCCCATGGAGTCGCCCTGTAAGATAAAAAAAAAGAAATTCTTGAGCTTTGCTTGGTAAGCAGGTCACATTGGTCAGTGATTCTGGGAGTTGCAGATGAGTTGCAAATTTATGGAATGATATTCCTTAAGGTTTAAGGGAATGGATCTGGTAAGGGTGTTTTAATGCGCACATGTGCCCTTTAATGCACCGCTGGTGTTAGGAACACTGTAGAATTAAATCCTGTCTTGACTGCAAGTTGTGAATAAAAAATATTTTATTTTTCTACTGAGAGAAAAGATAATGTTTGGAAATGACCTGCAATATCTTGCTATTTAATTTAAAATAATAAAATGTTTTGTGACTTGAAATAAAAATAAAAAATCTGACAAAAATGATAAGTGTAATTTTGTTATATTTTAATTGGCTGATGAACAGAAAACAACCCAAATGTTCACAAGACTACTCCTTAGTGTTCATAGTATTTGTGTTTACCTAAGAAAAAATCCAGAATATGAAATTATTGATGAATGCCACAATCTTCGTACAAAGTTCATAACTTGGACTTAAGAACAAATTTGTAAGAATTGCTGGTAAATGAGGCTCAATGTTCTTTTCCATATAGTTTTGGTGGAAGATGTCCCATTGGAAGTACATTTTATCCAAAAATTTCAGGTCTGCAATTCAAGCCTGAAAGTGTGTGACACACAAACAGAAAGCATGTCACTACAAAACTACAAAGTGGCCCTCCCATGAGGCTTGTACGTTAGTGTGCTTAGGAATAAACTGAAGAGCTGAAACACTTTTTCCTTTTTAAACCAAGAGTATCTAGTACCAGGTATTTTCTTGCCAATTCCTAGTAAGAATTATGTTTAAATTCCCAACATGTTTACCACTGTCTTGCCTTTGGAATATGGTGTACCCTAAGCTGTTGGAGACAGAGACAAGGTAGCATTCAGTGAACAGAACCAGGTGGGAGAGATTAACACAGCTGGGGTGTGTTTCTAGTCATTCTCCGTGTCTTTATCTGCAGGTGTGTGTGAGGTTGCATGCTGCTTTCTGAGAAAGACTCCTACCTATTAGATCTTGAGAAATCCAACAAATAAAATTAGACTGACTGGCTAGCTGTGTCATATATCTGTGGGGGTTTGGGTGGACCCCCTGTGGCTCAGTCCTAAGTATAAATATGGGCCATTTTAGAAATGTTAACATCAAACCCTGTCATCAATCACTGCTCTGCTATCGGCTGTAAACACTCCTAAAGCTGTCTCTTTCTTAATCAAGCCTTTTAAGAGTGGGTTAACTTGAGAATAAGCAAGATCAAGTTTTTAAAATCTTTACAGAAGAGATAAAAATAAAGACGAAAAAAAACAAAACCTTTTCATTTCTCGCAGAATGAGGTATTATTTTCTCTCCTTTTTTTCTTCTTTCTCACAAAGCTTTTCAAAGTGGGATCAATGCTACACTTAGAAATACAATCATTTCTCCACTGTCAGCTACGCATGATTCTAAGCTGGTAGAAAATAAACACACTAGACTCATGTTGTTTTCTGTTGGGGATATTGGGAACACAAACTGGATGCAAATGACATCCTCTTACATTGTTTTACAGTAACACAGCTATTATTGCAGTCATTAGTCTAAATTATTGACTCATAACACAACATTTCTTTGCAGCCGTAGCTGGATTTGGGCTTTAATTTATATGTAAATGCATTTGTACCCTGCGTATTATTTGTCACCGCATCTTGTTGAAATGAGATGAGGGATGTTTGGTTTGGAGGGATGTTGATTACAACTCAGATGGCTGAACACTAGAGAATAAGTCCAATTTCTTAAAGCTTTTTGGTGGAATAAAAGAATGATTTTTGGGGCTGATTTTCCAGCCCTGGCCCTGAAATGGAATGGGTTCATATTTATCCTCACTGTGTTAATCTGTTAGCAACATCAGAAAATAGGAAAATGCCTTGTTTTTATGTGCAGGAGAGGTTTTCATTCAAGAAAAAGGGCTTGAATGATAAATACCAAATGTTCCCTAAACATAGAACTCATTAGTTTAATGAACATTTATATTTACAGAATGGTAATTAATTATCTTACAGCTGTAAGGGTTCAGAAGAAATATTTATTTACAGTTTGAATGCTCCATCATGCACATAATTAAGCAACTGTGCATGGTATTATTCCTCCTTTGCAGCATGAAGAGTCCCAAGAGACTATGATTATCATTGCCAATCTGTAGTATTGCTTGTGACAACCTTGTTAATGTAAACTGTTGTACAGGAAGTGACACTTCAAATCTAGGTGCGGTTGGAATTCATGAACTATATTTTTATTTAGACTTCTTTCACTGAAAGAACAAAAAACACATCAACATCAACATCATATATCAATTATGATTTTCTTGGTGGTAATTAACAACCTTCTGTGTAAAACTACTGATCACTGAACACTTTTTTAACTCATGAAAAACCTTTTGTTTACCATATATATTGTTTTTAGTCCCATTCTATCAAATTAAGTGTTGATGTGCTGTTTGCATGCAGCCTCTTAATGTCTTTTAGAGGAAAAGAGAATCTGCGCTACACTTCCCTCAACATTTTATGAACTGCCTCATGCTCTGTCAGCATTTAACAATGCTTAGCAACCCTCATGTTTCAGATGCAACAAACACCATGCCTGGTTAGCTGAACTTAAAGAGGTCTAAAGAGGCTTCTATAATCAATTCCTTATTGCTTCCTTCTTGACAGAAAATCAATAGATGGCCCATCATGAAAGTTGTGCATCTGTAATATCGGGGCATGACAAAGAGATTGCTTGCTTGATTATTATCCACCAAGTGAAAGACCTTCAAAAGGCTTCTAGAGGGATGAAGATGTTTTTGAGTTAAGCATCCCATCATGTGAAAGCCTGAGAAAGCAGTTTGTGATGTAAGAGGTTAATTCAAGGAACATCATAACTGTTCTTTCAGCTGGTTTTCGTTTTATGTTTTGAAAGGTGGTTGTTAAAGTGACCATGATGTGGCATTATGCTTCACTACTGTGTTTTTACACACATTAGGCTGCAATGAACCTCACAAACTGGGAATAAAAGGCACAAATGAGGAATGAAAATTGGTCAGGGTAGCACTTGTGACCAAATCAAATGGACCAAAAAATTTTTCTTTTCAATGTTTTTCCCACATTTAAGGATTTTTTTTTTTTGATACTTCCAAACCAAGTTAACTAATTCACCAGTCAATCAAACAACTGCTAGCAAAATAAACCAAAGCAGCTATTGTAATTAAAGGTAATTTAACATGTGGAGAATAACTTCTAATTTAAATCACATCAAGTTTCTTGCACATAGTCGTTAAGCTAATTTTAGGGGGTCTGGAGCCACCCTAAAATGTTCTTAAACCTCCTAAAAAAACACAACTATTGATTTTATTATTGGCTTTAACAATTGAGGTGTAAATGGATAAATAGCGATGTCTTGAACGCAGCACAGTGAGCCAAATCCAGTCCGATTATCACTGCTTCACATTCATTCCCACCTTACACTGGAACTGCATCTGCAGCTGCATGTAACACCGTTAGTCTGTGATCGAAATGGATGTATGAGGAGTTTTTTTTAAAAAAGGAGAGTAAGTAGTAGTCACTAACTCCGGCTGGTTAACAGCTAAGACCTTGTTGCTGATAAAGCAGGCGCTCCCTGTCTGAAAAATATCTGTTTAGTTCAAATTTTAGCATGATCTTGAGTTCTTTTGTTGTTGGTTAGCTCTGAAAATAGAGTTCAGTTCTGTCATCTGTATACAGACAGAGACATGGACATTGAGATCCAGCCAGAGAAGGTGAAGCAGATGTTTGGAATAAGAGACCAAACAGATCCAGAGATAGAAGAAGCAACTCTTTCCACTAGGGGGCTTGATTTAGCTAACAAAGCCAAGAGTTTGATCCTTTTCTGCACGTCTCAGATTTACCAAGTTCGTTTAAGTTAAATTGTTCCAGTTAACTCCAGTTTCTAAAACTTTTTTTTTTTTTTGTAAAGACAACTTGTTAGATTTTACAGTGTACGAGACAATTTGTCAAAATCATTTCTTTCTTTCTTTAAAGCTTCCCGGCTTCACAGGGCACAGCTGTACACCACAACTGTTTTTTAAATGAGGGTTGACACTTTGAGTCTGCTCCGAGTCTCAGCTGCAAAGCGTAGTCGCAACACCCACAGAAAGTAAAACAGGAGGAGAAATATGCAGTTACACCATAACCACCTGCAGAGAACAAAATGAAGCTGTTTCTGAATCTTTAACCAGCTGAAAGGTTACCACAACTGTCACACTGCTGCTTTTGCAACGAGTCCCAAAGCTCCACAAAGACTAGCGATGCATTTGACATTTAGCTAAGAATACAGCACTTTTTTTTTCTGGCTCATGCAGGACTTACCATCCAAACCAAAGTTTCACCTAAAATAGCTGTTTGCACAGTTTTTCCAGTCAGTTGAATCTTCTCTTTGTGAGTTGTAATAAATGACAAGGGTGCAGCTTCCCTCAGTTCATGCTGCTTTGAGCTTACTCAACCATGGTTTGACACATAGACACCCACACCCACACGCATACACACACATCCACACACCCACAAACAAAAAGCCTTAACAGCCTTTATCTGTTCTCCATGGTGGTTGCTGCCAGACTGTCCGTGACTGTCCCTGACCTGCACGTGGCTCTTGCCACATCTCTCTTTCAGCTCAGAGAAATGGAGTTTGACTCAGGCTGTTCTTGCCCAGAATTCTCCAAGGACTGTATTAAAAAGGCATCGCAGCAATGTTGACAGGAATACATTTATCGGGATTGTGTCTCCTTTCAAGAGGCAGCTGGGGGTGGCGCTGGCTGCCACAGGTCGCCTCGGCTGGCAGGAAGGCCATTTGATCTCCATATCACCTGCACTAGAATCCTCACACTAGGCTGGCGCTTCAGATGGAGCCTCACACTGTAGAGCAGATACCAGATGGATGTTCTCTTTCTATATATACTATATTTTTTCTTACAAAGGAAAATGTCACTTAAAAAAAATGTAACCCCATTAGCAACTTCAAACAACCTGTACTGGAAATGATGCACAGTGTTTTAAAGCAACATCTTAGCAGAATTTAATAATAAACTTTCTACATCAGTGCAAATCATTCGATATTTTTCACTCTTCTGTGCTTCTGAACCAACTATTATTCCACTCTCTACAGCACCTGCAAATCTGCATAAAATATAAGAGCAATATCATAGCAGGAACAGTCAACACTTATTGCATGTGAGCACATCTACAATCTAATGTAGAAGCTGGAATTATACAGATGCTTCCAAACATAATTTAGGAATTTTCAGCCCACAAAGCCACTAGTCTTCTATTTGATTTTTACAGCTTTGTTAAGCTGTTAACGCCAGTATTGAGCATCACATCTTGTTCCAATTATTCTATTGGACACTCTTGGGAAAGTTATATATATATATATATGTATATATATATATATATTTGTGATAGGATAGCAGACTTCATAGTATTAAAGGTGGTCAGATCTACAAGTTGCGATAAATAAATAGGCTTGGAGGACAAAACATGAAAGTGGAAAGGTGGTTGTATGTGTGTGAAAAGACACAAGTGCAATTTCACTTAAACTTTTTCAGTGATGCCAATTATTTTTTAATGTAGCTAAAGTCTGCTTAAAAGAAAAAGAAAAAAAATATATATATCTTGGCATCATCATGTTGTTTATGCAACATTCACATCTGTTGCTTCTCTTTGCTCAAGCATATTGGATAATATGATGAAGCCAAATTCCAAATAAAGTTCTTATATTTTTCTGCTTCTGCTGTTGGACAGCAAAAAGAAGTCCAAAACTGCAACAAAAGCAAAGACCCATTAAGACAGTGTTTTTCCCAGCTGTCACCGTGAAAGCAATGTGAGGCTTCTTTTCTGCTCTTGTCATGGAGAGACTAATGGGAGCTGGAATGTATTGTTCTGCTTCTTTCTTGCATGTTGTATTCTACTGCTCAGAATGGTAACTTTCTTTTTCTTAATTTTTCCCGTTTTATGTTTGTATATATTTTGCCTAGGTTTTGGTTTTTATAGGTTGATTGTAAATCAGTGGACAGTGACCATTTTCCTGATTAGTGGTAACAGACGTGGATGATTGCCAGCCAAATGACACTAGAGGACAAAAAGGCCAAAAGCAGACTGGTGTGATGCAGCCAGGCAGCCCCTGGTGTGTGTCCTGCTCCAGCCCCACTATTTTGTTAGTTGTTGTTGTTGTAATATTCTTGTGGTTGAGTCTGGGTTCTTGTGATGATGACCCACACTGAAAGTTTAAAAGGTCAGATTTTATTAGTTGTCACCTCAGAGAAGCAAACTATTTTTGCAGAATGAAATGTAAGTTTTTTTTATGTGAAGGAGGTTATACTCACGTCTTCCACCATATCCATACTGGATAATTCTTCTAGGCAAAAGTTCCTTTCATATTTTTTGTTTATTTTATGTAACAGATGCATATTTTGGTTATTTTTGTAGGATCTTTTTTTTTCCATATTGGAGCCCCATGTTAAACAAGCCTAGATAATTAAGCTAAATTCAGAGCTTAGAAACTGGATTTAACACAAGCTTCATTCGCTCAATCCTTTTACTCTTTCTCTCTACATGCACACAGATTCTTTGCTATGAAGTAAGGAAGGTTTTCCCCAAACCTCCTAGTAAAACAGCACATATAGGTGTGTAGAAAACACAGCTAGCTTGAATGATTTTAACATGGAAAAGCTGAAAGCTTTCAAATGAATAAAATTAGATTATAGCTGCAGGCGACTTATGGAGCACTATTTTGTACTATAATCAGGAGGGTTGAACAATTCATTATTTACTGCACTTACACTCTACATGCACCAACACAACAACATCAATTCAAACTGAAAAATCGATCATAAATTTATCAGACAAGTCAGGCTGCACTAACTTAAAAAAAATGTTTAGATTTTAAACAGAAGTTTGGCTTACACTGTATCCTACTTTAATGCAAAAAAGTTATATATCTTTAAAATAATTACTATAGTTTTCTTTTTAATTATGTGAAAATTTTAAAGCTCAATATACAAAATGTGGCAGTTTAATTTTGTTTTTTAAAAAAGTGATTTTTATTAAAATGTGTGAGCTCAAGAACAAAATTATAGTTAGATATTTTTGTTGCTTTTTGTAAATTGATATGAAAGAAAGTGATTGTGTTAATCAGCAAGTGATGTTGCTACGTCTGGATCTCTTAACTCTGAATTTTGAATTTTGCATCCAGCTTCCACATGTTAACTCTAGAAGATTGTTGAGTACAATAATGTGTGAATATAGTGTGAATCTTCTAGAGCATTTACTGCAATGTGCAAGTGACTTGGTGTTTCATACTCTTTTCTCTGGATCTATGCATTGTTCTCCTTTTCTCTTGCTGTTCTGGATATATGCAAATATACATACCATACCAACTTTTTATTTTTTTTATGAAGCACTTTAAATAAAAACACACACAAGGCTGATTTTTCCACACTTTTGGAGCAACAATGGCGACTGCTCTGTCCCCTCTGAGCTTTCTCCCGGACCTCGGCACCTGCAGGCGCAGCTGGTCAGCTGACCTGAGGGACCAAGAAGCCGAGTAGGGGTGAAGAAGCTCAGAGAGGTGAGGCGGGTCAAGATCATTTAGAAATTTAAAAAAAAAAAAAAAAAGCACCCTAAAATGCACAGGATGGAGTGAAGCCAGGACAGGGAGGGGTGATATGTTCTTTTTTGTAGGTACCCGTCAGTCGTGCATAAAGACCGACTCACTCCAACATAAAGTCTGTTACAGAAATCAAAGCTGAATGAAATAAGAGCATGTATCCCTGTTTTATAATGCTGCCTGAAGAGAAAAGATTTTACCTAATTACTGAAATCCTCACTGAACTTTCTCCTTCTGATGTCCGTCAGTGACAGCACATCTCCATCACAGAATGCCTGACTGAATCATGTGTAAACAAGAATATTCGGGACAGTTTTATAAATGAATTATAATCTGGAATCAAAGTGAGTTGCAAAAGGTTTTGTATAGAGTTTGGAATTGTTAGCAGCATGGCTCAGTGGGTAGAGTGGTCATCTTGTAGCCTGAGGGTTGCCGGTTCGATCCTCGGCCTGTTGAGGTCATGTCGAGGTGTCCCTGAGCAAGACACCAAACCCCAAATTGCTCCTGGTGGGTTGTGGTTGAACGCCTTGCATGGTCGTGTGTGAATGTGTGTGTGAACAGGTGAATGTGATGTATAATGTAAAGCTTTGCTTATCATTCCAAGTACAGTAAAGCGCTGTATAAATACGGACCATTTACCATTTATTATCAGTTGTGATTCAGATTCTCATCAACTGCAAAATCTTTGACTGTTAATAGGAGGAATGTTACGTAAATCTGATAAAAATGTTTTTAATTAGAATAATCAAGCTCTGTTAGTTTTGTATCAGTTCTCAGACAAATGGTCTGTTTGCACAGATAATTATTTTTTATGAATTATGTAATAACGCAAGCACATTCTTTACTAATTATTTTTTAAAGAACAATTCTGAACTTAAAATAAAGCAATCTTATTTTGCTCTATTTTAAGCACTTGTATTTATTTATTTATTTTTTGATGAGATGACCATTGTCGGCTTTGTCACTTTGGTATTTTAAGCTTTTTAAAATTATTGTTAAGTGTAGCAGCATGAAGAAAACATTTTTAAATGAGGATGCATTGATTTTAATACACTGAAAAAGCAGTTAGAGTGAAACAGGGATTTAAGGGCCCAATCTGTAGTGGATGTGAATGTGAAAATAGCAAAGAAACCAAACACCAAACTTGAAATCAGCAGGATTCAAGTAATCAGCTTAAAACCTGCTGGAGTAAATGCAATTTAAGTCACTTGCTGGCTCTCTTTGAGTCCATTCCTCTGCTTTTCACCTTGGCAGCATGGCAGGGCTATGCAAAAAAAAAAAAAGGTTAGGAGGAAATCTTACTGACACCAATTCTGACAGCAAAGTCATTACTATGAGATTATAAACCAAACATTTAGCCCACACACCAGTGTGTGAAAAAGATTGCTCTTTTGCATTTAAATAACCTCTCATGGCCCAATCAAACAATCCCATTTATTGTCGCTCACTCAGGCTAATGATGTAGAACGCCCTACTAATTACCAAAGATGCCGTAGCTCTGCTTTTCTCAGCTTTCCCACTGTTTGCTAGCAAGGGATGCATGTGCTGACATGGAAATGAAAGCCATAAGATGATGGCCCAACTTTAATGTAAGGTGATGTAGAAGGTTCAGCACAGAGGGATCAAGACTGTCAGAGAGGAAGCCACTGCAATGTAATCAGTTTCTACTCTCTGGTTCTGCTCAGTGTTTGGTTTTGAATCAAATATCCAAACACTGTATGAGGTCTTACAAAAATGTGTTGATTCCTGTGGGGGAACTTGGCTGCTGCAGCTCCAAGAATGATAACACTTGCATAAACCACAAATACCATTGATAACCATCTGTCAATATAATATAATATAATATAATATAATATAATAATAAAGACTGAAAACAGACTTCATCAAGTGTGTGACCCATTGACTTCACCATATTTCTGCAGTCTCTTCTTCAGCAGGTGAAATGCATGCTTTCTCTGGTTTAAATCCAGAGATTGAATTGGCCAGTCTGTAATCTTCCACTTCCTGCCTCTGATGATCTTTTGTGTTTGGGGTCATAATCCTGCTGCATGGTGGAGGATCTTCCCCTCAGTTTGGGTACATCCCTCTTTAAACTGGCAGACAAAATGTTTTAATGACTTCTGGGTTCATTCTGCTGCTGCCATCATGTGTTTCATCATCATAGAAGATTAATGGACCTGTTCCAGAAGAAGCCATCCAAGCCCAAGCCATGACAAGTGTTTTACAGATGAACTTGAATGGTTAGGATCATGAACAGATTCTTTCTTTCTCCAAACCTTAGCCTTTCCATTACTTTAGTAAAGGTTAATCTCTGTCTTATCTCTTTAAAGCCCTCACAATGTTTCTGTTGTCATCCACTGATGTTTTCCTCTGTCTACCTGTTCAATGTCTGTTAATTAGAACACCAGTGGTTTCTTTCTTCTTCAGGACCTTCCAAATGGTTTCTACTGGCTGTCACCTTCAAAATTGCTTGTTTTCACCCGTGGACAGCTCTCTGGTTTTCATGATGATTACTCCAGTGACTATAAATGCTTCCTGCACAGACAAGACCCAACCTAGAGCAGACATTCAGCTCTATTTATTGTTTGGAGGATTAGTGTAATAGGACACACCTGGGCAACAACAAACACCTAAGAATTTTGTTGTTTGTTAAAAATAATGTTATCTCCTGAGTTGTATCAGATCCAGATGTATTTAACTGGAAATAAAAGTTGAAATGTTGATGTTTTTTCCTCATAATTATCTTTTGTTATCAAACCCATACTCTTGCAGTATACAGTAAAAGTAATGAAACTTGCCTCACAGTTCCTTTTGGAGGTGAGTGTATCACAGATGTCCACAAGTTCTTTTTTATAAGTCCAAGTCAAGTCTCAAGTCAGGTTCAAGTGTCAAGGACAGGCCCACAGTTAATGATCCCTGTTCTGGTGCATCATAGTTTTATCTTATTTTTTTAAGGGATTGAAATAACTGTTAGATGAGTACAGGAAGTGTGTGTGTGTGTGTGTGTGTGTGTGTGTGTGTGTGTGTGTGTGTGTGTGTGTGTGTGTATGTATGTATGTATCATGCATACATACATACATGCATACATATATATATAAAACTTGTTCTGTACAGCATTGTAGCAAACAGAATAATGGTCTGGCTGCTGTGTTGTGCTAAACGAATTTGCTCTGCTAAGAGGAGCTTATATATATTGTTTTATCTTACTTTTTTGGTATTATGGAATTTGTGTAATCTTGCTGGACCTGACCGGAGGGGACAGAAGACAAAAAAAAAAAAAAAAAAAAAAAAGGACAGTAATGGAAAGAAGTAAAAAGGAAAGTGGAAAAAAGGACAACCCTTCAATTCAACTTAACACCAGACAACCAATTGCTATACCTGTACAGAAACACAACAGAGAATTTCTAACAGCTTTTACAGGTAAAGCTGACAGTCTTTAGGAGCTCCTAAAAAAATAACCAAGACAACTACAGCAAGACGAGAGCTCTCTGAATCAACTGTTTGCTTGCACATCAGGTGATATTTGAGATCCATTCTGTGTCCTTTTCTGCTTCAGAATCACAAGCTCATAGTGAAATGCCTTAAAAACTTTAAAAACGTCAACACCTAAAGGGTTAAAATACAAAACAGTGCCTTAATGAAATAACAGACTTTGGCTATGCTTTGTAGTTTATGAATTTGCTCCCGTAAAGTAATACATTTACAGAACTGAAGAAAAACTATCCCAAACAAGACCATATATATATTTTTTTATGGTTTGACTTGGTTGAATGTTTGAAATCAATATAATAGGAAAAAAAAATGCTACTGGGGTGCTGTATGATCTCATGTTGCATCCTGATCAATATTACATCCTCGTTAGCGAGACAAATTATCCCTCGTCTCAGTGTTCACCTCACCCCGCATCCCACTGCTGGAAAGCTCTGCCTCTCTTCTTCATCCAGCTCATTTCTAATCACACCTAAAAGGGGAAGTTTGATAGAGATTAATTGCATCCCTTGAAACCCTGGCTCCCTCCTGCCAGTTTGGGCACCTGCCACCCATCCGGCCCCTGAGAGTATCAGTTTAACCCCAGTAAAACACTGAGGTGGTTGCCAGGGAGGAGGAGGAGTGAAGTACAGAATGGTGTAATGGTGATGCTGGGTGAGGAGTGATGCTGATGGATTTTGGGAATTTGAGAGAGCACTTGTGTCTGTGTGCGCGCATGTTGCTCTTTACCCCTGCTACTACATACACTACGCCTGAGTGGCTGGCAGATCTGACAGCCCAGTCTCTGGAATTCCCATGTGGCCGACCTCTTGAGGTTGGAGGGTCTCGTTGCCATGTGAACCACTCAGAGCAGGATGCACCACACTTAGTTCTCAGCTGCTGGGATACAATCACACCTGCTGTTCATGTAGTTTAGTCCAGATCAGGGGTCTCATTTATAACCATTGCATACACACAAAAAGGGGCCTGAAAGTGGTGTATGTGCGCACATAAACTCTGACCAATGCGTACGGACATTTTGGAGATGGGGAAAATTGATGATGCAGGTCTTAATGTGGTGAATTGTAGCCAGACTGCGGCATACTCCTCTCACATATTTAATTTCACTTCACACCAAACATCAATTCCCCATTATCATAAACATTCAAACCAGCAATGCTATCTGTACTGTAACTTGTAGTGAGCCATAACAATTTCATTTATGTCTTTCAGTGTAAAAATATATATTAAACAGCTCAAATCTCAAACCCTGGAGCAGAGAAATGGGCTGGTCTGTGTGGTAACTAACAGGTACGTTTATACCACTAAACTGACACAATCATTTTGCCAAGGTGGGAAGCAAAGAGTTTTCTCCTCTGGACTCCCCCCGCCCAGTATTAGAACTACGACCCACAGCCCTCTCCCTGACAGAAATGCCTTACACGGGACTAAAGATCTGTGAGGATGTAATGCAGCATTTGAGATGACGACAAGGCAAAGATAAATTTTTAAAGATCTTTTAATGTATTAGATATTTCACACATAAATGTCACTATGTTGCATGTCACAGCTCTGATGTCTTTATTTTCATCAGCTATGACACTGATGGCGCTGATGGTGTCCCTTTGTGTTTGGAGTAAAGGCCCATTAATGCTCAACGCAGAAGACAGATGCGCAGACAAACGTTTCGTCTGTCTTCTGCTTCGGTTACATGTGTAATTTGATCCGTTTTCACAGAGCTTAGCTATCTGTCGCTTGATGCAAAAGACAGAGCAATATCACAGAAATCGTGGGGGCAGTGCTGAGCAGAATAGCTGACATGCGGCCATCAAAAGAAACAAACCACAGAAGAAGAAGAGGATCAGGAAGGGAACATCAGCTATGTGGATTGCACTCGCGAGCTCTTCACACCTGACATGTTTCTAGTGTGGATTGACACGTCACAGAGGTTTGAAGAAAACTGTGGTGTAGCCAGATCGTGGCGCACATACACCGGGGTGGAAATGTGGGGTCAGAAGCATCCCAGTGTGAACAAGTCTAAAACGGCGACAAAGCAGGGACAGGGACAATTTTGCCATTACAGCTTCTAATTAAAAAATAATACCCACAATCGTTAGCAAAAAAAACAAAAACAACAACATCAAAAAAACTAAATAAATAAAAATGCAATGACTTGGTGGAGGTCTGCTTCTAGTTTATTTTTGTTACAGTTCTGTCCGTTCTGTTATTTGTGATTCTGCTTCTGTGCCCACCAAATAAAATGTCTTGTCTTGCCTCCACCTCACCAACAAGCACTTTAATTTCTGTGTCAAAAAAGTTTTTTTTAATTTCTTTTTTCCCTGTTTGTTGTCACGATTTCCTCTTTGATCAGCAGGCTTCTTCATATGCACTGATATTCATATCCTAATTTGCATTGATCATGTTTAGCTGATTTGTGCATTTTCAGAGTGTGATATGAGACTGATTCGGTGCACACATTTCCAGATAGTCTGTGATTTACAAAGGGAAAATTGCTTGCAGGTGTGTGCGCATGGTTTGGATTTTTCTTTGGCATATCCCACTTTAAGCTTTTGGGTGTATGCACACTTTTAGTATAGATCCTACACAATGATTTATAAATGAGACCCTAGAAAAGTTTGTAGTGGTGTATTTTTGCTTTGTATTTCATTCAGCTTGATACTGATCAGCCAATAGAAACTCACATACAATTCTTGTTTGTTAAGGCAGTTTTACTCACAAATAGCCCACATTTGGATAAAAAAAAACTTGAACTAATGTATTTTTGTTTCTACTGTAAAGTCAATTAGAATTATCTTTTGTCTTCCTTTTAATCGCTTCAGTTCCGGCAAGTATTTCCTGTTTTAGAACAACAATGGTGGCCGACATGGTGCAGTGTCTTTGAGAGATTGTGAAAGCAGACAAAGAAATGATACATCTGTTGCGTTGTCCATTGTGAGTTGTTTTTAAAAATGGTGGTTTTCGCAGTCGTTTAATGAGAATATCCAAAAAATCCGGAAACACGTAAACACAAACTGACCAATCTCAATGGATTACTTGCCGCATTGCACGTCTGTTTGGAAAAGGGACATGTCGAGCCTCTGCGGACCTACGCAGAGTCTACGGTGGTGACGCTAACCTGACGTAGAAGCAGTACGAGTATAACTGAGCCTTTAGATCAGGGGTGGCCAACATCGGTTCTCGAGAGCCACAATCCTACAGGTTTTCCAAATTTCCCTGCTCCAGCACACCTGACTCAAATTAAATTGATCCAACAGCCTGTAAGGATCTGCACAATGACTCATTAGTTTAAGTCAGGTGTGTTGGAGCAGGGAAATTTGGAAAACCTGCAAGATTGTGGCTCTTGAGGACCGACATTGGCCACCCCTGCTTTAGATGTGTCCCTACTCCAACACACCTGATTCAGATTAATGAACTTCATCAAGTCCTTTGTAAGCTAAATAATTAAATTTCCTTCAAGTGGGTTAAAGCAGGGTTACCTCTAAAACATGTAGGGCAGTGGGTCCTGAGAACCAGGACTGAGAAATAATGGTCTAAAGTATTTACTGATGCTGACATCTGGGACACATTTTTCCTACAGTACACTCATTTTGTGCTGCAGGATCTTATGTGAATTGCATTGCACAGCTCAAGGCTTCCCTGTTCCTCCAGAGTGAGGACTCATAACTGCTGCTGGGTCTCTAGGCACAGTGGATTGATGAATCTATAACAAATTAAAAATGCAAATTTTGTTTTCTCTACCAAAAATTAATTTACACAGCAGCTTATAATCAGAGCAATGCATGCCTCTGCAAGTTTCCATGTCTTATTATGGTATACTTTAAGACAGGGATCACCAACTCCGGACCTCTTGAGCCAGTGTCCTGCAGGTTTTCAATATCTCCTTACTGCAGCACATCTGACTCAAATAATGGGTCGTTAAGAGGCTGGTGTAGACCTTGACTATTGACTATTTAATTTGAACCAGGTGTGTTGCAGTAGGGATGCAGTGAAAACCTGCAGGACACTGGCTCAAGAGGTCCGGAGTTGGTGATCCCTGCTTTAAGAGATTGATTCCAGTTAGTATTTTGATATGTTTTTGGACTTTGGCCTTGTCTCTCAATCATAATCATAATTATTTCTTTGTTGACCCAAACTGATTTTCAACAATAAATTATGTTTCAAAGTCCAGCTGAAGAAGGATTTCTCTTGACGTATTCAGACTTATTAGCCATGCAACAAAGTCTGTGAGATTGCTTCTGACAGATGCAAATGACAGCATATATATATATATATATATATATATATATATATATATATATATATTCTGTTTGATTTCTGCTGCCTCCAGGTAAATATAGTGCCAAGCAACCCTTCTGTTAAAGGAAACACTCCAGTTTTGCTTTTTTTAGTCAATTACTTTGTGGATTGTTGCTCAAACTGCAGGATTGACGTTGGAAAACATTAATACACTTCCTCCTCATATAAAATGCTGCATTGGTGAAGGAAAAAAAATATTTTTAAGGAGTGTGACTCAGACTGGCTACGTTGTTATTCTGGATTGTTATATTCAAATTGAGTAATAACTAACACACATTTTTAGCAGCAAGGTGGATGAAGATATTAAGCACTCCGTGTCAGCAAAACCCACCAAGCTTGTGCTTGGATTGACTCCTGATAATTTTTTCCTCTTTTGTTAAGAGGCATAAAGAGCTGCTCATGTTTGGGTACTTAAGTGCTGACTAACTGTGTCATAAGAAAATTAAATAGAGGACAAATGCTGTACATGAGCAAATTCTACTCAGTCTGTGCAAATGTACCCAAACAGCTGTTAACATTTTAACATCAAACATAAATGCAGAGCAGCTTTTTGAAAAAAAAGGCAGTGGTTTCTCTTTTTCCACACTTTGTAGTTCTGGCAAACTGAATCAGTCAAACCTTGTCATTCCTAACAAATCACAACACAGTTCTTTTCTCATAAAACTTAGATTGTCATCTACTGGCTCCCATTATGTGCAGTAGTCTCAGCTTGACAAAGAAAAGAAGGAATGACTTCAGAGCAGCTGTGAACACAGCCTAGCTGTGAGCTGCTAAAACCAAACAGACCTCCTGAACTCTGCTGCTCACAAACACGTTCTCCCAGAGGAATGAGATAAAAGTGCACAGCAGGAAGCTAATATGAGATATATCCTGGCTCAGATTGTGGCTCATGTCTCAGTTACTTGTCACAGTCTTTGTAACCTCTGACCGGCATAATCTTTTAATATATGATGTGTCTGCTGTGGTGAAGGGTCAGTCCACAAGAAGGGAAGAATGGGAGACTGCTGTCTTATCACCTACCTTGTTTCACACATTGAAACACAAGCAAACAGGACAAATAAGTGCAGGTACAATAACATGCACATTAAATAGTGCACAGTTTGAAACTTATACCATTTTCTTTTAATTACCTACAAAGTTTTCCTTAAACTGTGAAGATATTTGCATGCAAAGTGCCTGTACTTCCAAAACCCCACTGGATTTTTTTTATTTTGGCTGCAGGGTAGGATAGACTCTATCTCTGTCTCGCTCTCACACAGAGATAAATGAAGTTGCTCATCCGGAAATCCAGATTCCTTAAAATTTGCACATGTTTCTGTCAAACCTCTGGAGTGGGACGATGAAGGGAAAGCCAAGCGTCTCTTAGCAGGAGGCTTTTAAGGGCTACTGCTGTTTTCTTTAAGCTTTCATTCACCCTGTTCGAATCTATTGGGAGACGAGGCCAGTTTGGCAGTATGAGGAGGACAATGTGTGAAAGATTGACAGTGGCTGTGCTTTTTTGGTATTTGGCAGTCATGCAAGAAAAAAAACATGACTGAAGTCGGATGAACTAACTACTCATAACTCAGATGTAATGAATGAATTAATTAAGATTAATTGGGAAGATGCTGTGAGCCATCATTGGCAGTTTTAGTTACTTACTTTTGCTTTACGGCATTGTGTGACATGACTCTTTGGACAGACACCATAACTGATCCAGCAAAGAAACCCAAGAAGACTTTTTGGAGGAATCGAGGAAAAGAAAGCAATGAGACAAGAGGCGAGAACTTTGGACTGACTCTTACTGGCTGGAGAGCGCTCAGAGGAGAGACAGGATGCAGGACTGCTAAGGGGCACCAAAGTGAGCAAAGTTCATTGCTTTAGGCAGCCCAAATGAACATTCAGCATTATAATAGAGTTTTTATTTGTTTGTTTTATTTCTTTCTAGGTTTACAATTACACAGCAGTCCTGTGTCACACAAATTATGTTCACATTTTCTATATTAACACAAGTAATCAAGTAAAATAGTCATATTAAAAAGTAGTGCAAAGTAAAGAAGAGATGGTTTGTATCCATAACCACATTTTTTTCAGTTACTACCCAAATTCCTGCAATCACAGGAACAGACTTAGATCAGTAAATTGAGAATTTTGCCTTTTGGCTCAGCTCTCTGTTCATCACAAGGGGCCGGTGCAGTGCCCTCATTACTGCTGGCAAAGTTCCAGTCTGGCACTCCATCCTATGAGTTTCTCAAACTGGTACACAAATTCATATTCAGCAAGAATATTTTTTTGTATTTGTCTTGTGTCCTTGGATTTATTGCTGATGAAAACCATGCCAAGAAGTTAAAAAATGACTGATTGAAATTCTTGATTATATTTCTGTTCTCTGTAAAGAATAAAGGATTTTAGGTAAAAGAGGTGAAACTTCCTTTTGTAGAGGCAAAAGTTAGAATTTCACAAATTCCTTCTTGCACTCTACGCTTCTTGTGGGATGCCACCTATATTGGAGTATTTGAACATTTAGACTGGAATATTTCGGTGTTGCCATGACAATAGGTAAATCTCATACAATGCACCTGAGACGGAGGTGGCAGACAAGGTGAGAACTATCGCCTTTACCACTTTTCTTTCTCTCCCATGCCATCATCTGCTGAAGCAATCATTACAGAGTTGCAGAAAAAATGTGTTCAAGGAGCAGAGGCCCACAGCAGGGAGGTGTTAAGATTTCAGCTGAGCCACAGTGGGAGAGAAGGTGAGTTTTTCACTTTTCACCACCAGATTCCATCAGTTTGCTGCAGCACACAGTTCTACACAGAGCATGTTTTATTTACTGTGATTTGTTTCCAGATTTTCCAGCCTCCGCCAATTACACAAGCATTTATGGTGCAAAGATCACTGGGTAAGTTCCTAACACATCTCTTTGTAATGCTGAAATCAAATCCAAAACCGTGACTGTACTGTACCACAGCAAATCTATTTTTATATTCCCAAGCTGTGGTGAAAACCCAAAGCCTGAGGTCATGTTGACTGAGATGAAAATTTGTTTACGACAAGCATAACACAGCCCTGATGAACCCCAATGAAATTTATTATTGAAGCAATACTCACACTTCTGAGATAGAAAGAAAGCCCCCTTCTACTCCATCAGTTATTTAGATTTAAGCTTCCCCTGTGCCTTCTCTCCTCTCGCTTGGATGACCCAGGCATCAGCAAAAAAGCACATTTTATCAGTGGCATGTGTTTGCCAGGAAATCATTCACCTATATAATTACAAATCGACAAAAGGCAATTTGTACAGTATCTGATTGCAGGTGAAAGACACATAGGAATCGATATGTCTTATCCATCTTTCCTTGTGGAATTAAAGTCTTTGGGTGTTCTTTGTCCCAGATTAGATACCCATATGCTCTTATCTTTTTAATCAGACCCTCTAAAAATGTTATTTTGCACAGATTTTAAGATTTAATTTGTTTTTAATTGTCTTTTTTTGAATATCTTCCCATTAAAACCTAAACTTAGTTGCTTTTTTGACGCTTTCAGCTATAAGCTGTCATGTTGCTGGGGTTTCTTTTGAATCTGGATGTTCAGTGAACATAATTTTATCAACATCATTTGGATGCTTTTTTGCTGGGAAACTCCTCAAGGGATCACTTTGTTCACAAGGCAGTGATCATAGAGCAAGTCGAGGATGTACATCAATCACACGTTGTATGAGTGCTTACCCTCTGGCAGATGGTTTGAGTATCTCAATGCTCTATTGTAAAATAATTTAATGCTTTAAATTGTTCCAAAGTTGGAGCTGCGTAAATAATTGGTGAAACTTCAAATGTTCATAGAAGACTTAGAGGTTTATAGGTGTTAATTTAAAAAATAATATGCTCCATCTGTCAATAAACAAATATTCAACCATCTGGATTTAACCAAGCAAACGATCTGAGGTTGCTTAAGTGGGTCAGGTCTTGGTTTCACATTATTTGTCTAAAAACTCAGTTCATCTGACTGCCTGAATAAACTGAATTACCAGGTTTTTTCATAAAATGATTTTTCTTCCCTGATGGCATGGGTGTGTCATCAAGAGATGACAGTATCAGAATGCATCAGAATTAAATTGTGAAAGTGGTTCAGGGAGCATGAAACATAACTTTCAACCATGAATTGCCTACTGCTGGTCCAAACCTTGAGATTTTATATAACCGTTTAATTCACACATCATCAGCAACAATCATGTAGCAACTCTGGATGAAAATTAACGCTGTGACATGGTTATCAAATAGTTCTATGGCATTTTAAAAAAAAAAAAAAATGCTATGCATTAGTGTCTGCAACAGTGTCACTGTGCCCAAACGACCTTTCTCCTTAGGGACAATAAAGTAATTAAGTATTATTAAGTATAGTTTTCCTTTTGATCTTACTGGAAAGCTGCTTGTGTTGCATCCTTAAAGCAGACAGGACTCCGCCTTGACTTTGGCAACTTTATTCGTCCTGCGCTGCATATTCTTTTTTAATAATATTTTCTCGAGGCAGCCAGGACATGACACACTCCACACGTGAGCCAGCAGCCCAACACACTTTGCACACACACACACACGATGCGTACAAGCTGACGACGTACTGTAGCTCACAAGTGTTACATGTTCCTGCAGCATACACAACAGAAAATACCAACAGAACAACTGAATTGAAAAATCACTTGAATAATAAAAAAAGAAAAAAAGAAAAATGAACATTACTGAAACACTTCTCCTGGATAATATTTAAATTAGAACATACTATGTCCTAATATTTCCAGGCTGTAACACTTGTAGTCTTGACACAAACTAGGCTAGCTTTCACCTGCTAGTGTAAGTGTTGATAAACCCAGCTAGCAGAAACCCGATGCCCAGTTAACACAAACCATTTATCATTTTTTTGATCATGAGATACAAATCCTGGTTTTTAATTTTCTATTTAGACTGTTTCTATTTTGTCAGCATGTAATATATAATACATTATGTACGACCACAGTATTAAAAATGTGCTGATTTTGCACATTTCTGTGAAACCAGTTTGGTCTTATACACTCTTATTTTTTTCTCTTTACAAAGTAAAAGTAATTTCCTATCATTTAATATACATTTAAGACAAAAACAGCATTTATTTAAATTAGTGCTGGGCAACGATAAGAAATTGTAATCATATTATGAGCAAAATTCAATATGCAGTGTATTGGAGACTTCTTGTGAATGTACTGCTATATGAAGGAAAATGTTGTAAACTTTGGTTTACCAACACTTTAAACAAGTAAACAGCTTTTTAAAAGCCGTATTTACACAATTGAAGATAGGGTTTGCATTAAACGGGTGTTTTGGTGGAGCTTTGTTTTCGGACATGCATTGCAACTTCGCAAGTCACTTGCATGCACATAAATATTAGTGCATGGAGCCTGTTTCAGCTGCTACTAGTCACATCATCACAGCACCAACACAGAGACAAATATTCCATCAGGCTCACACTCCCTGCTAGCAAGAATTTAGAGACTCAAATCAACCTAGCATGAGGATTGTGTATATAAAAAAATTCAATATGAACAATAATAAATTATATTGGCCTTTACTGATTGTGTTTGTTTGTGGTGAACTGGGAGCAGTGCTTGTTTCCAGTCTAACTGCTGCAGGAATGAAGGACCTGGGTCTACTTTTCAAGCTCATGAAACCCTGGTGATGAGCCTTTTCCTGATCCAGACCCGAGAACCAGTAATTACCTCCCAGGTTTTCCAGGATCTCCTGTATCCTGGGGGATTGGGATCCAGCCTTGGTTATGCAAATCCTGTATATGTGCTTTTACTTCCTGGAAAAGGTGTCTGGGAATTGTGTTGTACGTTTTCTGTACTGGGACATAATCTTTAAGAAGTATGTCCATCTCTTAAGTCTCTGATCAGTCCCACTCATCCTTTGCAAACATTCCACATTCATCCCTAAGCATATTTTGTGCCGGTAACTGTTGTTTCTTCCGACAGATGACTCAGGTCTACAGGTGCATCCCACGGCTCATCCTGTGGCAGATGGCTTGTCTGGTCTTCTTTAGGTATGGCGCTGCTGCCTGGTGACAAGAGTCCTTCTTCAGCCTCTCCAGCTCCTCCAGCAGGGACGAGCTCAGCTCGGTACGCATCCTCTCGTTCTCTGTTGCATACAAACTCTCCAGGCCAATGAGCTTCTTGCTGATTGTATGTTTTTCCTATGCTGCTCATCAATCTTTCTCTGTAGCTGCGTGATCTTGTTCTCCATGCCTTTGTTAAGCTTCTTAAACTGCTCGACTAAGTGAGCCTCAATCTTCAGTTTCCTCAGTTCTCGCTTGGCTCTCATCCTGCAGATGCAGCACTGCAGGTAGACGATGGCCTCGAGGCTGCACCTGGCCAACCATCCATGAATAGGCTTCTGAATTATTACTGCCTTATGCTCCCACAGTAGTTTCTCCATTTCATCCCTGTAGGTTTGTGCCCAGTCCTCGATGGTCTTTGTTACGACCCGGCCCCGCTAGGATAGAAGGCGCAACAAAGAGCACTGCGGACAGGTGGTAAAAATGGAGCTATTGAAATTTTATTGTTGCAGGTAGCAAGGAGGAACAATACAAAAGGGTGGTGAATCACAGGTGTTGGGGTTAGTGATAGCACTCCTTCACACTTGGGGTGAAGTAATCTGTTGCTGAAGGAGCCCTGCGGGGTATGTCATTGTTCATGTCATGTTTTGATCATGATCAAAAATCATGATCTGCAGATTGAAACAGTAATAGTTACTTTTTTTTGGCCATGCCATGACTTGTAAGTCTTCCCCAGCTGTGATTTCAATAACATTAGGTGTAACACAGTAACCTTTTACTTTTGAGCCCACTTTAATCATCTGGTGATCTTGAAAGAACATACTGTGTTTTCTTGAAATAAGATGAATAATTCTGTTACCATGGAAATACAGTCCTTATAATCTTGAGGTGAAAAAAAACGTAATTAATTATTATAATTAACCCATAAGAGCCCGATGTGACATATTTGTCACATACAGTTTCTGAGACATTTTGCTTCAATTTATGGTATAAACTTTGCTCAAAATCCTGTTGAACACAATCTGATGTCTTCTGTCCCCTAATAGATACCCAGAAACAGAAAACCACATTATAATATTTTTAATGTATCACATGGTAATTGTTACGACCACCGCTTATTGTTGGCAGCTGTGGCTCATTTTGCCACTGATTGCCAGTTCAGGAGGCTCTGTCTGGAGTGGCTGGAGCCGGCACACCTCTGTCCCCGCCCCTCTGATTGGCTTCTCTATGGACCAATCAGGCTGCAGCTTGTTAGAGGCTGAGGCTAAAAAGACTGCTGCCGAAGCCAGTCCTTAGTCACTAAGTGTGTGTTGTAGGAATGTGGCTGGTTAGCACAGGTGGCCTCATTCTGAGTTGTGGTGGAATTTTTAGGTAGCAAAGCTTACTGGGTGCTCGCTGTGCTTCGTATGGGTGATCCGTTTGGTTGCCGACCATTTTGTGTTGTCCTGTGGGAGGACTTAGTCATGGTTCGGTTTAAGTTGGATTCACCGTTTTACACCCAGTTTTGTTTAAGCTTTGGCTACACCGTTAGTAGTTCTGCCACAGTGGGTGCTTTGTGTTTAGTTAGTGTTGGGCTAGATTAGTGTTTGGTTTTGGTTGTGACTTCTGTCACTTTAGTTTATGGATCTGCTGCTCTTTTGTTTGGTTTTAGCTTCACCGAGTCTTTGTACAGTCTTTTGGTTTCACTCGGTGGTTTTTGGTATAGGTTCTGGTATATTTCTTTCAGCAGGTCCGCTAACCCCAACACGCGTTCATTTTGTGTACTTTTTGTTACAGGTTTTCAGTCACCGTTCACGGGCCTTAATAAAATGGTTTTATTTTACTTTACCATCTGTCCCCAGCGTCATCTTTTGTTGCGCCCAATCATACCCCTACATTGGGTCGTAACAGTAATAAATGGTAGATATCCCTCCCAAAAAAATGCTCATTTTTTGGTTACGTTTTCTCAAAAGGCCAAATAAAGACCTCATATTTAAAAAAAATGGGACTTTTCTTACCTTTTATTCATGGGTCGGACCTTAATGGGTTTAAAACAAAATTTAATTAAGCATGGGCATATTGATTTACCTTGTATTTACTGAATTAAAACACAAAACAAAACAACAACAAACGAAAAATAATACATTCATTTACTGAACCGCTTGGTCCATTAAGGGTCGCGGGTAAGCTGGAGACTATCCCAGCATTAACAGGTAAGAGGCAGGGTACACCCTGGACAGGTCACCAGTCCATCGCAGGGCCAACACATAGGGGACAAACAACCACTCACACACACACTCACTCCTAGGGAGAATTTAGAGTCATCAATTAACCTAACATGCATGTCTTTGGACAGTGGGAGGAAGCCGGAGTACAGCCAAAAATAATAATAAATTTCACAATAGAATTTTTGTTAAAAAAGAATTTAGCCATTTTTACTTATTAGCAACTATTTTTATAACTGTGGCTGTAGTGTCTTTGATCTTGAATGATCTTGAATCTTTATCATGTTTTGAAAGTGTGCCTGTCTGCAGAGTGACAGAGCAGAGTATTACAACCTCAGAGTTTTGACAGTCTTGTGTGTGTGTGTGTGTGTGTGTGTGTGTGTGTGAGAGAGAGAGAGAGAGACTTTAGTTTGATCTTTGATTGGTGGAGAAAAAAAAAAAACAGCATCAGTGCTTCCAGTTATAAAAATATTTTTTGACTTACTGGATGCAAAACCAGTTCCTAGAGAGGTAGAGTAGAGAGGTAGGATGCTCTAAATAATTAGATTACCAGGTAGAAACAGTTTTGTGTCTTTGTTCTGTAGTTAACATTCCCTCAGACAGACAGGGAGTCAGGAAAATAAGATTTTAAACCTTGCTTGAAAGTACCTGCCTTTTTCTGAATGCAGAGGGTAGGATTTTGCAGTTGATGTGCAATATCCAAAACCAATGCAAAGTGATAGAAATTAAACACTCTTTGCTTACAGTGATTACGTATGTCCTTCTGGTGAAGCAGTTTCTTTTTCACTGTTGAAAAATAATCTAACAAACAGCAGATGGCTTCTTCTGGAAGAAGAAAACCAGCAACCGAAAGTGTTACACGGTTTGTCTAAATATGTCCAGCTTGTACATAAACCTGAAAAACTGATAACAGTTGTGTCATACAACCACCTCCTCACCAATAAGTTCTTTATTTATTATCTGATCTGACCCCATTAGCCAAGGACAAGTCAAGTGTTGCATGGATACAGTTGTTCCTCATGTTTTCACCTGTTTCACACACACTTTTACATGTTTATTGAGTCACATGTTTCTGTGCTTATTTACTGACCAGAGCAGTTCTCATTCATTGCTTACTTATTCATCATGACATCATGTGGAGACAGCAGACAAAGCAGCTGCTCTGCTTCTTCTTTTTTATGCTCAGATATCAAGAAAACTTAGAGAAGCTAAATGACCTATGCTCCATTTTCACACAATATACAGCTGAACATTATGACATTAACTAAATAGAAAATTTTGGTTTGAAGACCGTAATTATAAGTGTTTGTGCTTTGAAACACACATCAGACATGGATCTGAACAAGAACCAGAATGTGCACATATACCGAAGAGATGCAAATAAGTGATAAAATAAATGGTGCATCATCTAATTGATAATAAACAGAGACACAATTTGCTAAATAAATATATTTAGAATAGATACTGATACCATACACCTACTCAGATACTAGAATCAGAAATCGTGAATAATGTTGAGTAATTTTATTTTTGAAGTGCAAAGTTTTTGTTTTTGTTTTGGCAAATTGAAAATATACAGGTACTAGAACTTCATCTGTAAGCTATGCTTGTCTTAATTCTGCCTCTGTCTTAGTTGGCTCACATTTAATCTCAACAAAAGCTTTAAAAATCTACAAACTCTAATTTGAACCACATAATCTGTGGCTAACGCAGGCCATATCTACTCAGATGACTTTAGGTTTAGGTAGGTTTAGGAGCCTGAAAACACCCATTTTTTAAAACCAGCTGCAGACCAATCCCAAGAGGATCTGGCAGTGTTGTACAGGTGGAACCACCTTTCTTAACTTCCTCTGGATCCTGGACCAGTCCCGTCGAACTGAGCATGAGTGTCACCTCAGGGAAACTCGGGAACCTCGGATGAGGATCGATTGTCTGCAAAAGCTGGCTATGAAACATGACTGGCGTCAGAAAAGATTGAGATAGTGAATTTATCTTCCTCTATTAATTTTCCTTCTCAGGGATTAAACTAGATTTATCAAGTCTAGTTCTAGATGATTTAGAAATCCTTTCTTCATTCTCTTGAACATTAATTAACACAATTTAAGTAATTTATGTTTACTTTTGCTTACCATGTTACACCTCTTTATCATACGAATTTTGGTTTAACATCATATTTTACATACTTTTGTTCATGTTTCAACAATAACGTGTTCATATTCTATCTTATGTAGTTTGTAGTCATTTGTAGTTGATAGATATTTATATTTATCTAACTGTAATTTTTCCTTGTGGGCTGATAAAGGTCAATTCAAACGAGAACTCTACGAGAAGTGTCTTGAGACTGATTTATTTATTTAACTGATTTAAGATTTTAATGGTTTGCCTTTCTTCCATATCAAAAAGCATGGTGGTGCTCAGAAGGATTGTAATTTTATCAATATTGATATTATTTAGTAATATTAATTAAAAATATTAATCTGCAGCGTTGGTGTGTAGCTCAGTGGTTGAGCAGCCGGCCCATGTACAGAGATTTCCGGCCAGGGTTTGAGTCCCGATCTTGCTGCAGATCATTCCCCGTTCTCTCCGACCTATCTTTCCTGTCCAGCTATTGTTAAAAAACTAGCCCCCAAAAATCCTTAAAAAAAATTTAATCTCCTATGATGCTAAACACTACACAGGTGAGAGCAAGTTAGACCCTGGACAGGTCACCAGTCCACCACAGGGCCAACACAGCGCGAGACAAATAACCACTGACACTGACTGACCAGTTAACTTAACATTGTGTTTTGCATTTACATGTATATCTATTTTACATGATGCCAGTATAATTTTTTTTTAGTCCCATAGTGGTGGCTATACTCCATGGTACTGTATGGGGCTGCCTAATCTTCTCAATTTCATGTGTTGTTTAAATATGCAGATTAAAGAAGAAGAAGAAGAAAAAAAAAACAGTTAACTAAAAAAACCAGGCAAGCGCTTTAAGTGAGAAACATTTAACATGTTCTGTTACTCTTGATAATTAAAAGACGTCACTTAATGTTTATATTAATGTAACATCTGGCAGTTATTTAAAAAAAAAAAGTCTTGAATGTGCTAAATATGATTTTATCCTGCAATTTTAATCAAAAAGAAAAAGCAGATTTCCATGTGGCTGCCAAATTTGTTGGAAAACTGCAAGATACCTTTCACACGTTACATTCCAATGACAATAATAAACATCTGATTCGAACACAAAAGAGGGATATGTCTCAGGTTAATTATAAAAGCTTGAGCTCTACCTGTGGGCCTGTGTGTCCCCTCTGTGCTGGAATCTTCTGGGATGAAGGTGACTGGGGATGACAGGCAGCCTAATGCCTTTTCACCTGCAGCTGATTTCTGAACGCAAACGCCCTGGTTAAGACAAATGGGAACAGGGTGCAGCAATTACGGCGTATTTGACCTTCAGCTCATTCCTTGTGATTGAGCTGTCAAACGCTTCATGCTTGGCCTCTTTTTCTTTATCACAGTTTCTCTTTCCACCTATATAACTAGTTACATGTTTAGTTTAATTCTCAGTTGAAATTATTTAGAATTGGAGGCTTCCTATTTCAGGGAAGAGCTGTTTTATGTGCACTGGGTGAACATTTTATGACCCTCTTTACCTGATAATTTCTCAGTTGTTTTCATCTATTATGGAGACAGTTTCTTCATCACTATGCGCTTTGTGGGAATTCTGTATTACTGGTAAAATTTCCTAGACAGACAAGGGAAAATGCAGCTAATAAATTCTGCATGTAATGATTAAATTTAAATTCAGAGGTCAAGAGCTCTCATTATTTGCACTGAAATATTAAAATTCTGTTAATATTTTATGCTGCTAAATTTGCAGCACTGAATTAATTTTAAAAGAAAAATGTTTGCATAGAATGATGTGCTTTGGGGGGGGCAAGCTTGTGGACGAGAAACTTTTTTCCTGGAGTTGTATTTTTGATTAGTAGAGCCTTGTTGATCCCACATGTCTTGGTGTCAGAGTGACTCACTCACTGATGGAAAATAGATGATTATGCATTGGTTCTCACCTGACATACACTGGTTTTGCACCGTGATGTGAACTGAGAACAGATCAGTTTATGAAGAACTTCAGTAGAAGTCAGTGAATATATTTTATTTATTGGTAGAACATCTTTACAAGGATTTGTGGTAGAAATAACATGAATGACAACAATAAAATACAATTAAAACAGAAGCAAAAGAGCAAATAATAAAAAAACATAAAACAAAATAAATAAATAAAAAAATAAATTCAGTGTCTCGTACTAAGTCAAAAGCCAATAATTAAAAGTGGACTGTTTAACATTTAAAAACAGATTGTTTTCTATTGCTGCTCCTAAAACGTGGAACATTTTGTCCCCTCTTAGCTTCCGCTTATATTTTAGTACAATTAGGAACAGCTGATCGGTTGACCTGAGAGACCGGGCAGGAGTATACAGGTGGAGCAGCTCAGGGAGGTAAGCTGGACCAAGGCCATTTAAGGTTTTAAAAACAAATAAAATCATTTTAAAATGAACCCTAAAATGCACAGGCAACCAGTGGAGTGAGTTTTTCGACAAAATGTTAACTGGATATAAGACAGTTTCCAGTTTTTGCCTTAAAAAAAGACACACACACACAGTGACACAATTCCAGGAGGTCTTCATGAAATATATGTGGCATGTTTTGGTTGAATAACCTCATAGATAGCTTAAGGCGGTGGCAGAAACTATTCAACTCTATCCTTTCGTTTTTTAAAATTTGCCCCATATATTTGAGATACCACATGAACTTAAATCTGAACACAGACTGCCCCACTGGACCCACTGTCACCCACAATACTGATAAAAGAAAAAAAAAACACGCACATTTTGACTGGCAATTATATTTTCCCATTGTCTTCAGTTTGGTTACAGATAGTTGGCATCAGTCTGCTCTTTAAGGTATAATCTTGTTGGTAGTTGGTAAGATGTGGTATGGCCATTTGGCAAATGGTCAAAAATAATTCCACAGTCACATTTTTTCTGTGCTCCATTTTTCTGTAATGATCTCAAACATTAATAATGTTTATATAAAATTTTAGACTAATAATCAATATAAAGTATTAATTATTGATATTAATTTACCACACCAATCTTTTTCTCTTAATGGAAGCAAGGAAAACCATTTAGGTCTTAGATTAATTAGCTAAATAAATTAATTAATTCAACTTAATCAAATCAATCAGTCTCTAGACGCTAATTACGTAAGTTCTCTTCCAAAGGGACCAAAACATGATTCAAAGGAAAAATAACAAAACGACTAGTTTGATAAATGTAAATATTTATTAACTAGACAAAAAACTGCATAATATCAGAATAATATTTATACAAAGGAAAAAGGTAAGCATAAATGAAATATATATGGGGAGGAAACATTCAGTGTGATGTTCAGGCTCTTATGGTAAGACAATGTAAACAGAAACAAATTAATTAACTGTGGTGTTAATTATTTAATGTTTATAAAGAATACTGAGAGGATTATGGAGCTAAATTGCATCATCTGTTTAAGACTGAAGTTTAACTCCTGGTAAAGGCTAATTAATTCACTATCACCGATTCTTTTCTGTCAACCAACCATATTCCTAGCAGTTTAGTGGAGAACCGGCCGGTTCTGTTTGAACCAAGTTGACCCACTTATGGTTGCTTCTGGTGAACAACTCCGGGGCACAGAGGGAGTCTTGCTGGTGGATGAGTTCCGGCCAAAGCTCCCAGGAAGCCGCAAGTTTCTGTCACTCGTGGTGGCCCATTGGTTTGGGTCTGCAGTGGTTCTCCCTCTCATTCAGTCTCAGTCATGGAAAAATATAAAAAGAAAAGGCTGAGCTTAAAAGTAAAAAAATCTTGTGCTGTTTAAAGTGTGGCACAGGCAAACTTAACTGGTTGCCAACAAATCAAAAACATGAACAGAGTCTAACTGGTCACAAGGGCATAAGAAAAACAGAGATGTTGATTCTCTGCGTCTCGTAGCCTGGCCATTCTCCAGGACCAGTATTCTCATGCAGGCTCAGCTTTTCCCAACCCTTTATGTAAAAGTGTGTGTATGACTTTTGAGTTCTTTGTCTAAGTTAAAAAGTGTGGTTACTGTATGCAGGAAGTGTGGTTACTGGCTCCATGCAGCTTGGCTGGGCAGTGAAAACCCAGGAGATCGGATTCCTACTCTTTCCTCTACAAAGGGTTTAGTGTTACAAACTTTCCTGATTGCTTTTATTAAAAGTATCATATTAAAACATTTGTGAACCCATGTGTAAGTTAAAGGATGTTAAATTGATGCACAGTGTAATGGAACATTGATCAATAATTCAAAACATGATAAAGTAAAACAAACAATTCATTATAAATAACAAAGCTTATAAGTAAAAAGGTTAAAGTCTGAATGCTGTAGATAAAGTAATCAGCTCAATTAATTAAAACACTATACAAATCTTGAGGATATGAATTTTCAGAGTTCAGAGTTCAGAATTCACATGTTATTGTAATTATTTCAAATGGAAGATTTGTGGCTGCAGAAGGTAACTCTCCAAATAGAAAATCAATTTATTTTTATTTTTCATAATTTTTGATAATTATACAAGACAACAATATAAACAAGTCCAGACTTTCACAAATAAAATTGACATTGACATATTCACAGCAACACCACATAGAAAGGGGGTTAGTATGTGCTCATACTTAAAAATCCAAATGAACGTCAAAGCGGTGAAAAGAAAACAGGAAGGTTTGCATAGGACATAATCAGACACACACATTTCTCCTACTGACCCGGTATAACAGTCAGTCAACTCAACATCAGTTCAAGTCAGTAAATGTGACAATGCTATTTGCCCCTACACCTGCTTCCAGATGGTTTCAGCCCCAAACTTAGTGCCATTTAATGTATCACTTATTTGTTCCGTACCTAAAAGATAAAAAAAAAAACTCAGATAACCATGTTTCTATAGAGAAACATTTTGGCTTGTGAATTTTCCGTGTGAATGATTTTGGCAAAATCATTCTTTTGGCAGCCAAGAAGGTGAAGCCAACTATCTTGTTTTTAGTTGTATGGTCCTGTGACCTGACAGACACATAGGAGATAGAGCAATGTTTGCATAAAGATCACTGAAATTACCTCACAGATTTTTATCCAAAACAACTTGACTGCTGGGCAGAGCCATAACACATGAAACAAATGTCCCACTTGTCCACATTTATGCAAACAAAGATTTAAAGCACATGTTTTTTTTGTTTTTTTTTTAAGTCTATGGGGGGATGTATGAAGAATTTTTAGTTGTATTACTCTTTACTACCTTTGACTGATTTGGAGGTTGTTTTAATGTCACGCCAAATGTTCCCCCACTCTGCAGAAGTAAACTTGACAAACTTGATAAAGAACTTATATAAACCTGAGACTGCTCCTCTGTTTAATTATAGAAATCTGATTTTTTTATAATTGTAATCAAAATTTTCTTAAGAAAATTTGGAAATAATTGACTTGAAATGAGAGTATTTTAAAAAAAACTCTTCATATTCAGATTATGTCTTTTTCTAAGTTCTTCAAAAGTCAGAATCTCTCTGTTTTTCTACAATTTAGGAACTTTCTGTGATATTGAGATTGCACCATGTCGTATTGGCCAGGAGATTCCCTGCAGCTTTAAAAGCATTATTGTACCATTGTTCTCTGTAAAGGGAATAACACTACACTTCTGTGTTGTCCTTGTTGCCAGTGTGAACATGTGAAAATGTCATCAACAGCAGACTGGAAGCTGTAGCCTACTGCAGTGGAGAACTGTGGAAGCTAAATGTGGCTACTCGACCATTTTAGAGCCTTTTACTGCTAAACTGTGACATTTTTCCATTGACAAGCAGTGCTCTTTTTTAGTTTGTCATAAGATCCCCCTTGATTTCTACTATGGAGTTATCTGGTTTTAATGCAAAGCTGCCTGTGCCTGTGGGCCTGAATATTGTGGCCATTAAGTCCTAAATGCAGTGATTTCTCCAGATTCTACGACAGTATGTGTCCTAATGTGACACAACTCCCAAGTTTTTGAATTAGCTCAATGTTTGGGACTCAGCCTCTCTGACTGACCTCCTTGTCAATAACACCTTAGAGTAACAGTTGGCACTGGGGGCAGTTACAGCTACAGTTGCTTAGGTATACATTATTATACGCTTACAAGTCATTACAACCATGTCAATTGTAAAGAGTTTAATAAAATTTCATACATATAAATGCTAATTAGGAGGATTTAAAGTGTTGTGCATGAATTAAAGGTGTATCCTGAAGACCATATTGATGGACAACCTTGAACACAAGTTCATCGGGTGTCATTGAAACAAAGAAATATATAGTTATTGCAATAAAATTAAAAGGAAAAAAAGTGCATTTCATTGTTTCTGCACCACAGTCCCCATCCCACAGATAAAGCAACAAGCTTACAGACTATCACTAATATTGTGTTAATATGACTAAATTGGTTCTTCTTAAAGTCAAATTCTTGCTAATAAGTTCACAAGAAGACAAAGTCTAGGTGTCTAACTGAACAAAAAGCAGGATACGGGCAGATCCTGGAGATGAAGTCCAATTGTACCGGGCTTCTGTTCACCTTCTGCATACATTGGTAAGACAAGTCACGCCTGGCTAACAGTGGGGTAAGCCTCTTCTCCAGTCTGATTAGTTCTGCTCCAGAAATGTTCAGAGTGACGAGCTAATCGCAAGCCGTGGTGGTGGAGGATGGAGGCCTCTGAGGGACCAGAGGGACAGATCAATGATTCAAAGGCTTGGCAACAGGCAGTGATGCATGTCTTCATCTAAGGCAATGACAAAATGACAGCACGCCCTGAACAGATGATGAGATGTGACCGTAGACGTCTCCGTTGTTTGTATCCAGTGTCATGTGACAACTTTATTAGTTTTATGAGCACAAATCTTCTTTTTATATCATGTCAACATGTAATGCTTAGTGCTCTGAAGTGTTATCTTGTCTGAGACATAAATTGATAAAATTCTGCAGTGAGATACATTTATGTTTGTGGCACTGCATCTATTATACTCCCACATACTGAGAAATGTTCCAAATATGCCAGCATATGTGGTAAAAGAAATGCTTTTGAAGTCAACCATAAGGAAACACTTTCACATCTCACATATTTGCATTTTACACCTTGATGACTTTTCCAATCTGTGCAACACATTTGCTTATAGGAACATTTAATTTCTTAATTTCTTTACCAAGGGGTAATTTGAATTAATCATTTTTAATCAATACATTACCAAGTAGAACTACAGATATATCAGGGTTAATAATAACAATAAGATGATGAAGAAGAAACAAGAACTAGAGCATAAACAAAGGGAAATAGAGCATAAGCTTCAAAGCATTAGATCAATTTTGGAAGAGATCATTCATTGTGAGTTAAAATGGATTTAAAACCAGGCTATAAGAAAGTAATCTAAAAAAAATCAAAGGTTCTCCTAAAAATAAATGTTTGAAGTTATTTTTTAAAACTGTCTACATTGTGAAGCACTGAGGGTGTCAGGAAGGGCATTCCACAGACACTCCATAATAACACAGAAGGCCCAATCTCCCATGGTGCTCAGCTCCGTCTTGATAATGAAGAGGCAGTTTGAGAGGAGTGGAGGAAGTGGCGGTTTCTGGGATGAGCAGTTCTTTGAGGTTTGGAGGGGCTATATGGGAGAGTAACAGCATGCTTCGCCAGTACCTTTTAGGGCTTCAGACTCTGACCCCTATCCATCTAGGGGAACCCCATTTCCCTTAGTTAATGCACTAAATTAAAGGTAAGTCTGACATAAGTCTATATCAGTCTTGAATGGTATCTATTTTCTGTCAGTGGCAGTCTCTATTTAAACGGGAAACCACTTACCCTTTCAGTGGAAAGGAGGCTTCGGTCGTCTCTGTGCATCGGGAGATAAAAGATTAAGCTTGATACAAATAAATGCAGTACAATTCTAGACTTCTGACCTCTTTTAAAGAGAATAAACTAAAAGAACTGACCTAATCACAAATAAATACAATTCTGATCCTCTGTTAAAGAGATGGAAAACCAGCAGGCAAAAGCCAGAGCATGACAGGGTTTACTCTGAGCCCAACTGCTGTCTTTTATAGACTCTTAAAATTGCCATGTCTCGCTTGCTTTCCTGTTCACGTGTCTCGTGGCGGTGTGCTTGCAAAAAAGGTCTGCGTGTATTGGCTCAAAGCTCAAAACTGTTTTTCTAAATGTAAGCTGTAAATTCTAAACATAAGGATGTATCTCAGACAGTAGAGACGTCATGTTCTCCTTCACATCAGGCATGCAAAGCTTCAACAGCAGGGCAGTACACAACAGCAAAACTCATACTGTAGATACAGGTCAAAGGTAAAAGTCAACTGCAACACACACAACAGTATAAAGGGAAACCTTGTGTTCAACCCTGATGGAGATGGGAAGCCTGGGAAGGGAATGAAGAATGGGTGTAATATGTTCATATTTCTGTACTCTCATCAGGATCCTAGCTGCAGAATTCTGGATATATTGGAGTCTCTGTGGACTCTGGCTAGAGATCCCAACTAATGAGGACCTGCCCCCAAGACAAGAATTGAAAGGCCGCCCCCCTCATTTACATCATGAGGTGGAAATGTAAAATGGAGACAAAGAAATGTAAAAAGGAGACACAGTATGAAATAAATACTCTTGGACAAATAACTAGAGGATTCAAGATTGGAAATAATAAGGACGTAAATATGACTGTAAATAAAAATAAGTGTCAATAAATAAATAAAAAAAAATTCAGATGAAAATAAAATGTAGAAATAAATAATATTGGAGATAAGAAAATGTAAAAGGAAAATAATACAGAAATAAATACAGGCATAAAAAGAAATGTTATAAATCACCAAAACTAAACTGAAATGACATGGAAAAGTAAATAAATTAAATTAAATTAAAACATTTAAAAATAACAAAAGAAAAATACATTTATGTTGTGTTTTATAGGGTTTTTAATGTAACTATTTTTACTTTTTTGTATAATTTATTGGCATATCAGTTAGTTTATTGAGACATTTTTTTAAATTTTATTTCTGTATTTATTTAGATTTTTGGCCGTTTTAGTCCTCCATAGTCCAGGAGGCTGCTCAGACATCTCTTTGTAGGAAGGTGCTGAAGTTCTGATGTCAAGGATTTTTGTGTTGATATTAGTTAAATTTGAAGCAGATTTGTCAATAAGGCTTTCTAAGGTGAGAGGATGTAGATACTGCCATAAAAACAGCCTTATTAACAGACACACCCTGATCATAAATCTGCGATTTGGCACAAGCAGCAGAGTTGGTAAAGAAAAAGTCAACAATCCCCCGCCCCCCCTGCTGTGTGTGATTACATAGACAAGTTACTTTAGACTGAAACCTCGCCAAAATTGTTGGAATTCAGCTGTTAGGTGACAGGTTGGGGAGTGAGCATGGATGTTCATATCCCCAAGCAACCTTTTTAAATACCCAGTGTCAAATTACTGCATTACAACAGTAATTCCTCATCCTGCCCTCCAGCCATGTTCATTTGTACTAAGCTGTTAAAATGTGCTCAGCTTTACCAGTTAAAAAAAGTAGACTTTTTAGCAGGGATAAATGTACAAAATGCCATATCCAACTGAAAAAAACTTACAAATACCAATTTCAATGTACAGTGATAAGATAACTTTAACCATTTAACAGCACATTTAGCCATTCATGGCGTACCTTCTCTTTATTAAGTGTTAGAATGCGTTACTAACTCAAGTATTTTTATAGTCAGGTTAGAGAAATACCATCATTCAAAATTCAACTGACTTGCATTGCTTGGGTCATGGAGATTGCCTGTTTTGTAGCCTTTATACGAATAAACATTTGACCTCATGTAATTTTAACAGTGATCATCTAAAAGTCAGATTTTGTGCACCTGGCCAGGTGTTCAGATAAACTTGAATACTTTTATGCATTTCCCAAACAGTTTTTTTTCTACTTTTCTCTCCATATTTAGAGGTTGAACAGGTGCCTGTAAAGACTGACTATTCCGGGAAGAAAAACATAAAAAAAGAAAAGCTAATTCAAAGAAACTTGATAAATGTTTGAATTAAAACAATTAATCACATAGTTTTTTGTTTCTTTTTTTAGGAATGACAAACTCTTTTTATCCCTCCAGCACTTTCTTTGAACAGTAAAATAATATTTGTGATGAACATTTTTACCAAGTTTTCCAACAAAGGCAGACAGCTGCATTATGAACAGGGTTATATTAAACAAGTGTCAAATATTAAATACAGAATCCTAAAATAAACATCTAGAAGCAGGTGTGTTTACCACCAAGTCATTTTAACCAAATTCAAGGAAACCAACTGTCACATTCAGCTAATCTGATTCCAAGCAGCAGGACCGACTGCCTCCTTCCCAAGTTCAGTTCTTTCTTGATTTTATACTTATGCTATAATGCACAAGTCTGCTTCCAGACTCACAGCCTTCACGATCCCCCACAGCTTTCACACCTCCACTCTGTAACCCTGCAGCTCAGTCGTGGACCTAACCAGAGCCTAAGCGCCCTTCACCCTGCCTGGATCTCTACTGAGCACATGGTTCTTTTGCCCTTTATTTCTGCGCCTGCAAGTAATAAAGTAATAAAATTAAGAATTGTGCAACTTGCATGTTTTATTGTGCTCTTAGAAAATTGACACAAATGTTGATTCACTGCTGCAAACCCACAGCTTAATACAGGTGTGGCCAGATTCTTGTTTTTCAGCAGCTGTTCTTTTTTTTTTATTTCTTTATGAATTACGCTGAGATCAAAGGACGTTTCTTAGGAAAAGATGATAGAAGGTGACTTTCTTGACCATTTCACTTTAACCATCTGTTAACTGGTCTAAGCTAACTGGTCACTTTTTGAATACTTGGAGCACAAAAACTTCTGTTTCTCTGTGTTTTACATGTTTTTATATTAACTTCAGTGCACAGAAAGAGAGACAAATATTCAAAGCAGGATCCTGCTGCTCTGGCAGCCCTTTCTCTAATGGTTAAGTAAATTTTATGTATAAATCAATGTCCTTTACACTCATGGTCTTATTAAACGAGTTCACACAATCCTCTTAAAGCCCAACAGCATCAGGTAATTTACTTAGAATGTAAATCTGGCATCAAGGAAGCTTCTGATGTCAGACAGGTGGAAACCAAAAACACATTCCTCAGAAAACGATGAGGAGACATGAACTGAACTGAGAACAAGTCATTGTTCAAAGAACATCTTCAGAAAACCTGAGAACTAATGCTCAAAACCATTTTCAAAGATAATAAGCTCCTTGGATGTAAAATATAAAGAAATAATGGTGGTAGATACTTCTTTCTTTTCACTCCTGTTCTTTTATCTGTTTATAATGGTTTGGTATTTATGTGGCTATTATTGTTTAACGTCATGCTGTGACAGTGCTGTTGCTATTAAGTCATATTATGTATTTTGCATTAGATCTACAACTGCTGCACTGCACTGACATTTAATCTAACAGAATTAGTCATTTAGGATTCCTGGGTTTTGCATTTCTGGGGTGTTTTCTAAGAATCTTTTTATATTTTGTGTGCGACTTGGCAAAGTTACAAATTGGAGGCACTAGAAAATCATTTTATGCTTTAATATTGTCCTAAAATATTATGCAAATGCAGAAAGAACAATTTGTTGTACTTATGCTTGTGATTACCTGTCTTAAATTAAACAGTGAAAATGACATTAGTCGTGGAAAAAGACAAATAAGACTTAGATTGTTATGTGGTTTCCAGAAGTATATTTAACTTGTACAAAACCAAAGCACGCTATGTGTTTGTACACGTGGATAAAGGCAAGGCAAGTTTATTTATACAGCACATTTCACACAAGGCAACCCGATATTCTGTACATATACAAAAAAACAAGAGAATTCCTACAGTGACTTACATATAGACATTAATAGGAAATACATCATCAACACCACCATTATCATTGTTGCCATCCTCATCATCATCACATCTTTATCAATTCAGAAAATCTATTCAAAAAGAAAAAAACAAAACTCAATTTAAAATAAATACTGTGTTAAATAAAAGAGTTTTCAGTTTACAGATATGATTTAAAAGAACTCAGGATGGGATCAGTGTTCAGGTTTTCTGGTGGTTTGTTCCAGAAATTAGGATTATAAAAACTAAATGCAGATTGACGGTTCATACGGTGTCAGCAGATCAGATACTTATTTTGGACCAGAACCATTTTTTATTCTGTTCTAATTCTAGAGATATTCTTCAGGTAAAAGGCTGAATTTGTTACTGTTTTAACATGGATGTTAAAATTCAGCTCGTGACATTAAGATTTCTGGTTTGATCTGTTGACTGTAGCTGGACATTAATCTTTGGAGGCTCATCATGGTTTCCAAACACAATGATTTCAGTTTTATCTTTATTTATTCTGGCATATGCCACAATTCTAGCATGAAGCACAGAGAGTTGGGGCAACTGCTTTTCTGAAAGACACAATTCTTAATATAAAGCAAACACAGTGTGTACGGTGTTACTTTGTCCTTCTCTGTCCGCCCTGCCTCTGATTAATTTACATGCTCTCTCTGATTTCCACACTAAACACTTTTTCGTCTCTTGTCAGGATGGATTTAGACAATATTACATGACTGTATGTTTATTTCTATTCGTCTTTCCTCACCTGTCCTTGTGTTTACCTGCCCTCATCCCTCCCTCTTTCTTCTTTACGCTCTCCATCTCGGCTGAGTGACTCGTTGAGATAGACGTAATGAGACAGGTCCATACAGGGAGTGAGATGGAGGCAGGGCCATGAAGTAGTGCAGCCTTAAACAAGGTGAAAAATAATCAGGTGATGGTGGACTGCAGCTCTCTGAGGGCTTTCTGCAGCTACAGGCGCAGCAGCCACACAACAATACATCACCTTCTCCTCAGAAATGACTATTTTACCTTCAGCTAGCTCTTGTTAGATCTGTCACACTTCAGATTTGTTTTTCTTTCTTCTTGATTTTCTTCCAATATGTTGATTATTTGTTTATTTTCTGATACTCATTTTACATTTTAGTCTTTCACCTTTGTAAAAGTGTACATCTGAATGTTTAAAACACCCTCTTTTTAGATTTTTGCTATTGTTTCTACTGTACGGTGACAAAAACAATTATTAAAAATAAATGGCTGGATGAATTTATCCCTTTAAAGCCCAACGCAAAAAAACATGGGGAGAAAAGTCTGACGTCTTCATTTGGCCTTTTAACAAAACATAAATAAAGATAATAATGACCAAAAATATTTTTTTGTATATTTACAATTATTATCATGTGATATGTCAGTTATTGTGCACGATTGTGTTATTATATTATCCACCAGGTGGCAGAAGACAAGTATTAGGTTGGGTAGAACAGGGTTTTGAGCAAAGGTTTTACCATAAAATGATGCAAAAGGTCTCAGAAATTGTATGTATCAAATATGATGCATACAGTATTATAGGGTTAACTGCATCTGAACCATGTTTAAAGAATTCATACACACGTTTTTCTAACAAGGACAAACAGTTGCTTTTTAATAAAGTTTTTTCTCCTATATCAATTCAACTAATAGCACATATTTTCCAGTTTAGCCTTGGGCAAGCTTCTAGGGAGATGCCCATCTGTGCTGAATGTGGTAACAGGAGAAATATCTTGCCACAGCAAACAGATAAATAGCTCCATTGGGATGTGGATCAGTCCTTAAGTTTAGAGTGGTTTAAAGAAAAAAAAGACATACATGTGGAACTTACAATTTAGACACTATTCAATGTAGCAAAACAATGCACTTGGAGACAGTTTTTAACACTCAATTTAGGTATGATTTCCTTTGTAAATGAAATTACAATTCTATAAATGTAGCATTAGCTATTTTTAGTAAAACAAGAGACAAGGGATTTACAAGTGTTTTTGTTGTTTCTTAGCACAACAGCAAATCCACCAGACAGATTTTGTTTGTTCTTCTCTAGTTCTGGCTCTCATTTATTTGTTGTAAAACTTTCTAGCTGGCATTGTTTTTTTACACAACTCAAACACACAGACCTCATCAACTCGCCATAACTGTCATGCTTAACCACAGTTTGAAGTTATAACAGTCAACTGGGTAACATATGCTGCAGCTACGTACGACCTCTCTGAACTGTAGCTAAGTTGTGTTTGGAAAAAGGAAAAGCCTTCAATATTGCTGTCTTTAAGATAATAATTTTGCCTGACTAAACAATGAAAATTCAATTATAAATCAAAGTGTCCAATCAGAGGACAGATGGTTCAGTCAACTTCAACTCTGATGCAGGTTCTGCAGAGTTTGAAAAATAAAGGGGAAATGTTCAGTAACGAAGACACCTAATTTTTACATTTTTTCACCAGTTGTCACAATTTCCTGAGGTCTTAAAGAAATGTTTTGGTCATAAAACCACAGAAGCATATTGAAGCATATGGTGGTAAAGCTAGCTCCCATGTCACTGTCACTGTTAGCGAACACTATGAGGTGACGTAAAGGACAGAAAGTACTGCTGTTACAGATTCAAATGGGTAAAGGGTGTCTTATGTGTGCATGTGTGTGGGTGTGTGGTGTATAGGGGGGTGTTGTAGTATATATTTGTGTAATTTCATTAGTTTATATGCGAGACATTGCCTGTGTGTGTATGTGAGAGTTGATTTTATGTGTATGTGCGAGTGATTTCAGTAGTGTAAGCATGATATCAGAGGTGTGTGTCAGAGTTAAAAATGCGTTCTGTCCTATACAGCACCTTATAGGGTGCACTTTAGCAACAGCCGGTTGGTATTGATCCTTTTGTCTGCAAAATCTCATCAAGAATCATGCAATTCAGTAGAGCTGGCTGCTAAAACAATGTATCACAGATAGGACGGCTGGAGTCCCACAGCCTACAGTTAAAAATCATGCTGTAATTCAGTCAAATATTGGCATAATAAACCCTGGGCTTTGCTATCCACTAATTTCTTTGTGTTTTGCTGTAAAGAACTTTTATTTAAATGGGCTACTTACAACAGAAAGGAGGTACACTATATAACAGATTGGAAATCAGAGTTTTTGTTTCTCTACTTGGTAAATAAATAAAAAATTTAAAATGAAAGATTTAGACATACGCAAACAAAATACAATGATTCATCTTTTAGTTTGTTTGTTTGTTTGTTTGTTTTAGAGTTTTGGAGTCAGCAGTGACGTCCTAATACATGTTTCCAGGTTCAGAATATAAATGTCAACATAGGAACAATATTATTTCTATGTGGTGACCAAGCGGCAACCTCTGCCTGTAAAATGTGAAGCTGATGTGAAGTGCAACAAATTTGCAGTTCACCCCTCATCTGCTAGGGGCTGGCTCCAAAACAGAGCAAATCCCCATAGACTCCCATGTTAAAAAGACCAACTTTACAGCAGAAATAAACAAGTTTAAAGCCTGGTACAAAAATCCATTTTAGGATTAACAGGTCAAGATTACCTTCATGACAACTGTGAGGGGGACAAATTTGTTTCTAACTCATCTGTTTGGATGTTATTTAATCTTGAAATTCAGCATAATTAGGGCGTGTCCTTTTGATTGACAGGTTTCCAATATCCTCGGAAAGAATAGAGGGTACAAACACAGTTTTTAGCTGGCTAACAGTGTGCCTTAGCTTTAGCCCACCTACCTCCGTTAGCTGGTTAGCTATCATTTCTTGGGGTTAGCTCAGTTAGCATTTAGCTACAGGCAACTCTGAGTTTGATGTTGTCAATCATCCACCCCCACCTTCACAGTCCCCCTTTCAGCTTGACCTCTTTGGATTTTCTGGGACTAGCGACACCTGTGATGCTGCCAAGATGGCGATGGTGGGAACGCCCAATGAGCTTCACTTTTGTTCTTCAGAAACATACGTGTGACGTCATGGAGGCTCCGTTCATCTTCTATATACAGTCTGTGGGTTAAATACTGAAAAAGGCAGCTAATACTGGCCTATTAGCTGCTGGTCTATCATTACTTCTTAGAATATTTTTCTAAGATGTTACAATTCAATGTGCTTGCAATAAGATGTTTTTTTTTCAACTTCCTGAAAGTTCCCCCAAGCTTCCATCTCTGAATGCTGTTTGCACTTTTGGTCAGCAACAGCAAAAATATTTGGATTTGTTCAGTAAACATTACAGAAGACAGTTAAATGAAAGAGGCCCAGAAAGATGGCGAGTAAAAATGTTTCAGATGTCTGCGTTGGCATTAGGTGCATGAATGCATATTTTTGTCTTTGTTTTGTGAATGAATTGTTGCTGCCTTAAGCTACCATCATACCCCCTCAGGCAGGTTTCCAAGAAATCAGCCAGTCTGCCACTTTAGCCAAATCCTCTCGTTTTCTGGAGAAACCCCCAGAAGAGAGCACTCACTGTTCCAAAACAATTACAGTTCATTCAAGCCGTTTAAAGTCATGATGGGTGCAAAGCTAAGTGAGACGCGTCCAAGATTAACAATTAAATGAGCAGAAAACATCATGTCAGTTTAGACATTTCAGTGATGCGACTAAAGCCAGCATTGTGTAATGTCAGCTGTATTTTAGTATGATATCAATCATGAAGGAAGTTGTTGACATGCATCCATCATGACAAATGTCAATTGTAGGTAACTATTTTTACATTTTCCAGCATTTTCTGCTGTGTTGTAAGATATTATGCAGTACAGTAAGCATCTGGTCTCAGTTTCCTTCCTGTAAGAAGGAATTGAGCATTGTGGTCAGCTTTGATCTTTACCACGCTGCTGTACACCACTCCAGTGTAAACAATAAAGATAATCCCAACCAATTCCTTCTTTTGCATGTCCCACTGCGACAGTGGTGTTTTTTTTCCGAACACATGCTATAATCAAGGTTGCAGAGGTTGAATTGATTCACTCGTCCACCTCTGCTAAAACCATTTATTAAAACATCAAATACTCTGCCCTGGTGGATGTGTGCCCAGTGATTACCTTTTGCAAATCAATTAAGCTACAGAGTAATTGATTGGATTCAAGTCCGCAGTTCCTGGATCTTTGTGTTTTTGGTGCAAGTGAAGGTCAGCATGTTTGTGCCAGCTTTTCTTTAGTACCCTGTCTTTCTATTATAAGAAGTAGAGTTAATGTGAAGGGTGGAATCAATAGTGAGTGGATTCAGTTCATGGTTTGGGGTTCTTTCTGTGGGTAAAGAAAAAAAGTTCAGAGGTTGTTATTCAGCAGTCTCACGTTCATTTTGGCTGAATACTTATGCACAGTATGACATCAGTTATGATTTTGCTATCAAAGGCTGAAATTATGTGATGAAAAACAATATCTTGATAAGAGAAAATATATAATTTAAAGTCTAAGGTCTGTACTCTAATACTGATTTTAGAAGTTAGATTTGATGTTTTTTTTTTAATAAATTCAATGTCATTGTAAATTCATGTGCTGGCTTCATCCTACAACCACTAATGGGAACTTGTGGTCAGTGGCCTCAATCAAGTGGGGAAAATTCAAAGCAGTCACTTTTGTCTGGTTGATTGGATTCAGCGAATATAATCAACAGATGTTGCAGACAAACTGATTTACAACTGAATTCTATGTAGCATTAAAGATTCAAACATCAATGCAATTAAGGTGCTTTATGTTCAACTGGGTGAGCACTGGCATGTGAAGGCAGCTCCATGTTCATGGCCACACCCTCCGAAACCTTCGCCGAGGTACCAGAAGAGGCAGGTTTTCCAAGAAGGTAATTATTCATTAAATTAGAGTGGAAACAAGGTTCTGGTGGTTGTGTACTGATGAATTACAGTGGCCTGTAATTTGCTTGGTAATTAAAGATTTGAGCTCCTTGCTGTGCTGCGAGCATAAATCACATTTGTGGAGATGTCGGATAAAATCTGAGAAATCCTTCACCTCATTACAGCTAAACTGTGTGTATTTGATCTTAAACTAATGTTAAAGACTTTTCTATAACCCATCATGGTTTACATGTAAGGTATTCTTACATGCAGTACAGTTAGTGACACTGGTAGAAGCATTCATGTGTTTTCATACTCTAAGAACTGAATTAGGTGACCTGAAATTGAATCAGGTGATTAAATAGAAATTTCTGTAGGACACAGAATCTGCCCTCTGTATTTCTCTTTGCTCTTTTGTTGTGTTCTTTGGCTCTGACAGGCCCATGTAAAAATCTGGAGTTGAAAACATTTGCTTTTTCAAGGTACAGTTTGGATCAAAATGCAATATCAGTGACAGAAAAAAGATATAGAAAATAAAAAAAAACTGTGTTTCTATCGGTGTCTAAATATTTTACTAAAATAACTCTTCTTTTATTCTTATTTCTGTACTTCATCTTTACCACTAGATGTCAGTAATTCCTACATACTGTACCTTTAAAGTCTAATGCCAGTGTAATAATAATAACTATAATAACTTACATTTTTTAACATGCAAGAAAAGATGTATTTTCAGCTTTAATGTTTGATCAACATTTCACCTAAAAAACTTAACTTTCAATGTAGGGCACAGATTGGTTTGAGCACAGATCAAATTTGGCCATGCTTGGGTTTTGGTAGAAGTAAGTCTAGTTTTTATCCATTGCTAAGTGTCTATGGATAATTATTATTTATTTATAAAATCATTCATGTAAAACAGTACCAGCTGAGCACCACTGGTGAAGTTTCACAACAAATAACTTTAATATCTCTTTAATAGGGAGCCTATTCAAGCACCCAAATCTCTAGCACCAGGTACTTGGCAAGAGGCAAGGTAAACCTTGGAAAGGTCGCCAGTCAATCCACCTAGGGAGCGACTAATTAACTGAAGATGCATGGCTTTAAAGACAACCCACACATACACAGGGAGAACATGCAAACTCTACTAAGAAAGGCCCCTGTTGTAAAACTCCAGCTGTTCGTAATGCAGCTGTGCATCTTTGTGTCTTATTGAAATGAGAATATCGGATCCAACTCCAAACCAACTTTATTTATAAAGCACTTTAAAACAACCACAGGGGATCAAAGTGCTGTACAGAAAAATAAAAGTGCAGAGAATAAAATAAGTCAAAACAATAAAATCAAATAAATAAGACAAGTTTTTTAAAAAAAAGAAAATGGCAGCTTCTCAAAAGTGTGAAAAAGCCAAGGAGACCAGGTGACTAGACCTACCTGAGCATATACCTACGTTTATGTCAAGTAAGTGTGTATCTGCAGGACATCTCCTTGTTTTTAGGAATTTCATACATGATCTCGCTGCTGCAGTTAATCCAGAAATCACACTCAACGTGGGTGAATCACTTAGAAAATAAAAACAATGAAGTGGCTCAGCCAGCTCTTAGTAAATATAAATCCCACTAAAAAAAAAAAAAAAAACAGCACTGATAAGTTTCAATGCCCAAATCAATTAAATCCTAACAATGTTAGCATTTTATAAATATGAGGAGGTGTTTCAAACTGGTTGCACTGCTCGTGTTGCAGTTAGTTTCTACTGTGTTTGCATCTTTGCAGCTAACCTTTCTGCTCTCTGACTGTTAAATTTACATTTAACCACAGCGTTTGTCTAATTATCACATCATTTCCATTAAAACTGGTTCATCTGAAAAACACAGTAAACAAAACATCGCTTTAAGCAGAATGCCACCAGTTGTATCAGTTTAGTTTGTTAGCATATTAATGTTCTCTGTGCTGCACTGAAGAGTTCTGCAGATAGATTTTAACGTTTCTAAGCTGATTACTGCTAAAAATATAAATTCTTTCTGCTGATGGTTCACATTCTTTGTTTCTCCAGAGGCCTTTGTGTTATTTGAGTAATGATGTTTTTGCTGCTCTGCAAACAGCTACACAAAGACCAAAGGATCCGGGGTTACATGAAAGCTTAAAGAAAAGAAGCCATGACGAAATGATGGCCAATGCTCAGAACCAAAGCAACCCTTGAATCAGCAAGAGGCCATGTTTAAAACACAATCAGCATGGTCCACCTTTCTCTGCTAAACAAACTCTTATCTTATGACATTAGCGTTGACTTTTTCATATTTTCTTCTGCTCAGACAGTCAATTTTCACTGTTTCTGTCAAACAACATTTTCAGCGCTTGCCATTGTTTAATTAGGAGGAGGTGTGCGCTACATGAGAGCACGCACACTCTGGCTGGATGAAGGAACTCCTCCGCTGGGAGTTCATTCGGTTTGAAAGACGAGCGTGGGTGGAGGAGAGGAGATATGCTTGCCAGAGAAACGTACAGTACTCCACCAACACACTGAGCGCCCCGAGGGAGTCGAGGCAAAGAAATCCTCCTGGATTTTCTCTTTCAGTCTCTTGCTCTTTCGCTTTCGTGCTCTCCCCTTCTCTCTCTCCTTCTCATTTGGTTGTGGTAATTCATCATGGAATATCAAAACCATTCAAGGCTCTTGCACAGAAATGAAGGCTTCAGAGCCTGTGTATAATTGGTTTCCGTGAGGTGCCACCATCCCCATTGAACCGTCTTGAATTTCTGTCCCTTGCAGTGCCAATGTATGTGATAAAGAGACAAGACAAAACCCCTGAAGACATGACACGAGCAACAGGACCGAAAAGGTTGTACTTTTTCAGAACATTTGTGAAATTACAAGCTTTTGATATACTTTTGTCTTTTTTATCTGTTTAAGGAGCATGCATTCATATGGCATCCTTTTGAACACACACCAGTACATGAAAGGACCAGTTCTTTACCAGTAAAGGCATTTGGTTTAGATGCTATTAAGAAATGCTGTGGCTCACCATTTAGAATAGAAATACTTTAATAATCCCTTCAGAGAGCCCTCAGGGAAATTTGGGAATTTTATCTAAGGAAAAGCGAAATTTATCTAACATATCGTTGTAAGACGTTTTCCAGAACTGGATTTTGTACCAAATAGAATTGACTGTAAAGATTTCCAAGCAGAAGATCAGTGTATGAGCAGAACAGATATTTCATACTTACTGTATGTAATTTATACAGTTATTCAGTAATTTTAATTTTTAAAATGCCAGTTGACCCAAATAAGTTACCAATGAGCTATTTTCAGAGAAGCTAAAGTTTTCTAAAATGTAATCAATACTTAAATCTATAATTCCTCATTGTCTTTTAACTTTTATTTAGCAGGAATTAAACAAAAAAAATTTAATTTTTAGTGTCTCCACTAACTAATTTAATTTTATTTTAGAGTTTAATACAAGCACTACATACACATACATTAGAGGAGGAAAAAAGACTTGTTTATAAAATATATATTGATCTGGAAGATTCAACTGTCAGCAGATTAATTGCTGACAAGTGAGGGTGCCAGGATTGGGTATAAAAGGAGCATTTACCAAAGGTTCATCAAGGCTAATCATGGATGGCTCATTGCTCACCACTTTTCTTATAAGAAAATCATGAACAGTTTCAACCATTGTAAAATTCTGATATGTAAAAACCTTCATGTCACCAGATTAATATCACCACATGGGCTCAGGAGTCTTTGGTAAACCATTGTCTCTCAACAAAGTTTGCAGCTGCATCTAAAAATGTAACTTGAAACTGCAATAATTATACAAAAAAAAAAAAAAAAAAAAGCCTTTTAAAAAGTGTGTAGAAACATTCACCTCCCCTTACAAACTTATTTCTTCTCCAGTTCTACTTTCAAACTTTAAAAAAGATTTTGGCATTCATGTAAAATCTTCATTAACATCCAATAATAAAATTCTAGTAATGTTGTTTTCAGATTTTAAAAATAACTTTTGACCATTTACAAAGCATGTTGATATCTTAAAAAAATATCATATTGCAGACCATGTCATAATGTTATAATTTCCCCCAGGGGGAAAATTAAATTTTTTTTAATTCATTTAATATATTCAAGAACAAGTCACAGTCACAACGGATATAATTCTAGGCAAAGCAAGTTTATTTGTATAGCACATTTTACATAAAACATTAAAAGCATTACAGCGGGGTGCCGAGGAAGCATTAAAAAGTACTTAAAAGTTTAAAAAGAAAGAAAAGACATTTTAAAAAGTGAGGAAACATCTAAATGCGAACAAGATAAAAGGCAAGAAAAAAACTTACAGTTTAAGTGATTAACTGCTGTTTTGATAAAAGACAGCAGCAAATAAAAATGTTTTTAATTTAAAACAACTGAGAGTTTCAGCAGACCTGCAGTTTTCTGGGAGTTTGTACCAAATGTGAGGAGCATGAAAGCTGAATGCTGGAAACAGAAAGAAGACTTGACACTGTTGACTTAAAAGATCTGGTTGGTTCTTAACGAACCAGAAGATCCTGAATGTATCCATGACTACTCCCAGATTTCTGGCTTGTTTGTTGGTTTTTAACACCAACGATCGAGGTCAAGTACTGACATAAATCTTTTTCTTTGACTCTAAAAACTATTGTTTCAAATTTCTCTTCATTTAACTGGAGGAGGTTCTGGTTCTATCTTTAATACTTGTTTTCCCAACACCATTGGTGTGTTTAACTGGACACATTCTCATTTAAACCTTATTAGATTCGGTCCTGAATGTGGGCTTTAATAATTCAACTGTACCTTTTTAATATAATGATTTGTTTTTGGTTTTGTATTGTTTTTCTAGAAAATCAAGTTTATGTCCTGGTCACCTGGTTAAAGCATCACTGGCCAACTATCAGACTCACCTGAACGTTTCATTTCATCAGATGGAAACATTTGCACCACCGTCAGCGCACTGCATCTTAAATGGATGCAAGGTAGTCATTTGCTTTACATACTGTAGAAGGTACAGTGGGCTATGTAATTAATATTTATTCTATGATGTACCACTTTACCATTTAGCAATTACACCACAAGGATGTGCATGCCTTATGCAGGCATGTACATATATATAGATATTTTTATAGACACATCTGTGCATGATTGGCCTGCCCGCAGTACAAATATTTCCAATTGCAAATTAATTGGACACCAAAAAGAGAAGAACCACATAACAAGCACAGACTCAAATTCAACATAAATTTACACAGATACTATCGACATTTCCAAAACAATTAAAAGGTATGATTCAAGGGTAAACATGCTGCTTGTTGTTGTTGTTGTTTTGGGTCATTCTGCTGAAGTGAAATAGTAGATTTGTTAAAATTGCCCAAATACAATCCAAATGGTCAGTAAAAGCAACCAAAGCTATATTTACTCAGTTTAAATGTTATTCAATTAGTTGTAGAAACAGGAACCTCCTTTGTAAGGGCGACTTAGTCAACACCACATGAAAGCTTAAAAATAAAACTTTATTTAAGTTCCTTTGAAGTGCCTATACTGTTGTATAATACATTGTGTTAGGCTGTTGATGTCTTCTTCCACGTTGAACCTCAATAAAGATGGTGTCTGAGCTGAGAGCTTCCTGAGCCTGTGTGATTGCAAAGTGCCAGTGGCTCCAAATACCATCTGTGACATTGGCCAGACAGTTCCTATTGCCTGGCGCAGTCACACAGATCACACACACATCCCCACTGCTGTGACACTTCCAGTCAAGATATGACAGTCATCTCCAGCCAACAACGGGACCGGTTCCTTCCTCCTTCCAAAGTGCTAAGGAGGGGAAGACCGTGCATGCCCTCTGGTTTTAACAAGGATTTATGCCGAGATAAGAGAGGCTTTCAATTTAACGTGACATCTGCTCCTTCAGACACCATCATCCAGTCTAGGCTAGCAAGCCAACTAAACAATTCATCCTTCTAGACTCCAAGAATCTTTGGCACTCAGTCCCTGGACTCTGCACCCAGCATGATCAAGTGATTATTAGATTAACATCTTGTTCTTCTGTGAAATAAAACACACCCTAAAATGATTTTTGACTAAGTATAATAGTCCAGCATTGTCTAGATTTGGCAATAATGGCAAGCTGACTGCTTGACATGAAGATGAACTCATGTATAGCGATGAATCGTAGGCACTTATTAATCTGGATATTGGTCATTTTCTCAGTATTTTATTAGAACTTTGAAACAGATATGAAAATACAAAGATCTCAAGCTAATCTTTTATTTGGTTTTGCAACTTTTCAAGTGAAATCATGCATCTACATATATGTTTTTTTTTGTTTGTTTCTTTTGTATTGTAAGTAAGTAAAGTAAGTAAGTAAATGTTTATTTATATAGCACCTTTCAAGATAAAATCACAAAGTGCTTAACAATAAGATAAAACACTGAATAACAGTAATACAGAGATAATAAAAACAAATAAAACTAAGTAAAAGCAAATTTAAAAAGATGTGTTTTTAGCTGCTTTTTAAAAGAGGTCATGGAGTCCACAGATCTCAGGCCTAGAGGAAGGGAGTTCCAGAGGACAGGGGCCACTGCTGCAAAGGCTCTGTCACCCTTAGTTCTCAGCCGTGTTGGTTTAACAACCAGCAGATCTAGATGACTCGATCTCAGGGACCTGCTGGGCACGTAGAGCTGTAGGAGATCCCTGATGTATTCAGGTGCCTCGTCATGTAGGGCTTGATAGGTAAACACCAGAATTTTAAAATGCACCCTGTAATAGATGGGCAGCCAGTGCAGCTGGATTAGTAGAGGAGTGACATGGGTGAATTTGGGGGATTTAGTTATCAGCCTTGCAGCAGCTTTCTGAACCAACTAGAAATAATTGATACAATATACAACAGTGCATACAAACCCATATCATGTATATCAGTATCAACACTTTCCAACACTTAGAATATAGAATATCAAATAGAATATTGTTTTTATGTTGACATTTTGAGTATTATATCTCATGAATAATAAAACTGCTACTTTAGAAACCTACGTTGTTTACATGTAATAATGGCAACCAGTAAAACAGTCCTATGTAAATGTATTTTAGCTGAAGCTAAATTAATTTTCCAACTCTACCAAAGACATGTTTTTGTGTAAACCTAATCATGAAGTAAGAAACATGTTTTAGTGAAACAAATATGGATGTTTATTGGGACAATTTTGAACAGTTATAAGCCAGGACCATGGAAATCAGGGCAATGTTAACTATCAATAGTGGAGCTTTGTCATGTCTGCACAATCTAATCCAAAAAAAAAAAAAAAAAAAAAAAAAAAAAAAAAAGCTTTTAACCCTTTAGGTGCCAAAGTCACAAAGTTGCAACAAGCGTCAGGCCATATATAGCTGACCCTGACATGTTCTGGAGACATGATGTCAGTTGTGGTGCTGATCAAATGCATATGATTAATTTATCTTCAATCGTGTAATCACCACTATAAAAGCAAAGGTTTTGGCAGTGTGCTAGTTTGGAACATACAGCTGTGTGTTAACACGATGCTGAGGAGGAAAGACGTCACCAGAGATCTTAGATAACTAAATTTTGCTGCCCATCTAGGAAGGGTTATAAGGCCATTTCCAAACAATCTGGAGTCCATCCTTCTATAATGATAAAGATTATCCACTAGTGAAAAACATTCATGTTAGCTGTAAATGGACATTTCAGCAGTTTTTACACCAAGGTCAACAATTAAATGCTTCAGAGATTTTGCAAATATCTTCTGCAAGCATATTTTTTTAATCATATTTTATCATGACAATATTTTTTAACCTGGTTGAAATTTTTATTGTGATTATATTTTATGTGTGGACTTTCATTTTGCAAATGCGTCTGTTTTTGACTGAAGAAAGAAAGAATTATCCCAAGCACAGCAGCAAACCTACAACAGAAAGGCTGAAATAAAAAAAATGTTTTGCAATGACCCACTCAAAGAATAGACCTCAGCCTGATTACAATACTGAGGTGGGACTTTAAAATATTTCTACACAAACCCAATAAATTGCAGCAACAATATAAATTAAAATAACCTAAAATTCCTCCAATGATGCGAGACTCATAATGTTTTAGAAAAAAAAGTATTACTTTGAGGTATTGCTGCTAAATGTGGTTATTGAAATCATTAGATGTGCTAAGTTTTTCACATGTTGCTTGGCTTGGTTTTTTGTTAAATAATTGCAAAATTTAATATAATGTGGTGTTTATCTGAGGTTGTAGACGTTTAAGACCTGGTAATAATGAGACTTTTTTTTTCATTATTATTTCCTCATTCATGAAACCCTGAAATTATAAAGGATGCACTTTCTATTTCACATAACTATTGTTTAGGTGGCACAGCTGCTAAAGAGGGCAGCAAAGAAGGAAGCGCGCTATAGAACTGATAATTTTTACATCTAGGGTAGGACATATCTTACTGAATTTACTTTTGACAACACAGAGATTGCAAAACACAAGGAGACATGTACAGAAAACCAGTTTGGCATTCTGTCTTCAGCTGAACTGCTGCTGTGTGCCGTGGTATTCGTTATTTGGGTGATGCCTACAGGTACTTACTATGCAACACTCCCAACAAGAGCATGTTTCTCTCATTAGGAAGCTGCTTTCATGGCTCAGTGGAAATGAGTGGTCATTAATGCATCGCCCTTGCAGCCTGGTGTCCACTTTAGTGCCATTGCTCACCAAGGTCTCGTTCTGCAAAACAAGCTGTCTGCTGGAGAGAAGGGATCACTAGTGAAGAGCTGTGAATATGATAGTCCCATGGCTTTACACGCACATGAAAACAAAGTGAACAAAGGTTTACTAAGAAGGGGTCAGGATTTACTGTCATTGCCCCATATGCTGATTTGAGCAGCAGGGGATGTATTCATTAGCAACCCTTTTATCTAACTCCTCAAACACTGTTAATGAGGGGCTGTCATGTTACGCAGTATAAATAATAGCAAACATGGTCTCACTGGAGTGCATATTCATGCTGACAATGGTGCAGCTCTTCAAATTAATTGTGTGTAATTCCTGAACATTGTATGTGGATCTAAGTATGACCTCGTTTCCAAAAGAGTTAACGCACTGTGTAAAGTATAATTAGAAACAAAATGCATTGATCTCCAAATAATTTAATTCTTAAATTTAATTGGAAGCAGTATAAAGGCATATCAGTTTTTAATTGGATGCCGACCCTGCTACATTTTTAAAATTTTGGAACATTTTGGAGCATTTTTACCAGTGTGTTGCATAATTATCTTCTTTTAATAACAACCTGTAAGTGTTTGGGAATGCAGAAGTCTGCTGTCAAAGGGAAAATGTTTTCCCATTCTTGCTCAAAGGCCCAAATTTCAGTGGCTGACAGATCTGGACCACAGACAGGCCAGTTATACATAATGTAAAAAAAAAAAAAAAATAATAAATTAAATCAATTGTAATGTGATACAGTATTGTCTTGCTAAAATGAATTAAGCTTTCCCTAAAGAATTCAATTCCATTGTCCAAAAACCTCTAAAAAATAGTAGTGCTGTTACAGATGTGTAAATTAACCAAGCCATGCACACTAATTCACTCCCAAATGGGTGGCATCAGTTGAAATATGTGGTCCAATATTGTCTTGCTGAAATAAGCAAAGCTTACCCTAATAATTTCTTCATGTGAGAGCATACATTGTGCAAATATGTGATAGTACGACAGCAGAAATATAAATTATCAAAGCCAAGCACACTAAGGCTAGGTTCACACTGCAGGGCATAATGCTCAATTCGGATTTTTTTTGTGAAATCCAATTTTTTTGAGAGTCCGTTCACATTTCCAATCAAATGCGACTTGTATGTGATGTCCTGTATGAACCTTATGTGCACCGAAAGTGTCCCACAGTCGTAGAGGACACGACGACGTGACAGTGAGTGTGCGTGTGACGTCTCCGTGTTTGCGGAAGTAAACATGGACGGTAACAGCGGAGCTTATGTTGCAATTTTTAATTTATTATCCAACCGTAGCCAGCACATGTGAGCGCCTTTACAGATAAGAGTTTATAAACAATGATGTGTATGACGCGTAGGTCGGATTAATGCAACCTGGCCGTTCAGACTGAAGTCGCATGGCAAAAGATCAGATACGTATGAGATTTAGGACCACATATCCCAATGGACCTGGGTCGCATTTGAAAAAATCGGATCTGTGTCGTTCAGGCTGTCATGAAAACATCAGATACGGTCGCATAGGGGTCAAAAAATCAGATTTGGGTCACTTCAGCCTGCAGTGTGAACCTAGCCTAATTTATCCCTGCTGGATGTCAGAGGCCTTTAAAGAAGCTAGATTGTTGCTCTGTAGCCTGGAAAACACTGCATCCATTATTCCCCAAAATTCAGCAAATCATAATTAACTGCAAGTTCAGAGAAGCACTTATACATCTTCTATATGTATGTTTAGTCAGGACTACATCTTCAAAAAGATGATTACCTGAAACTACAATAGTTTCTGTTTAATGGTATAAGTCTGTCTTCAGAGCTCCCCGGATCAAGTATTATTTAGTTGTAGCATCCAAGACTTCCCAGGCTACAAAACAGAGCAGTGTTAATTACAGTGATGACATTAATTCAGACAAAAGTTTTCAACACTTGTGATGACAAAAGCTAAAATTCTTTTTAAATTTTACATATAATTTCTAGAGCAGTTTGATTCATTTCTTCTACTATACATGCTGGCTTCGTTTCCAGGTTTGCTGAAATGTGCTATACAAATAAACTGCCTTGCCTTCTCTTTTCTCCCTTACTCACAGAAATATCTTCTCATTTGTCAATCTCATCAGCGCTGGTCGATCAATTTACTGACTGTGTTAGAAAGATGAGTCTTCAAAAAATGTGAAAAGTTGGCTATAGAGCTACTCTGAATTTTCCCTTCTGGACCAATAATCTATCAAGCGAGAAAACTGTTAACCCTCTACTTCTTTGTGTAAATAATGCTGCTAAGGTACTGAAATATAATGTTTCCTATTTCCTGAGTTTAGCACTGTGAATATTATAATAGTCTTTCAAATGAATGCTATAAATTTATGCTTTGTAATATTTTTACAAGATTTCCATAGTGCTTTATTTGCATTTGCCACCACTACATGAAATGTTTCGTTATCCATAGAGTGGTGTTTGAGCTGGTTTACCCATGCAAACTGTCTTCTAACTATAAGATGGACCTTAGCTACAATCAAGGCATGAAAAGGCAGCACTAAATAAATTGGTTAGGTCAGAATTCTGAGCTGTAGCATTGATGATGCATGTAGGGGGATGGAGGCCACAATAAACTTGTTGGACAAGCACGCTCCAAAGATTGCCTATTCAAATGTATGGCAACATGTCTTCATACTATAATATCGTCAGTATCACAGATTGTGTCGATATGTTGAGAAAAATATTATGTAGGAAAGGACTACCATTTAAAAAAGAAAGGCCAAATAGCAACCCCTGCTGAAACTCTAATTGAAAGAATGAAATAACTTAGTATTTTTTGGCCTGATCTGTTTTAAAAGGCCTGTTTAAATACACATGTTTAATTAAAGTCTTTTTCCAGTAGCATCTTCTTTAGCAAACAACACAGTGCTTCATCCTTCAGTGTTGTTGCTCAGTATTTCTGTTGCATAATTTTCATTATAGAAAATCTCACATACTTGGTTTAATTCTCAGTTATTCATCTTTTGCGATGTAGGGGTCAGTGATCAGGGACACATTGAGCTGAAGTACTAGAAAGTTCTTCTTTTTTTAAAAGAAATGACCAAATAAAAAGAGAAAAAAATTTTAATCGAAAACTAGCAGAATATGAACGTAAAATGCATTAATCCTGACATCAAAATTTCCAACACCTACTGAGAACAGCTCTTTCAACCTGAAATTACCACTCACTTAAGCTTGATTTGCAGTTTCTAATTGGTACCTACATGTATTTGTTCAAAAGTCATTCATAATATTTATCTTTCACTCATACTGGAAATGTCAGTCCTTTACATGAATGAGTCATTAGTCTTTTTTTCCACTTGAGAACACTAAACCTTTGCTATGTTAACCACAGCAGGAACTTCACCAGCAGTACCTGCTCTCTTGCTCTCTGCAGAAAACCCGCCCTGCGTCTAAATAGAGTTGTAGAAACACGAGAATCCCGGGCTTAAAGAACAAAAGAAGAGGCCAAGTTCAAGTGAGACAGTGAGTCAGTGAGATTAGAGCCGTCAATCCCCTCGTCTTTAGTACCTAGCCAGGCCTCCTTGTGGGATCAACGGCAAAGTTTGAATGGAGGCGAAGGAACTTTTCTAGTCCACCGCCACACTCCGCCGCCCTACCCACTCCCCTCCTATCCCTCAGCACCACTAGGACTAGGGATTGAGAGAGAGGTTTAGGCGGGTTGAGTGGGTGGGTAGGTGGAGCACTGAAGAACTTTCCCTGAACTCGCACTGGCTTTGCGTCTCTTACTTTCATCTCAGGTCACTGTCAGAAGAGGATTTATCTTGTTAAAAGCCGCCTTGAGATGAAACAGGGACCACTGCTGCTGAACGCTAAGGGCCAGGCTCCTGGTGCTGCTTTTTTTCCCTCAGATTGCAAAAAAGTGAAGTTTTTCTTTGCACTAAATGTGGGTCATTTACTTCTGAGATACAGTAACCCCACTGTCTCCACCCAATTAATTAACTTGTGACTGGAAATTCCACAAAGCATTAAACTATAAGGAATATAATGGAGCATGCTGGAAGTAAAAGAAGCTCTGGGAATATCTAATTCCATATTTGATTCTTTGTTACTGAACAAGTAGAATAAGAAAAGCCTCCATAAGGGAATAGAGAATAAACTCTATTGTGATTCTGCAGTCTGGCAGATATAGCAGCCAGTCATTGTGGGGGGAAAATATGTCAGCTGGGCCTTGATGAATACGAAGGCATACCTAGATGACATGCTTGGATCAGTCAGATAAAGACAGATTCAGGAAACAAAGATGCTGCCAAAACTGACAAGAGACACATTTGTTCAGTTCTGATGTGCCACCAGAAAGCTGACAGTTATTGAAATTACTTGCTTTCACAAAAACCCTCTGTTTTCTCTCAAACGTTATTTGGTTTTTGTCAATCTCCTGGCACTATTGTTGTCGCAGGCACAGTTTAATGATAGCAAATTCATCCCAGACGGCAAGATCATAAAATTGTAGCAGCGAAGCGACACAATAGCAAATCAGAGGCTGTTCTCTTTGTGCCTGTCCCTGCTGCACACAGGTAGCTTCTACAACACCGACAGCTCACTCAAATTATCAGCGCCATCCATTTATCTGATTTGTTGTAGTCGACGAAAAGCTCTGCAACATTTAATTTTTCTGCGGCTTTTGGCGGTACTGAACCAATTTTTAACTTCACAATAGATTTAGATTTGTGTGTCAGGGGCATACAATAACCAGACGGTTTTGAAGAAAATGATTTCTATAGACGTTATGTAACAACAGCTGCCTCGCTGCTCATTGTATCGTCTTCTTACTTTTCTTGCAATATCTTACAAGGATGTTATGCAAAGCTGCTCATTTCTCTAAAAGCAAGGCTTAGACAGGATTTTTTTTTATTCTTCAACCAGCACTGATAAAAAAAATTGACTGCAGGATGAAACTTCTATTGATGGTGCTAAATCGTTCACATTTAAGATTATGATTTATTCAGCAAAATGCATTCAATACTTTCCTGTTAGGACTAAATTATAATATAATAAAAAGTGCCCGTGTATGAAGTGTTTGTACTACTTTAATGGGCTTGACGGTCAATACCTGACATGGCCACCCTAATTCTTCAATGCCAGGACATTCTTATACAAGTTTTGTTTTTGTTTGTTTTGTTATCTCTTTAACTAGTTTCCAGGAAGAGTTCTCCAGGCTTCTTAAAGGACTTTCCAAATCTCTTCTTTGGATGTTGCTGGTTTTTGTTCTACTCTCGGTCAAGATTATTCCACATTGCTTTATTAAAGTTGAGGTCCACACTCTAGGGAGGATTCATAATGCCATAAGACCTCTTCCAATTAATTTTAGGCAGTTTATGTGTCTTTTGGCATATTTAGTTTTGTTCCCCTGTTTTTCTTAATAATGGCTTCTTGCCACCCACCTTTCCAAGGAGACCACTGATAATGAAGTTTTATGTCTTTCAGATCGTGTGTCTGGTCTTTCATATTTTTTTCCTCAAGTTTTTTAGACATCATTTTTAGATACTGTTCATCTGTTGTAATTAGATTTTTTGGGGGCCTGAAACTTCATATTTTTCTCTCACTTGTCCAGTTTCCTTAGACACAGTATTTCAGGAACATACTTTGCACCATCCTGGTGTGTCTTATTTTTGACAAATAGTTATTTTGCAGTCGACTTGTTTGTGCAAAAATATCAGTTTTTGTCTGTCAAATTGTTATCTTTGGCATTTTAGTAGATGCAACCAAAGAAATGCAAACAGATTGTCTGTTCTTGTGGCAGGCCACTAGTACCTATGTTATGCTGTCTAACAACTGGGATTTTTAAAGAACATTCAATCTAGTCCCAAAACTCTGGGAGTCTGAAACAGGGTTTCCTCAAGTATTGTGTGCAACCTTCCATCATTCTCTCACTTCTGACTAGTTTCCCCAACCCTTCACATAAAAAAACCCACAGTATAATGCTGCCGTCACCATGCATCACTGTTGGGATGGTGTCCTTCTTCTATATGTTTATAGTCTCCCATGTGCTTTTTGGGGAACTTTTTGGTAAGTATTTATTTTGTTGTTTATTTATTTGTTTGTTTGTTCCATAAAGCTCAGTTCTGTGGAGTAAATGACTTATATTTGTATATATACTGAGATCATGTGACACTTGGATTGCACACAGGCGGAGCTTATTTAACTAATTATGTGGCTTTTTAAGGTATTTCTGGAGGTGAATACATACAGCTCATTTAGCTCCTCACTTCAAGGCACAATACATAATGGTCTGTTTCTACCAATATAGTGTACATCATCTTTTCATTACTTTTTATGTGTTTTGTGAGGAAATGTTTGAAATGGTAAATGGACTTGTATTTATATGGCACTTTTCCAGTCAGTTTGACCCCTCAAAGCACTTTACATTACATGTCGCATTCACCTATTCACACACACATTCATACCTCAATAGGCACATCGGAAGACAACACGGGGTTGAGTGTCTTGCCAAGGACACTTCAACATGTAGTCAGAAGCTTGAAATCAATCCACCTACCTTCCGGTTGGAAGACGACTGCTCTTCCTCCTGAGGTACAGCCGCCAGTAATGAGAGGTTAAAATGCCTAAACAAGTGGGCAGTGCAAACAAAGTATACCACATGCTTGGAAGAAGAGGATGGGGTAAGTAGTTCAGTTTGTTGCAATTATTAACTTTACCAGTAGATGTCCCTAAAACATCCCTTTTCAGATGGGTAAGGCAGTTTTGTTTATGGTAAATATTGGGCATCTCCATTGCTCAGATGTCAGTCTGTGTTCTTTTCTGTATTGTGCATGTACTGTTTTAAATCTGACACTTTGTAATGTAGTATTCATGAACTGTAATTTCTTCCTATGATAGACTACAGATGTTCCTTAAAAGATTGTCAATAAGATTGTGACACTTTAGAACTTTTGATGAAGTGTAAAACAAATCTGAGCATATCTGCAACTCCATTGTCTTATTCCATGTGGATCCTGTGGTTGCAGTGATGACAGCAGTGAAAATCAAAAAGTAGAAAAAAGCTGTGTATCTGTGTGAAAGCAGCAGGTGTTGTCACTTTTAAAGAGTGATCATTTTTGGTTTCACCTGCAAAATGTGTGCTTTTCCATGGTGGTTTGTTTCATTATATTTTCTACTTTGCAGTACTCTGTCCTGTTGCAGCAGCAAAAATGGTGCATTTTCAAATGTAAGCCATCACGTCGAGAAGCTAAAAGTTATAGACATGATATGACTCATGTTTGAACTTTAACCTGTGCTGCAAATCTCTGCAGTATTTGAGGTCATAGACTGGTGTGCTTCACAAGGCAGGGTGATGTACTTGCTTTGACACAAAGAAACAGGAAGTTAGGAGCTTTTTGTATGATCAAGATGAATCTCTCCTGTTTCCTTTTTCTTATCCATGTGTAATCCAACACTGCTCCGGGAGGGATGTTTCAAAGAGCTCAGGGGAACGCACAAAACAGGCGTGATCCATCTTGCTGCTAATTAGGGAAGTCTCAGTTTTATTGGCACAAGAAGCAGCGGATAACGTCAGCAATGGTTGGCCTACGTGCTTAGAGATCTGTTCCTCATCAAATTTCCCATAACTGAATATAGCAATAACACCCTTGAGGACAGTATTAATGACATTAATGGATACAATCCTGATGCATTACTGTGGCACCTATAAGAAGAGACAGGAATATTTCTTATGGTGTGTAATCTTTCTTTGGTGAGGTAAAATTACTGCAATTGTTATTAAACCAGGGTAATGTTTTATCAATTTATATCCAGATTTTTTTTCAGCTGTATTACGACTCAAGTTAAATTAAAGCTTTAATGAATTGGTAATTGTTTCTATTTCTTCTTCTGAAACACCAGAAACTGCATATAAAAATGGAGATGAGTAATCATAAACAAGTTTAAAGAAGGCATCAATAAAATCTGTTTTTAGTAAATTTTTGTTTCAACCCATGCACTCTTTATAAATCCACATAACTTGTCAGAAATCATTACAATGCATGACGTGAGACTACTAATTTGGGTGTACTAATTTGCAAGATGTCTGATTTGATATATTCATAATTCGCTACCAAAGCTGCAGTTAAATATAACCATTTGTTTTAAATTGAAATTCCATAATTAAAACAGACAAAGCAATACCTTATCTTGTGTTAAAGGTAAGAGGCAATTAATTAAATTATGAATAAGTCTGTTTATTTCTGAATGCATCTGAGTTAGCTGTTGGACATTATCCCCCCAAACATGAAAAAAAATCACAGTTTACCATAAAATCTATTTGGCCCCTGAAGATCTATTAAAGTAGAGCACATTACATGAAGCTACATTTTTATTAATTTTTATTCTATAGATAAAATCAGAAGAAAAGGAAGAAGGCATAGTTCAGCATGGTTTTTAATTTAATCATTTTATCATGATTGATCAAAGTATGCAAAACTTCATAACTTTGTGGACTTAAAGAAATCTTCAAGACATTCTGCCATTTCTAACTTTCTGTGGGAAATCATCACACTTTTAAATGTAGCCGAACTGACTGTAGGTGAATCTTTAAAGAAGCACTATGTAACTTTCTGACCTTAAAAATATTTGTTTCTGACTGACTTTGTTGGCAGTGTGATATTTATTATATATGCATACATTCCTGGAGCTGCTGTTGCCTAGCAGCATCCTGAGGTTGAGAAACTGCATTTTGCAACTTTGGGTTTCATCCTGAAACCACTCAGTGAGTTACGTTTTACGTTGAGTTTCGCTTTTGTAGGGCATCACACGCCAGCAACTGGATATCAACATATTGACTATTTTGGACGTGCACATTGGCTGATTTAGCAAGGATATTATCAGAGGAAGAAAAGAAAAAAAAAAGAGAGAAAGTGGTAGAGCAAGAGATGAGACAAGAGTCATCATCACACTGACTTTTACTGCTTGGAGAGAGCTCAGAATGCAGGTAGGATGCAAGGTAGATGCCAAATTAGCTGTTGTTAGGAAGGCTCATGACTAAGAAAATCTGCCAAAGTTCCATGGTTCTTTCTTAAGTTGCTTGAAAGTCGATTTTGTTAGTTGATGCCTCAAGAGCGTAAAGAGCAAGGTGACAGTCTAGAACAGGGGTCTCCAACTCCATTCCTCATCAGCTACCGCCCTGCAGGTTTTAGATGTTTCCCACTATAACACACCTCTACACAAGCCTGTTAATGACCCAGTGATTTGAGTCAGGTGTGTTGCATCAGGGAAAAATCCAAAACCTGCAGGACAGTAGCTCACCAGGGCTGGAGCTGGAGATCCCTGGTGTAGAAACATTTAAAGCAACTGCAAAAGCAGTTTTATTTGGAACTGAGAACAAAAACCACACACTCTTTTTGAGATTTGGCTTTCATGCTCCCTCAGTAAACAAAAAAGACAAAAAGAAAAGGAATATATTTAAATGAACTGTTTCAAATCTTTTAATCAATTTATTAAGCAATTTATTTAATAATTACCTAAAAGTACACTAAAAATACAAGTGTGGTGGATACTTAATAAAATAACAAGATAAACATTTTACAGTCCTTAGCATAAATTGACCTCCATCTACCCATACTGGCTGAGGCAAGCAATGGATGGATGGATGGATGGATGGATGGATGGATGGATGGATGGGTACTTTGGATCCACTTTTAACAGCTACCACCTTCATTATACCTGGAGAGGCATACTTCTGCAGAACAGGATGCCACTTTTGTCATCCAAAGGCTCAATGAAAGCATCAGAGCATTTTCTATTGATGCAAAGCACGTCTATAAAAAGGTAAATAATAAAAAAAATGCTGCATTCATTAGTTGTGCATATAACATATGCAACGACATGTCACACAGGCTTCTGTGCTGCACAGGGAAAAGAGATGACACGATCAGATCAAACATTTTTTGTATGTTGCTTCTCCATATCAGTTTTTCAACCTATTGTCACGACCTCATGAAAAGCTTTATAAGACTCTAAATCGAGAATCATTCTCACATCTGTACGTCTCTTTCTAATATCCAATATCTGACATGAACTTGTGTTGTGTAAAATGAATAAATGAAACAGAAGTACAAAGCTGCTGATAGCATCAGTGGTTTATAGTGGCTCTGTGTAATGAAATTTCTCTTCCCAGAGAATCGATGAGCTCTATTCCCCTGGTAGACTGTGTAATTACAAAACCCTCATTAGATTATGAAACTATACAGCATATGGTAAGAGGAGGAGATTCCTTTGATGTGCTCTTGTAATGAATGCAACATAAAATATATATTTATAAAAAAAATAAATAAATAAAAAAACTCTTCTCTCACCCAACCTCCCATCTTCCCTGGGTAGGCTGGGTAGCTGTTTATCTCTTATGCTCGGGTCCTCTACCAGAGTCCTGGCAGCGTTGGATATGTATTGTAACACCAGCTTCTATTAGCATAGGTGCAGCCCTTTAAAGCTATCACTATTCAACAGGTCCTACGCAGTATCTTAGCTGTTCCTAGGACTGCACTCTTCTGGATGGAGATGTCTGATGTTTCTCCAGGTATCTGTTGGAGCCACTTCTCCAACATGGGGGACATGGCCCCCAGTGCTCCAATGACCACTGGTAATACTGTTGCCTTCACCTTCCAAGCTTTCCCAGCTCTTCCTTGAGTCCTTAGTATTTCTACAGTTTCTTGTGTTTTTCCTGATATTTCTATAGTTGGGAATGGTTACATTGATCACTATACCTTTCCTTTGCTGCTTATTCATGATCACAATGTTCAGTTGGTTGGCCACCACCATTTTGTCAGTTTGTATCTGGAAGTCCCACAGGATCTTAGCCTTCTCGTTCTCCACCACCTTGGGAGGTGTTTCCCATTGTGACCTAGGGGTCTCCAGTCCATATTTTGCACAGATGTTTTTTGTACACTATGTCAGCTACTTGGTTATGGCGTTCCATGTATTATTTCCCTGCCAGTATTATGCACCCTGCTGTGAGGCGCTGGATTGTTTCAGGGGCTTTTTTTCCACAGCCTGTACCTGGGGTCCTGCCTGGTGTGGTAGATTTGGGCCTCAATTGCACTCAAGGCTTGCTCCTGTGCCACTATGATTAGTGCTTCAATGCTATCCTTCAGTCCAGCCCTCTCTAGCCATTGGTAGGACTTGTTCATCTGCCACTTCAGCTATCTGTTTGTTGTACATCCCATGTACTCCCAGGTTCCATTGCCTAAGGCATTCATTCAGTGCTTCTTCTCTTGGGGCCATCTTCCTGATGTATTCGTGGAGCTTGGATGTTTTATCTTGGATAGTGGTCCTGATGCTCACTAGTCCTCAGCCTCTCTTGTTACGCTTAATGTATAGCCGCTGGACAATGGATTTGTAATGGAACCCTCCATGCATGGTGAACAGCTTCCGTGTTTTAACATTTGTGGTCTGAACTTCCTCCTTTGGCTGAATTATTGTCCCAGAAGGGTACCTGATCACTGGCAGGTCAAAGCTGTTATGTGCCTGGATCTTGTTCTTGCCATTGACCTGACTTCTCAGACTTGCTTTACTCGTTGCAGATATTTGGCTGTGGAAGCTTTCCTTGTGGCTTGTTCATGGTTCCCATTTGCTTGTGGTATGCCAAGGTACTTGTAGCTCTTCTCAATATCTGCTACTCTGCCCTCTGGGAGTGCAGTGCCCTCTGTATGGACTACCTTTCCCTCTCTTTGTTACCAGTCGACCACATTTCTCTATTCCAATGTCCCTGCTGTAGATCCTGGTTGTGGGGATCAATAAGTCAATGTCTCGCTCATGCTTACTGTACAGGTTGATGTCATCCATGTTGAGGAGGTGACTGATGATGGCCCCGTTCCTGAGTTGGTAGCCATAGCCAGTCTTGTTGATTAATTGGCTGAGGGGATTCAGGCCTATGCAGAACAGCAGCAGGGACAGAGCATCTCCTTGGTATTTAGCACATTTGATGGAGAATTGTGCAACTGGCTGGAAGTAGGCCTCAAGGGTAGTCTGCCACAGCCTCAGTGAGTTTGCAATGAAGACTCTTAGAGTGTTGTTGATCTTGTATAGCTTCAGGCATTCCAGGATCCATGTATAAGTCATAGTCATAGGCTTTCTGGTAATCAATCCAGGCAGTCCACAGATTGGTCTGTCTGGTTTTGCAGTCTTGGACAACAGTTCTATCAACCTGGTGTTTTGCTCCTCTGGTACCTTTACCAATGCCTTTGTGTGTCTCTATCAGGTATTGATCCTTGTGCCCACTTATCTCAGCTACTATGATGCCCAACAGGAGCTTCCATGTTGTGGAGAGACAGATTATCGGCCGACAGTTGGATGGGACTGTTCTCTTCTGGAGATCATCCAGTACCTGCTGGGGATGTTTCAGTATCAGGACTGTCCGACCCTTGGTCAGCCATTCAGGGTGGGTCCCATCCCTCAGCAGTCGGGTGGGTCCCATCCCTCAGCAGTTGACTCATTAGTTCCGCTAACCAGGAGGTGTGGATCATGTCCGGGTCAGATGCTGACCAGTTCTTCATACCTGAGATTCTTTGCTGGATATCTGCCACTGTGATGGTAACTGGGCCTTGTTCAGGGAGGGTGCTGTGGTCCAATCTTAGTTTATTTAACCACTGTGCTTCACTATTATTTGATCCCTCCTTCTCCCATATGTTTTTTTTTAGTATTGTTCAGTCTCCAGCCTTGGTGGGTTAGTGTGTGCGGTATTACCCTGCCACTGGGAGTAAACTATAGCTGGGTTAGTGGAGAACAGCCGGTTTATTTTCCTGGTTTCTATTTCTCTTGTGTATCTCCTTAGTTGTGCAGCCAATACTTGGAGTCTTTATATATCTATCTGTCTATCTGTCTATCTATCTATCTATCTATCTATCTATCTATCTATCTATCTATCTATCTATCTATCTATATATATATATATATATATATATACATGCCTAAAAGTGAGAGAGAATTGCCTACCTTTTACTTCATTTCAGTCTCTAGATAGAAATCAAAGCTTTGAAAGCAGGGTTTTCTGTATTTTAGTGCTCATCTACTTCTCCAGTTCCTCTGTTCTGATTCAGATACCAGCCTGGAGTCCGGGATCAACCCTGGAAATATCATACTGTTTTGACACGCCAAGGCCAGCCGTGTCACGGCTTTTTGACTCACAGATATATGTCTATGAAGCTGGAGGATGCCTTTGGCAGGGAAGAATGAAGCCTGATGTTTGAAGAGAGCTGTCGTGAAACATGAGAAAGATGCTTTAGGCGCCACTTGTCTCCTGTTTCACAGGCTCAGTATTTGGAAATGGATAGCAGGCTGGGAAATAGACATTTAGTTGAAGTATTGTATGTTTGACAAGGAGACAAATAATGGCGCAGAACATGGTGCAAAATGAAAACAAAAGTCCATTTTAAAAGCCAAAGAAACAAACATTACTTTAATTAGAAAAAGATTAGAGTTTGGCAAATAACTGCATCTGAGTCTTTTTAGAAAAGAAAACATTTTTTTAACAATTTAAAACTGGAAGGTTATCAGATATGAATTATAAAGTGTTGGAAAGCCTTCAAAGTAACCTGGATCAGTGCCCCTAAAGCAGAGAGTTAAGATTCAAACTGACTCACAGGCCTGTGGCTAGTGGGTCCCTTTATGACGAGGATATGAATTTTTTTTTAATAAGTCTATTTCCCAGAGCAGGGAAAATTAACATCTCACATGGTCTCTAAAAAAACATTTAAGATAATTAAATTCTAGGAAATAGGGGGAAATTGGTGAGTTTAAGATATGTTTTAAAACCCTGAAGGCTGTGGGCAGTAGGAGGGTTACAGTCACTACCTAAATAATCCAGTGTAGTCATCTATCATGGTGTGTTGACATAATGGCAACCCAACCAACTCTACTCTTCTGGGATTTATTTTCATTGTCACACTCAACACTGATCCAAAACAGCTAAAACCACAATCAGCTAAAGAAGCATGAAAATCCTCCAGTAAATTGTAAAGTATCTTAAATAAATATGAAGGAGCAAATGTTGCATCTATTCAAATATCTCGAAAAAGATAAAAAAGACCGTTTTTAGTTCAAGCATTTCAGATCTTACAATTAGTTTATTTATGTTTCACTCAAACATAAATATTTCAGGAAAACAGCTGAAATCAGAGTACTAAGCAAGATTACAATGCTGACCTTGTTGTTGGTAGTCAAATTTGTTTCTAAGTAGTACATAGGTATTCATAAAGTACTTGATGTTGATTAAAAACAAGAAGTCAAGGTTAGGAAAACACTGTGGTTTCCATTAAAACTGACCTTGAAGTAACATATGGCATTAAATATCCTCTCCTCTTCTGACTTACCGGATACTGACCCCCACTTAGCTAAACGCACAAAATGTGTTTAGCCATGCTTTTGACATTACTCTGAAAGTAATGTCAAATATGGTGAGGGAAAAAAATGAAAGAAAAAAAAGTAGATTTTGTCTTTGTTAGCAAAAATACATATTTTTTTATATATGCATGAGAGAGTGGGCTGAGGGTATACAGTGCCTGCAAAAACAGTCGAGAGCAAAAGATGACATGATTACTGTAAAGCTAAAGATGAACATTGTTTTTTACATATTATTGTGATCAATTAAGCTCGGTCTATTATGTTTGTAAAAAAAAAAAAAGAAAGAAAGAAAAAAGGATAGGCTGTAAATGCGACAACATGGCAGGCTTTCGTTTGTTTTACCCAGGTTTTAAACCCTCTGTAAGATCATTAATAACCCTTTCACACTGACAGAACTCAGCCTAATTTTGAGTGGCCAGCACATTTAAACTATAATAAAAGTTAGTTTGTAACATCAGCCACAGACCAAATGGAAGGAACACATTATCACCACCACCATAAATAGTGTCCCGAACCCTATTCATCCTGATGGTTTGGAAGTATTTGCAGCAGCCTGCAGAAGTTTCCAAACATTTTTTATTAAAAAGAGTAACATCATCAGAACACAGATCTCTCCGCAGTTACTTGCTCCATCGTTTGCTTTTCATTGATCAGCTGTATTTCAGCAGTTGAAAATGTGTCCCTCAGGGTGTTAGAGGACATTATTAGTAAGCTTAAACCATCAGGCTCATCAATGGATGTTGTGCCCCCTCGTCTTTTTAAAGATGTCCTGTCTGTGATTGGCCCTTGTGCCTTCAGTGTTATCAACAGCAACCTGTCCTCTGGTGTAGTGCCTAATGATTGTAAACATGCAATTATAAAACCACTCATCATAAAACCTGGTATAGACCCTTCAGCTTTATCTACCTTTAAAGCAATATCTAGGCTTCCTTTCCTTTCCAAATTTTTAGAATAAAAATAGTTTTAATCCAACTGAAGGCCTTTTTAGATAGAAACTAAATTCTTGAGGTCTTTAAGTCTGGTTTTAAAACCCATCACAGTACTGAAACTTCAGGGAGGTAAATCAGGGTCATAATGTTTGTTCATTTGAAAGAAATATTTGAAAGTGAAAAAATGTAAGCTTGAAATGAAAGTCATGCTTTAACTGTGAACTTTATAAAACAAAGAATTGGATTATAAATAAAACAAAATGTATGAAATGTATATATGTTCATTCTTTGTCACTGTTTGTTAAGCCCATTGTTTTGAGTCTGGGCATAAAGGATGACTGAGTTGAGGCTGGACAAACAGATTAATCCTAAAAACAGTTTCTTTTAGCTGAGGTGGCTAGCAAAACTTAAAACTTTATTACAAAAAGATTTTGAAGCACTCATTTGCGCTTTTATAACAAGATTGGACTCCTGTAATGCTCTGTGTGTTGGGGTTAGCCACATTTTTCTCTCCAGAATGCAACTGCTCACTTGCTGACAGCCAGGCACCCACAAGTCAGAGCTCATCTCACCTGTCCTGGCTTCACGCTATTGACTTCCTGTTGGTTTTAGAATCCACTTTAAAATTCTCTTTTTAACATATAAATTTCTGAAAGGACTAGCACCACCATAGCTATCTGACCTGCTTCAGCCCTACATTCCTTCACAAATTTTAAGGTCTGCCGCCCCAGCTGGTCGGTCCTAAGATCAAGCTGATACTTAAGAGGGGATCTGAATTTTGCTGTGGCAGCACCAAAGCTGAGGAACCAGCTGCCTTCAGTCATTAAACAGGCCTCAATGCTGTCTGTTTTTAAAACTCTCTTTAAAACCCACTTATTTTCTATGGCTTTTAACACTAATTGAGGTGATGCTTTTATATTTTGTAGGGTTTTATATTGTTTTTGATCTGTTCATAATTTCTTGACTGTTGATGTTTTTTTGGCCTGTAAGAATGATGTTTCCCATTTTCAGCATTTAAATTTAGAGCACAAATGAATAAGTCTTACACAAAAGGGGAATCTCTTACTTTTGAGGAATTGAACAGAAAAGAAAAACCCCAATAATTTCACTTAATTTTGAGAGAACATTGAATATTTACACCAAATGTCATGCAAATAATCTCTTCGGACAAAAGAAAAACTATCAACCTCATAGTGCTGCAGCAGTGGTGGATCATCACAGTCAGTATAAAATGTCTCGTTCACAAGACACGTGGAAGGTTTGGTTGTGATTTATTGTTGAGATATTTCATTATTGTACAAAATGGGGGGAAAAAAAGCATCATTGTTTGCATACAGATGGTTAAAAGACACAAGGCTTTAGTTACACAACCATAGTTTATTACTGATGTCATCACTTACACAGACAAAAGAAGTGTCAGCGATACCTACTCAAAGGTGATTAAGAAATCATCGAGTAACTCAATGAAAACCAGATGTTGTGTTCAATTTACACAGATCTTATAGATGATCTGAATCTTCTACAAAGTGGCAGAAATTGGCTGATTTTCAGAGGGGAAACGAAAATATTTAAATAAACTGAACTCAGTCTACCTCTGATCAACATACACCTTTTTGGGGGTTAGCTGAATCTAGCAGTCCTTAAACAATATCTGGGTTCAATGGAGCACCTAATACACAGGTAATGATGAGATGTGGTTGTCTATTTCTTCAAAACTCACGCTGAATATCTGCCATTTATGTTCAGTTATATTTAAACTTTTAAAACTACACTTTGCAGAGAGGAATGTCACAACCAATTGATTAAAACAAAATCATTTTGTCTTCATTATTTGTGTTGCTTATACAAGATGAGATCTGGTGGTCCTGGATAACTTTACAAAATCCATTGTAAAGTTCAGATTATTTTAGAAATGAACACAGCCAAAGTTCATCATTGTATTCCACTACAAGCAGTACAATGTTGGAGATTAAATCCTGTTGTCCGATAAGGCTAATCATTCGAAGTCCTTTAGAAAGAAGCACTGAGCGATCAGTGCTTCTCTTTTTTATGTCCATTGAGTTCAAGAAGAAGCATTCAGAGTTTTAAAAGATTAACTGCAGTCCAGAATAAAGGATGTCTTTATTTACAGAAAGGTCCTTTGTATTACTCTCTTCTCCTTTAATGATCCACCAGACCAGAACAGTGGGTTAACCTGTGTCAGGAGAAAACAGCCATAAAACAAATCAGAGCCATGAAAGTAGCAGCAGTATGAAAAGATCCCACCTTACAAACAACCCTTTAGTAATACTTACCACCACTTTTCTTTAAGAAAAGGGCATGTCCTTTCACATCAAAGAAAAGCTTTTATCAGCAGTAATTGTGATAGCACTCTTTGTTATCTTAGAAATTTAGCAAAAGTACAGCACCAGTTGTAAATATTAGAAGACAACCCTAGAGGTACTGGATAAAATGAAGAAAACGTGCCTCTGTTTGGTTTATCTAAACATAAGATTCATACCATTCAACTGATTATTATTATTACTAGATTTAAAATAAAAAAATATGGTCAAACCTTTATGCAGTGACTCCTTAATCAAATGTCAAAGTTTGGAAAACACCTGTCTAATACTATCATATCAGCCTAATACATCTGTACAGAATCTCTCTACGTGTTTTACAGTGTTCAGTATAAAGCATGCTGCTGAGCTGGGTGTGCACTTGTAGCTCTAGTCCTCCACACATAGATCGCTGCTGTCAGATACTCTGAAGACCTCCGTTCTCCTTGAGATTAAATTGCCTGTCATGAAGCTTGGTGGCTGACTGGCAGCTCTTCTGCTCGTCTAAAAGTACATTCTGGTAAAAGGCTCTTGAGGAACATAACATAACAACCTTCATAACAACGTCCGCTATCGATTCCAGCCGGCTGTCAGCTGACAAGTCGGCTTGACAGGCTAGGGGAAGCCATCACCAGACCTGTAAAGCCTCATTATCGATGCCAAAGTTTTGATCGGAAATGTACGGCTGCAGTTTGACAGCACGATAGCATGTAGATTAATTCACAAATGGCTCGTTTGACAAAGAAGAAGAAGAGGACCAACATTACAGTGCCCAATATTATTTTAATCATCCTCAATTTCCAAGAAAAACAGGACAAACCTGCCTAACTGAAACAGAATGAAGAGTTTTCATATATTCAGAAAGCTGCTGAATTTGTCTGATTGCAGAACTGGCTGCAATAAATGTTTCACTTTACAGTCATTCACATTAGAAAGCTCTCGCTGTGATTAATGTTGTACTAATTTGAGAACAATTTCTGTCTGAAAAGACAAAGAGCAGGAAGAAAAAATTCTCCAGAGATGGATCTGTACTGTCTCAGTTCAGGAGGAGAGGGAAGAATCATTAACAGTTTTTGAGTGACTGAAACTATGCTAAAAATACTGAAAGAAAAAAAGAAATACTCAAAGGAAAACCAAGTCTTCCCTAGGTGTTGCATTTGTTTAATTGGAGGCTGACAAGTGCTAATTTAACTGGCAAAGCATTAGTTTCCATTCAGTCTGAAGTAAGGTTGGCTCAAAGATTGAACACAGCAGGTGTGGGGCTTTTGTTTGTATAATTCAGCCGTGTAATTGGCACGTTGCTGCGTCCTACTGAGCAATATGTTTAGTGTTATAATTACCATGACTCCGTTTTTCATCATATGGCCTATTTATAATGTACTTGATAAGTTTATGAATTATGTGTAAATTTGCTTATAAAAATAAACATACAGAGAGCATAGACAATCCAGTCCTTCCTTTTTTATTATAAAGTTTATAATGAACAAATTTGTGCCTCAAGTCAAAACTTGAAGTCACTTTTTTGGAAGGAAATTCACGAGTGAGGTGTTGCACCGTAGGAATATATTAGATTAGAAATGGGATGGGATGAGGAGGAAACTCCCATCAAGTAAAACTTTTCGCTGTGAAAAGAAAACCTACAAGGAAGTTGCTTGAAAAGCTGAGCAAATACATTCTGCCAGGGGAGATTACAGCACACCTAAGTGTAGATGAATTTCTAATCCACTTTAATTTAGCTGCTCTGAACTGAACCCATATCTTCTGCTAAAGTAGCAGTAGACGACTTTACCTTTAGACATTTAATCCCACACAGATGTAAAGACGGGATTGTTATTTGTTTTTGTCAACTATCAATATTACAGAGAATGAAATTTAAAAAAAAAATCATATGTAAACCAGTAAACAGTAAATGAAAATCATATGTGTGGACCAGAAAATTGGAGTTTTGGCTTATGCATCAGATTGTGTGCTATCTCCTTGGTTTAAATTCATATACAGTTACTCATTGACTATATTAAAGAACAAAAGCATCAGGACATCATTGATGCGTGTTTCTTTTTGAGAAAGAAGGTATGAAAAATGTGTTTAGCCTCACATGTACAGGCTCCTTTCTAGTTTCCTTAATGCAACAACGATGCTTGGCAATGCCTCTCTTCCTTTATTCCTTCTCTCCTCTGCTTATTCACTGTAGTGACCACCCTGTAAACTGTATGTTTAGTTTTGTTTTCCAACCATCTACTTCAGAGTTAGTCAATTCTGTCCCACAAGGGGCTGCCAAACCTTCAGGTTTTCAGTGTTTCCCTGCTCCAACACATCTAACTTAAATTAATTAGATCCAACAGCCTATGGGGTTCTGCACAATGACGTTTTAATTTGAATCAGGTGTGTTGGAGCACAAAAACACTGAAAACCTGCAGGGCTGCGGCCCTCATGGGACCAAACTGAGTACCCCTGCTCTAGTTAATCTACAGAATACAAATAACCTGGCTTCAGTCTTCCCTACCATCTCTCTGATCTCATCTTTTACAAAGTTTGCTTCTCTATGTGATTCTACATGGCTTCATCCAAAATAAACCCTTATTTGTGCTGGAATCATATAAAGCAAATCCCAAGGCAGCTGAGGCAATCCAAGGTTATTAAAGATTTAAGGATCGCACATGTGTAAGCTAGTAAAAGAATTCTAAGAACCTGTTTACCTTCCAAGGTTTGTTTATGCTTATCAGAAATCAGAAGCATCAGAAATAAAAGAAATATTGTTGATTGAATGCCACTGTTGAGCCGTTGTTGAACCCTCTCCATTCCTAGAGCTCATTCTGGTTTTATCTAATTTTCTATGACTCTGAAAGGCCTTTTTTATTTCGCTCTGCAGCGTTTCCACAGTTATTCCAGTGTTATCACTATCTTCCATATAAGCTACTATATAATATATTGAGCCTTGGTTTTCCTGTGAGATCTTGCACTGGTAGCAAAACTAACAACATGGTGAAATTGAGGCTTATAGTGAACCAGTTTAAGCACAGATAGTGTCATTAATGCATTGCTATTATATAGAGGAACCAACATTTGCTTCATAATGGTAAGCTGAAGCTAATACCTGCCTATTGGCAACTTGATGTTAATTTTAATGAGTAAAGTAATGTAGTAAATATTTGGCCTTTCATGGTTAGCTAGAGGGGATTTTTGCATCCACTAAATGTGATGCAAAACTAATCTGTGATAATCTATAAATATATTTTTACCTGCACGGATTTTTGACAAGATTTTAATACAAATAATAATAAATGTTAGCTTTCTTGTTCCTGTTTGAAGTCTTAGGTGATGACCAATGTTGGTTAAGTGAGTTTTGAGTTCAGCAGTATGCATTTAGGAGCATAAGAAAAAGGCTATTTCAAGAACAACAGCTTTTATCTGATGATCTTTCCTTTCTGTTTATTTGTACTTTAAAATTTGTCCTCAATCCACAATTAGCATAAGTAACAGCTTGAGCCAGAATGTATTCTAGCTACCACAGAAACCCAAAATATTACCTGTTGCCATCAGAGGTGGTTTTGGTTTTTGGTTCTTTTGTTCATCAACACAAAGCTGGAAGGCAAAACTTTATAAGTGTTGGGGTTTTCAAGCCCATGACTTCAAATAATGGCAAAAAGAAAACAAAAATGTACCTGATGTTACTGCAGTTCTGTAATTACATGGGAGCAAATAACCGAGAACAACAGAAACCTTTACTCAGATTATTGTAACCTCAGAGATGATGGAGGGGATTAGACAATTACATCTATAAAAAGACTGACAGAACTTATAAGATAAGATAAAACTATATACAGGTGCAGACAGAATGCTAAGCTAGCATTACGAGCTAAATTGATACAGCATGCTAACTTTTGAATTTTTGTTCAAGTGGGGTACTGTATTTGAGTGAAGCAGTCTGCATCACGCTAACGTGAATCAAGAGAAGTTTACATCATATTACAGGTACATTTTGGTATAGGCTACAATATTTGGTACATTTGCATTGTTAGCTCTGTGTCAGTCTAATGTAAATCATTCAATTTAAGTCAGCTGAAAAATGTGTTTTACCTGTTGTAAAACTAATTTTCTCTGTAAATAAATAAATGTATTTAAAAAAAAAAGTTACTACAAAAGAGGCCAGAAATGATTCCAGATTACACTTAATATGTGATGGGTTAAAGGTAAGGATACAGATCCAGAAAACTGGAACAGTAAGAAATGATCTGAAACTTGCACAGAGAAAGTGCGATCGTTCCCTGAAATTATCTTGATTTTCCTACAAACTGCAATTTGAATAATTTGGAGGATTCTGTAGCTTCAGTATCATTTAACATCCTTACAATCCTCTTTATTACAACTTCAAGACACAACACCTTCCCTAAGAAATTTCTCTCCTGAAACTGAGACACCACAGTCTTCCTCCTCTCTTCGAATTGAATTTTGAATCAAAAGGATGAGCAGGGATTTAAAGATGTACATTTATGAAAAGTGCAACAAAGCTGTATTAGTGTATAGATTTTTATTCTTTCTTATCCTGCTGATTTAAATGACACAGATAGACAATGTTACTGATGTCACCTTTGAGGATTTCTGTATTTATCTGTAAAAATTCACAGTTTAAACTTTAAACTGTTACTTCTTCCTTCCACTTGAGGCTTTAAAGACATCAAATTCTTTGTATGTAGATCCTATTTATAACTCTGACTGTATTCCCCACCGTGCCCCAGACTTTGTGGTAACCTTCACTCCTTTGCTTGCATTTTAAATCCTCAACGTGGTACGTCATACAGATAGGTGAAAGCAGTCGGCGGTTTTGGGTTTATGTTGTGCTGTGAGAGGTGAGAGAGCATGACCTCCTGCGGCTTTATCAGCCCGCAGAAAGATTTGAAACTGAGGAAAGTTTTGTTTCTGACTGAGTTCAAAGGTGTTTGAGATACATCTGCTGAGTAATGATGATGCTTTGAACAGGTTGCTGTTGTGTATCTGTGAACACCTCTTCTTACTGCTCTCTCCATCTCTAGGTAAATTTGACTATTGGAAATTGTGATTAATAATACTATCTGATAATGCAGTCATCATGAGAAAATATTTGGGGTTTCATTTAAAAAAAAACTAAATATTGGAATAATAACAAGAACAACCACAAATAAATTACCTGGACTCTGTTGTGGGGCACCTGACATTACCAAAGCTGGTCTCTATCAGCGGAAATCTTTCCAGATGGTCATGTTAAAGAAGACAAAAGAAAAGAGAATTTCAGTATTCTTGTAATCATGATGTAATAATTCTGTTCCAAAACATCACTAGATGATTACATTTGTTTCAGAACCAAAACCACTAAAAGATAAAATAATTACATAGGTATCAATATCCCATTTTGAGGTCTCGGCCAGTCCCTGAATCAATAGCCCAAGGCTCCAGGCTCCTAACTCCAGGCAGGTGTGGTGCAGGCAGTTTAAATAATTAAGTACATGGAGAGAGGCAGAACTGAAGTCTACGGGTAGTCATAACACAGTGAAGGATACAAGCATCATGTTACAAAGTTAAAAGCAAGTAAATGGAGTGAATAATTGGCCAGTGTGGGTGCTCAAAGTGGCCTGAAAGTGCTAAGGAGACATGGCAGCCCATTGATTATAAGCTCCCCAGGGTCTTTGCACCGACTTTAAACAGTAGTTTTTAGGTAAAGGCAGGCGACAGTAAGAGAAATCACAGCCTGTTGACCTTGAAGAGCGGTAACATCAGAGTCAACAGGTTTGAATTTGGTGTCAATAAAGTGGCATGTTTCTTGCACCTTACCTTTGTGGTTTTGATCTTATTCCCTGTTGCACAGCTCCAACCCTTTAGATCGGGAAGAACTTTGCATTCCTCCCCATCAAGGCACGGATGCATCTGACACCACCACTTCTGCTCTACTATTGAAGCTTGCAAAAAGACAAAGAGGTCGAACAAAATGTCAGGAACATCTGTGCTGACGCTGTCTGAAGTGTTACACGTCAATATATCTGCTATTTATTTCCCTACAAACCATCCTGCTGAAAATTATGCTAATTTCTTAAGAGGAAGCTCAAAAGTTCTTTTTCTTATCTTTATATGCATGTTTACTAAGATCCACAAACAATGAGAACACCATGCAGTGTTGCAGAACATACATTTATCTTTCCTGTACTCTTAATCATGTAATATGTTGAGATGAAGGGATGTCTTAAAACCAGTGATGGAGTCACATAAAAATGGTAATTGGCCTGTATTTTGCTGAGCCATGCCACCTCATACATATAAATGTATTACTGAATAGAAATGCAACAGTACTATATATTCATGTAAACCTATATATTGTACACAATGTTTCATTCATAAATAATGATAGCTGAATAATGATAATGATAGATACATATCTGTCTGAAGCTGAAAGAAAAGTTTTGCAGGTGAAGAAAATGTAGTGATGAAGTCAATACCTGAAGCAAAGCCAATGCCTTACAAAAATCTATAAATATACTTCTGTTTTACATTTAACCTATTTGGATACATTTAAATGTATTTGTATAAATACATGTATACAATTGACCAATCACATGGCAGCAACTGAGTGCATTTATCCATGTAGACATGGTCCAGAAAAACATGTTGAAGTTCAAACTAAGCATCAGAATTTGGAAGAAAGGGGAATTACAGTAGGTGACGCTGAATGCAACATGACTACTATCGCCACGTCGGCTGGTTTGAGTATTTCAGAAACTACTGATCTACTGGGATTTTTAAACACAACCATTTCTAGGGTTTACAGAGAATGGTCCAAAAACGAGAAAATGTTTAGGATGCAGCAGTTGTCTGGATAAAAATGCATTGCTGATGTCAGAGGTCAGCGGAGAATGGGCAGACCACACAAACTGTCATTCAAGTCTGCTAAGAACAGAAAAACTGAGACTACAATCCACACAGACTCAACAAAACTGGCCGACAGGAAGTGGAAAGACATTGGCTGGTTTGACGAGTCTTGATTTCAGCTGCAACATTCAGATGATAGGGTCCGAATTTGGTGGAAACCACATGACAGCATGGATCCATCCTGTTTTGTCTCAGTGGTTCAGGCTGGTGGTGTAATGAAGTGGGAGATATTTACTTTAGTACCAGTTTAGCGTAATTTTAATGCCACAGCCTACCTGAATATTGCTGCTAATTATTTCCATTCCTCTATGACCACAGCTCACCATGTTCTGATGGCTACTTCCAGCAGGATAATGCACTATGTGACAGTTCAGAGCATCTCCAACTTGTTTCTTGAACATGACAATGAGTTCACTGTCCTGGAGTCTACAGATGTTTCAAAGCAGCAGCAGGTGAAAATACAAATATTTGCAACCTTTGCCTGGACATTTGCCATCCAAGCACCCTGGTATAATCTCTGGATTATCAGCGGGTGAGACAATGGACATAACTGTCATAATATTTTGGAGCATTTGTGTCTCTGCCAGCAAGAGTTTGACCTTTCTGTTGACCTTGCTTCCTGCTCAACCCCTGCTATTTGAATACACCCAGATAATGTAATACAATAAGGAGCATCATCTGTAATTCTCACTGTGTTTTAAAGAAAACATGATTGTCGCAACCTCATGTGCTGCTTCCTGTGTGCTCCAGACAGCTCCTCTCCCACACCTCTTCTCTCACATTTCCAGCCAGAAGAGCACATCTCCCAAAGAAAACCTCCCGCTGTGATGTGCAAGTGTGAACAGTAATTGTGGGCCAAACTGACAACACTTTCTCCTGAAAAGTCTTCAGTATTCATGTGTAAAAAGAGCATACAAATAACCTCATGCTAACAAAAATCTTGTCTAAACAGCATCTAAAACTAAATATTTATGCATTTTTAAAAAGGTGCAGGTGCTTCAATTCATACATTTCCTCTAAAACTGTGCAAAGTTGACAACAGCTCACTGTAGCTTTTCTGTTAAGTTTGTAGTTGTCAGCTAGTCCTGCTTTCTGCTCACCTGGATTCAGTTGGCATATTGCGACCACCTGTCCTGCGTTAACAATTAGCTTCCTTAGTATAAAAGCTCCCTGGTTTCCTAGTCAGACTCTTCTCATTGTGGTATTATCTCTGTGAGGTCGGTAGTTTTCTGGCCAGTGCTGCATGGCTTGTTGTTTAGTTTTATGATTCCCTGGTTTTGAAGACCTTGAATATTCCTATTTATTTATTCAGGTGGACTTTGGTTTGCTCTGTCCTGCAGCTGGGTCCTACACCTTCTCAACCATTAAGAGAGTTAGAGCAGATTTTTCACCTCATGATCAAAGAGACAGGTTGTCTTTAAATAAATGTCCTCATATTGAGTCTGAATAGCATCATCTCCCTAGATCATCAAAGCTGTGTTTCACCAAGATGTCACCTTCTGACAGCTGTGTCAGGTAAGTGATTTTAAGATTTGCTTTTTGACTGTTAAAGCATCTATTTTGGGTATGCCTGACTTTCAGGATCCATATGACATGTCAAAGAGGGTAGAGATGTAACACCAGTTGTGAAGGGAAAATTTTCAGCTACTGTGAGAACACCTCCCTGCTTACCTCAATAACAAAGCATTTAAGCTGCTTTTCTATGATGCAAGAAATCATTTAAGGTTGGGATATTACTGAGGTCATTATCCATGTTCCACAAGCCCCTCCAGCAGCATTAGTGGTATACATAATGAATAGGATGGTTTTTATAATCCACACAACACTGAGCCTCGCAGGAGTATCTATGAAAGAATGAGGACTTCATGACATAATAAAATTAATTTGTAGAATTAAAGTGGTTATAGTGTATAGTGTTGTAGTGTGTGTTTTTTTTTTTTTTTTTTTTTTTTTACACAGCAGCATTAGGTCAACTTCAACCAGCTGGTGGTTGTAACAGCAGCTGTTAAAAAGCCACAAAGGTTTAATATGAAACGAGTATTGATGATCAAACATGGTGTGTGGGATACATTTCACTTAACAGTTAATGATGCTTTAAAAACAAACATCTGAGAGCAAATATTGGATTTATGTCTAATGTGGCTGTAAAATGTCTGAATCTTTGAGTTGACCTTGCATTCATAACTAGCTTAAATTTACATGGATGTAAAGCCCTTCTGTACACCAACTGGCAAAATACAATGACTGAGATGTATATATATATTTTTTTTATTATATAGTTTATGTGCTAATTGGGAAGGGTGGCCAAACTATTCTGCCAAGACTTATTAGCCATTTGAAATGGTGTAGCAGTTTGTGAGTTGCTTTTCTGCCATCCTGTGCAAAATTGGAAATCTTATCTTTTCTGTAGAGGGATAATTCATCTGCACTGTGGTGGACACATTTCATTAATGAAATGTTGCAGGAAAAAATTCACTATTGTACCTTCATTAAAACATACGTTACATTGAAAGATGGACTGGATGCACAAGGTGTAACCTGCTAATCGGCTTTTGTTTGTTTACACAACCCAAATGACATCTAAGTCAGTGCAGTGAAGTTATTAAACTACCCTGATTAACCATCCCCATCTTTATGCTTAGCTAGCTAGCTTCTTGTGGCAGGTGTACCGCTCATGTCTGCATATAAAATTACATTTTTTTTATTTTTTTTTTTTTTGTCTTAGCTAGTGAAACAAACATTAGATATCAATTTTCCTTAATCATGATTTGCCAGCAAACTAATAGTAAAGCTTGTATGGCTTATCTAAAATTTACGTTACACACCATACAAGTTTTCACCCAACTTAATTTTTTAAAAAACTATGAATTTTGAAGCATGTCACGTTTTGAAATATCTGCTGGTGTTGTGTCTATCTGGTATTTGGTCATGTTTGCACACACTTCCCTGCTGCTTTTCATGTTTCTCAAAGACAAAATGTGTGTAACACAGTACAAAAGAATCGGGATGTTTGACTGGTTTCAAAAGGCCAAAGGACCCCATCCAGTCATTTAAGTATTTCAATGTCCATGTACAGGCACACCACCATTACGAAGAACCTAAAGTAACATCGTCCCATTTTAACCAAGTTAGTCACATGACTACAAGAGCATGTTATGAATTATGAATAAAGCTTACAAGTAATCCCTGTTCCTCTTAATCGTTCAGTAAGTTTTATTTTTTTTCCTTTATCAGATGCCTGGAAGCCTATTTATCTTCATATCAAAAGGAAATTGTCTCATACTGAGTGCAGCTAAAGTTAAACACTGGTTGTAAAAGAATAATTAAAAGGTTAAGCTGCAATTTTTTTTTCTGTGAGATCACCAGAGCAGCTTTATACTGAGACTGGTAGCTTGCAGCTCTAATTTGCAGAAAATGTCAATACTAAAATGTCATGGAATAGGTCAAACACTGGCTATCCAGAGTTTCACCAGAAAGCTTCACATTTTAGACCAAAGTGAGGCTGCATACGCTGGCTGAGAGGGCTCTGGCATATTAGCATGCTGAGGCAGCTTCTAGGTCATCTATGTTAGATTCAACAACGGGGACCATCACGTTCATTTATCAGTGTCTTAATAAAGCCTTCAGGAGTGTCTCTGTAGAGCCCCTGGTGCTGAGGCAAAGTGTAGTGTGCATAATTCCTTTAATCTTACTCATACTGTGTCAACATAATCTAAACCTCATTATTTTTGATGGAAAATTTAACATTTTTACTTACATCCTCCCATTCCAAAAACTGTTGGTATGTTGTATAAAATGTAAACAGTTATGAATTGCAAATCTCATAGACCCATATTTTATTCCCAATAAAACATGTTGGGAAAAACTTTTCCTACAAAACATTGGCTCATTTTAAATTTAATGGTACCTCATTAAAGTTGGAACAGGGCCAACAACAGGAAAAGTAATTTGGCACAAATCAAGAAGTTGAACATTTGTAAGCTAACTGGCTCCAGGACAGCACCATGACTTTATAAAAAGAGCATTTCAGAGGCAGAATCTCTCAGATGTAAAGAAGGGCAGAGGTTCGCCAAATTTCAAACTGCATCTAAAAATTGAAAAATCACAAATATTCCTAAATATCAAATTGTGCACATAAAGATCCCATCGTCTAGATCGGCATGTCATTCCGCTCTGCAGAAGCCTGGTAATGAGACAATCATTTGGTTCAGGTGTGTTGGAGAAGGGTTGCATCTAAAAGTTGCAGGATGGTAGATCCCGAGGACCGAACATGGGCGCCCCTGGTCTAGAGTGCTGCGTATCAATATTCACAAGAATCATGAGGAATCTCTGTGTGCATGGGACAGGGTCAATCAAAACTGGATTCTGATGTGATCTTCAGGCTCTCGAGCAGCTCTGCATTAAAATGGGCATGATTTGCTACTGGAAATCACTGCATGGACTCAGGAACACTTCCAGAAATCATACAGTGTGTGAACCCAGCTCATCGTGCAATCCACAAATGCAGGTTAAATTTCAATGAACATGATTTAGAAACTCCTCCATCTTGTCTGAGCCAAAGCTCATTTAGAAATGGTAAAGTGGAAAACAATTGTATTTGGTCAGATGAATCTCAATTTAAAATTCTTAGAAACCATGGATGATGTACCCTGATATAAAGAGGGAAAGGGACCATCCAGTTTAACAAACTGTTTAAAAGTCTTCATCTCTGATGGTATAGGATTGCAATAGAAGGCGTGTGCAACTTACACGTGGTAAGGCTCCAGCAAAGCTGAAGAGTACATAGAGGTTAAACCTCTGCTCCCGTCCAGACAAAATGGACACTTTCGGGGAAGCCTTGCATATTTTAGCAAGACAATACTAAACTACATACTCCATCCATCACAACAGCAGAGCTTTGGGAAAGATTCAAGTGACCGCTGGGATCAAATGGGATCTGAACTGGCCTGCCTGCAGTCCAGATTTTCACCGGCACATCATGACATGAAAAATCTGACAAAGTTCCAAGACTGGTTAGCAGCTAAAATCCTGCATCAAACAAGAATGGAGCAAAATTCCTTTCCTAAAGTCTTTACTTCCAAGACATTTACAGACTTTTTTTTTTTTTAGAAATGAATTTGGAAATCTGTTTATTTACATTTTACACAATGCCCCAACTTTTTTGGAATTGAGTTGTACAGTATATGCAAATTAGGATTTTTGGGTGTCTGGTAAGACGAAGTTATGAAACTCAAATGGAATAAAACAGAATAATTCTTTTTAATCCTTTCAAAGAGGAAATGTATCATTGCAGCATAAAGTGATGGACTGATCCTGTCAGAAAAATGAATGACACAACAGCAAATGGAATATGTGAAAAATGAAAACTGTATACACAAACATTAGGCAAATTTATACAGGGGAAAATCGAATGTCATTGTGTAGCAAAGTGGTGGACTACCCTGGTCCTCGAGGACCACAGGGATGCATGTTTTACATGTTTTCTTGCTTCAAAACAACTTTTCATTTAAATCAAATTGATCCAATAGCTTATCAAGCTCTTCAGTCACTCATTACTTTGAATCAAATGCGTTGGCTACGGCGGCTGGGAAGTGCAAAACAATATTACATCGAGTGAAACACTTGGACAAGTTTACCAAAACACAATTACAAAGATGGGTGTTTCACCAAAATCTGTGACCCATTAGAATCTGTGCCTGCAGGGAGCCCTCTGCACACATGTCTTAGAAGACGAGCAAAGTTTTAAACACTTTTATTGAAGTCTGAGTTCATTATAACGCAGGTACAGTAAAGTAACACATACTGATAGCTATCAGAAATGTGTTTTTACGCGTGTTCTACATGCAAAGAAATGTACGCAATGGACCCAGGTTCATGGCAACACAGGTGAACCATTAATGACCCCTGAGCAAAACCCTTCCACTGTGATGTGAAATAATCCCCAGTTTAACGTATTGCTGGGTTTTACTTTGTCTAAATTGTAATTTACAATACTTCATTTCTCACATGCAACACTACATAACTTTCAAATCCTAAAACCACTTTTTTTTTTTTAATGGCACACTGATGTTCATTGTGCACATTCAGCCACTGTTACCCTGCAGCGTCCTTAAGCTGAGAAATCACACTTCACAAACATTCTACAGACTGAGGTCTGTAGATGTGAGAACATGTTTTGGCAAATCTAACAACAAACCCAGTAATAAATAGCAGCAAAGATCAATAAATAAAAGGCTGTTTGCTGTTCAAGAAGAAGCTAAAATAGACCTGCTGGGCATCTTTTAGTCATGGAAGACCCATCTATAGTTTGTATTTTGTGATTTCACTGTTATGAAGTAAGGTTTATTTTAAAACTAGCTCTTTTTCATCAATTGTGGCTCATTTGAGCTGATCTGAGATCGTTCAATCGGGGTGATCAGCAGATGTCCCCCAGCATTTCGGAGCAGACAGTAATTCTTATGATTCTGAGAACTAATTTATATTCTTCTTTGTTTTTTGTTTTTTTTTATCAATCATGTTTTGCATTGATAAGTAATGACAAACTCGGTCTAAAGAAAAAAATCTACTTTTGCTACTGCAGAAAGACTGAATTATGAGTTCCTCTTTTGTCTCTGCATATTCTGACAACCATGACCCTGCTGGTATTTTATAGACCAAAATTTAGAGAATTCATTAGATTATCTGAAAGATGTGAGAAAACAGACAATTGTATTCTGACAGCAAGTTGTACTTCTAGTAGTGATCTCAGCAATACTATTCAAGATTTGTGGAAAAGAGCATCAGCAAAAAAAGTACAGATATTGCAAATTATTTAGTAAGTGGAGCGTACCATCTACACATGACGGGGCGGCTCTGGTGGTACCGGCCACTTGCCCTGGAAAGCAGGAGCACTTCACGGTTTGTGACCTCTCCTCGATTTTGTTCTTGTTGCAGCAACGGTGCAACGCCACCACCTCACAGGTGCCTGTTCGGACATGGTGCGCTGGAGGAGAAATGACAGGGGAAGGGAAGGAAAAAGGAATTTTCAGTGGAAGTGAATAATTATCACCTACATCCAAACTGCTGGCCTTGAATGGAGTCCCAGAAGAATATCTCCCTTTGGTCTTTACCACATGATTTATATAACTTTCATCTCTTCAAGCAGTGGAAGAAAAAAACAAAAAGAATCCTGGAAATCAGACCTCTAATTTCCTTAAAACAGCTCATTTATCATAGGTTAAATTTTCCTTTCTTTGCATGAAAACACGTAACATAAAAACTGAGCCTCAGTCGTAACAAAATCAGAATGGAAGCAGCAGAGACTTAAATATTCAAATATTTAAGTGCAAGCTCTGGATTATAAACTGAGCAATATCAATTATTTTGCAAGCAAGCGCATTGATTACCTGGCTGCTGCTTACCCTCTTAATTCCTATGGAAATGGTCAGGATGTATTTGGTTTTCTACTGCTTCTGCAGTATATTAATTTTAATAAAATGAATGTTGGTGTAATATGTTAATATGTATTTATCTCTTTTTATGACCTTTCATTTTGGCCTGAAACATATAACCTTAGACTTTCTCATGCAACTGTAATGTCACCAATTATTTCCTAACCACAATATTGGTCAATATTTTTCTTTTTAACTAGCAGAAAAATAAGGTGCAACATGGTTTCATGTAGCTCAAAACAACCCAGAGGCTTAAAAACACAAAGATCCTTGAGACGCATAAAGGGGAAAGTGCTACTCTGCAGCATTTAGAGCCAATTTCCAGATCACGCTCCATTGTCTGAATTATTTAGAGCCTGTGCTGCTCCATTCTCTTTTAATTGCTTGTGACATTTTCATGAGGTCTTGCTGCAGAGGTGCAAACTGCTGCTGTTGTAAACTGTAAATCTGAAATGAAGGCATGAAACTGATGCTGTCTTCACTGTAGTAACTCGGCTAAAACTTAAACTTAATTTAGTTCCTTAACCCAGGGAGTTAAATTGGTGGACAGCGTCCGTTTGACAGACGCACTGATGAAATGAACTTCTTTGCTGACACTGAGTTGCAACCAATCTGACAAAAAATGTGCCCGAATACCCAGTGGGGTGTTTAGTTGTTTTCATTTGCATGACCTTTATGATAAAATTACCCCTGAACATCATATTTTTTGCAACATGTTCTACCCCATCGCATCAAATATTTAACCAATGGCTGCTTTTAAACTATACAAGCGAACAGCAGTCAAATAAAAACCGCAAAGAAACAGACGGGAAAGGGAATTTCTGTTTTGATTATGCAATCTCTTGCAAGTTTTGATTGCATGTCTGCTCCCGCAGTCCAACCTGTCCTTCTTCATACATCAAAATAATTCAGCTAGTCAACCAAAATTGGCAGGATGCTTACTCATGCTCTGGTTGCCAAACAAGGAAAGATATGAAAGACAAACAATGCATCAAGTCGAGCTGCTTCAGATGTTTGTAAGTGAATCGCTGCCAGCAACTTCACACTGAGCGGCTGTGGTGCTTTGGACTAGATTTGGAGTTCTATTTGGATGCCTGCCCAGATTCCCCCGCCAGCAGATAGAGGAAAGCATTTCACTGAGGAATCAGTCCATTCTGCAAACCCACAGTCTGTCTTTATACCTGCTGTGGTATCACAGAGGCAGAAAGGAACCCTCATGCCTCGGACATGCTGCTTCTGACATTGGTTTGGCTTTTTTCTTTTCTTAGAGTTCAAGTTTTGAACTAGTAAGATGCCATTAAAATCTGCTTAACTGGATGCAGGATTTAGTGACTACACATGAATATTTAAATGCAACAAACCCAGTTTGATTCTAACTTTGACCTGTTTCTGCTGCTTGTGGCCTGTCTTTTCCCCATGTTTCCTGTTTGCATCTCAACTGTCACAATCCCCTCCAATAATGGCAAAACTAAGTGATAAAAAGATGGAAGGAAACTTAAAAGAAAGTTGAAAGTTAGATGTAGTTGATTTATAATAATGATTAAGATGAATGTTTTGTTGACCAACTTGTGGTAAAGCTTTAAAACCATTTGCAATGACGAAGTCTACTAATAATACCTAGAATGCACACAAATATTAACTTGCTTTTCTAACAATGAGCACATATCAGCTGGAGGTTTCTTTTGTGCTTTAATCACGTTTGGCTATTTTATAGACACATTCTTGTAACAAAACATCGATCAGTTTAATGGAAAAATGGAAAATGGAAAAACTTTGTTGGCATTGGCAGATGTTTTAGTGCTGCCACTCATTTTAATTGATCAGTATTTTTTCATAACATTACTTATCTTTTTGTGTGTGTTATGCATTTTTAAAGCACCTCAGAGTATCTGTCTTTATTGTATATATTTCGTACAATGACAAAGGTTTTTCAATGCAAGGACACATTTCTTTACTATTTTCTAATCCAGAGTTGTGATGTGCAGCTATGATAAAGTCTATTATTGGGTTATGATAACAAAGTTTGATTTTGTTTTTAATATATTTCAGTTGCTTTCTGTGATTTGATATGAATGGAAGTTACTGTGTTGAACTAGCATATGATTTCATCTCATATTGATTGCTGGCTCCTGAATCAAACTGAAATCGTACTGTAATATAGATTGTGATCTCAAAAAATATTGATGTTATCCATTAAATGAATGTATCATATTGGGATCAAACTTGTGATTTACAGCCCTTGTTCCAAGGGGCTTTAAACAAGCAAAATGTCTTGTTATCCTAAAGCTAACCTGTTGGGTTTTAATGCCTAAATCTAACCAGGTGATTCATAAGCATAAAACCTAGAACCAACTTTCTGATCTCTTGACATAAGCCCAACATTTACTGTTTTAATTTATACTGAAATACTTGAACCTGACAAAACCATCATAACATTTGGTATAACAATTTAAGAGTTCAGCAGTTTTTTGACTATTGCTTTAACACTCCATAATTAGGTCAAAACCTTGCCACAAAATGAGTAATTCACAATAAAATTTTTCGTCTAGTGCGTTTTATTTTGTTTTTGTTTTTTTTTTCTAATTTGAATCCTAAACAGCTTAGGAAAGACAACTGTCAAACTTAAGGCTTGTTGATCAATTCAGCTTCTCAGTCCTTAACCCTGCGTGTTTTTAATAAAGTGGGCAGATGGCTTGCTTGTCTTTTTCAGATGCTAGTAACTAGAGCTGTTTTTTTTCTTTTTTTGATTGATATGAATTTTTATAAAATTTTATTAATCCAAAATCAATTTAAAAAACAGATCTTACAATCTATGAGAGAGAGGGGTGTATATATATATATATATATATATATATATATATAAGAATATAAGAAAAAAAAACAGGAAATGGCATCACTCTGAATTATTTCTGACGGACTGGTAAATGTGAACTACAATCTTTCAGGTGTCAAATCTCAGAAGTGTGTCACGTTGGATTATTTCCCCAATCTGATTATTCCTGATTTGATCATGTAAATGGACTCACCGTTTTATGAAAATAGTTATCTCAGAATGTCTTTAATATTCTGGGGTTATATAAATATCTGTAAATGAATAAATATCAATTTGGATTTAAACAAAATTGAATCGAAACAGGTTGTTGTGAATCAAAATATTTAGGGAAAAAATGTTGATATCCAGCCCTACAAATTATAGTAGCTTGCTATTGTAGAAAGTGCATTTTGCAGCTGTTTTTTAATTAAAACTTTACTGTAAACCTACTCACTAGACTTGTAACAGGTCCTGAAATTTGTGTATTTCTCTTCATACTAGAATCATCCACACATTTTCACACACTTTGCCAGTTAATGAGAGACATGACAAGGTAGTTTATTAAATGTAGCACTCTGAACAAAGTTTTAAAACAACCAGTGGCATTTGTTTTCTACTCTTGAGAGTGTCTTAAAGCCAACAACTCTCTAAAGAAATTGTACTATACAAAATTTGCAAATTAAATTAAAGATTAAAATTGTCTTTCATTAGCCTGGCAGTTTATTATGAACTTCAGGTAAAATGCATAAAGTATCGAACGGCCTAAGCCTTGGACAGCTGGAACATGGCCAGCAGATTGTCTGGACTTTACAGCGGTTCATTTAACAACACAAATATCATTGAGAGACGAAGATACATTGATAAACCAACCTAATGCTTTTATTTATTGTTCATTCACTAAACATTTTGCTGTGGCTTCTTTAATCAAGAACATCGAACTATTAAGCTCCAAGTCTTTTCCTTATAAGATACACTTTAGTGACAATTAATGGCCAAAGTGTTAAAGACAGCATGCTATTCATAAAGCAGTTGAGGATGGAGGCTATTATTGCTGCACATTTCTACATGTGGCTGTGTTTAGTTTTTCTTGTTTGTATGTTTTTTTGTTTTTTTTTTGTTTTTTTTTGTGCCTTAACCGCTATGAAATGTTCAGAGATTAACGTTTTATACCTTGTATTTAGTCAACAACAAATTTAAATATTAGTCAAAAACAACGCTTGTAAACACAAAATGCAGTTTTTAAAAGAAGGTTTATATTATTAATGGTAAAAAAAAAGGTCCAAACCTACAAGGCCCCGTATGGAAAAAGTGATTGCCACATAAACCTAATAACTGGTTGGGCCACCCTTAGCAGCAACAAATGCAATCAAGCTTTTGCGATGACTTGCAATGAATCTTTCACAGCGCTATGGAGGAATTTTGTCCCAATCATCTTTGCAGAATTGTTGTAATTCAGCCACATTGGAGGGTTTTCGAGCATGAACTGCCTTTTTAAAAGTCATGCCACAGCATCTCAAAAGGATTCTGGTCAGGACTAAGCCACTCCAATTTTGTTTTTCTTCAGCCATTCAGAGGTGGACTTGCTGGCATGTTTTGAATTATTGTCCTGCTCCAGAGCCCAAGTTTGTTTCAGCTTGAGGTCACGAACAGATGGCCGGACATTTTCCTTCAGGATTGTTTGGTAAACAGCAGAACTCATGGTTCCATTTATCACAGCAAGTCTTCCAGGTCCTGAAGCAGCAAAATGGCCCCAGACCATCACACTACCACCACCATATTTTACTGTTGGCGTGATGTATTTTTTCTGAAAGGCGGAGTTACATTTACACCAGATATAATTGGACACACCTTCCAAACAGTTAAATTTTTGTCTCGTCATTCCATCGTGTATTTTCTCAAAAGTCTTGGGGATCAACAGGATATTTTCTGGCAAAAATCTGATTTTTATTGTGGGTATTTAACCTGAGATGACACAAAAGTAAGGGAAAAAATATACATTCTAAACCATGTTGGTTTGTCAGACCATTTTAGTTGTCCATCTCTGACCATCAGACTTTTTTTTTTTCTTACCATTATTCAAGCATACAAATTCATTTTAAAAGGTAAAACTTCATTTTTTTTTTCTTTTTCAGCTCAAGTGGAGCATCTACCAGTAGAAATCAATAAAATATTATGTAAAATCTTTCAAACATTTTAGGGAATTTTACGTGCGAAATATTGTACATCTCCTGGTTTGTTAAAGCAAGCTCGTTTGTGTCACAGACTCGTCAAGATAAATGTTGGTGAATTTCATTTATCTGATTCTACTATCAATGTCTATTAAACACTTTGTAATTTAAAAATGACCTTAAACTATGAGCAAATGGCGTAAATCGTATTAGTACAGATCAGAATGCAAATAATTGCTGCAAGTCTGTAAAGGTCTAATGAGATGTTATGCTTCTGCAGAGCTGCAGTGGGCAATGAGCTATAATGCTAAATAACCTAAATAATATGTGGTGCACAGTAACCACTTACTCGAAATGCAGTAAATAATACTTACTTCTACATCCCTTATTTTCCATATTCTGTTTTTTGCAGTGGCCATTTTTAATAATAGTCTTTTTGTTTATTATTTTTAACCTGCTTTCCCAATAAGAAAATGAGAGCCAGGGCAGAATAATTTCTTAAATGAACCAAGGTTGAGAAAATATTACATTTTTAATAATTAATCCATTTTTATTGCACCATCTGCTTGTTCTCACCTGCTTTTAAGCCTTTTACTCCTAACCTTCACTCCCTTTTATATAACTACTTTTGAAATCGCCTTTTTGTGACTTGATCAAAATGAGAAGCAGGAAAATTACCCATTTATCTGTAATTCCCTTTTCTGCTCAACTTAGAAAATTTTAGTTAACTGAACATTAATTTTTCATTTTAAAGTCTTTGACACATTAGTAGTCAAGAAATGGAAGAATTGGAGTGGAGAAAAGAAGCATATGCAGTCTTGTTTAAACTGGACCACAGTTTCTGATAAGAATGTCTTCCTGAAATACGACTTGTTTGTTGATTGGACCACAGAGATCTGTCTGGCTCTGCGCAAGACTCCAGCTGTCTTGCAAATAATGGATTAATCTAATTACTTTTTTGACTGTCACATGTTTCTGTCAGTCTCAGCCGTCATGCAAACTATTGTGGTCAGTAAATATGTCCTATTTCGAAAAAGTGAGCCGTGCCCCTTTTTATATTATGACTGCAGCAAAGTGAGTGAAAATAAGTGTGTGCATTGTTCTGCACTACAGTCATAAGCCAGATATTACTGGGTATCAGCAGGGTATTGGTGTTTCTTAGTTGTAGTTGTTGTAGTGTGTGTTTTTGTTTTTTTGTTTTTTTTTAAGCTAGTGTGATACCATTGCTAAATCTAAACAATCAGTCACATCTTTTATTTCTCACATTAGCATTAAAAAACTATAAATGCTCAAATTTTATCAAAGTGGACGCTAACATTTAAAGTTTATTATTTGTCTACTAGCTTACTGATAACTGTAAGCTAGTTAGGGCAATATGTTGTAGTTTTAGTCCAGAAACTTGTCGTTTTGTACTGAACTCTGAATGTTTTGAATGTTGAAGTTGGTGGAAAAGATCCACCTGTGGAAATTTTATGCTAAAGGGAACTTCCGGCAAGTCAAAATAATTTATTTCACAAAAAATAAGTTGTACTTAAAATATGAAGCATTGCCACTATCTATATGCTATGCTTAGCAAAGGTTGCTCTCAGAGTGTGAACCATACCGTGGGCTTAGGGGGAGCCGCTTTTTTGCATTTCCTATCTTTTTTCGGCAAGTAAGAACATGATGCCAGCTGATATTACAGCTTGCCCCACAGAACATAAGCGTACCAATACATAATGGTTAACAACTCTTATGCAACAATAATACATAACAGGTGCAAATTTCCCTTGCAAAAAAAATTTTTACCACTACTTTTGCGAAGATCAACTTACATATTTAATATTCCCCACATATCACACACGTACACAGCGATGCTTGCCATACACAATATAATGAGCAATGATAGTTTCCCATATTGTAAATAGTTAAAGCAGGTCTTACCTTACCTTTTACGCATTTACTTCTTTTATTTTGTATTTAACGTAGATCTACAGGAAGTTTAACTTGGAGCGCTGCCACGCTTCAGTGGTCACAATAATTATAGCATCCATAGTCATACTTTAGGCTACAGTGAATTTGTGAGCAATCAGCATACATTTTATTGTCAGTATTATATAGCTCCCCCAACATTTCATAAATCCTGTTTCTAGGGGAGCTCATGTTTCATTAAGGGGAGCTATAGCTCCCCCAGCTCCCCTGTGGTTCTCACCCTGGTTGCTCTGCAACAAATGGTTGATGTACACAAACTTTACAGAACATTTTGGGTTTTTTAATTTATTTATTTAATACAGTTTCAATCTTTTTTTTTTCAAGGTTTTGTTTACAGGTGTGTTGGTGATCATTGGATTTGTTTTTGTTTTTTCTCTTGTATTTGATCAGTTGCAACCATCTATAACCCAGCTTTTACTCAACTTTTGAAATCTCAGAACCTTGTTTAATTCTTCCAAAAAGTAAATAGAAATGGTAGACATTCTCTTTTTGTGTTGTGTATAATTTTAAAAAAGTCCTTCCAAATTTGATAATCAGATTATAAAACTAAGTGTAAAAGAGTGTTCTTATGCTGTAGTTGAACTGGGGTGATTTATTCCCCCACCACCCCTCCAGCTTCCTTATGTGTTTTTGCTTGGAAAGTTATGCGTCACGCTTCATGACAGAGACAAATGTGCTTAAAATGGTAAACAAGAAGCACTAAAGTTACTCCACAGTTGCTATAAAACCCTACATTTTTCTATACCACTGTTGGCATGACTGAACTAGTCTTAAACTTTTTTTTTTCTTCTTCTTCTTTTTCAGCAGATCCTTTGAGCAAAAGCTGCTTTCAGTGAGTGAAAGTGATGGGCTTTTTCCTTTAGCACAGTTGGAATGAATTTTTTTGTGAAGCTTTTATATATTGGTCTCTGGAAACGGAGGGAAAACTCTAAATGATACATAACTGATATAACTGATGATGTAATTCTTTGCTTTATATGTAGTATTGTAAGCAGCCAAAAAAACACCTTACATATTGGGAAATAATGCACAGGAAGTATGGTTTGTTAATGCAAATTAACATATACCTATCAAATTAATATAAAGAGATAAATGGTGAACCACCTTAAACCTTCAACCACAAATTATTAAATGATCTGGTGCTGCATCTGCTGGTTAGTTACTGCTCCTGCAGGGTGCAATCAGTGTTTTCCTATCTTGGCCAGATTCTTAGTGCTACAAGCAGTATAAGTCATTTTTACTGCAAAAAGAAGAAGGTGCAGTGCAAGCAATACTCTTTGATGCATATAACACAGGATATAAGTCAGATATCGGGGTCATACATCACTGGAACATTTACAACAGTAAAGAAAATGTCTCAAATGATGTACAGCAAATTGAACTGCAACTGCACCACCTGCTTGCTGACAGAGTGCTACCAATGTCTGAAAATACCGAGTATGATCTGTCAAATATTTAATTCCTCTCAGGTTCAAGTTCTCCTCAACAGTCAATGCGCTTTGATTCTTAAGTGGTTTTCCATTGTAGAAACTGAAATTCAAGGCTGTAATATGTCTGTGGGGATCACACCAACACACTGAAGGTCAGAATTTAAACTTTCTACAGCCACTTGGGCAGCAAGATGTACAGTACCATATGCAGGAACTGCATTAGATATAAAAATCAGAATAATGTTTATTATTATTATTATTATTATTATTATTTTACATGTCCTGGTTGCATGCTGTTTGTTTTGAGATGCAACTAGCACAGCTATACAAAGCTTCATATCTGGTTGATTATTTAATTTCCTTATTAATATTCCTTAGATTAAAACTGTTCACATGAGAGCGGTGTGCTCTTTAAAGTTGAATCTACAGGGAGGTTTTAGTAATCGGACTGCAAGAGCTCTTGATCATCCCAGAGTCCCTAGACATTACACAATGTTAGATGACTGCATGGAGCAAATTATGCTTGGTGCCAACATTCAGTGCCAGAGCAGATAGTTTGCCTCACATTTAGCAACTCATATGGGGCTTTGTTGCTTAATTATTGCAGAACTTTATCATAAAGGAATAGTCAAGACTTAACCACATTAAAAATATATTCTCTTGTTTGTATGCAAGTAACCGATGTAAACCACAAGCTTTAGGGAAGCAACCAGATTTTTGTACAAAAACATTTTTTATTTCATTTTGTAGTGCGTTTGGTTGATGCTGCTTAGATTACAATCATCAAATGTTTGGAGAGCAAAAGGTGACATGTATTGATAGAAAACAGACAACCATCAATGGCTTTGCATTTTAAGCTTTTTTTTTTTTTTTTTTTTTTTTTTATTGATGTTGATTCATATATCTTGGCCTGGATATTTATTTATTCATAGCTCCTGGCTACATCAGAAGCACTGAATCATTTTCTGTCATTAGTGACAAGCTGATTAACTCCAGATATGGAGGATATGAAACTGGAAATAGGAGATGAATAAGTTAGCTTAGTACAGAAGCTGGAAATGGGTAAAAGGCTAATTTAATTTTCAACGAGGACTATTTTTGTACAGGTGTAGCCATCTCTAAGATTTTGTAGCTGTTGTTCTGCAATCTCCCGTTGAAAGGAAAACTTGCAGGAATTGTATCTCAGCATGACATTAGAGTCCTAAATGTTCTAAATATTTTGTTACATGCTTCATGTATTTTTTTTTTTTTTTTAACCCTAATTAAAATTTTCTTTTTTTTAAATTGGACAATGAGTAGGGTTCATAGCATGTAGTGTTGAATTAATCAGCGTGATGCTAGCACTGTTGTGTAAAAGTCAAAGTAGATGGAAGTAAGTAGTGGGATAGTAGAAGTAAGTGATAATAGCTGAAAGCCAAACAATTTGAATTATTTAAACAAAGAAGCAAATATAGTTCAGCTGCAGCAGCAGAAGCCCTCTATATGATGTATCCTCCAGCCTGGGGCATGAAAAGAAATGGTAGAGGAATTGCAAGTTATAGAAGCAAACCAGCAAATATGTTAATGTACTCCCTTGTAAACAGTCTAGTCATTGTTCCATCTGTCATATATTATAAAATGTCCCTTGTTGATGTGATGTTTAACACTGGTGACCTTTCTAGGGTGTACCTTGCCTCCAGTATGGATGCTGGATAGATGTCACAGTTTAATGTTAAGATGTCATTTTGTCATGTGTGGGTACATTGGCTTGTATCTGTACAGCACACAGAATGATAAGAGACTTTCTATATGAATAAATAGAAAGCAATCAGCCAATATATGGTGGTCTCTATATTAAAATTAGTTAGGAAAAAGATTTGCAAATAGTTGAGCTAGCATATTTTTAAGAAGGGTAGCATGTAATAGGGCCAGAAACACACCTCAACCACATATAAACACCATGTGTGTAATTATTAGTTCCTGTCACAAGGTGAAGAGCCGTGAGGACATGAACTGATGACATTCATACATCTCTTCTGTCTTAACCTGAGCAGTGTGCTTACATTAACAATTTACTTTTTCATTTAGGCAGAATTTCCCACATGTGTTTGAGGCGTCAACTGTTTAGTTCTCATTAACCTTAAATGGAGTGACAATTTGGCATTTGTTCTTATAGCATAGCTTGCTTTAGAAAGCTGAGCAGGTGCTAGCCCATCAAATCACCTGCCTGAAAATAGGGCTTTCTGACCATTAAGTGTTAAAAGATGAGTTTATTTGGATCGCACAATTCCACATCAGGCTGATTCAAAGTGTTTTACAGAGACATTGAAACATCAAAAAACAAGAAGCATAATTAAAAAACAGGAGAAAGGGGAAAAGAAGATTAAACTGTATTAAAAACATGACCAAGTTTAAAAATTCAAGCTTAAAAGAAACAGTGCAGATTTGGACTTTTAAATAAAAACTATTCAAATGCAGCAGAGAACAGGTGGGTCTTTAACCTGGATTTAAATAAACTGAGTGTTTAAACTGATATGAGGCTTGTCCCTGTGTATGGCTTGCAGTGCACGTGCAAGAGAATTGTTTAGCTGACTTTAAACAGAGCAAGGCTCTTTCCCGTGTATGTTTTTTTAATGCTACATTTTCATAGCTAAAACTTTAAAAATGATTTGAATGCTTTGATTTTCCATGTACGGATGTATATGGGCTTTTAATTTATAAGCACATAAATGTGTTGGGTTTGGACTTAGATGTTAGATGTAGATTGTTGGGGTTAGGGGTGAGACTGGGCAGTGTTTACCGACAATAAGGTATAGTGAACCAGTTAACCAGTGCTTGCGACTTTACTGTCATTCAACTAGCCAAATGTTTGATGTGATAAATGTATTTTTCATATGCCCAAGAATTACGCTACACAACTTCTTATATGGCTCTTTCTTTTCCAACACAAAGCAGGACAAGTCAAATAGAAATAAATCAGCAGAAATTACATGGCTGTCAGAGAAAAGCATATTAGGTTATGTACACATGATCTGTCTTTGCTGACCTCACTGAAGGAAGCGGAGGCTTGTCTTAGCTGAAATGCACTAAATCTGCCTTGCTTCTAAGAGACCAGACTTACTTTTCTTCTTCTGTGTTTTCTCTGAAGAAACTAATTTTCTCTCTTTCTAATGTTCTGGGTTAATTTTGTCTCTTGAATGATAACAGGTTTACAGCAACAGAAATAACACTCAAGGGAAATTAGGATGTGCGGTGGCTATCGAAGAGAAATTGAATGCATGCAAGATTATTCAGGTCCAATTCCTGCTTAAATGACTAGCACCTCGAGTTGAGATACAAAGCTGTTCACATCAAATTAAAGTGCTCCCGTCTAATTGTTTGACAAAAAGCAAAGAGATGTGTACAGATTCTCTGATGCTTATAAATGGACTGTCTGACAGCAGGACCGCCCAGCAACAACCTGAAGTTGTGCTTTGAGTAGTACACACTGATGAAACAATTAGGTTGGCTTCTAATGTAACTGAATTGTCACAATCACTACTGATGGGTCATTAAAGCAACAGAGCACTTTTAATTACTCAAGGACTAGTTTGATTCATACTTCATTTGCCACTGTGGTATTTATTTTGTGGTGGAAAATCGCTAAAAATTCAATAGAATACATGACACATTAGAAGTGGCAACCACTTTAGGTGGTTTCCGATTTGTTTGCTTTATTTGAACCTTGAATTTATGCAACAGTTGACTGTTTTTGGTCAAATCAAACAAGCATCTACAGGTTCAATTCATATGGAGTAGATGTAGTCATTTTTAGTCATTGCTTTCTTGTTACCTTATAAAGGACACCCTCCAATTTTGATGAAGAGTATGACTCACCCTGTGAGTTTTATAAAACCCGTGGCTCTGTAGCTGTGTCAAGACCAAGGAAATAAACCTTCAGCCTTGTCATTGTCTGCGATTTTAATTTTATGGTAAGCTTGAGATAAATGCTGTGTTCATTGAGTTTCATGGACAAGTGTTACGTCCCATATCAAGGGTATGTTTGGGCGTAACAAAAGGTAACAAAAACGAGGACAGGTGGCAACGGAAGCACATTTTATTGACATCTCGTGAGACAACGAATAAAACCTGTAACGAAAATACACAATAAAACAGGTGTTGGGGTTCGAGGACCTGCTGAAAGAAATAAATAAAACATACACCAAAAACCACAGAGTGAAACAAAAGAATGACCGTACAGAACTCGGTGAAACTAAAACCAAACAAAAGAGCAGCAGATCCATAAACTAAAGTGACCGTAGTCGCAACAAAACCCAAACACTAATCTAGCCCAACACCAAGCTAAACACAAAACTCCCACTATGACAGAACAAAATAAAGGTGTAGCAACGCTTAAACAAAACTGAGTGTATAAGGGTGAATCCAACTAACACAGAACCATGACCGAGTCTCTCCGGACTCCACAACAAGGTTTGCCACAAAACGGATCACCCACAACAAGCACAGCGAACACCCAGTTAGCCCTACTACCAAAAATCCTGTCAAATTCAGGTTGAGACCACCTGCGCCATCCAGTCTCACCCTGATGCCACAAACACACACACCCAGTGCACAACGTGAGGGGAAAGCAGGCTGAGCCATTCCGGCTTCCCCCTCTTGACTGGCTGCTGCAGCCACCTTTTTCAATCATGGCTTCTAGTAAGCTGCAGCCTGATTGGTCTGACAATTAGCCTGTCAGAAGGGTGGAGACTGAGGTGTGTTAAATCCAGCCACTCCTGAAAGAGAGCCTCCAAACCAGGCAGCTGCCAGCAATAGGCAGTGGCCGTAACAACAAGCATGAAGAATAACAAAGAATATGACTGAGTTGCATTGCGGGAAGTATTTGGAGCAGGGACGTCTCTAGGGTTTAAAGACAGGGGGGGCTTATCCCCAGCAGATGACATAAAAAGTTGCTCCATTCAGCCAGTAATGAAAACATGATGATGATTAGTTAAACAACGTTGAAGAGCTGTTATTGTAATTAACTCCAGTTACTGTGTGCTTTTTATGATACAAAGCTGTGTGGGAAGTTACCATGACCTCGTGCTGCTGCTGAGTTCTTCTGGATACAATGATATAAATGCTAAATGTTTGAATAGAAAAGGCACATACTACCTAATTCCACTTCCTACTAGATAACCCTGTTCATCTACCCATTTTCTATACTTTATCCTAGTTGGTGTCATTCATACTCACTCTTTAGATTAGTGTAGATAGTTTTAACATGGATTTTTTTTTTTTTTTTTTTTTTTTTCTTGTTGGACAGTGGATATCATGCATGCACAGGGAAAACACAAAGTCCACATTAAAAAGTCTCCAGGCAAGACTGAACCAGGAACCCTCTTCCTGTGAAGAAACTAGCCATGAAGAACACTATTGCAGGTCTAACGAAAGTTAATTCCACCATAACTGCTCTGTAGATTAATTCAACAGTTTATATTACTCTGTAGTTTTACTTCCATGTAGAATATATGAGATCTATAAACACAAACACCCCCCCTCCCCAGATGTTTCTATCCTCTCCGTCCCTGTCTCAGTCTGGATACAGTTGACAGAAGTGATCATTCTGAGTGAACCATCAAAACAAGAACTCAGCATCATGGTTAGATTTGAACTAAACAGGGCTAGCAAGTCTTTTATTTGTATAATGGAGCACCTACTTTATCAGTAATAACCAGGTTTTAGCTGTTAACTAGCTGTAGTTAGTGACTACTGCTTAATCATCTTTAAACAGAAAAGAAAAAACTCCCCATATATCCATTTTGATCACACTCATGATATTACATGCAGCTGTGAATGCAGTCCGAGTGAAAGACAGGAATGAAAACGGGGAGCAGTGATAAACGGACTGGATTTGGCTGACGGGACTTCAAATGGGAAACTTCACTGTGCTGTGTTCCAGACATCACCGAACACGGCTCAAACAATCACAAACACCTAACTCATTAAAGCCAAAAATGAAATCAATAAAGTAATGTTTTTAGGGGGGCTTAAGAACATTTTAGGGGGGTTCCAGACCCCCTAAAATAGGCCTAATGATGCACATGTTTTGGAGCATGACTAAGAGATGAACACACGGTAGTAACTTTAACCAATGTTCTTTCTTATGAGACTTTTTAAAAGACTTAAATGCTTGCTAATTCTGTTTTTCTGACTAAAGGCTACTTTTAAAAATAAATATAATCAAAACTTATTGAGGAAATTGATCAATTTTGAATAATTCTTTAAAAATTCAAATATGAAACTTCTGATTTTAGAGTATAACAAATGAGACATAATATGACACTACAGTAAAAACACATCTATTGCAAAGTGTCAGGAAAAACTCTTTAAACTAGACTGTGTGAGTCTTTGATCTGCACAGGCAAAATGGGGGCAAACAGCAAATTAAAAACATAGATTTAACCTAAAAGTCTAGCTGCAGAACTGTATTATAGATAAATGTTTAAATATGAAGGTCAATTTGGCACAAGCTGACTTGCCCATACTAAAATGAATCATTTCTATGGTAACCAAACAGGCTGAGAAAGATTTCTACATAAGTTCACACAAGGTGAATTGAAACTGTAAAATTCTTTAAAAACTTTACAGAACAAAATGTTTGTAAGCTCCTTTTTTTTTTTTTTTTTTTTTTTTTTTTTTTTTTTTTTTTTTTACACATTTCAAAAGATAATTTTAAAATGAATGAAAATTGTCCCTTAAATGGCAAACATTAAAATGCCCACACTAACCAGCTTTTTCCTGTCTGGGTTGGCATGTTTTATTAATCACATGATATTTATCCAAAATTGATGTAACATCTCCGATTATTAATTATTAAGGTGAAGCTCTTTAATATCCTCCCATGGATGATATACACTGAAGTTATTGTTTCACTAGTGTTGTCTCTGGTTAGGACGACCATAGGACAACTCCTAGCAACGTATCTTATAGCGCCACCCTCTGGCAGCACCTTACAGCCTGACAAATAAACCTCTTTGACTTGACTTGACTTAACTTTGATTTATTCAGCAGATGGAAACATTTGACACATTTCTTTTCTGCAAATGTTTGGTTTGAATCATGGCTGAATGGAAACCCAGCTAATAAATGATGTGAAATGAGCACATCTTCTTTACATGCAACGGCCAGTAAAAGCTGTGCTTCCCTAATCTCAAGACATTACCTGCTTCAAAAACACACTGGCATGAAAATCCTCTATTTGTAAGACCAGGTTGCACTTTAAGTATGCTGGAAGGTGCTCTCTTCAAGCACCAAATTACTAAGAGTGCACTCGCAGAGAGTAATGGCTTCAACCTTGTTGGGTCACCTTATTGTTTTTTGGAGGAGAAAGTGCCCAGATGTTGACAAATGACACTCATTTTCTACAAAGCAATGAAACTAGATGTTAGTTCTGTTTCTGTGATCTCACCCGTCGTTCCTTCTGTTGGTACAGACATCTTCCAGACACTCATCACAAGCACCATTAGAAGTAGAGCCCCTTTGCTTCCGATCTGCATGTATCGCTCACTCATCCTGGAAAAGAGAGAAGGGTTATAAAGATGTTTAATCTGGCATTTACAGCAAGCAAGCTTTATATTTTTCATGAAAAAGTATATATATTGAATATTCTGTGGCATTTTTCTGTACAAGCCCCCTCGACTGGATTTGAGGGAAATTTGTTTTATATGAAGCACACAAATTATTTAAATCCTTCATCTTGCATTTAAAAACAAACTATTTTGTGTTTTGTTTGAAAAGGAACAAAATATTAAAAGGTAAATTTCCAGCAGCCGAGTGGCAAAAAAATGAAAAATACCTTAAAAATCTTTGTCTTAAAAACATTATTGTACCCCATAAAGTTTCTCTTTATAATAACATGTGATATTGTGGGGGGTTTTTTATGTTGATGTTTATAGAAGAAAGTACCCACGTTTTGTTTGTTTGTTTGTTTGTTTTTCTTTCTTTTTTTTGTGTGATGGAGAGGACAGGGGACATTTTAAACCATGTGGGAGCAGGGGTAAAAAAGACTGATCAATCGAACAACCACTATATATATGGTGATACTGTTGCTGGAGACTGAATATTCAGTCCCCAGCAACAGTATCACCAGTCCATCTGTTATACAGTAAATCATAGCCAACCATACATCCATATAAAAACCCTCAGCTAAAGTTGCCATTTGTGTAATATTTTTCACTGATTTCAGCCATTTAAACCTTCAAAACCACAAAGTTCAAAAGCAGCAAAACAACCACATCTGCATTACAAATGAACAATTTAAATTTAACTCTCCCATTCATCTCTGCCTCTGTAAATACATTTTAATAGTAATGGTTATTCAGTTGCCTTTCTATAGATTTATTTATATTTTAAAAATGCAGAAAGCATAAAATGAGACAGGAACTTTTTTTCTTCAGTGGCTATCTGCTTCCAAAATGCTTCCTCTCTTCCACTTCCTTCATTCTTACAAAGGGAAAAGCAAGAGAAATGGACAGTTCCTGAAAACTACCACCCAACAAGTTTCAGTAGGCTTCACTGAGCTTTACAGCGGAGTCCAACAAGCAGACCACAATGGCTAATCCATCTCTCCACAGCACCTTCTCCATCGCACTGCTTCTCCCTAATGAAGTGCGCTGGAGCCAAGGCCACAATGCATAAACCATCTGGCACAGTGTGTTATCGCTGACAGACAACGATCAAATTTCAAACAAGGATGCTGGGGCAGTCTGGTAATTACTGGACGAGGCATGATATCGTATGGCGGGAGGATACAGTATTACAAGCTGTGTTTATGCCTTATTTGCCGCCTCCCGCCTCTTATCTGCCTGCTGCATTGACGTATAGATTGGCTAAACCTCATCAGGGATCTCAGATTATTGTGTAATTAAGTTTATTTTTTGCCAGGCAAACATGACCTTTATCAAGGTTTTGTTATACCTCCCACTATCACAGAGGAATTATAATTGAGTGACGGCAGAATAGCAAAGACAGGACTCACATGTTCAGCTAGCAATCTGAATTTATAAAGGTGTTTGTCATCAAGACCAGTGGTGAACTATTTCTAGTTATTATGGAGGTAAAAAATAAAAATAAAATGACACTGTATTATGAATACAAAGCATTAGTTTTATTAAAGATGAGGAAATATAAATGTGATTGAAATGTTAAGTACATCACTTGAGTCAAGACCTTAACATATTTTGGACAATTTCTCATTTTCCTGTTGATGTTTGTGTCTAGTTTTTTTTTTTTTTTTTTTGTGTTTTGGTAAACATGTGGGTAACAAAAGCACTTGAAAGTGGCACTACCTGAACAAGTTTTACACTTCCTAAACGGAGGCTAGTTCTGCATCAGTTTTGCATCTCTGAGCCCTCTTCAGCCAGTAAAAATCAGTCCGATTTTGACTCTTGATTCATCTCTTTTTCTTTTCTTTTCTTTCTTTTTCCTTGTTTCCTCCAATGATGTCCTCTTGCATTTCTTTGCTGAATCAACCATGGTGCATGTTTAAAATGGTAAATGTGTTGATACCCAGTTACTGGTGTGTGACATGGCGCCTCAAAGCAAAACTCAGCTGTCATGTGATACTCAGGGCTGTCTATATATATATATATATATATATATATATATATATATATATATATATATATATATAAAAAAGGAAAGTTTAATGGTTGGAAGCTTAACTGCATGTTAACCCACTCTTACTATCAAGGCATTTAGAGACTGCTGCTCTGTTCTGATAAAATCCAGCTTGTTTGTTTTTTTTGTATATGACTGCAGTATCATTTGACAAAACTCACATCCAGAAGCTAGACAACTTGTGTGATGTGATTTCTGTCCATCTTTAACTGCACAGTGATAACCCTAAAGGACTGATGGGAGCAGCAGCCTCTCTTAAAAGCTTTTGCGTGCAGATCCAAGTTTTCCAGCACCATTCACACAATCATCATCTCCACTCTGTTGATTGAGCAGAGTAGAAATCGAGATGAGTCAGTGTAGCAGGAGAGAGACTTAGAGCAATACCAGGGATTTATTTTCTTTTTCTCGTAATTTAAACTACTGAAATGTTTAAGCATATACATACATCCTTTTTTAAGCTGAAATTATATTTCTATAATGTCGAGATGACTTTTTTGTTACTGTTTTATCTTTTAATGAAAAACAAGCAGATAAAATTGTTTGTTTTTAATGGTCTTAATCTGAAATTCTAACAGGTGTGGCATGCCTTGTTTAGTCTATGAAAATAACATTAAGTAAAGCTGCTTTCTGGTTCATTGGGTTTAGTCTGTCACACTTCAGACTATCAGATGAGCAGCCAGATAATCAGAGGATGATAGATGCAGAGAGGATGCAGCAGAAACTGCATCAGAAACCCCTCAGATGAACAGTAAACATTAAGTCATATGTGCAATATTCATTCGGGGGGGATATTTATTTACATTTTCATACATAATTTTTCCATCATCATATAGGACAGCATAATACTGCTTGCATCATGATGTTCAACTGTGAATTCAAGGTAAATAGAGAGATGTGGGTGGAAATTTATTGAAATGTAGAGTGTAATAGCCATGTAATAATGAGCTCTGTGTATTTCTGAAGTGGCCCTCAAACTGTACACCTATTATGTCTGATGTTCATGGAGACAGATTTATAGTCATCAGTTAACCTCAGAATTGGATGCTGGATTGAAATGGTAGCCAGTCAACGTTTCTGGGCAATTCACAGCAAATGGGTGTGTGTGAGGACCAGGTTGCTGGTGACAGAGTGCACAGCAAAGCACTCCAACATCATCTGATGCCTGCAGTCTGAGGGTGCAATTCTATAAATGACGATCATTGTCCCTGAATGTGCTCTTTTGTGGTTGGTGCAGCAGTGTGCTCAGTAGAACAAGCTGCCCAACATTTTTTGCAGTTTCAGTATTTTTTTTTACCTCTTAACCCTCTTAACCTAAACTTGGAGGCATTAAAAAACCTCTTCTCATAGTCATTGTTCATTTGGATTTTTAAACTCTTCTACAACTTTAATGTATCTTTGCAAAACGTTACAGCTGTACGATTTGTGATATGTTCTGTTTCCTCTGCTTGTTTAAAGATGGAAAACTTTATTCCATAATTAAGAAAAGAAATTAGTGTGGACCACCCACAGAAATTTCATCAAAAACAATAATCCTGTAAATCCTAAATCGCAGCTACACAGATTGAATTTTTTTTTTTTATAGACAAAGAATCCAGTGGTGACTCATTATCACAAAGTTATAGAGATGTGTCACCCCCAGCCTGCACTTCCCCACAGAGAAATCCAACACTATTTAATAGTTGGATTTTAGAGCTCAGAAACTTGCCTCGGCTCAGTCTCACACCTGTCATTGGTGTCATTGCTAGATGCAGTGGGCAGCTGTTCACAATAGCAAAGCTTTGTAAAAAAAACACTGTACACTTATTCAGCCAAATGGTTATAAGCTTGTATGCTGAAAAGAGCGTTTCAGCAGAGATTAATTATAATTTCCCTTAATATCTGCTGAATATTGTCTGACATGATCAGCAAAACAAATTAAAATGTGATTAAATCATTAGTGTATAAAAAAACTAATACCACTTTAATTAAAGCAGGCATTTGTGAGATCCTAGCCTTATTATACATACTATAAGCTGCTTGATGCATTATTATTTGCTAAATTGCATTTGTTACCCACACATAAATAACTTGTGTGGATGATATAAACAAGATAAAAGATGTGAGAAGATTCTCTTACAATATACCATGGAAATACATTGGTCTACAACAATAAAGACATCGCAGATCATCCTCCCGATAACAGTTTTAATTCTTTCATTTTATACAAGTTGGACATATAGATATTTATTGGCACCAGGGATTTGATATTATAGATTCAGCTGGGCATTTTAGAAGAAGCAAACTCAAACTTTGACTTACAAACTCTTGAAGTTTTCATTAGCATATACATTTGATAATATTTCTTGTATAATGTATGCAGTGCCATGGTATAGGCCCTTCAGTGAAACACAGAATAATATGCAGATTATTGCCAGGAGCAGAGAACATGAAATGCATGGTGAAATAAGGAGGATAGTAGATGAAAGAAGTAAACACTAATAAACTGAAGTGAAAATGAAATGTAATTATCTGACTGTGATGAGTGCTGTATTTATCCTCTTGGCAGCAGAGATGTGTTTCACTCTACTGAATATTGTGCATCACACTTTAGGACACACAAATTAAAAAAACACCTTTATTTATTCTCCTGGAAGTGTGTGCTTCGATTTATCTGGAGAAAGGATTTTTATTCTCTTGGTATGAGTTTGTATTGTTGTGCAAAAGATCCCACAAAAATCGAACAAGGCATAAGAGACAAGAACATTTAGCATGAGGTTGTAGAAATATGTTTGATTTGTTGTATTTGAATGCATTTACAGTATGAATGGAATTCATTGGCTGCTCCTTTTTTACTGATCTTTCTAACTGCTGGAAAGAAAAAATATTGATCGGAAAAGTTGTAACAGCTAGGGCAAGCACTGCACTGCCTGGAGTCTACTTCCACTTTATTGCTGTCGGTGGAGAAATAATAACATTTGGTATAGAGTTGCCCAGAGACACACCGAATGACCCCCAAATTTGACACTTTGCCCATTATTTTTTCTCTCTCCTACACTTGACAGTGAGACTGAAACATACATCAAAATGTTTCAAGTTATGTCCCCTTCTGTTAGTCCCCTAGCTATGGTGTCGTTACCATAACGGGCTAACATGTTGGTGCTAATCAACTTGTAGCAATTCCATATTTTAAATCTTAATATTTAAAAGTTTTTGAACATTTTATTTTTTTATTGGCACATAGTGGGGAGATAACGTGCCCAATACAGTATTTGTTTGTATGCACTAGAAAGAGGCTAACATAGCTATGCTAACATAGCTATGCTAACATAGCTATGCTAATATGTATGAACCAGTTTCATTTTAATGTAACAAAAAAAGATTATCCCCTTGGTAAAGACTCGGCTATGGGTAGTAAACAAACAAGCCACATCAGGACAAAGTTGTGAGTCTAACACACCAAGCATTATCTTAAAAAAACGTGAGATAGAAAGAATTTACCTTTTTAGCTGAGAACCATACAGGGATGAAATGCAACCTTGAAATAGTTAGGATTTAAAAAATGTTAAACAGCAAGCTTGACTTGCTACCTAAATTCCCCCAATGTGTTTTCCTATCCTGTGTGTGTGTGTGTGTGTAGTGGTTCTTTATTGCTGATTTTAAAATTTTACACAAACTTAAAATCTTTATCTTGACAAATGAATACAATCAGTCATGTAAGGGAAGGTTGAGGTCAATGTTTTACACTGTTTTACATTTAGAATCCGTTCTCAGACGTTCTGTTCTCTCTAATCTCTCTAAATTTAAGCTCAATGAACTCATGTGAATTTTTATTTATATGATTATGACAAATAGATATTGACTCACTGCCATAAAAGTGCGACACAGATTAGTGTCTATGTACATGTAAGACTGCTGAACATGAAAGCTGCAATGGATAACTTTAATTTTGTATTGGTGTGTTGATTGGCAATGGATAAATAGCCACGACAGCATTTTATACTCTGTACTAACAAATTAAAGAAAAGAGCAATTAGAAACTAATGCAAAGGACTCTCTCTGAGGTGAACAATCTATTTCCTCCCCACAGCAGTCAAGCAGCAAAGTCTTATCCTGTTTGTGTTTTTTGTTTGTCCCCCCCCCCCCCCCCCCCCCCCACCCCCAAGACTTACGTTCATGTGATGTGTTGCTACACTTCTTTATCTTACCACAATTACACCTTCAAATAAATGAAGGGGCTGAACAAATCATGGCAGATTAGACAGAATACACTGTGGTGTGCCATTATTTTCCCTTCACTGTCTTTCAGCTCTTATATTCCTGCTTTGTATTTTATTCTGAGACATGTAATGAAAATTATTGGGTGTTTCCATTAAACTGCACCACTAAATGAAACCCACTCAAGCTCCTGGAATTGTTGAGTAACTTTGCTAGCTGTGGTTAGCATTAGCATGCTAACTCCACCTTACTCTTAAATGGGCCTGTCAGTCTTGTTGACCACGTTTAGTTTTTTTTTTATAAACTGTAAGCTCTTATTTTCCCCTAACTTGCCTTGCTTCTTCAGCTTAACCACTGTGGTAAGCTGTTTTTTTAGTGTTACTATTTGTTAGACAACCGTTTTTACACTGATTTGCCAAAACAGGGATACACATGGGGCATGTTGGTATGCACATGCAGCCAGTGAAGGCTAAAATCTATGGTGTGGTACTGAAGTCTGTGCAGGTAAAACAGTCTTACAATCAGTTTTTATTTTACACAAGAGAGCCATTACAGTCATTAGCAGGAAACCATATAAAGAGCCAATAAATCCTTAAAACTTCAAGAATTAGTGGAATGTTGCATTTTAAAAATCATGTTCAAAGTCAATGAAAGAGCACTAACAAACAAACTGGAAAGCAGATTTAAAAAGAGGGAATTTAAAGGAAAAAGATTTTTATTTTTTTTTATGAATATTTAAGAGGGAACGCTGTGTTACAGTAAAAGAGGTCACACTGTGGAATAACTTGAATAAGGACATGAAAACAGTAGAAACTGGTGTAGAAAGCAACAAAAATCTGCAATAAGTTAAAATGAAAAACTGTATTTAGTAATTTTGTACCAGTAAGCTGGTTGTTGGATGATTTTCTAACAGTGATGTAATATTGGATGTTGAATATATCATTCATTGTTTATTGATTTGATCAAATGGTTGATAATAAAAATGTTGATGTGATAAAGGGGCAGAAATAAGTTTGCTCTTATTTCGGCTCCTTTTCAGTATTTCAGTTTCTGTTATTATGTGTGATTAGATTTTAATTTAGTCAGTGTGCTGAAAACAAAATAACCTAACCTAAATCTCAAATGAGCATATTAATCAGCTGATTCATATTCATTTTGTAATTTATAAGATTAGGAAAACAGCCAGAATTATCTTTTTATAGATAGAATTTAAAATGTGTAAAAGGAAAATTGCCTATATACATATATATATATATATGAGTTTGCAAACCAAAGCAGAATGCTTTATTAAAATCAAGGACATTACACAGATTCTGACCTCTGTTCTCATTGTTGTCCCATTTGTGTCACTTATTTTTCTACTTTGATGGGTCTGCACAGAGCCACCATACTTTTCATTAGCAAGTGAAGGACTCCGCCGACCTTGGCCTATTAATAGCAAATGTTTGCAAAGAAGGAGAAACACAAGGGAATTTATTCTTCACCTGCTCTCTCAAGGGTTAGAAATTGTGTTTAGTTTGCTAAAGATTTTTACACAATGAAAGGAGTATAATTTTTTACAAAAGGTGAAAAAAAATGTATAACGGAATGAAGAACTGTTAGTTGTGAAGCTTGCTGCTTCTCACAGCAAGGCAGATGGAATTTTTATCATGATGGTTATTAATAATTTCAAGTAAAATCCAGCCATTCATGTTCTATTTAACATGTGTTCACAATACAAGAGATTCTAATAATGCAAATATACACACACATGCATTTTTTTTGTGTTGGCCCAACGCGAGTGCTGCCCTTAACCTGGCTACACCTCGGCTGTTAAACTATTTTTGGCTCTACTACTGCATTAGCCAGCTCAACTGTTTCATCAGATCTCAACCTAAAATATTTTGAAACAATAGGTCCTGTAACCCCTCAGCAGCCCAAACATAACTCAAAGCCAGCCTTGAGGTATGCTTAGAGGTGATTTCTTCATTTAAAACATGAACATGAAATCTGTTCTGAATTGAGCTTCTCTCTGCACAGTGAAGGCTGAAAATCCACTCTGAGCATTTTTTTTAAGTTTATTATATTTTTGCTCAAACATCTTAACTATAAGCAGCTTTGATAATGAAAATTAAAGTGTTTTACTTCTTGGCAATAATTATTTTTAACGTTTAGGATTCAGTTTTTTGCTGTAGTAAGATGCATAAGGCAAGTGTGTAATCCACATAATCAGAGATTGAAGGGCAGGAAGAGAGAGAGTATGCTAAATCTTAAAAGGAAAGACTTTTTCCATCCCTGTTTCTGCAGCCAGATTTGATACAGGGATTACACTCCGCCTCCCGTTCTCCCCTACATCTCTATCCCACTCTTTCCTTGGACCGTGACCGAGATTGTCACCTCGGACGGCTGCAGGGAGCCGATTGCTCCATCACAGAACAAACATCTCTCATTCGCCAAAACACAGATGTTCCCTTCTGACAGTTGAGGAGGCAAGCTCTCAACCCTGTCAAGCCAAACAAGGGAGTGTGCCCACTCTTTGTCATGGGCTCTGAAGCAACTGAGGCAAAGCCTGCTCAGTTTATATCATAAACAAGACAAGACAGCTGTCAGGACTGTGTTGAAGTTGATGTATAATCTTAAGGCTATAAAAGGAGCCCTGTTTTAACACACTGTCCTTTAAACTTGCTAATCCAAATATACAAAGGTCTGCAGAGACCAAGTTATTCACATACAAATTCTAGCATGAGAGGCTTAAATGTCTGAGTTCACTCTTCAAGACCACTTCTCATTATTACTGGATCCATATTTGTGAGGTAAAATAAATCAAGGAGCTTTTTGCTTCATGAAGAAAACATTTGTATTTCTGTGAATTCTTTTTTTCAATTTTTTTTGTTATAATCTGCTCCAAATCAAATCAAAGCTTTCTCAGATGCTTTCATATGCGTGATTTCATCATCCTGCTAAAACTACAAAAAGCAGCACCATGCTGCTTTCTACTACCCATGCTAATGACAAAATGTAATCTCAAAGTCAGTCTTAAAAAGATGCTAACTGTTTGGAGCCCTTTCAGAGGTGGTGTGACTGAACAAGAGCTAGAAAGGCCTTGACTTCAAATTTCACTAAAGTAAAAGATTGGGCAGAGCAAATATCAGCACTGTTACCTGACACTGACGTTGAGTGCTCTCTGAGTTAACCACCAGAACGACCTTCCGTAACAACAGATCAAGATGCTATCTGAGTAGCAGAACTCATGAAAACCGCAACAGCCAAATGGTCTCAACTTTAGTTTTCATTTGATCAAAGTGTCAATGCATCACCATGTCACAATCCAGTTAGCTATTTCAGTTTATCCGTCCCTCAAATATATCAGGGCTTAATCTACCGGTAGCATTCAGACAGATCACAGTGTACCTGACTAAAAACCAGTCTCCTCTCCTTTCTTCATGGAATGATTTCATAGCGCAGCAGGTTATTGTTTGCCTGCCTGTAATTGCTCTGTCAGCTGAGGCTTTATGAATTATCAATGAGCACAGACTGAACACTTTAGTAAAAATAAGCTCCATTGTGGCACAGAAAGTTGATATTCAAAGATTTAAATTACACCGGTGGAATATAACTATTCTTATGAAATTAGTTTTTTGGTTTTTTGTTTAGTTTTTTTTTCTGCATTTCAATACTTTAATTTTGTGAAAAACTTTCTCCAAAATTATGTCATTTTCTATGGTCAAAAATTGCTAGATAGCACTGTATCCCTTGCAGTTTTTTGTGAGTAGACATATCCACATGTGGCATGGTAGAAGCCATGAACCATGAATGAGTCTGTGATGTATTTGTGAGTGAAAGTGACGTAGTAAAGTGAAAGGGCTGTCAGGTTGCTGCGGATGGCTCCCAAACTTAAAAGCAAACCCTTCCATCCACCTATCCTACTTTTTTATAAGCATTTGTTGCTAAGTCAGCAGTGGTTACATCATCAGGTAGTCATCAGTGTTGAACCTAGACAATGCAATGGGCACAGATTTGTCTTTCATAAAGCACCAATAAGTTGCTATACTTTTAAGCCACGTTAAATAGTTTGTCTAACTTTTGTTATGCTGCTTCCCCTGCAGTTTTGGGATGAAACAGCTGTTAAAAAGAAAAAAAAAAAAGAAAGAAAAAAGTCTGTCTGGGCCCTGCTCATACAGTAATGCACATGACCTTATTGTCATGGCGAAGAGGCTGGCTAAGGCATTTTAAGAAGCCCCTAAAAATGTCAAGTGATAATGTAGGGAAATAACTAATCAAAAATAAGGCTGCACAATTTTATAAATCCATGATTTACAATGCTTGCAAAAATAAAGAAGGGAAAAGACTTTTTCTGTGATATGGTTCTTCATTTTTAAGTATTTGAATGTAGAAAATATATCAAAATAAATATATGTGTAACTTTCCTAAACGTGGACTTTTAGAGATATTCATGATTATAAACCTGCATTTTTACAGCTTTACTGATAAAGTCAAGAAAAGTAAATGTGATGTTACATGAAAGAAAAAGCAAGTTCATATTTACTACTGCGACAAGGCTAATTCTGCATCCTGTTTTTATTTTTTGTTTGGTTGCTTTTTAACTTTTAAAACCACTGTAAATAAACAGTATGTTGCACTATAAGAAAACAGCCTTTATGCATTCTGGAGGGACATCAGACTGAGGAAGGAGTGAACACTGTTAGTCCTCTAATGTGATAAAATGATTAAAACATCAAATTTATGAAAGCTCTTAAAAAATATAAAATGTATTGAAAGAACTTCAAAAGTGTTCTTATATGATTTGGTATCATTTTAAGGAGAAATATCTTATATTTAAAACTCACTTTACTCTAAGGACAACAAAAGGTAAAAACTACATTGAGGTCGACACCTGCTTGGGCATCCAAGTGACATGTCAGCAATGTTTTTAGTGTCCTGAACTGGAAGGACATCGGTGTGATCCCTGTGCCCACACAAGATGCCAAATCCCTCTGTCGTGTGATGAGTGGTGTCAGCTTAATGACTGCAAAACAACATGGAAGATGATAAATAAATGATGTATGAAAAATCATATTTATCCCCTGACTGCCAGTCAGGAACGTTGGAGTCAGCAGGAAGCTTTCAGTCTGATTTCATCTGTTTTGTGGGTCACAATTTCATGCTAGTGCAGTTTCTAAAGTGTTTAATTTGATTCAGTTCCACTGCATGTATTTTGCATCTTAAGACCGCAAAGACAATACTATTATCTAACTTTTGACATTAGGTATTGCAACTTTTGGATTGGGTAAAAAAAGGAAAAAGACAGGTAGAATAACAGTGGGTGTCCTTCAGTTCCACGGTCAGTTTCATAAGCCAAAGCTGAAACATGTGCTGTGATTTTACATGTCTCAAAATATTAATTACCTTTTTTTTTTGTCCTAGCTTGATAGCGATGTGGACATTACATACTGTTGTAGACTTTCAAATAGAAGGCTGTTGGTTTAGGAGTTAAAGGGTTAAAAAACAAGACAAAATTTTACAGATATAATCTGTTTGAAAGGGTTAAAAAGAAAACGATCTTCTGTGAAATGGATGCTCAGGAAGAAATTTTAATCTAAAAACAAAAAGTATATTTTAAATTTTTACTGAAACCTTTATATTCATTGAATACACTGTGTATATATGAGCCACACCTGCACTTTTCCAGCATTGCTTTTTAAACTTATCCTGCACCAACGTGTCTGCTCTAGAGGATCTCTGTCGTCTGTTTATGCAGCAGCTGCTTCCTTCCTCTCCTCTTGTGTTGTTCCACGAACCATGACAGCTGTCAGTGATCAGCTGATCGGCTTTCTCTCTTTTTGCGTTTGTTTATTGTTCAGCTGAGAAGGAGGAAACTAACGATTCATGGTTCACACCATTACATATTCACCCAAAAGTATTGTTTTTGGCAACAGGGTTTATATTTCCCTATACAGGGGCGGTTTTACAAAAGTTTTGATGGGGGGCCAGGCTGGAGCATTGACCAGGAAAAGGGGGGCACAAAGGAGACCTTTTTTAGGTCTAGATTATATAAAATATTGAACTGATTATTACAACTAAAGTGATCATCTAATGTAAAAAAGTGAAGAAAAATTAGTAAACAAACAGCCAATGATCTATTTTATCAGCAGGTGTTTATTTTGGGTGATGCTGCTGTAGGGCTTTCAACACTGCTGCACAAACACACACACTTCAATGATAAAGGTAAAAACCATGTTTTTTTTTTTTTGTTTTTTTTTTTAGATCATCAGTTTTATCAGATTTTCTTCATCAGTGCTGGCTGTTTAACTTCAGTCATCACATCTGGTGGTTTTATAACAGAAATAATCACCATGGAGATGGTTGGTGAGATAATGATATATGAATTCTGAATTATGATCTAGAATATGGTAGAGATGATTTAGAACAGCATATAGAAGTACATTACATGCTGCATTTACATTTACTGACCATTAAACATCTGACGTTTACCCAAGGAAAGGTCAGTTAACACTAAATATTTGTAGCAGATACATATCAGGCATAGTCATGAATGGTGATTAATCATGATTAAATAATTTGAAAGCTGTGATTAATCTAATTAAAAATGCTAATCACTTGACAGCATGCATATATATATATATATATATATATATATATATATATATATATATATATATCAGCTATATATATATATATATCAGCTATATATATATCAGCTATATTTCTAAATAAGAGGATTAAAGGGTTTAAGTGCAAAATACTGTTGCACATTTCATGAAAGTCAATACATTTAGTTAATTGCTGTCTTTGATATACTTATAAGCTCTTAATGATTTAGTGTTAAGTTTGGGTGATTTGTGAAAGTTTAGAAAAGCACTTCTGGTTAAAAATGGTTATGGCTTAAGCTAGATGTAACAAATGCCAGGATACATTCATCAGACATTTCCCACTTGTGAAAAAATAAATGATCAATTTAAATCATTGTCTTCTTTTCTTTCCCATCATGAAATACTTATTCCCAAGTATTCCACCATATGGATTTTAAAAGAATAAATGTCCTTCAGCAACAAAGGACTCAGTGACGTCATGTGTGGAGCTGAAATGTGTATATTCATGGCTGTGTTATGGGCTGAGTGAGCACTGAGAAACTGTATGAGCGTTGTGCTGCTGCCGTGTGATGTTGTGCTTTATTCTGCATCCATGACAGGCAGAACTCCTTTAGACAAAATCCTGATGGTACAGTTACTTTCTACTGTGTTCCTGTCAATGATAAACTACATTTTTAACCCACGTGACTAAAATATTGATATTTTAATATACAAAGCTATTCTAGAATAAACCTTCAGTATTGATCTACACACAACTACCTGTAACATTTCTTACTTGCATTCACAGTTCATCAGGTCTGACGTGAACAAGTTAAATGATTTCATCAGGGAATGCTGACTGATAGACTAAACCATCTTGACTAAATAAACTGTTTTGCATACATAGGAAATTATGTTGGTAATTTCTACACTTTTTGTTTTGGAAGTGATGATTAAATATGTCTACATATAATCAGTACATCTGTCATTTTACTTTAACTTCATTTATTTTGTCTTATCTGTATGAATGAAAATGTCCTATTTAAATAATGGCAAAAGACTTCATTGCACATATTGTATACTCACTTCATACAATCTTGTCCCATTCTTTAGAAGCAGATTTTGGGATCATTTTATGTTTGAATATCCTACTATATTATTGACTTGTTTCTCACTGGCAAGATTTCAGCCCATTTTTCTTTTTGAGAACATGTACTTTTGTTTGAGCTACAAACCTGACAAGATTACCTTTGCTGATCTGCAGCTTTAGTGTGTCTCTGTGGGCATATACCACAGAAATACCAACAAATTATAGCTAAATAACTGCTTCTGTGGTGTTTTTACATAGGAAAATAGGAATACATTATGCCTTGTGATATAATACCATCATCATTATCATTATTAAGTAAACAGTCATGCACCTGTGTGGATAGCTTCTCTCCCATTCTTGCATTTCATGTACAGTTAAAGCACCTAGAAGTGCTACTGTTGGCCATGTCTCTCTATGGGGTAACTATCAATAGTCTAAATTGATGTTTTTTTTGTTTTAAATCCAGCTTTTACTGAGACAATATGCAGCAGCACTTATACACATATTCAACACAGAGGGAAATGGAAAGTCTATAAAAACTTGCAAACGAAGCCGCTGAGAGGAGTGTGCCAATCAAAACACTGTGATACTCACACACAAAGCTGTCAAGGCTGCAGCTGCCTCACACTTTGTGCAGCTGAGTATGCTAATAGACTGAGCAGAAATGAACAAGGAGAGAATTTGTTTGAGTTTAAGTGAGAGCTGCAGAGCTATGAGGATTAGAGGTGCTATATGAAAGAGAAGTTTACTAGCTATGTTTAAGTACAATAACAAAGCTCTTCCTCTCCTTGTTTCTTTTTTTTTTTCTTTTCACTCCTTGATTCCAGCTCACTTGTGACTATAAATGTCTTCTTTGGTGACAGACTCGGTGAGATCAGCCTTGGTTCGCTCCCTTCACTTTGTGTGATTGGAAACCCAAAAACTCCCTCCTCGGGTTAGCTATAGCCAATAAGTGTGGGGGAACAGTCGGCTCTTAAATGCTTTGATGAGAGGAAAAGGTGAGAATCGAAGTGTTGGAGCACAGGGGATTTATTTTTAGGTGTCTCATGAAACTTCTCAGTGCCACACCAACAACAGCAGAGGAGATGACAGGTAATTATGGTACTCTTTAATTGGCTCCCAAGCTAAAGCATGTCTGTTAGCCCAGTGATCCCCAATCCTGGTTCTCAAGGCTCACTATCCTGCAGGTATTAGATGTGTCCTTGCTGCAACACACCTGATTCAAATTAAATGAATCTCTGACAAGCTCTGCACAAGTCTGCTATTGAGCCATTAATTAGTTTATCAGCCGATTATCACTCAGCACTACATTTTATCCCTCCAATTTAGGTTTTATGTGTCGGAGGTAAGGATAGAAATACTAAGTTTAGTATTTATAGATAATGCATGTGCGCACAAATGTTATAACGGGGTCAAACAAGATTTTTACAACAAGATGTGTTGAGAAAAACATAAGTTATTTGAACATAAAAGATTTGGGGGATTGTAGAAGCATTTTTCTGTCCAACCAAACCAGCAAGTACTACAGATTTTCATTTTATAGTCCTATAAAACAGAGAAAATCAGGCTGTTCTCAATCTTTTGAAGATACAACCTCAAACTGTTTGGTAATTTTGTTTCAAAAATGACTAATTAGCCACTGCATTTTCTGTTAACTGTTAAAAATTATGTGTGCTTCAGCTTTATTTAGCTTTACACACTGGCTTTTAGGAAAGCCAAGTGTTAGATGGACACTTTGGCTACACTTAACGGGAAAATTTGTTAATTTTCTCAAGGTAAGACAAGGCAAGACAGTTTATTTGTATAGCACATTTCATGTACAGGACCACTCAAAATGGTTTACATAAAACAAAAGCATTGCAGACTACATTATAGTAAAAGGCAGCAACACATTGCAAGAATCACAATAAAATCATACATTACATTAAAATGATTAAAAGCAAGATAAGTTCAAAAGTTAACATGCAGATTTCATGCATAAGCACATGAGAAAAGAAATGTTTTAACCTGAATTTAAAAATGTCTACATTTGATGAACTTGCAGTTTGTTCCACTTGTTTGCAGCATAACAGCTAAATGCTGCTTCTCCATGTTTAGTCTGGACTCCGGTCTGGACTAGTTGACCAGAGTCTTTGGATCTAGGTTTAAAATCTCTGAACATATCACAGATGTATTCTGGGCTTAAACCATTCTGGGATTTGTAAAAGGGTTTTAAAATCTTTTCTGTAACTGACTGGAAGCCAGTGTAAAGATTTTAAAACTGGTGTGATGTGTTCAGATCTTAGTCCTGGTTAAAACTCTAGCAGCAGTGTTTTGGATGACCTGCAGATGTTTAATGCTCTTTTTAGGAAGTCCTGTTAAAAAACCATTACAGTAATCCAGCCTACTGGAGATGAATGCATGGATGAGTTTCTCTTGGTCTTTCTGGGAGACTAAACTTTTAATTCTGTTGATGTTTCTGAGCTGGTAAAAAGCTTCTTAGTGACTGCTTTGATGTGGCTGCTGAAAGTCAGGTCTGAGTCTACCAACACTCCAAGGTTAAAAACTTGGTCGGGATTTCAGGAGCCCGAGTCTCCAGGTGTTTACCAATGCTGACCCTCTTCTTTTTGCTGCCAAACAGAATAAAAATAATAATAATATACAAGTTGAACAGAAGAGGTCCAAGGACTGACCCCTGAGGGACTCCACAAGTCATGGCCACTCGGTCAGATTCATAGTTGCCGATCATAACAAAATAACTCCGGCCTTCTAAATAGGACTTGAACCAGTTAAGAACCACTCCAGAAAGTCCAACCCAGTTTTCCAGCCTGTGCAACAGGATCCTGTGATCTAACGTGTCAAACGCAGCACTGAGATCCAACAGAACCAGGACTGATACTTGACCAGAATCAGTATTCAACCTAATGTCATTTAACACTTTGACCAGAGCTGTTTCAGTGCTGTGATGAGGTCGGAAGCCGGACTGAAATTTATCAAGATTTCCACTTTCATTTAAAAAGTCATTAAGCTGGTGAAATACAACTTTCTCAATAATCTTGAATATAAAAGAGAGGTTAGAGACAGGTCTATAGTTGTTCATTATAGCGGCGTCAAGAGTCCTTTTCTTTAGAAGTGGCTTAATAGCAGCTATCGTTAGTGACTTGGGAAAAATGCCTGATGCCAGTGACCTGTTAACTATCAGTAGGAGATCACTTTCTACTGAGGTAAATAATTTTAAAAAGTCAGATGGTATCATGTCCAGAGTTCATGTTGTTGATTTCAAATGCCAAACTGTTTCTTGTAGGATTTTTAAATCAACCATTTTAAATTGCGACATAACATCAGAAATATTTCTGGGTTTTAAATCAAATCAAACTTTATTTATAAAGCACCTTTCATGCCACAGGCAACACAAAGTGCTTTACATGATTAAAAACATGTATGCATATAAAACAGAGTTTTATACAGAATGTTGTCTTAATCAATGCCACAGCATCCATTACATTCAAGATTTTCAGACTAAAATGATCCAGGAGTCCATCAGCTGACTCTGCACTGGTTATTGGTAACATAGCTATGGCCTCCACAAACTTAGCACTTCTTTCATTAATGTACCTCTTCCTAACCGAGGAGCAGGTTGGTTGGACATTCTGAGTGATCAGTAAATCAAACAAAATACAAAAATGGTCAGACAAGGCTAAGTCAGTGACCGCAACAAAAGAAATATCAACAACTTTTGAAATAACCAGGTCCAAAATGTGACCTTGAATGTGGGTCGGTTCTTTTACATGTAGCCACAAACCAAACATGTCCAATATGGAAGAAAATTCCTTGACATTGCCACCCATCATGTTATCTATGTGAATGTTAAAAAACCCAGTTAAGATAAAATGGTTACAATCAGTAGAGATAACCGACAATAACTCAGAAAATTCATCAATAAAATTTACACAATGTCCTGGACGTCTGTAGGTGATTAGAAATAGGATTTTAGAAACGCCCCTTTAAATAAAACTAAGATATTCAAAAGAAGTAAAATCACCAAATGAAATCTCTTTACACTGGAATGAATCTTTAAATAAGGCAACTTCTCCTCCCCCTTTCCTCCCGTTTCAACATTTATTCATGAAACTAAAATGAGGGGGTGCTGTTTCATTAAGAACGGTAGCACTTGTGTCTTCTGTTAACCATGTTTCTGTCAGAAAAAGAAAATCTAAACTGTGAGAAATGATGAAATCATTAACTAACAGGGACTTGCTGGACAGAGATCTAAGATTAAGTACAGCAGCTTTATGAAGTTTACACTAGTCTCTGTTGTATTCTGAGTTATACAAGGTACAGTTAACAGATTTGATCGATTCACCCCACAAACTGACCGTGTTTGATTCCTTATTTTACTAACCCAGGAGTCCTACTGGGTCTAGGCTTGATCTCAGAACAGCTGTCAGTAGTAGCAGAACTACAGCAAGGACCCTGAACGCATCATGGCATGTTATCTTTGTTGTGAACTCTGCTGCTGCATTGTGAACCTCCTGCACATCCTGCCGTGCCCTGCTCTGCCAGGACAGATGATCTAAGAGGAGGAAGAGGAGGATGAAGAGAGGGAGCCCTGTAAGATGGTGGTCGCTGGGATCCAGACCGGGATAGAGAGATCCTTTGAAGACCTTGGGTGATGTTGAGAAGGGGGTCTGGCGAGGGGGGGGGGCTGGGAGTTAGATCACCTCTCTGCACTTCTCTGCTGTGTCCTTTGCTCTTATTTGTACTCTCACGTTTGGGTTTGCCGTCCCAACAGCATGACGTAAGTGTGCACCAAGTAATCTCCATCCAGTTATATTTGGATGTACACCATCAGGTCTGAATCGCTCCTTACAGTTCCAAAAGATATTGAAGTTATCAATGAACTTTATACAATGGGTGATACATGCATTTGATAACCATGTGTTCAGGCCAAGAAGTCTACTGAAAAGTTTAATTCCTTTACCCGCTGTAGGAATGGGTCCATGGTGTGCTCCATACTGACACGGTCTCTCCCAGAGCAGAGGAAAGTCTTTCTTCGGGATCTCGGAGCCGGTTTTCCTCCTCAGAATATCAAAAGACCCCATGTGGACAATAATCTTCATACCATCTGGATGTGAAGACAGAATGATCGGCAACATCTCTATCAGTTCCCTGACTGATGTATCAAAAAATGTTAGATTTTCTGTCTTTGCCATTCTCACATGCTGTTATAGAGTCCCCAATCAGAATTGTGTCTATTTCTTTTTGTGTGGAGGAGCCGATAGCTTCTGTAGTCCTCTTGTTTGTGGAATTTTGGCCTCTCCTCCTGTTTTGGTTAGCCCTGGGCTGAGTTTTAGGGCTATTTCTGAAGTTTTATTGATCCTTGCATTACATTCATCATCATTCATTTTAATATGAGTCAACATATATTTATTATGCAGTGAGACTTCAGGTGGTGGAGTGAGTGTTAGAGCTTTAACTTTCCTACTGGATGTACCTCTGCAATAAATAACATCAGACCAGGTTCTGGCCGGGGTTGATGAATTTGGTCTGGCACCAACAGTGTTCCAGTAGGAGAGATCAGTCTGACCATCCGGTTTGAGATCTTCCCCAGCTATTCCAATGTCATTTGAACACATCCAAGGAAGTGTATCAGCCAGGTCTGTAGCGGGAGGCTCCACATTCGACATGCCTTCGCATATTAAGATTTGACTAAATCCATTTGACAACTTAGTAGCTTGTACAGAAGCTGCAATAGACAATTCTTCATTCACACGAATGCCTTGCAGTGTTTCAATCCTTTTCTCCAGCTGTGTTATCCTCAAACAAAGTTGCTCACACTCAGTGCAGCTCACTGATACTGCAGGGTCAGGAGACATTATTCCACTAGTTCTCCAATGGCAATTAACTAGATTTATCAAAAAATATATTTTGTTACAGTGATTTATAAGTGACCAGGAGTCCTTGTTCCTAAATTTCTTGCTGGTAAAGATAAGAAAAGAAGAAAAATGCAAGAAGAAAAATGCATGGAGAGCAAAGCAGGAAGCGTCCGCACGGCAGCAAAGTAGGAAGTTGTAGGAAGTAGAAAGTAGGTAGCTAAAACAAAGTTTGCTGTAAAGAGTTTTGTACTCCCTCCACACTTAGGACAGCTGTTTCTCAAAACTGTCTGTTCAACTTTGTTGAATCTTCTGAATCAGCAGAAAAACAGAGATGACAACTTTTCTCTTCCCATGTTTATGCATTAATCGCGCCCAGTCTGAATTTCTGACATATCACACACACCTCGGTGTAGGACACTGCACAAGAAAAAAGTTCTGCCCAGGAGATTTGTGTGTTTCTTCATGAAGACTAAAAAGACTTAGTTACATAGAAGTATGAGACCTCTAGTGGTCATTGGAGTAATTGCATGTAAATTGTAAGAATGGTAGCCTTTGGGGCACTGGTTGTGTTGTTAAAAAAAGGGTATTTCGATCCTAAATATGATCGCTTTCTTACCCTAACCAGGTAATTTACCCTAAACACAGAGTTTTTACATAAGTATGAAGGGGGGAAAAAACAGTTAAATGTTTGATTTCAACATGCATTTCATGTAAGTGAGTGAAATTGCTGTTTTCAACACAATGTCCACCAATTCACCTACTTTTGAGAATGTTGTGTGTTAAAGACTTTACAATGTCTGCTACAATTTGAAAACATTTATACAAGTTTAGTTTCCACTCTGACACTTTTAGGGTTGATTCTTTTAGTCTATGAATAAATGATGTATACCGTTGTTGGGACTGGAGAACTTGTTGGAAGTCTACTTTATGTGTAAGTTGTATTTACAACTTACACATCAGCAGGCTTTGACTACATCTGCATAAGCATGTGTAGAACACATTTGTCTTCACCTACATATCCATTCTTTGTTTGTTGGATAACAGGTGGTTACAATGGAAGTCCAGAAATGTTGGATGTTGCCCAAAGAGGTACAAGTTGCATCTAATCTGTTTAATTTGTGCCTCTTTGTCTCCTTTCATCTCAGTCTTCCTACTTGGGACTCACAACTAATTCCCAGCCAAATATCTAGAGGTGCAGCTTAATACCTAAAATGCAGCAGGTGGAGTGAGAAGCATGGAGACTGGTGGCCTGCTGGAGGGGCTTTAAGAGAGGAGAAACATTTTTGTATGTGCAACTACAACTAGAAACATATGTTGTCACAAACATATCTAGTCTAAGAAATTCATTTCCATTGCTTTATGTTGACAGGTCTGATGCAAGAATGTTTCCTAATGTCTGCCATCTCTTCCACTGCTTGCATCTCTACTGGGAGGGACTAAGATGAGATGGGAGGAGAGGAGGGGAGGGGAGGAATCAACATGTACTGAGGGACGATGAACTCTTGAATGAAGCAGTAAAGGATTTAAGATTCAAGTGTAAAGCCCTTTTCCAAAACAAAAGCGCTACCTGTTAGTATTCAGGTGGACAATATAATAAGTGTTCTGTGTGGTGCACAGAGGATACTTTAGACTACAGATAATAATAAAAACTTGAAGCAGACTAAAATGTCTGAATTTTAAGATCTTCAATAACTAAATATTTTAGTTATTTTAGATAAATGTGAGTTTGTGAAGAAACAAGCAAGAAAAAAAAAATAAGCCGGAAAAAATGGCAGCTCTCACATTTTATCATGATCTCCAACACTTCTGCACAGGTTGTATTTACATACTGACTGTCTTTGCAGTACATTGACGGTCACGAACACTCCTCGAATGACAAGCTCCACTGACACGAGCCATTAATCAACAGCTCTCATCTCCTGCTCTCTCGTGTCAACCTTCTCGCGTGTCAGAGTCGAGGCACAGCGTTAGAAATGGCCCCGTGTCAGCTGCGATCAGGGCCTCACCTCTCTGAAAAGGCCGGCATAGGCTGTGGCTACAGAAAGACCAGAGCAAGAGGCTGCGGACGAGAGACTGCTAGGAATTAATAAATTCAATTACACAAAACATTTGAGTAGAGCAAAAAAAGCTTTAACTTATTTTGGGGGGATTGCATGTCTCTCTCCGCAGTTTTACATGATAAAACAATGAGGCTTGAGTTATTTTAGCTGCAGCCTCGTGAGGTTTATAATCCAGGCTAAGTGACAAGCTAATTTGTGGTATTAGATTGCTTTCATCGGTTCGTTTGGGCCTGCTTTGAACATTAGTGGTATGAAAAGGCCGCTTTGCCTCAGCGGTCACATTGACTTGTATGCTTAGATTGCTGGGGGGTAGAAAGGAGACGAGGTGGTGGAGGAGGAAGAAAGAGAGGGGGGGGGGGGGGGGGGGGGGTGTTAGGGGTCGCAGCAGCTCTTGGCGGCCATATTTCCACAGTCGTGTTCAATCTTTTCTGTGCAGATAGGGAACAAGTAAAAGCAATTGAAACTTAGGGAAAGATGACGGAGCTGCGCGGGGGAAACTTCCAACCAGCCGGGATCAGTGGAGTGTTCAATCTAATCATAGTGTGAATTTAGCCTGTTTATAATGACTGTTGAGACTTAAATTGAACCAAAGGTCCATGGAATGAGAAAATGGGTTTTCTGCAGGGGTGTAAATTCATCACAGAAGACAAGATGTGACTCTGATGGTGTTAAAGTGGCTCAGCAGTGAGACAAAAACTGACCGAGTTGCCACACATCAAAGAGCCAGAGTGAATGCGTGTTTGTGGTGGAAGTTTAAGAATGAAATCGACCCTTGAACACAGATATGAGACCATTTTCTTTAACAATATGATGCTAAGTCAACTTAATGCTGATGACCATTCAAAGTGTCAAAGGCCGAAACAAGTAATTAAAGGCAATAGAAAAATGGAGGATTAGTTAGAATTAATCTGCAACTTTTCCCATTTTCTTGCAGAAAATGCTGAAATGGAAAGTTATGGGAATCTAGCAGAGCATAGCAGAACTAATAGGCTGGCAGCCCCCCCCCCTGAAATGAGAAGGGACTAATGGATCCGAGGCCCAGGCTAAGATGGCTAAGGAAGATTGCATGTGGATTTAAGTGATTAAGAACGTGGTGGCCCCGGTTCTCCTTTTGTCAGAGAAAATGTAATATGAGAACGAATGCTAAAATATGAATTTCTTCATTTAAAGGACTCAGGGTGCAGTTCAGATCTGAGATTAGGAAAGGATGCAGGGTTTGTGGTGTGAGGGGTAGCAGAGGTCTGCAAATATCTGTATATTTTTTGGGCCATGGGATGATTTAAATACTTATTTGAGGAGGAAAGCTGTGTGGCAGATGTCCTAGAAAGTCAGCCAAAGTAATACAACTTTACTGTTTTCCTAAGGCTACTACAGCTTATTTTATTACACCAATTAGTAGAAAGTTTCTTATGCAGCTTTTAAGTAAATATGAAAATGATTTGACATTAATCTGACATAAATTAGGTACACAACATAACATCTGGGGACAAATAATAATAAGTAGCCATTTTTTTCAATGAAATTTATGTGGTTTATATTTAGTTGTTGCATTTTCAGATCTTTGTTTTCTTTGCTCTGTAGTAACAAAGCATAGATCTAAAGTTAATTTTGGTAATAAATGAGCACCAACACATGAATTCTGGTGCTCAAGATATTAAAAAGTGTAAGAGCACATGACTATTACAGACTACAGCCTTGAGATTATGAGTCAGTATTGAAAATACCATACTAGGATTATATGAGGGAAAACTACAGAGGAACAACCAAACTGATGTTAGCCACATTAGCAAAAAATTGCTAATGTTTTTCATTTTGTTTAAAGGGTTTATTTCAAGCATGTTAGGATATTTACATAAACAAACACTTAACAATTTAAAATTGAAAATGCTACAATCCCATCCTGTATTCCTGGATTCATTTAATGCTACCCCTTCTCCATTTCTCAACAAATGTACTTGTTGGTGATCCAATTCTTCACGTCCTGCTTCTTCTCCTCTGGAGATGTTCAAGTATACCATCATATTTAGATACAAAGAAATGAGCATCAAACAAAACAATAAATAAAATCAACATTAAATATTAGCAGCAAAAACAAAAAACTAATAAAAATTACACAAAAAAACCTCTAGCATGCCCAATGTGACCACCGAGTACCAATACCAGTCCCCTGATCTTGCTATCAATGAGGTGCAGTGAAAGTTGCTTTGCAGAGCAAATCCCAATCACTCTTGCACAACATTCTGTACGTAAACCTCCAAGCACATCAACCTTTTAACTAAAATGAGTCCCACACACAGTCATGTTTCTTGTTCAATGCTTGAGTGAAGTTGTGTCTCTTCACCTGCACAAAGTGCAGCCAGGCAGAAACTTTGCAGTTCTGAAAACAGCATGAGCAATTATTAGCTAACATTAATCCTGGTACACTCAGTTCTCCAGTGAAGCTTCCACTGGTTCTCCTCACAACATAATTAATTTCTCTCTGGATGACATTTCTCCTTATCCTTGTGTTTTCCTGGTTCATTAATACCTGTCAAACTAAGGCTGTTTTTTTGTGTGGATCCATATTTTTGTTCCATTATTGTTTAGCTTGTTCTTAAACTGAACATCTCAAACACTATAGCATAAATGTTAATGAAAGGAATAGCACACAGAGACTTCATTTTCTCAAAAGCTTGCTTTTTAATACAATTTTCTCCACTTCAAGTCACTGAAATTGTTAACCTGCAAGTAGCACTTTAATTGAGTGAAATTAATAGTTGTCACAGAGTCTTTTGTGGCAATAAAAACTGAAGTGATTTATGTCAGTAATTTAAAACAAATGAAATTGAGATGGTCCGGTAAAAAGTGATTATTGATTAATGGTGCTAATTAAGTCAAAGCTGCGGCATATTTCTGACTAACCGTAAAATCATATGACACAAAATGAGACAAGCTCTAAGAAAAGGGGGAGTTTAATAACATGAGCCATAACGGTATCGACCCTTATTATTGCTTTTAATTTTATTGGATCATCATTTAGCAATACATTACGTCTTCCATGGAGATATTATAGCAGATAATGTTATATTGTGATGTTATGTCATCTGAGAATTGATTGCCTGACTGGACTTTATTGCATTTTCAAACCATGTAAAGACACAATTTATGACATTGTGCCACGTTATTGCATAATCAATCAATGGACGTAGCACCAGAGGGCTGTGTGTGTCAATCTGACATATTAGAGAAATTAAATCTGAGTGTATATATTACACAGTTACAAAACTCACATGATTCCAGGCAAAAGTGGTAGACAGGGAGCATGATTGCTATGCACGAATTTAGACCACTAAAACTACCAGGCTGAGGTCAAAGAACAGTCACCATGTATGAGAGCCTATATTTTTACATTAACATTACATTGTTAAATGTGAGATAGCTTCTCAGTTCAATAAGTGGCCTATTAGCAAGAGTGCTGATCAGTAAGAAAAGAGCTTTACTAACAGATCTGACTGCTAACAGCATCAGGCTCAATAGGGCCACTCATTAGGTATTTTTACCAGAGGAAGCAGAGCAGACACTCGAAGTATTCTGTGAGAGCCCAGGCATGTCTTCTTGCCCCCAGCTTACATCAGTCTTAGGACACTTCAGACTAAGACTCCAACCATGTTGACAGACACAGACTGGATGGGAATAGGTAAGATTGTATTGATGCCTATGCTATTATTTCTAAGAGGAAACAAATGTTTTAAAAATCACAAGCAAAATAAATTTTGCTTTAACTTAACCTTTTCATCACAAGACCTATTTTATCTGCCTCCTGTCCAAAATAACATATAACAAATTAAATAAGCCTTCACAAATCCAAGGGCTGTGTAAGAAATGGCACCTTGTGAGTTTGTAATGAAGCAGCTGGGGAATTAAGGTGTGATACATAGGCAGACAGGTCAACATTTTAGGCTGTGGTTCATGTGAGGGTGAATTAGGGAAGGCTGCTGCCATTGGGGATTGCTGTTGCTGTCAGAGGAGAACAGTTGCTTGGTCTTCAACAATATCCAGGATGGTGCTGATTATGAACAGCATATCTTCAGCTTGACAAGAAGTTAAGCAGATGTACTTCATCATGCTCTGCTGTATGTGTTCTCATGCTGGATTTATACTGGTGTGGCGTCTACGAAGCATATGCGAAGCGTCTGCGAAGCATCAGCGCAGTAACGCTAATGTGCTTGCACACTTAAGCGTAGGGTTACATTATCATGTTGTAATTTCTCTTCCTCGGTTACCACACAAATTTATCGAAGTTTCATAAATTCAAGAATAATCACAAAATGATCAATCGCAAGGTAGTACTTCCACGTAGCCATGCTGCATGCAGGGGTGCTCATCGGGTCTGGAAGAAGTGCACGTCAAGTTGTTACCGATCTTACACACATGCTGTGCAAGTATAAAACCAAGCCACCTTTATTTATAAAGCACTTCATAAACAGTAGGTACTGACCAAAGTGCTGAACAGTAAGAATATATAACATTTAAATGACATAACATGAATTTAAGGACATAATACAACAATATAAGATCAAAGTTGATATAATGGAAATAAGATTAAAAAAAATATATAGGCTATATATATATATTTAAAAACTGTAAATATTATAATAATCAGGGACTGGCAATTTTAAAAGGCCAATTATAGGCAAAGGGCTTCTTAAAAATAAAGAAAAAAAATGGACTTTTGCCAGAAAAGCCCCAAACTCATTACACGAGCATGGAGGATATAGCAGGGGAAGGGACAACATACATGCCGTTTGAAAGCCACACTCCGTACAGCCACAAGCGACTTCGACAGGTGCTGGTGGATAATTGGGCGCCGTGCCGACTACAACCGCAGCGCTGCTGTCTCCGAGAGCTCATTACTATCACTCAGAAGTTCCCCTTAAAAACCTCCACAGCCACATGACTATGCATTTGGTAAAACTGCAACTGAAATCTCCTCAAATGCTGACATTAAAGGGTCTGTCACTGAGCTGATGTGCTGTTTGGACAGGTAAATGATTGCACTCAATGTGGCATAAGCCTGAACAACACAAGCATTGACATGGGTTCAAATGCACGTAAATGCATACACATATGGTTAGACATATCCATAGACACGTCCCTTTATGAAACAGATCAGCAGCCTACATGCTAGTTATTCTAGGATTAAAGCAGGTCTTATACCCTGAGATTAAACACAGAAAATTGAAGATTTATTTTTTTATTTATTTTTTTTTAAGAGACAGGATTGTAAAGTAAGGAGAGAAAGAACTCCCTTGAGAAAGCAGGATATCATCACCCTTCTGCATTTGTGTTGTGCTGCCAGAAAAGGTAAAACTGGGAGGGTTGGGGAAATGATTGTTGGATATTAAAATATGGGATCAGAATAAATCATTCTCTATTGACAAAGACTGGGCAATAATAAACTAAGGAGCTATTCAAACGCCTTGAGCTGACCCCATATTTCTTTATATTTTACCAGGAAAACAAAACGTGTGCAGCATTTTATTGGAAAAAAAATGTACAAACAGAAATGGAGCAGTATATAAAACAAGAACTCTTAATAAGTTTATCATGTTTTTAAGCCACTTTATTCTTAAAAAACCTGAACCCTCTTGGAGAAACTTTCTTGTCATTTCTTTAAGTAGTTTGTAGAAACAGTTCTACAGGCTTCTTGAAGGACATCCTAAAGCGCTTGCCTTTTGTTCTGTTCCCTGTCAACATGATTTCTCATTGCTTCTGTAATGTTGACCTAGGCTCTGGCTTGGATCCACACTATGAGAATTACTGCCACAGTCCAGTTCTTGTGCCATGTGGCATCCCTCAGCTTCTTCTCTCTATTTTCTTTCCATATGAGTTGTTTCTTTACAGCTACCCTTCCATGTAGATTGTTTCTGATGAGGCTCCAGTGAACAGTAGATTGATCAATTGAAAAGTACAGGTGCATCTTTTAGTTGTGAAAGGTGTCACGTCTTTGCCGGAGTTTTATTTCTTTTTAGATTTCCAGATACTTATGAGGTTTTCTCTTTGATTTTTTTGCCTGCCACTTCTTTTGTCCACTTTGCCAGCTTTTAGCTGTTTCATTATGTTGGTTTTTTTTTTCAGTGTCAATTAACTACAAAAAAAACTGAAAGTCATCCATCTGAAAATGGTCAGGTGCACGGTTAGGACTGAAAGTGAGTAAAAAAGAAGCCAATGTTCAATGAACACTTTGTAAGAGCTTAAGAAAGCCTGGTGGGAAAAATTATATCCTTCACCCTTGTTACCAAGGGGACCCAAGCCCAGTAGATGAAGAGAGTACAGGCTAATCACAAATCCACAGTAAAGAAGTTTGTGTACGTGTTTTGTAAAGGCATGGTAACAGACCAAATACATCAGTTTATTTCAATGTTTTTTTTTAGAGATTGTTTTTTTTATCTAAAACATACACAGATGTCAAAGCACATTATAAATCTGCACATATAAATTATGGCTATAGATGCACAAAGACATGGTAGCATTGGAGAGGAATCTATGTGTTAATCTGATTCACAATCGGATAATTGCCATTGATAAAGCATATCACATTATGCTGTTTACATGATCACGAATAATCTGATAACTTCAGAAATCAGATAATGATCAGATTTTGGTGTACATGTGTATGGGCTAAGTGCTGCTTTAAAAACGGGACAGTCAATCCAAGGGTTTAGGGTTGATGTTGTTATTGGTAGGGACATAAAATTGGTCCAGAGTCCCCTGGACGGCGAGTGCTGATAGACGTTTATTTGCAGAATCGTGTAATTGAATAGCTAGGACATTTAAACATGCATAAATTTATAAAGCAAAATTCAGGGACTGACAATATTTAGTTTAGTTTTGTTTTTGTTTTGTTTTTGTTTTTTTTTTTTGTTAAAGTGAATACAGGATTATTTTATTTAACGATTTATGTGATTTTTATGAGATGAATCTGTAAGCATATTTGCTTCACTTTAATTTTGTCCAGAGAAAAAAGTATTTTGCACTATGGTGCAAAATATCAACAGAAATATAATTTAATCAAACGGTACAAGAAGTCGACCAAATCAACTTAATCAAACTTTGACAGAAAATATAATTAACGGGTAAAATTACAAACACAGCGATAAACCATAGTTACAAAATATAGTATCATCCATACAACTGCAATAATTCTGATAGAGGACATTTATATTTAATCACAGATTGCAACTGCATAGAATTTGTGATGTTAGAGGGAAAATTAAATTTTTTCATTAATATTTTCATCTTAATCTGAACCCATGTTAATTATTATGGTAAATTTCTGGAGGAATCTGTACTAAAGAAGTTGTGAAGAAATTGACAAGAAGCTGTTGGATCTATTTGATTTTATTCAGGTGTGTTAGATCAGGGAAACAATGAAAACCTGCAGGATACTCGCCCTCGAGGACCGGAGTTTGACACCCTGTAATAGGGTGTGGAATTAGGTATGAGGCTGTTGTATTCAAGCATTTAGCATTTATATTGTATCCAGAACAAGTCAGCAGGCGCATGAGGTCATGGTAACTTCCCTCATCTCCCACCCATCTCTTGAGGGCTAAGCCCCCCCATCTTTAAATCCTAAAGACGTCCCTGTTTATGACACAAGGGCAGTTGGAAAGTAATTTCTTTGGGACTTAAACTTTTATATTGACTCTAACTATAACTCCTAATGTCACTTTTCTTTTCTTTGCTCCTGAAGTTCTGACTGAAGACATGACCACTATTGACACCACTCTGTGTAGTCAGCTCATGCTAGCTCTTTGAACAGAGTTAGTAGGGGACACAAGAGCAGAGCCATTTTAAATTGTTTACAAGTCCGGACTTAAAGCAGCGATGCTGCCAGAAAACAGGGTCTCTCAACTGTTCTGTGCACTACAAAATGGTAGGGATGACCAAGGAGGTGCTGGATGTTGGTTGTGAGGTGTCCCTACCGTCCCTACCCAGTTCTACAGCAATGTATCCTCCAGTCTGCACCATTTCTGGCCTGAGGGTAGCTGGGACAGGATCCAACCCCATTATGATTTGAATCAACTGAGTATAGAAAATTAATGGATTCTTTTTTTTTTTTTTTTTTTTTTTTTTTTTTTTTTTTTTTTTTTAAAAAAAAAGAAGAATTGAGACTGCAGGACCAGAATGAAATGTAAAATGAATACATTCTCTAACTGGTCTTGACTGAACCCAAATTAGTTTCTAGAAAAACCAACAGCAGCAATATAAACTAAATTAAACGGTGTAATTTTTTGACAAGCTAAAACATTATTTCTATAACAACTTTTATTGGTATTTGCATTGTTTGGTGTTTTACACCTATTTTAAGATGAGCTTTTCTTATGTTATTGAAGCTCCACTACTGAACCTGTCAGGACTGTGTAGTGCTACTGGGTCATGTTATTCTAAAAACTGACGTAATTTCTGCCCACAACACTGTGACTGGGAAGCAAACTAAGCCTGAGATCAGAAAGCAGTCCCACACAAAGTTGCCTGTCTCTATAATTATTTTCTCTGTAAACAAAAACCTAAAACTGGAGGGGTCGGACCAACAGCACAGTGAAATCCTGTCTCACAGCAAAATGTGAAATATTCAAAAATGTCATCTACTGATTTGCATCCATTAGTTTTTTTGTTTTTTTGTTTGTTTTTTTCTTTGTCTTCTTCTTCTCCTCATGCTGCCAGGCACAAAAAAATCATTGTACAAAATTTTTCAGTTTGCAAAATGTATTAAAATTAAAATAGACATTTAATAGATATTTGTCCATTAAATTTTGATTAATTCCTAGGATAAGAGAATAAAATATCTTTACACTTGTGATCCTTTTTTAGTCTAAGTAGGATGAGAAAGTGTTATGCTGAGCAGATGCTTTCCTGTACGTCACAGATCTAACACCCTTTAATAAAGACAACTTAAAAAAAAAAAAAAAACACCTTCAGAAGTTTAGATACTGAAGGCTAGAGTGCTGACAACCTGAGTTCTTTTTATAAAGCACAAACTAAGAGAATATTAACACTTTAACAGTAAGTTTTTGCCATCTGCCTAGCAAAACTCTTGCAATCTTAATTACAATTTATAAATACATTAAAATATTATGAATTTATTAAACACAGGGTTCTTGAAAAGCCTCGTTTGCATAGGAAGTGTGAAACTGTGTGAATAACTAGTACTCATAAAGTTTAACTTAAATTAAAAGAATATTCAATAATGCTAACCTAATATTCAGTAATGCTAACCTAGCTGCTCATGCTAACTTATGACAAAACTAAATATTTTTAAAGGCTATCACAATTAGCATAACTTAAAACACACTTATTTAAAATTATAATTTAATTAAATATACAAATATTATTGAAAATTATTTAATTGGTCAACAATATTATGCTTTTCAATACTGAGTCAAAGATGCTAATGTAGCCTCTAATTCATTACTTAAACAAGACGTTGGCTAAGGAGTTAGCATGTTAGGTATTTGTAAGGTAAGGTTGCAACTTTTGGTGGCATAAATATTTTTAAGCAGCTTTTTAAACTGCTTGCAGAGCTGAAGTGGGATTTTTTTTTCCTTTTTGCAGGGAGAGAAGCTTACAGATATTCCATGATCAAAACAAACATTTTTGCTAACGTGCTCAATTTCTCCTATTTGAGATACAGCCATCTCCTGTGTTGAAATGTAAACTGGTAACTGGGGTGTGTTTTCACATACAGGTCTGCTTAAATATAGTAAGTTAACTGTGAAATATGCTGTCTGAAGATGATACAATGCTCACTGGAAGCATCTCTTCACCTCAAGTTTAGTAATTAGCTGTCAGCACCTAGAGCTTGACAATATAATTGGGCACTCTGCTGCTTTGGACACATTAAAAGCAGACTTGTTTGAGAACTTGATTTGCACTGTCCTTCAGAGTGACAGAAAAAGAACTACTCAGTTTGTCGCACTGCTTAAGCGATGACAAACCAATGAATCTTTTCAACAATTACTTAGAAATCACATTCTGGACTATTGTATTATTATTTTTACACTGTTGTTACACATTAATTATTAAATAGTAAAGACTTTTATTGTACTTGATGTAAGCATCTGCTATAAGTTTTTAAGTTGTTGATTTGAGCCGTTGCATCCAATTGAGATTGTTCACTTGCTCATTCCATATTTGCAATGCTATTCGCTGTCCAAAATACAGTGCTAACAGGATATTCCCAATATGCGTTTGTCTATCTACTTTAAGAAATTGGCAGCCATCTCAACTGGCACCTGAAACATCTGCCTTGCACATCAACAGATCCCAGAGCCTAGAGACAGGAGCTCAGTGAGCTCTGCAGTCTGGAGGCTTGCTGTTACTCATTTTTTGGCATGTTACTGTACTTGGAAGCCAGTGCAATTCCAGTTCTCTCCTATTTTTTTTCCCTCTCTCCCACCATAGCAGCCAGAGTGGATATGGAGCTACACAGGCCGAGACGTGATGGAGTGTTTTTTTCATCACCGCCTCCACTGCTGCTTATTCTTCATCAGAAATTCAGTTTATTCCTTTCAGATTGAAAGAAAGGCAGCTGATGTAAGACTGCTGGATCACAAACAGAGGAGACATTCTAGCATGTGACATTTAATTTAACGCTACAGCTCTGCAGTCGAGCTGATTTGGCATGGAGCAGACTACTTCTAATTTGACGTGTGTTTCTTAGCAGCAAAACTGCTAAATTAAAGAAACAGTCTTATGGTGAAATAAAAGCAAAAAAAAAAAATTAAATAAAATTCTGGTTAAGATGCATAAAATGAACTTCAATACTACTGTAAACCTTTTTCCAATGTCAACATTTACATAGCGGAGACCTCTGAACACATTTTTGGGAAAAAAGAATATTACCTTATTTTAAATGCATGAGGCTGTGAAATATGAATAATAAATTCAAATTACACAACCTCATGCATGTTGAATAATTATAAATAGCAGCCAAAATCTTAAGTATTGTTAAACTTTTTTCTTCAATTATACAAACTAAACCAAGAAACTAATGTAATTGCTCATAATGTGAGATGGGTGTTACTGGGTAATGTTAATAGGCCACTTTCATTACTGTACAGTGCGGTGTGTTGGCCTTTTTAAGATAATAGTTCATGTAGAAATACATATTTGGGGGGGGGTGGACTTGTGTTGAGAATAAATTTGAACGTCAGTGGTTTTAATCCAACTAAAACTGCGGTACCCTTAAAATCCATTTCAGGATAAAGTTGCTCTTAATTAAGAAAAGTTGACTCTACTCCTTAACTTAGGCCAGCTCAATTGAGAACACTTTGTCCATCTGATAATACTGACTGTCCTTAATACCTTGGCTGGGAATACTAGTGTATATAACTATTGTCATCTGGCTTATAAGTTACTATTCCACTTTCTGATTATTTTTATTACTTTGTAGTATTGCTTTCATTAAATATCAGATGTGTACAGGCCCTCAGTGTGTGTCCTTTTCAATTAAAGAGGCCCACTCATTTAGTGAAACACACACCGGGAGTCACAGTGAGAAGGAGGGGTTGCATGCCAAGTGCCGATGCTCTGTGCCATCACAAATGCTCTCTTTTAATGAGGTGATCGAATTTTCTGTCAGTGATCTCTGGCAATTACAGTGTGACAAAGTGAGAATACAGATGTCTGCCCAGAGCTACTTCTTAACAATGAAAGGTCATTTTCACAATATTGAGACTGCATTATAGTCATAAGCAAAGAAATTTACACCTTGGAACTAAGTAGCAGCCAGGTGTTGGTAATCAAATGCATGAAAGCATATGCTTTGATAGTTTGCTGGTCTGGATTATTCAGGTGTGTTAACACAATGCCAAGGAGGAAAGACATCAGCAATTATTTTGCACAAGCAACTGCTGCTGTCCATCAGTCTGGGAAGGGTCATAAAGCTGTTTCTAAACATGTAAGAGTCCATCATTCATCAGTGAGAAGGATTGTTTACAAATACAAAACATCTAAGGTAGTTGCCAATCCTTCCTGGAGAGGATGCTAAAATCTAACACTAACTGCATTAAAAACAAGAACTACATCTCAGATTACAAGCCTCATTTAGTTACATTCTGATCATTACAATTATATATTTAAAAAAAAAAGACTGAGGAAGTATTGCTTGTTAGGAAGGGTTGCCAAAGTTGCATCTGAATAAATGACAAGGTTTGTGAAACAATGACGAGACCTAAATGAAGATATTTGGTCAAGAAGCATGCTGACAATACCTCCTACCATCTTTCAAGCATGGTAGTGGAAGGTTGATGATTTGGGCTTGTTTTTGCCACCACTGAACCTGAATACCTTGCAGTCACTGAGTTAGTCATGAACTCCTCTGTATACAATACAATGACCTTTTTAAAATCCAGACTTTGATTTGAATGAAATACTGAGATTAATAAGCTAAAGCAGGGGTGCCCAAGTCCAGTCCTCGAGATCTCATATCCTGCAACTTTAGAATCAAACCCTTCTCCAGCATAGCTGAATCAAATAGCTGGATTCTCTCATCTGCATGTCCTTCTGCTCTGCAGAGGCCTGGTAAACGAGCCATTCATTCGATTCAGGTGTGTTGGAGAAAGGTTGCATCTACAAGCTGCAGGAAAGCAGATCTCGAAGACCGGACTTGGGCACCCCTGAGCTAAAGTGACATCGCAAAGAAGTTTGCTAAAATGCCTTCACAATGATGGAAGAGACTGACAATGTCATACAGAAAATGATTACTTCAAATTACTGTTGCTTAAGGCTGGTTAATTATGTGAATTATCAAATGGGTCGTCCTGCTGCTATTTTAGATTATATAATGAGTTCATTTTGACAGACCTGATGATAATCAAATTTTATTTTATTTTATTTTACAATGATCTGGCGATCCCCTGAAATTATTTTTTGGACTCCCATCTTGGAAAAGCCAGGTATACAAGATATTGACTCATGGGTTATAGTGTGGTTTTCACCAATTCCTTCTGTAGTGTAGCTGAGTTTTGTTTTACTAAGGGAGATTTAATTATTAAATGCTTTGTTTAAATAATTTAATCTCAATTTCTTAGTAAGATACTTTTTGTCCATCAGGCCAGCAGTAATTATTATATCAATATTATAGAAAGTCGGTGTGGAAACTAGCAAATATATAAACATGTCTAGTCAACATGAGGAATGACTTATTCTTTTGGAATTTTTATAATTCCATTGATTTAACATTTACTCTCATTTTAGTTTTGTTTCTGAGTCAATAATGTTTATGTTTCCCCTGTCATTCAGGGTTGTGTACAGCTGGTTTATCAGAGCTTTTTGCTGAAACAGCTGAATGATTCTGGCACTGAAGCTAATGAGAGAAGCGGGACTGAAATAAGGTATTAAAACTGTAGATGTAAAACCAACACAGTGAGTTGAGAGAAGAATAAATTTAACATCCAGTGCAAATCTGACAAAAATGTTGTGAACCTGAATAGGAAGCTGAATATTTTCGTACTCGGCCTCCTCCTTTTACATCCCTAAAGTCAGACTAAGCAGCCAGGGATCAGACTTGTAAGGTTTCTGATGTCTGCTATTGCCCAGTCAACAATGCACTGGACTTGTGTGGTTCATTTGACTGGTGATTGCCAAGCTGAGCCCAGCTAGGCTCAGTGGGTAAAGGGTCAAGCTCCTGTAGACAGCAACACATCAGCTAGGTTGGTTTGGGACCTCCAGGGCAAACTTAGAATATGTTAAGAGAGATGTACTCTCAAGCCCACTAGTCCACCACTGGATTCAAGATCAAGATGCATAAAACTTTCGATCCATATACTCGATGCTGACATGAATTTACTGAATCAAGCCAAGTTCAAAGCACCCAATGATGTCAGTTTCTAACATATTAGATTTTCCACCATTTAAATTTATAATAAAGCATAAAAAAATATTTGAACTGAACATTTTATTTTTAATTTACATCAGAATTTACAAAACTGTAAATAGATCATTATGACTATGCCTCAACTCAGTTAAAACTTAGCAGAGATGTGATCTATTCAGAACAAACACAGGCTCCAAGCTCCATTCTGACAACGATGCAGCATTTAACTGCTCATCAAGAATCTTTTTTGCCTCACAACAGTTGATGCATTTATTTTCACAAATTAAATCTTGTATCTCATCATGCAACTGTGGATGAAACATGTCAACTTGTCATGTTAGTGTATGATGGACAGAAAAACATATTACATTGGGGATGGAATCAGTTTCCTGCATTGGTACCAAACCTGGAGAATGAACTCTGACCCCCCTCACCAAACGTCATCGACCACTTGGGGGAGTTGCAGTTAGCAAATTATCTCTTTTCAAAGCACTCTTTTTAGCTTTCAGACATGCTTTTATTATGATCAGATGAAGTTGCCATGGCAACTGTGCTCTGCTGAACCACATTTCTTGGCGCTTGTTCATATATTTTCTTCTTAATATTAACATCTTTTTCATTGTATGTGGATATTTTATCCATTCTTGCTATAAAATATTGTTTGGGGTAGTTTTTGAAAAAAAAAAAAAAAAAAAAAAAAAGGTAGATATATTATAATAAAAATCCAGGAGAGTACTCTCTATCGTTTAAGAATCAGAAGTTCTGCTTCTGTGACAATTTTTTAAACCTAAAACCAACGTGTTTTTATTTCCTGCTGCTCCATTTCTCCAGCCCTCTCTCCCCCTTTTTGTGCTTTGTCTCTGCCTCTCTCGCCCTCATATCTCCAGCTGTCGCCTGGCATAATGTAAATGAGCTTCGCAGCACAGAGCCTATGATAGTGTCAGCCCCCTCCTTAGTCTCTGGTCTCATTAAAAGCCTGGTGTAGCTGACATTTACCCAGCTACAGTGTTGACTGGCTCCTCATACGGGGCACAAGGGTCAAAACAATACAAAGTATAACTTCAACAGCTCAAATCCCTTTGCAAAGGAAGGCTGCAGGAGCCTGTGACATGATTGGATGATGAATAAAAACTCAAAGATGCCTGAATAAATCTGTGAAATGTCAGAAAAAACTAATACATATCTTCTGAATGGACTTTTTGGCCTATTTTTATGTGACGTTGAAATTTGAGCATTGCTATTCATGTCATATCCTTTCTGTACTGTCAGCATTAAAGGTGTTAGTGTTCTGATTAAATATGACAAAGTCTTGGCTGCTGGATTATTTTAGATTCAAACTTAACAGCAAATATTCCCCATCTCCGTCTCTTTATTGGTATAAATGTATGAACATGCTGGCATTGTCAAGGTTGTTTTGTAGCCTTCCCATCTGCCCAGTGACAATGTCAGCACTCTGTCATCTCAATTCAAAATTGCTTTGAGTTTAGTTAACAGCAGCTATCTCCTGAGCCCCAGGGCAAGGTGGAGAAAAGGCTTTGTGAGTTTGAAATTAATAGGAGGGCAACAGATACTTCCTGACTTGTCGTTCTCTTGGGACCCAGTAGCTCTGTTTTTCTGTGGTCCCCTCATCCTGTTACTGATGCCTGACTCTGTGTAACCCTTATCTCCATGCTCACTACATGGCCCGATAGGGCTCTGTGTGTATACAATTAAAACAGCTTATTTGCCAGATAAGCGGGGGACCGCGGTCAGATTGAAAGCCACAGGCTGCCAGTCTCAGGTCTTTAAGTTACAGCCCCTGGGTTAAGTGGCCTCGGGGTGCAGAGGAAGCCAAATGAAACATACAGCTCAATGAAGCTGTGTAGAGAGAAACACACACAAAGTACTTACACATAATAAACATGCTATTTTAATATTTGACATCATGAATAAAATTTGTTCATGTGGACCTGGATTTAACAAACTGAAAGAAAAAGTTCATTTTGAATGTGAATACTAATTTAAATCTGTTTTCTGTGAAATGGTTCATTTCTCTTCATAGCAAAATGTTTTAACCTTTAATTCTAACAGAAAGCCAGAAAATGTTCTAATTATAAAATCGTCAAGGATTAGAATACACACTAGCAGTAGAGCAAGGTCTAGCCTTCTCTCCAGAATGAAACACAACTCAAATTTTGTCCTGTGACCTTCCTGTTGTACTGTCTGATATTCACAATAGCTTATTTTCTATCAGTTCCCCAAACAATGGCCAAAAATAAAAACAAATGCTCACTTATGCAGCAAAATGTAACATGATCATTTTAAACACACAGGTTGGAAGTAGTTAAATGCATTTATTTATCAGTATACTGAACTGGAACTTTTAGGTACTTTATCTGTACCTTATTTGAGTGTTATCTCTACTCCATGAATATTGAATATTATATTATTAAACAATGCCAATATATTATAATACAAATGTTTGTAATATTTAATTAGAAGGTTGTTACTTATTACTGACCAGTGTTTATTATTTTCAATTAATTGCTCTATATTATATATGAAGTAACAGTTTTGGTGGGGCTTTGGTTTGTTTTTGTTTTGCTTAGATTATAGTGGTTTAGCTAGCTTAGCATTGAAGTAATTGGTTCTGAAAATTTTCTTTTATTTCTGTACTTAGTCATTTTCTAAAAGTACGTATTCTGTATTTTCTAAAGCTTTATTTATCGGGACACGAAAGGAAAAATGTCTGTCATTTTCTGAACTTAAAAGCACGTAAATGTATCGTCAGAACCACCAGATCAGTTTCTTGCATCGTCGTGGATGAGTTTTGGCCTACTCTTGCTTGAGTTCATTAAAAGGTTTGCCAAAATTTATTCATGTACAGCTCTCTTGAAGACCTGCCACAGTACTTCAGTCTGAGGTTTGGACTTTAACAGGGTCCTTGCAACAACATAATTCTTTGTTTTTTTTTTTTAATTTCTGTTGAAAATTTGCAGTTTTGCTTTAGGATCAAAATCTTGGTTTGGCCTCACATTTAACTGTAGAAAACTTTAATATACAGATGAGTTCATGGTCTGCTCAATGACTGCAAGATACCCAGGCCCTGTGCCTACAAAACAAGCCCAAATGATCAACCCTCCACCCCTGTGCTTGACAGTATGACACGTTCATGATGATATGATGTTTGGTTTGAACCAAACATGGTGTTATGCATTATGTCCAAATATTATTACTTTGGTCTTGTCTTTTTAAGGAAAATTGCTCCGAAATTTTTGTGATTTGTTTATTCATAACAGTTACCATGACACTTACTCCTGACAGCCTTTCCAAATAGACCGCAGTTCTTCAGTCTTCTGTCATGAAACTTTTACATTTTTCATGCTAACTGAGGCATATTGAGTCTGAGATGTAGCTCTTAGGTTTTTTGCTGGCAAGACTGGCATCTGTGTTACATGTTTTCCACTTGGGCACTCTGAGAGCGCAAACCTCCGCCAAGCCATTGAAATTTTAGTTAGAATCTCTTATTTTAAAACTATCTCCACATAGTAAAAGTTTCTGGATCCAGGCGTTGATCTGGATCACCCCCATAATCTAATCACTTTTTGCCTCATTCCATATCTGAGATTTCCTGAAATTGTCACTTCTGATGACTTGGAAACAACCTTATAACCCTTCCCAAAATAATGAGCAGTAACAGTTGCTTTTCTGACCCATTGCTGGTGTCTTTCCTCCTTGGCATTCTTTTAATGCACACCTGAAAGCTCCAGAACAACATATTGCCAAAATGTCTGCTTTTTTAGAACTACTCACACTTACCAATTTGTTAGATGAGTGTATGTGATTAAATAACGTTGCTGCTATGTACCCAGATTCATTCCAACGAAAACAAAAAGGGCAGACTTTATTTTAACACTGTTTCTAGCTTATAATACAAGGGTAGTTTTAAAGTCATGTATATTCAAATGTTTATCAATTGAGCTTGTTGAGAGGAAAAGCTCAAAAGAAAAAAAAAAAAAAACCTTTAATTACTAAATAGTTTGGCTGAAATGACCATCCCAGATACGACGGATAAGGCTGCTTGGAGTATTGATTCTGAAGCGTGACATGAAAACATGTATAGATTAGAAGAAAGAAGAAGAAGGGGTCGGCTGCAGAGTCGTCTTTCTGAAGAAAACGTGGCACAGTGATGGAGAAAGACCTTGGCAGTGACCTGAACAAGCTGTAATGAGTTCTGAACTTCTGACTCAGCTCAGCATTGTTGTGGTTCACAGAGTGCTGAGAGCTGGTAAACAGGATATTGAGTCCCAGATGAGTTTTGACTCACATCATGAAAGTGGTGGAGCCCCACAGCTCTGCACACACCATCAGCCATCAAAATAAAACAGAGGGAAGGGAGTGGATGGGTGAGAAGTTGGGAAAAGATGTCTGTGCTGTCCAAAATATAAATAGGTGGTCGGTGGCTGGAGTTATCCTGTGTGATGGGATCATGTTTATAACCCACTGGGCCACACACAGATCTACACTAAGAGGCAGAGATGAAGGGATGAAATGTCCACATGGGGAGAAAAACCTAGACATAGACCTGGTGATCTGTTTTTCTCCCTGAATACTTTTTTTCTCACTATTTTTCTATTTCCACCCCCTTCATGAAACAGGATCACAATTAACTATAGGCAGCCTGTTGTTTGAGGAGGCGGACAGCTTGAACCTACGAAGACCAGAGCTCTGCTGACAGAATGGGATCCTGCTCTGTTTCTATACTAGTTTTCAGTCATTTGTTTTATTCATTTTGAAGGAGAAGAATTTAAATGTATTTACAGAGCATAAACTTTTTTTCCAAAGAGGAACCTTTAATTTACCTTCTATAAAACATAAACCATTTTTTAAATCTAAATAAAACTGTTATTTATTTTAGTGCTACAGGCTTTTAGTTTAACTGTTATCAATACTCATTCTGACAGTATTTGATTACAAATGCATTTTTTTTTTGTTTTGTTTGTTTGTTTTTGTTTTTTAAGAAAAAGAAAGATGTAGAAAAAGTTAAAGGAAACATATTCTTTCTAACAAGGTAATGCATGTTTCACATGTTGCAAGAATATATATTTTACTCCGAACATTGTCCAACATATCTAAATTCCCTCCTGTGTTATGTCTGTTCAGAACAGGCTTGTTCAAACCCTCCATTCTGAAGAAAGACTTTATTCGTATCTTTTACACAAACAAGCTAACAAATTTAAAGCTAACAAGAAAAATATGAAATATCTTAACAGACTCCTAAGTGGCTGTAGTTAAGGTGATGTAAACATTGTGCTGATGGATAAAGATGGAAGTGGTCGGTTAATAAATATCCATACAGCTTGTAGGATTTCTTTAAGTCTGCAAAGACATGTTTTTGTTGTCTGATCTCACTGTGCTGTTGCTATATTCATTTATTCATAAAAAAAAGTCTTGACTGAATGTTCATAAGTTGTGTGGCTGGCATATATCTGTGAGGTGAAATGAAGGATCAGAGTCTTTGCTCACATTTATCTCTCTCGTTGGAAATAGCAAACCCAAGACCTGCAGCTAGTCTCCTAAGGGAGGCATGGCCATACCATACCCCTAAACACTGTCCAAAATCCATGGAGGATTATAGCCATTATAAGGAAATAGGAAATTATTTAAATTACTCTGTATTCTGAAATTAAAGCTGAAATGTTGATTTTCCTGCAATCTCAATTCAAGTTAAGAGAGACTAAAATGTTTTCCATCTGAATTTTTTTGTCTGTGTCTCAAAAGGCCTAATACATACAATCACAGTGTTTCTTTGTTAAAAGAAATAATTTCACTCTGAAATATTGCCATGGTTTGCACACAGCTGTCATCTTTTAGGATTTTGTTAGATATTATAAATCTGACTTTTTGTGTTGGAAAGCAGCCCTTTTAAAATAGCTTCTAATTTACTGCTGGCTAATCTGTAGTCAAATACACATTCTGATACAGATGCATAAGAAATCATAGATGGGAACTGCTTTATTGAGAATTTGACTATATTAAAATAGAGTTGCACAGAGGAGATGGAAAGCCAAGCATTTCTGCAGAGACTTTCAAATAAAAATATAAGTAATCCACTTGACATTATAGCTAGGAAGTAGTGGCTCTTTCAAAGAAACAGCAATGACAGACTGGCTTGCCTGCAGCTTGTGTAGAATTTACAAAGGTGCCTCTCGAGCACATTTGTTTGCCAGCAAGGGATGATGCTAATCTGGTTTTGATATTGCACAAGGCTACAAGCAAAAATGGCTCATTCAGAGAGGCACGATTTGGTTGAGGGGAAAAAGATAAAACTTTTCTTTCACAAGTTGACACTTATTAAAGTCTGGTACACACATAATGATTTTTTGATCTTATGAGATTTTTTGTCTGGTCGAGACCTCACACGTGAAGATAAGAAAATCAGGCATTTAACAGTTTTGATCATAATGTCTGTGGTGTGTTCCGATAATCTCATCACAGAACAACACACACATAACGATGATGTCCCGCAACTTATGTACAATCTAGTCCTCCGAGCCGGACGTCTCACTTGACCAAACGTGATCTAACAAAAACGTAGAAGAAGGACCATAGCAACAAAAAAAAATGGAGAAAAAACACAGTAACAACCGGAAAATACGACACACAGCGTGGAAGGGGATAGGGGGATAGGATGAGGGAATGATGGTGGTCTTGGGACTATTGTTAACAGAAAAAGCCAGAACTGAAAAGAATAACAGACTGGAGACGGGGTGAACACAGACTTTATTTACTTCCTTGTGCCCCAGCCAGCTCGCTCTCTGATTGGCTACATTCCGTTCCACGTCACCATCCACACCGTCCAAATGCACGAGTCGTTCCTAAGAAATCAGCTCTGAAATATTGAACATGTTCAGTATTTCCAATTGTTGGCAATGACCCATTTCAGAGCAGATTATTAGGACAAATCTGCTCGTAACACACCACACACCAGATGGTAATTGTACAGAAAAATCTTCTAAGAGTCAGGATAATCGGCCGTTTGCTGTCTGTGGTCAGGAAGAAGCTAAATCAGGACAAAAACAGTCAAAAAATCTTTGTCGCCCAGGCTTTAGGTTTTGAAGGCACCCGTTCAAAAAGCAGAAACCTGTTTCAGTTTCCTGGGCTGGTAATGCTAATGTGGAAAATGCAACCTAGTCTCAGCAAAATATGAAATGACCACAAAAACTCAACAGATAACAGCATCACTGCATTTTGTCAAATAGCCACAAATCCTGTGTGGACTTTTTTTTGATTACTCTTTGATTTTTGTGGACGCTATTTTGCCATGAGTTGCTGTTTCCTTGCACTTCCAGTTGCTGTTGCCGCTTTAAAACATTAGAAACTGTTTACAGTTAGGTACAGATGTGTTCCTGTGCAACAGAGGTGTGTGCATAACCAGTGGGCTAGAAAACTGTGTTCAACCCAGTTCATTTGGCAGAGCCAGAAATGACAGGGCAATTTACTTTACTAGTAGGCTAAAAATATGAATGGAAATTATTCCAAGGGGATTACAATCTTTTGCCAGGAAGATTAAGATCTGGTCCAGTAAAAGAGCAGACTGAGGTCCTGCAAGTCCCAAAGGCAGCAAAGTGCCTGCAGTGCTCATTTTCAGTCTCAAAATGCAAAACTCTGATCCTCTGCTATTGACGTTATCTCATAAAACTACACAGAAAACATAAATATTTGCATCAAATTATTCTCCTCCTTGCAAATTTTCTATTTGTGAAATCAATGACATTCTCAATGACGTGTCACATAATTACACACATGACCGCTAACTTGGATAGTGGCTGGAAGTGATTGCAACATTAGCTTTTAACCGTGTTCGGATCAGAACACTGTTCATGACAAAGAATGGTTTGAGATGCCATCTACAGCAGGTAAAATTTCTGTTCAAATGTAACATGAGGTGAACATTTTTACATACTGAGCCAAGTTAAACGTCACCACAATCCTGCTGAGATGTCAAATCCAGAGAGTAGAAACCCAACCAATGTAAAAAGACAAAAAAACAAGGAACGTCATTCAGAAATATTGTCGGATAACATTTTTCACACATCTAAATAAACAACGTTGAGTAAATGAGAATATACAAATCATGTACTGTAAATAAACTTATATTGAGGATGTTTATTAACCTAACCTTGTGCATGAATCCAAAAGTTTTTAAAAACACTCTAAAATACATCACATCTTCCATTAAAACACCATAATAATTCAGCGCATTCTTTTCTTGGATTACAGGCTGTTATCACCTGCAAGACGACCTGCTGGCGGCATGAGAAAATACAGCCATCACAAAAACTAAGTTTTATGTCTCATGACTCGTTTCGTGGTGAAATTGGACTGAAGGAAATCCTGGTGAAGTTAACAGGAGTGTTTCCTTTTCCAAACCAAGTAATTGTAAGACCTAACCTTAACCATTACAGTATGTAATGAAGTTGAACAGCTTTGGAGCAAAGGAAGTCTAAAAAGGAAATGAAAAGCAGTATTAAGGCAGTGTGGTGTGTTTCACCCTCCTTCCATCACACTTCTTTACTCAGGCCATGTTGCAACTTAATAAGCCAACACAGAATGTCTTCCTGCTATAGAGAGATAACCAATATGCAGAGGTAAAGTCTTTTTCTGTGCATTAGAAACAGATTCAAAGTGATCTTTAACAAATATGTAAGTCCAAGACTGCATGAAATGAGTTGGGAGTTAGTGGGTGTGTTTGTAAGGGTTTCATGTCATCTTTCCTGGATGTGAGGATGGTTACTTTTATGAGCAAAGTTTTCTTCTTTTTTGTTTTTGTAAGAACTTTTAAAAGTGCTGAAAAAAGACCACTGGCTTTTAGCATTTGTCCATGAAATGATCCGCCAGTAAATTCCAAATATACCATTTTATTGATCCAGATCTGTCAATGGCTGCTTCCAAGTCATGTTCATTTTGGAAATAGTGTATTTGTTGCTTTAAAAAAATTAGACAAAGATTGAGCCTAGCCAGCAAGCTTCACATCACAGCATTGATAGTTGCTGCCATCTGCAATAAATATGAAAAGTAATAACAGAGTTGGTGAAACTAAAATCCTGCAGGCAAATAAGGAGGAAAAAAGGCATCAACAGAAAATGACAATTCAAAGAGAAAACATGTACAGAAACCTTTTTATTTTATTTTTTCTGCACAATTCCTGTTTACTCAGCCGCTGGTGAATTTGCTTCACTTCAAATGATACGGAGAAAGGAGCGCAAGCCAGACATCAGATAGAATGTGAAAGGAAAAGAGACAAAGAGGGGAAAAAGTCCTCGATTCCTGTTTACATCAAACATCTGCACAGAGGGTGCCAATCAGCTCCTGGTATTTTACACAAATTCCAAGCATTGTTTCTTCCTCGAGCAGTTTTCCTCCAGGTTTCATCTAACACCTACGAAGTCTTTACAGACATTTCAGGAGAAAAAAAAAAATCATTTCATCGTAAAGACATTTTTTGTTGGAGATATTGTGTTTTAAAGACCAATCGCATCATGGTTCTCTGAAATCTGGCAAAAAAAGAAAAATAATTCAGTCATTACTAATTTAACCCTTTCCAAAAAAAAAAAAAAAAAAAAAGATGGACTCGTATTATGATGTCTAAATCTGTGCAATGCTTCCAAAAATCTAGAGATGAAAAGAATTTTCTTTTAAAAGGTCCAAACACCAGCAACTCCAGCTAATTCTAACACCCCCCACTGGTTGTGTGCTGCATGTCACAGCTGTTCGGCGACAGTGCCAGGTCGGCCCGGTTGGCGAGGGGCGGTGGACCACGAAGGCTCCGTGTCACCGCTTTGGATCAATGGCAAGACTGCACCAGGAGGAGGTCACATGACCCCAAAGAAGGGGGGAAAAAAAAGGTGACATTGACTGATCTGGTGGATTTGGCCAGACGGTTGGCACCAGTTTGCCCATCTGGACTGGGGAGGGATAGTTTGATCTTAGCCAGGCGCCCATAAACACTTTTTGTCCCCCCTATTTATTCAGAGGAGAAACTGGCTGCATTAAATTACTTTAAGCTACTAGTTTAGTTGTCCCTTGTCTTGAGGTGAAATTATTAGACACATCTTACAAGTGGTAGGTTAATTAATTATGTAGAAAAGACTGAAAATCTCAGCCTCTTGAATCAGAATCTAAACTTTTTGTCATTTATAACATCACCTGTTAAAGGGAAAATCTCTCTTGACAGGGACTCCTAGAAGCTATTGTAGAGAACTGATAAACCTCATATTTTTCTTAGATGTAATAAAATGAATTCTCTTTAGGTTTTCAAATAAATATGCAACACAGAGCACAAAGGTTCTTTCTGAGAAGCGGCTGCAAAGTCTCGTAGTGTGGGAAAATGTAAGCAGAATGCAAGTATTTGAATGCAGCACTTGAAAAATCCAACTATAAAACCATTTTATCTGCCTTCAATCTAACAAACAGTTCGCTGCTTTTCATATTTCTGTTCTGGCTCTTTAGTGTTACTCAGCAGGGAGTGTACAGTGGTGGAATTAATGCTGTAAACAAGCTGTGAACAGTAATTGCAGTTTTAATTAGTTTTATAAACATTTATTTCTCTCAGACTTTTTAAGGCAGAAATATATGATGTCAGAAAAGTGTGTGAGAGAGAGAGAGAGAGAGAGGGAAACTGATCCTTCGAAATAACAACTGGAGGACAACTCGGGGCCTTTTTTCTTTTGTCTTAATAACCCTTAAAATGATGATTTTTATGAAGTGCTTGTTTCACACAGCTTGTTTTCAACCCTCCAAGTGATCTGGTGAACAGTACGGTACTAAGGTCTTGAACAACCCTTCATTTCTTTAGAAAATTTTAAATTTGGGTGCATGATGAAAAAATCTGGTGTGACCACCACACATTCTGAACCCTCTAAGGTAATGTTTCTGGTCATTTCTTTAAGTTGTCTTAAGGAATAGTTCTCCAGGCATCTTGAAGGACATCCTAAAGCACCTTAATGTTTTCTTCCTTTTGTTCTGCTCATCTGAGCAGATGGTCCCACACTGCTTCAGTAATGTTAAAGTCTGGGATCTGAGAAAGTTTTATTACTCCATAAGACCCGTTGCCACTGATTTTCAGTCTTTTTCTTGTCATTTGCATACCTCAGCCCTGTTTCCCTTCCTTACACATGACTCCTTGACAGCCACCGCTCTGCGGAGACCATTTCTGATGAGGTTTTAGTAAACAGAAGATGGATCAACTGAAAGTCCTGATGTATCTCTCAGATCCTGTGCCAAGTTTCTGCTGGATATTTTTCTATTTCTTAAGGACATCACTTTGATTTTTTTTGTCCATCAGCTGTACACACATCTTTTGTCCTTCTTGTTAATTTTTCTTTGTTTATTTTAGGCAGACATTGCATATAATGCTCAGATATTTTATGGGTTATTTTTATTTTTTATTTTAATCAAACTGTTATATTTACTATTTAAAAAAAAAAAAGAGAACAAACCCTGTCTGTGTGACAAACTAAAGAGACACAGCAAAATGATTTGTTTTGTTTTGTTTTTTGTTGTTTTAGCCAATTTGTCTGTTATATGTCGACACAACTGGTTAACTAGCTTATCAAATCCATCTGAAAATGGTCAAGAGCAATAACTGGATTAATTTTTTTTAAAAGTAACCATTGCCAAAATAAAAAGTTTGAAAGACCTTCAGAAAGTCCAGAGAACTATTGCTGAAGACCACTTTAAAAGATTACAAGAAGCTCTAACACCTGTGGGGAAATGAAGGGTGGTTCATCACTTTGTCACAGTACAAGGCCACCAGAGCAGAGTGTAGTTTGACTATCTGCTCCCTTCAAGTGACAGATTCATTTTACTCCTGCTTTATTTAGTATGTAAAACCCAGTTACACCACAGCAGCAGGTGGAGGGGGCAGAGCCCATCTGAACCTGCTGCCAATGTGTCACTGTATTTCATCATCACAGGACTCATGGCTGTTTGCTTGTGAGCTACCGTTAGCGTTGGTGCAGGAGGTCAAGCTGATGATTGACTAAAATCAGTGAACTTGTATATGCCATCATCCTTGCGCACTTAATAGACACATCTATTAACTCTGGAAAAAGCCCACAGACATACAAGATTCAGGGTCTAGCCTCCTGCTCAGACTTTAATCTCTGTTGACCCTGCCTTGTTATATAAATACTCAGAACTCCAAGGAGGGTAGCACAGGTTTGTTCAGAGATAAGTGAACTGCACTGGTTGCATAAGAAAGGAGACTTCTTAGGGGGAAACTGCATATAGAAAAAGCCAAACATATTAATTGGCTCTAGTTCTTCCTTTCACACAACAAATGTCAACCACAGCAATAAAACTCAGCTGCTTCGTTCTAAACAAAAAAGGGGCGAGTTTTAGTTAAATTTGCATTCAGTCTTCATTGCAATGTTTCAGTCTGATTATTGACGTTGGGCTGAGGTTTTCCATCCCTATGGCCGTGCGCACCCACCAGAGAAAGCTCTCCCCGGCCCGACCCTGTGGGAAGTGTTTCACACAGTGAATCATATCTTACCTGCAATTGTCCCACTCCCTTCCCGCACCTTCACGCTCTTTTAAAGCATCGGCGGGGCTGCTGCTACAATCCAGATGTGCGTCTGTGAAGTGGAGACATTTGGGTCCCGAGCAGGCGAAAAAAAATGAAGAAAAAAAATTGGGAGTGGTGCCTTTTTGTTTCCTCCTATGGATAAAAAACAAACAGACTTATCACGCAAGATTATTCGTCCTCTAAGAGAGAAGCATCTCATCCGCCATCCAAACCTCCCCTCTCTTCAGTCCGATAGTCCACCAACCACACGGGAGCCTTGAGTGAGATTTAAAAAAGAAGAAAAGATTTAACTGCGTCCTGATGGTATGTCTTCTGCAGATTGCACTTAAAAATGAATGAGGCTTATTTACAAAATGAACCAAATCGATAGATAGATCACTTCAGCCTCCCCCCTCCAGTCGTTTCTCTGCCGCGTCTCTTCCCGGTCTGACAGCTCCGCTCTGCGCGCACCAACTTTTATGGAGACTCCGGAGCGCACGGCGCACCACTGCTATACCTTTCTCTAAACGGCGTTACCGTACAGTAATCAGATTACTCTTAATATTTTCTTTAATGAAGCCTGTTAAAACAGATAGTTATTCCCTCCTAAACTAATATCAATTTAATAAAGTTATTGTTTCTAATGTAGTCGAGCTCACCGCAATAGAGATCAAAAGAGGAAACAAATACAAAGAAGTTGAAGTTGGACACAATATTGATGAGTAAATTATGATAAGCTGGATTTGACTGTTTTGATGATTAATAATCGTCAGGCATCAAAAGTTAGACATTCTCACACATATGCGTCCATCCTAGCCGTTCTGGTCTCCGTGTCAGTGTGGTGAGTCTCAGTGAAGCTGTTAACTGCAGCAAACACCCACGTGGAAAAAGTTACCCTCTACTGCCATCATGAGGATATTAGGTGTACTGCAACTGATGGCACAAAACCTTTTTTCCCCAAGAGGATAATAAAAGATGTGAATATGGTGAAGATTAATAATAATTAATTCATCTTAAATTTAAACAAAAGTCTTGCTCCAGTCCTCATTTCCTTTATATATTTAATATAAAACAAGAAATGGGTGCAGTGATTTATTAAAACATGTGCAACCTGAAACAGTTGTTTAAGCTTCTTGAAAAACTTCCCAAAACTATTATTTAAAGGTTGGCTTGAGTTAGGTGTCTTTTTATGGCTGACCCACCCAGTGTTTCCTTTTTAAAGTGTTTAGGTACAAGGAGTAGACTTAAAATCAGTGAAAAAGCAACCAATGTCCAAAGAAAAACCTTGAAATACTGTACCTTCAGAAAAACTGGAGAACTGTTGCTCAAGACCCCTTTGAAAGATTACAAGAAATTCTGATTAATTATAAAGACATGAGAGGTGTCCCGAAGACTTTTGCAAACTACTCCAGAGCATACTGATGAGCAAATAGTTTGATCAAAAATGTTTATTCCATGATGAAAATGGTCATGTCTCTCTCACACACACACACACACACACACACACACATACATACATACATACAACTTTCTTTTTACAAACAGGAAAAATACCAAGATCTAATGCATGTGAGAAGATGGAAAATAAAGAAAATCATAGAAGCTCAAGGTGATTGGTTTTTGCAGCACAGAAATATAAAGGGACACTTACAAAGTCCTTTCAGTTGTGTCCAAATCAAAGATGCTATTTTTGACTTTTTACAGTACATCAGGAGGATATCCTAAGGCAATGTTACAGAAGATCAGATTTCATGTCCCTCCCTGTGGGACCAATACGAGCAAATGTCCACACTTTGTAGATTCATTGACGATTTTTCAAGCTGCTTCTGAAAGGCATCAGCGGATGTGGTAGTAGTAAGTAGTTCATGAATTCCCTTTCCCCAGAGCTCTTCAGCATTCCTCTTTGATGTAGACTTGTTCGTCCGTGTCCGACTCCAGGTGCTCCAGCCGCTCAGTCTGTCCATTCATTATCTCATCGGGGGTTTTCATGAACCTGGAGAAAAGCGTGTTTTTACTCTGTTTGGTCTTTAATTCAAAGTGAAAACTGATTTTAGAAGTACACATCATGAAGAGCTTGACTGATTAAAGTGGACCTACCTGAACAGAAGTCTTTGTCCGGGCTCTTTCCTGATAATGTTCAGTTTGTAGTAGTGTCTCAGTGCTCGCGACATCTTCTCGTATGTCATATTGGTTCTGTTCTGTAGAAGATAAACAGCACAAGTGCCATTAGTAATGACAGCGTGGCAGTATTGATGTCCAAACAGGGACATTAAGAGTCTCTGTAGCGTTTAAAGTTCCATTATTTTCCCTTTTTAGACCACTGAGTCAGAAAACCAGAATCTGAGAGCAAAAAAAGAGATTAAAAAAAAAATAGTGCAGCTGAGAGCTTGATGCACATCAATTTAAGAAAATAATTACAACACTGCAATTACACACAGCAGGGAACCAACTAGCAATGAACCAAACTAGGATACACTGACTTTTAGAACTTTTCAGTTTATTTTAACATCTTTTGACCATCAGCATGCTAATTTTTATTATCAGTCAAAAAAGTAAATACTCAAGTAATCATCTGCTACTTTATTTGGTTGTTCTCTCGATGAGCTGACAAGCCAATACATGTCATTCATGGACTAATGTGACAACTGACTTTAAATGTAACAGATATATAGTACTTGGGAAGAACACTCAAAAACTGTAACTGAGAAGAAACTGTAATTAGAAGCACTTCTCTGCTAGCACAAAATAAAACTTATTCAGATCACACCTTGTATTTATTGAAGCTTTATTTGCTTCCATAGGAAGCAAACATTTACATGCACTGAAATGCATTCATGACATCATGAGGAGAGATTTGTTATCAGTCATCAGATGACTGCAAGTGACTGAAACTATTTTACTGTAGGGTAATTTTAAAGGCCCATTTATGCTCCCTTACGTGCGTAAATAGCGACTTCTGTTTCAAATCTTGTCATACGTTGTCATCCTCATACTTCCATGCGTCTTTTGCATTGCCATGGTTACGTCAATTCTTCCACTAGTGAGCAGCGCTAACTTTAGTGTTCACCCCCGCGAGCCGACGTCAGTTTCAGACACTGTTTGGCAACAGTAATGCATCACTATAAAGTTATTTACAACCGCCCAACACACCCTAAACAATCACATACCGTCTTCATTCAAAAGCTTGAACCATTTCTACAGTTGTGCTCCTCTACATTCTTCTTCTGCTTTTTTCTTCTCTTACTGATCCTCTTACTCTCCTCTGGTTTGTTTCTTTCGCTGGTCGTATATCAACTATGCTGCTCAGAACTACCCCCGCGATTTCCTGTTGTATTGTTCTGTCTTCTGTGTCAAGCAACGGCTGGCTAAGCTCCCTGAAAACAGACCAAATTGCATGCGTAACCGATGCAGGAGATGAACGAAACTGTCCGTCTGTCTGCGCATCCGTCTAATGCATCAAGCATAATTGGGTCTTAAGACATTTGGATTAAACTGATAAATTACAAACACAAACATTTCATATTATTAACATAAGACAAAATAAAGTTTTGGGTGACATTTCTGTCAGCATGGCAGTATTTCTATGCTACATTGTCTTAAATTGATCCTCAGTGCTGCTTTGAGTCATTGTTGAAATTGTAATGTAGAAACCTTTGCTGCCCTTCCCTGAGGGATACCACAAGGCTCCATTCTGGGATCACTTTGATTCCTTTTGCACCTGCTGCCACTTTGTGCTTTTTTCCAGCAACATCCAGATGTTTGCAACATAACACATTTTTATTCTAATTGGATGTTTGATCGGATCAAAAGTGCTCCATGTAAATGTAGGTACTGACTTCTTTCTATTTGGAGCTACAAGTTTCCACTACAAGTTTACTGAGCCACCAGCAGCCCAATTGTAGAGTATATCTGAACACCAAGAGCCCAGAGAGTGAATGGTTTTACCTTGTGGTTGCCCCAGAGCCTTGCCAAGCCGTTGGGGTCCATGATGCGGAAGACTTTATTCTCCGGATCCTCCCAGCGGATGTAGTTCTCGTACCTGCTGTCTGACAGGAGCTGGTAGACGTAGTCCCACAGCAACCTGCAGTCTGCAAGGACCCAAAAGAGAAAAAACTTGATGAGCTGATGTTAAACTGTGATTTCTATCACAGAGCAGCCTTTAAAAGCAGAATCCTAAAGATACTCTAAATGTGAACATCTAACTGAACATTACCTGCTATCCGCCCAATGGGCATTTGCTGCTCCTCTGGAGGAGACACAGGCATGATGATGTGGTTCCTGTAAAGCGCCTCGTCCTGCTGCTGCTGAATTAGGTGCTGCTGCTGTTGCTGCTGAGCCAGCTGATGATGGTGAACATGTACTTTCCCCTCACGTCCATTCTCCATTGTCACCTGAGATGGAGGTCCACCGCGACTGTGCCTGAAGTCCATGCTGGCACCCCCGCCTCCTCTGCTTGGGCTGAGGAGCAAAGGGTTCATAATGGCACTGGGCATGAGTTGGATGACGCGAGGAGGGCCTGCCTCCTGGCCTCCAGGGCTGCCCGGGCAGGGGGCTTCTCTAGGTGTTGCACAGCGCCCGTTGGGTGCTGCAGGGGACACCGACAGGGGGTACATTTCATCTGGCAGGTGGTGGTTGCTGTCAGGAAGCTGAGAGAAGGTTTGGAGGTGGTCTTCATTGGTGGAGCGAGGGTGGTTTGGTTCAGGAGGGGACCGTCGTGGGGTCGGGTTGTGGGGGGAGCGGGATCGGTGCCGCAGTTCAATAGTTGGTGGATGCTGGGGGATGGGCTCTGTACCACGTGGTGCCCGCCGTACCGTTTCTGAGAATAGAAAAAAATACATAATTTTCACCAGTTTATTGTAATCTAGTTCACTCCATGTTGTCATAATCCTTTTTGGTCTTTTGCACAGACTTGGATAAAGATGTCTTCCTTGTGCAGTGTTCTCCACTTAGCTGGATGTTCCAAGGGAATCTTGCAATCCCCCACCACTGATCTTCTCTGTAGAAGACTGGGCTTTCCTATATCATTGAACTCAACTTTTTTGCAGAATGTGATTGCTTCTAAAATTACAACTATCTCATTTCATTTTAGGCAACTTTAGGATGCTATCTTCCATTTGTATTGAAAGCTAATTTTACTATGTTATGGGTTTGCAACAACTTCTAAATGCAAATGCCACTTTTAGTAATAAAGTTCAACTTTTGTACCTCCTTAAGTGATGGTGAAATAATGAAGTAGTAATTTTAGGAAACAGGATATAGTAATAATAATAGTAATAATAATAATAATAATGTGTAGGCTGTTGAAAGAAAGGTCCCCTCAGCTAAGATTTAAAGCAATAATCTCCCTTCTTTGAGGTGTTAGGACAGTAGCTTGCAGAAACTCATGTGTATTTTCTAACAAACTCTAAAATGTTTCATTTCAGCAGCTAAAATATTAAAACTTGCTTCATTATCTAAATATTTTGTCAGCAAAAATTCCCACAACTACCTGAAGAAGTTTATCTTTGCAGTTGTATCTTGTGTCACTAAAAAACTTACCTAAAAAATACAAAAATAAAAACTGTTTTGAAAACAGGAAATAGGATTAACAAAGCATGGCGTGCTTTTCATATTTTACTGGTCTGATGCTGTTTCTGTGTCCTGTAATCACCACTGCTGGGAATTCAGAAGTACAAATCCCTGACTTCCTACTACACTTGCTTCACATACAACATCCCACAAGGTGTCACTAATATCCCACAGTTAGACTGAACGTGGTGCTGACATTATTTTAATCAAGATTCTCAAAGTTTTGGAAGCAGTTTGAATTTGCAATGATTTCTTCATTTCTAAAAGGAAAAATCGTATATTCTGGGAAGCACTCAAAACAAGGAAGCCAGTCACAATAATTTGTCAGGCACTTTACATGAGGTTTGTATTGTTTAAATAAAGCAGCATTTCCTTGTGGAGCAGGTTTTAACTGAAAACATTTGATGTTCGCCATGCCTTATTGTTGCTGTGTCACGTTTCCTCAGGTCAAAGCCAGAAAACAGTCTAAGGTATTTCAGTCAAACATCATTACTTCCTTGAATAAAACAAACAAAGGTGCCAGGTAAGGTTAAGACTTCCATCACCAACACTGCACATTTATAATACATTTTTTAACATCTACCTTACTAATCAAGGAGTTTTTTTCCAGTCAAAGTTTTATAGACTTGAACATTTTTAGGAACTGCTCAACACTATGGGTGACACATTAGCCCATCTAATTGTGAATGCAAGGTTCATACAGTGTTGCCAAGTCCACTTGTTATAAGTGACTTTGGACTTGTTTTTCTGTAAAGTCTCTTTCACATGTCATCAGTAGCAGGTTGCTGGTTTTTGAGCTTTGCATATTTAGGCTTCCCCTTGTGAAAACCCTCCTGATTCTATCGCAGTTGTCCACAATATGGCAATAACCCCTGGATGCAGGAAACATGAACTAGAGAGTCCTTTTAATTCAGGAACTAATATAAATATTATATATATTTTTTTATTTTATTTATTATAATTTTTGGGGGGGCAAGTTGTTTTGGGCACGTTATATAGGGTTGGTCGCTTGTTTATTTTGCAAGATCTGGCAACACAAGGTTCATCACTATCAGTTCTTGTTTAATTTAGCTTTTGTAAACCTCAACACTGATACCATAAAGATGCAGTATTAGCCAACATTGTCTTAATAGAGCCAATTTGATTAATAATGTCAGTTTTAGACCAGATGCTTGGTCTATGTTGCCTGTTATGACCATTAGCAACAGAAGTATAATTATAAAGCTTTTGTGTAATTGCTGATAACATGATTACATATATTCTGATTCAAAATGCAAAGGCCATAAAGTTGGCCAGCTAAAATTGGATAGCAGTCACGATGCTTTAGACTCTTGCTCAAGGACATTTCAGGGAAGTTCTGAAAACTGACATGATTACAGCCCTTACTGGATTTGTGCTGTACTACAGCGCTCATACAGCTATAAACTCCCACTTTAATGTGCTAATCAAAAGAAAATAATCAACATAGCAGGTAAGCTATTGGCTTACACACAGCATACTTCACATGCAAGGAATACTCCATGAAACTGGTTTCAAGCTAACCTAAGCTTTATCTTTTACCCCATAAAACTGATGCCAATGCAATCAAACAAAAGACTGCTATTTCAAGTTTAACATAGTCAGTCTTTAACCAACGCTAGCAAAGATGGAACATTAACATTGGTAATATGAATCTTTTGCTAGCAAATAGCATTAAGATAGCTGACCCTTAGCTAGGTTTGTTGCTTTAAATTTCCCAGAGATTGGACTATTTACTGTAAAATACAGAAATTGTACTGCACTACTGTACTGGAAAATTTCAATAAGAAATTCCTGGAACAATGTCTGCTATTTTCACAGAGCTACTACTACTACAACTACTTAGGTTGCTAACAATTAGCATTAAACTAGTTGGCTATTAGGTAGTATTGTTGCTTTAAATTGAATAGAATTGGGACTATTTACTGTAAAATACACAAACTAATTATCAAGAGCAATTATTTTGTTTTATGGAAATTGGGTACAGCATTGTAGAAAAACTTTTAAGTAGACAAATTTTTTCATGAGAGATCTCTTATTCAGGGCTAAAAATGTATGAGCTCTATGTGAAATAAACAACTTTGTGCAGGACCGACCTTCGAGCTTCAGGTGCTGCACAGCGCTTTCAGGCAGTGAATGGAAGGAGTTCCCAGGAAAATAAGGAGATGGGCAAAACACGTGGGACTTCCTCTGCTTCAGGATGTGTTGCAGCAGCTCATACAGGACGTCCCCTGCCGAGATGGAAAGGTTGGAAGTTAAAAAATGTCTCTCTGTGACACAAATGCATTAAATTGGAAATTAGCACTGGCGTCACCCAGAGTATCTGGTTCCCTTTACTTCTTTATGCTATCCAGGATTCTTTCGCATCCTTACTGCTCTTATTGCTCAAGCTTCAAGGAGCTTGAGCAATAATGGAAGAATGAATGACGATGTAGTTGCAGGAAAAGGAGGTCAAGCACATTTACAATTCCTTTACATGTTCAACACCTAACCCTGCTGAGCCACTAAATACAGAGGATACCTATCCCGAAGACGAGCATTTTACTTTTGCGGAGCAGCAGAATAAATTACACTCACATTTTTTCCACACTTCATGTTTTCACCGAATTTTCAAATCAGAGCCATGCAACTATTTTTTCTGCTTATTGCAATTTTGACAAAGCAAGGGTCTTAACTGCATTAATGGTTAGACTTTCTGTAGTGGTGGGTTCATTTGGCTCATCACTGGCCATTTGGAAGAATCCAAAAGACTAAATTATTAAACAGGTAACAACACTGTCCAAGCTGCAGCACCATGGCGTGTTTTTTTCAACAGCGTATGAGCAAAATGAAAATAGAAAAGTGAGCTTGAGAGTATTTTGACTGCAGATGAAGGTTCTGTTTCTTGACTATTGTCAGCTTTTCCAATTCACTGCTGTTTCATTTGCTGTTTCCCTAAGTTTTACTCAACTACAGCATGGTAATATCTTTATATAAACTGTAACAAAACACTCAACTTGATATACTGTCTAATAATCTAGCAAATACTGCAAATACTTCACGACTCTCTGATGGTGTTTGTTTGTGTTATTAAAACCGGAAGGAATATAAAACATAAATGTGATAAGACAGATTAAATAACTTAACAATATAACTTAATGGGGTAAAAAAACATGTAGTGACTACAGTTGCTAGTGAGGAGTTAAAATCTGTTAACATGAGTAAATGCACCACAGCTCTCTAAGACCTCTGTATTAACCTTTAAGTAGAGTATTGGCCAGAACCTGGAACAAAGCCTGAGCAGGAAGTCCATCAAATGCTTCTCATCAGTTTGTTTTTCCTCAGAACCAACAGCTGAGCTCCAGGCGTGACAAAACATTTACACAGTTAACAAATGACCACGGAGATGGGAATTTAACAGACATCACCATCATGTATTATTTAACTGTTTTGTTAAAGACTTACTATAACAAGGAAATGATTCTCATAAAGGAAGTAATGGTGAGCAGGCACACACGCGCACCCCCCCACCCCCACCACCACCAACCACCCTTTCAGTTCTCGCTTTATCTTCCTGAGGCACTAAGTTGCAGTTTGGGGAAAAATCCTGCTTCCTGGTGTTTGCTGATTCTGTATTTAAATAAACTGAATTAGTATAAAATCTGTGTATGTTATGTAAATATGTCATTTTGTAGTCATCACAGTCAGATGCGATGCTTTAAATGTCTCATTTTGGTTACCATGGACCCCAACAAACTTGCTATGTCTTTTTTTTAAGTAGCTCATTATTCTAAGTATATTATTAAAGCTTCTTTAAAGGAAAATATGATATCCTTAAATCATGCAAAAGAGGAAATAAACGCATCACAAGCCAGAAAATTGCTCTGTTCCCTAAACTGACGTTATCGCTGATGTCACTGGCCACGGTGCGAATGACAACTAATACTGAAATGTTAAAACTCCCAAGATTTATCACTTGACAACTCATTTTAGTTGTGGAGGTGGAGGGAAAGTCATCGAGCATCCAAAGCTGCTGACACGTGGAACTGTTTCAGAACAAAATTACCCCAGCTTTACAAAACAGCTGATAAAACCTATAAAATATGAATCACATTTCCAGTTTTTCACCTGAGCATCAATGTCTTGACAGGATGTGAAACATCTTTGCATTCAGCTGAAAACAGAGACATCTTGATATAAGCTTGACGGCAGCTGTCAGCTGGGTCTCTTTGATCTAGAGTCACATTATTCCCATAACGTGACGTCATTTAAAGTAACAGGTGATGAGTATATTCTGAACAGTTCAGCCTTTACTAACCGTAACTGATTTATTGCTCATCTGAACAGTAAATTCAAGCACACCCATCCCTACATATCAGTATCTATATATATGAAAACAACTCTTTAACAAAGAAAAGAAAAAATCTGGTCAGCTTTGTCTAAATCTGTTATAAAGTGGGTCAAATGATTTTTCAATGGATTATAGATCTAGATTGGATCATTTAGCACTGTCTTGCATGAATTAGAAAACAAGGGAAAAGAAAATGCTAGCATGGTTAATAATAATAATAATAATAATAATAAGTTTTATTTATATAGCACTTTTCAGAAACCCAAAGATGCTTTACAAGATAAAAAACAAGGTAAAAATACAAGCAAGCAGACAAAACAACACAAATAAAATAAAACAAAGAAGTTCAAATTAAAAGTTTATATGCTTAAAGCAGAGCAAAACAGGTGAGTTTTTAGTTTGGATTTAAATGTGGCCGGGTCTGCGGTATCTCGGAGGTATTATGAGAGTTCCAAAGGGTGGCGGCGACAACAGAAAAGGTCCAATTCCCCCAGGTTTGGTGCCTGGACCTAGGCATGATCAAGAGGATACCCTTGATCAGAGCGGAGGGTACAGGAAGGGGTGTAGGGGTCTTTTAGGTAAGAGGGGGCTAGTGTTGGAGTGCTTAATGGGTGAGCCGGATGATTTTGAATTTGATGCGGTATGGAATAGGGAGCTAGTGAAGGTTTTGGAGGACATAGGTGATGTGGTCTCGGGAACAGTTGTGGGTGTGGATGCAGGCGGCAAGGGTGCTGTTGCAGTAATCAGTGTGGGATGTTATGGTGGCTTGAATGACGGTTTTAGCTGCAGGGGAAGAGAGACGGGGATGGAGGCGGGCAATGTTTTGAGATGGTGGAAGGCTGTTTTAGTGGCGAGTCTAATGTGTTGGGTGAAAGTGAGTTTGGTATCTAAGATAACGCCAAGGTTACGGAAGTAGGGTGAGGTTTTGTCCTCCAAAATCTGTACCACATACATTACAGAACCCTCATATCACCAATGGAAGCTGACCCTTGAACAGTGTTCTCATATCAAGCATCCTTCACTTTACATTTTAATTAAATATTTAACTTTATTTTAAATGAGCACCACAAAATTATGCAGCGTTTCTAAACATATTCCATTTACAAATTGCATAATTATTTTTGATACTTGAAATTTTTTTATTTACCATTTAATTACCTGAGAAAACATCAACTATGTGTCACAATAAAGGCCTCTGTTTTTCTTTTCTTTTCTTTTCTTTCCAAGTGTAAAAAGCCACACTAGTGTTCGTTCTTGTTTTTGCAAATCTGGAGTTTTCTTTGGCGCTTCATGCTGCTTTTAGACTGATTTAGTTATACCGAGTGCAATAAGGTACAGCTACATCCTTACATTAAAAGATGTGATTTCTCAGTTTTGTACACTAAGTTCTCGCAAACAACAAACACAGATTCTTCCACTTCCTACTTTGTGGTAATCTGAGCTCTACTCTTCTTCTACATGCCTCATACAGCGGTAATATGGTTGTTTTATGTGAAATGACAAGGTGTGTGAGCAGATAAATCTTTAATTCTAAACTAATAAAAACACGACAACTTATCAACTAAGTTGAGAAATGACAGAAGCTGTGGCTGTAAAGCCGTCTGATTTTCACTGCACGATTATTGTGGCAAAAAGTAATCACGATAACAATTTTATCATAATATTCTTGGGATTTTAATATTAAGATATCAACTTAAAAAAACAACACATTCATTACAGACTATTTTTTTGGTTATTGGTTTATTTAACCTGCTGTATTCTTTTTGGAAACTGACACTCATAACAGGAACTATGGAATTTTAATAACTGTTTAACAAACAAAAAAGTAAATGTTTTTAATTAGTCTTAGTTATCAGTCTGTTATTGCTACATATTGCAACTCTAATTATATTATTATGCTGTTGCAAATTAACTTAGCTGGGATTTTCCAGAACTGTTAAACTACTATTAAATGTTCATTAAAAAAGAATAATTATCAGTTTATTTTCATTTCTAACTTTCCTCCACACAACTTAATTTTTAATCTAAAATAAAATAATTTATATGAGCAGTTTGTTCAGCTTTTAAAGGTGCTTATACTACATTTTGTTTTTAAACTGATGAAGGCTTTGCAACATCCCACTCATGACTTTTATGGTGAGCCACATCACACGACGACTCCACACTGTAAAACTTCCACAGTGCCACACAACGGTCACGAAATCCCGTTTCATGTTCAAAACAGAAAATTAAAAACAGAAATTAGTTCACTTTTTCTGCTGTATTTTCACGCGCCTGGTCTCTGGCGTTGCCGGGGCGACAGTTGAGGTTGCTTTGTACTTCCTGATCAACCGTCTCCTACTTCCTCCCCCAGCAGCCACGCTGTAACAGCTGCCTCCCTCCGCTGTAACCTCACACTGCCACCTTCCATCATCTCCTCCTGCTGGCTTTATTGATTTATTTAAAGGGTGTAGCTTTGCTGTAAACACATTGATTTTGAAGATGCATTAACACGTGCTTACATGCACAGATAAACATACTACTGGTAATAAAGTCAGACTGAACAAGGGCCAATGTGTTTGCCCCTGGTGAGTTTTAAGAGACTACACATGGTTTGAACAGTTTTTTTTCACTTAGAAATTAGGCCTCTATTTACAATTAGAACTAACCAGAGTTTCCATGATCTACATGTGTGCTTCCTTCCCAGTCGTGTTATTTTCCAGTGATCTTGCTCCAGTTGGACTAGAGAATTATCTAATGCAATCACCTGAAATGACTCATTTATAAAACATTTTTCCAAGACAGGAATTTGTGTCAAAATCGAGTATATTAAGAGCAGTACCAGAATGAGGGGATCTGTAGCGGAAGTCTTCCTTAGTGAGGAGCAGCAGGGCCTTGCCGTTCATCTGGAAAGTGCCACTGGTGATGGGCCGCAGGGCAAACTCCTTTTCGGCCCATCGCAGCCACTGGGCCACGTCCTCCCTGTTCCAAAAGACGGGCTGCAGACCTGGAGGTGGAGAAGAAGCCGAGATGGGGGGGGATTGTTGAAGAAGCAATCAAATGGAGGCAAAATGAAAAAAGAAGAAAAAAAAAAAGGATAAGTGTAGTGATTAAGAGACAGTGAGATGGGGGTGGTGTGGTGGGGGAGGAAGGAAGAAAGGAAAGGCAGGAAGGAGGGGATGGGGGGAATGGGGAGTGAGAGGTAGGGAGGAAAGGAGGAGGGGAAGGGGTGGGAGGAAGGAAGGAGGCAGAGGCAGTAAAAAGGATATTGAGGAAGTGCAGATAAAAGCCAAAAGGAGGGAGTGATTACGGGAACGGCAGCAGAGATGAAAAAAAAGATGATGGAGAGGGAGAGGAGGTTAGAATAAAAGATTAGAATATGATAGGTTAGAGGGAAGTATACAGCATAAATCAGAGAGATGATAAAGGAAGGAAGGGCATAGGAGAGACAGTCCAGACTGCTATTTTGATATGTTATGATCTGTTCTGCTCTTTGGCTCTTTGAACTCCAGACAGACTCATCAGAGGACAGACAGTTTATTGGTTTGTGTACAAAAGGACGAGGACACATGGAAGGAAAAAAAGGGAAGAAACAGGAATGGCTCTCTTTTCCCCACTCCCTCACATTGTCCTGTTTCTTTCACTGCTGTGGGAACCAAAGTGTAAAACAGCTGCACTGGTAACCAACAAGTATTTACAGGCAACTGGGACAGAACAGAGAAGGCTGCAGGAAATCTGACCAAAAGATCAGTCTCAATTGAATATTGGGGAATTTTGTGGAAAATGGATTCTGGATGGAACAAGATTTTTCACAGCTGCTATAGAGGAAACTCTAATGCTAATGAATTAAAATGAAAAATCATTATGATGCTGGAAAACAATATGGTTTCGAAAAACTTTAGAAAAAAAAAACAAAAAACAAAAAAACAAACACAGCTGCTTGAGTGCAAAAAGATAAATGTGTTTAAATCAGCATTCAGGCCCACGTCAAATAACTTCATAGTAGTCGGGAGTATTAACCCGTTGGTAGCAGATGTCCCGTGGGCGGGACATGGCAAATATGTATTTTACTCAGTCTACATTCCAACTACCTACATGTTATACACCATTAGAAAGCTAAGATTCGTGAGATTTTAATTATTAATACCATTTCAGGTTACAATCATAACTGTAGATTCAGTAAACATTTATTTCAGACTTTCAGACCAGTCCCAAATGCAATTCATCTTTGAAGCTATACTGTACTCTAGTAGCAGATGATACTGCAACAAAAAGAGCCCTCTTACATCAGCAAGGGTCTGGTAAAATAGTTGGTCCACAGCACATCTTTTAACCATAAAAACTTGTTTTAGGTGAAACTGCAGGATTTTAAGGGTTAATCTGCCCTGACCACTGTCAGCTATGATAGGAACATAACACATGAGCAAAGAGGCAAACCTCCAATGAGAGTACTACATTTTGGTGTGCACTTCTTCTTGATAAGAGCAGCAAGAAATGTGGCTGATACACTGTCTATGAAATTCTGCAGCTCAGTCTCCCCCAGATGTGTGGTGTGTGTATATATATATATATATATATATATATATATATATATATATATATATACATATATACATATATACATATATATATATATATATATATATACATATATATATATATATATATATACATATATACATATATACATATATATATATATATATATACATATATATATATATATATATACATATATATATATATATATATATATATATATATACATATATATACATATATATATATATATACATATATATATATATATATATACATATATATATATATATATATATATATATATATATATACATATATATACATATATATATATATATATACATATATATATATATATACATATATATATATATATATATATATATATATATACATACATATATATATATAAGAACTTATGGTCCCACAGAGCCTGCAATGCCGTTATGTTGTCAAAGGTAACAGACAAATTCTCTGGGTCATATTGGTAGTTAATCAATCAAGAGGAAATGTCAGGTGATATCAATTTATCAATTTTTACATGGCAATAACATATCAATTTAAAATATAAATTATCTAAACTATTATCATAATATTGCATTATCATAATATTATGGGCCACTCTGATACCAACGAGTTAATACTCCAGACTGCTATGAAGTTTTTCAATTTCCATCTTGTCAGTGTTTTAAAATCTTTATTACTAATTAATTTACTTTAAAAAACGTTAGCAAGTTAGAATTTCTTAAGTAAATTAAGAATCAAAGTGCTTGATGAAAGTAAAATGTGCTTTGGTAAAAATGTCAAGGGAAGAAAAGATATCTTGTCTGACAAAGAAGAAACAAGCATTATGTTGCCTTACTTTAAGATATTTGATCTCTTTTTGCAGTGTGTACCCCATTCACCTGTACAGGTGTTCACCTGTTGACAAGATATTTTATTATTTTCAAATGAGATTATTATAATAAGAAAATGTATAAACTTAAATTCCTACACTTATTGTCACATTAAGGAAAATTGCTGTACTTTTATTTATTTTAAATTGTGCTAAATTTGACCATTTTCTACAGAGAAGCTTGCTTTCATTAGTAAATGTAAGAATTTTACCAATGAATAAAATAAAAATGTAAATTGTCTGACAGAACAGGATGGATATATTTAGCATTATAAATTGAAACATATTCATCCCAGTCAACACAGATGCAGCCATCTCATCATATCTCTTTGTGCTGTTGCTGTAACCTGATGAATTACTGTATGACTAAGGCTCACCTTCCTTTCTTTCTTCTATCTTCTTTCCTCTTTCTCACACACACATAAAGCCAGACTAGTAGCTGTGTATAGCTCTGATCAGAACATCATGACACCCACACGGAGCATAACTACTCATTTCTTACATCTGACTTATCGGCCAGCCTCAAACACTTCCTTTGGGAGTCGTACAGCTGTTATCTTTGGCTGCCAATGTCACTTGTCACACGAGTAATAAGAACCTTGTGATCACCCCCACCCCCACCCCCCCTCCGCTTTTTGCTATTCCGACGCGTCAAACAAAGGAAGTTTTCACAGAGTGCAATCAATAAAAAACAAAACCTTGTCTAGATTGTCTGCTTCCAATTTCTTCCCTTCCCTTTTAGTCCTCTCTATTCAGATAGCGGCACGAGCACAGTTGATAAGCCTGGGACGACCTGGGTTATCTAAAGCACTGCTCACAGCCTGACAAGCGCTGACCCTTCAGACTGTCAACACACAGGTGTTGCACAGCTACAGGGAGAGCCGATTAGACACTATATTTCTGAAAATTTTACTGCTGAGATTCTAGTTCATCACAGGATTGCCTTCGTGGAGCACAAGCAGAGTAGAAATCATAGCCAAGCTTCAGCTTCTCTGTCTTGTACTTTAATAGCCATGACTTATATTCAAGTATACTATAATGTGTAAATGTGGCATTTGATGTTGCTAAAATATCTTTTCTTAACGTAACTGCCATCTTCCAAAAATAATAGAAGCACTCGGAGAGTGCATACCTCCACCAATGATTGTGGGCATTATTTTTGAGTTAGGAGCTCTAATGGCCAAATTATCCCGATCTTCCCATAGTAAAGCATCATTTAAAAAATTCCTGGATCCACGTGGTGATCACCAAAATCTAATCACTTGTTCCTTGTTCTATTTTGCAGATGTCCTGAAAATTTCCTCAGACTCTGTCCATAAGTTTCTATTATGTTGCTAACAGACAGACAGACCAAGGCTGCCAAATACATGACCTCCACTTTGTCAGAGGTCATTATAGGACAGAACAAAAGCACCTCGAAGGTGGGCCTCACTCACCAAAACATTACACAGAACATCACCTTATAGTTATGTGCATGTAAATGCATGTCCATACACATAAACATGGTCTCAAACATGGCTTCACATAGTCCATTGCACATACGACTGATACAAATATGCCTCCTTTGTAGTGTAACTGAACTACCAAACAGGGACACATCCAGGATTCTTTGGAATACCACTAAGTGACTTTGACTCTGACTTTTTATCAATATTGAATCAAGCTGCCTCCTGCACTACATACACCAGCTGTACATTTGTCTCTCGTGGCTGATTTGTGAGAGCAGAGACGTTGAGGCGGGCAGAAGTGCAGCCCAGGTCGAGAGGTCACTGTTGCGGTATGCTCTCTCCAGGGCCGGAGAGATGTACTGCTCTGCCAAAACCCCTCCGAGATCCGGTCTGCCGGTCTCGGCCATCTGCACAGGGCCCAGAGGAAGAAGCAACACGGGGAACAGAAGGAGGGAGGAGGAAGAGAAAGAAGAAGGGGGCCCAAACAAATGTGTCCCACAACACACTTTGGCAGGAAGCAATCCAGCGTGGGCTTGGTTTCAGCACAGGAAACTTCCTGCGGTAAGGTTAGACAGCAATGCCATGAGCAGCAGCGATGCAGCGAAGAGAAAAGGAAGAGTGGAAACAGAAAGGAAAGTGCGGTGAGAGTCGCAGCGGATGGTGTGTCATGACGATAAATGAATGCAGATTGGGTTAAAAAGCAGGAGAACTAAACAAAGACGCAAGAAGAGGAAGGAAAGGCAAACAGGAAGGGAGACAGAAACCGAGCGGGAGCGTCGATCAAAGCCGGACATCATGCTCAGTCCTTGGTTCCTCCTCATACCTCATTAATGCTGCTACTTAATCTGCATTTGTTTTAAGATGTAACGTGTATGAAGCAAAGCCAGGCTGATATTTAGGCAATAAACTTGGATCACATGATGTCTCATAACATATTCCTGCTGCTACACCAGTTTACAGACCAACTTTCCATATAGCCATGTTGCTTTGTTTAAGAAGCGATGACATCAAAGTAACACTGTATTCACATAACAATTCATAAGTCATCCAAGTTAGCTAATATTGATAATTAGTAGCTCACTAAAAACTGGTTTTCAAATTTGTCCCCAAAAGTCTAAAAACTATGCCTCCACTGTCGATGTCAAATACTTCTGTGCTTTTAGTGTGGCTAACGTTATTTTTTGAATGCAGGTAACTTTTAAAAGCAACTTATAGGGTAAATTGTAAGGGTCATACTGGTCAACATGTCATGATAACTGGTGCTTCAGATTACTTGCCATTTTGATGTGATATGCATTGGCCAATTACTTCACAGATGCACAGATTCTGCTACTGGCAAAAAAAATCTGTTATATCAATATAGTAAGCAGCCTTGTTTGCATGAATGCTATGGAACAATACTGCTAATCAGTTTATAATAAATATACAGATATATAATTGGTCATTGAAAGCTATATTTGTCTCCTTTTTTCAATTTCAGCCATTGTATTTCTTTAGATATCTGCTGTTTATATATGGATTATATATAATGGATATAAAAATCATTTGATACTAACTACAAACTGAAGCTAAGTAGCTTCCGATACCTAAAATATTGCCCCTTACCCACTGAGCCTGTATTTTATATATGGATATTGCTTTTATAGATAGTAAAAATCTCTAAATGAATCATATTGTTCTGATATAACACTGTCTGTGTGTGATTTCAGGTGACACATTTTGCTTTCAACTGTCAGTTAAAAAAATCATCAGTTTGAATCTGTAGGCTCATTTTATGGCCACATGTGATGTGTTTAAGGAATTTTGTCATCTTTGCTAAAAGAACAGAAATGACAAGCAACTTGTTTTTAAAACTTTTTTTCATAGTGTGAGAGAAGCTGCACCCCTTTTAGGTGGAGCAGCACCCTAAAAAGGTGAGCTATACCTGGAAAAAAAGAGTACAAACCAAGCTAGAAAAATATTGTGGATTAGAAACATGGACAAATGTAACAAGCTGTGAGTCAGCTGGCATTTTTTAATTTTCATCTGGAAAATATACAAGAGAAAAAAATCTACCTTCTCAAAATGCTGTTGAACATTAAAAAAAAAAAAGATTACTTTGCAATTGTGTCTGACATTCCAAAGAATAAAAGGACATGGCTCAAAAGGTGTTTACAAGGTGAATAGCATCCTACCAGATTTTCCTACAGGACAAAACTCCTAAAGAACTCAATTTTCTACTTGTTGAACAGTTTTGTGTTTAGTTAGGACAACTACTTCTTCTGCTAAACTACAACCAAAATCAGTGTAGCTCATACCGCCAACCTCTAGGGACGCTGTGCAGCGGAGTCTTTTGGCTTCCAACTAAGGATGTGCATGACTAATTGACTAATTGATTAGCCAAAACAAAGCACAGAGTCGGTTACTTTTATTAAAGGTTGACTTTTTGTTTGAACTAGAGTTATGTCTCATTGTGCAGACCTGGTATTGTTTACAGCGCTGTGTTAAAAGAACAGAGTGGCCCCTGAAAGGTCGAGCTAAAGAGAGAGAGAGAGAGAGAGAGAGAGAGAGAGAGACAGAAGCACAACGAGTCAGCTGGTTTGAGTCAGAGTGTGGTGGTCGGAGCAGAGAAAGTTAGCTGTGAGAAACTGCTTGTTTAGTGAAAAATGTTTTGCTACAAGCTTTAGCAATAAACACCACACAGCTCTGCTACGTGCATGAGAGTCCCGTGTCTGCTTCACCACTGCTGGGTAAAGTGACGGAAGTTAACTTCGAACCTAGTCGCAGCTTCAGCCAGGAGGAATCACCTCGCCTCCGCCGCCTGGCCTCAGTTTTGAGGCGAAAACAGGAAGTTTAACAGCTTTTTCTGACAAAGTTTTGGTCAGTGGTGGAGGCAACAGACCAGGGTGGCACAGTTACTAAACCCTCACATAAAGACGAGGAAAACTTGTTTTGTTGTTGCTCCTGTGGGCAAAGTGTTTAGCCCACTTAGCATAGCAGTCGCCATATAAACACAACCAGACAAGGTTCAATCCTGGAGTCTCTCTAAACCACTTTCTCATCTACCTGCTGAGCAATAAAGGACACTAGAGCCCACACAATGTTAAAAACAAACAAAATAAAAAATGCTCATGCATAGCACACACACACAATATACAAATAAGATCTTACACACGTTTGACCATTTCCCTTTGGAGATAAAGTATTTATTGATGATGTCATGATGACATTACAGCGAACTGATTTTGATTGGCCAGACTAGTCAACTTGAAAATCACCTAAAATGCCCATTACTACTTCAAACCAATCAATAGAAATGTGTCTGATTCATATTTCTGTTTTGAGGCTTTTTTCAAAGGATTGCTGCAGAATTGCATTCCTGTTTAATAAAACCCGGTTAGTGTTCTCATTGTCTAATTTCTGGTAATTTTCTGCACAGCTTGTACTCTTTAAAAATTCACAAGCTACACAGGAGCTACAGTTCCCATACTGTACAACACCAAATCACATCTTAATTGCACTAAATGCAACAATAAAGATCAACTGATTATATCAAAACAGAAGTACATCTAAGATAGAGTTTAAAAAGATTACAGTTTGGAGTCTTTCTGATTCATAAGTTAAGCTGCATTTTTATGATTTTGTTACAGATATGATTTGTGTGCTATAACAACGATGATGTTTTTGAAGTGTTGAAGTGCAGACACCAACATGCTTTGCTTACAAAGAGAAAGGAAGAAAAAGGAAAAATAAGAAATACCTTCAACTCTGACCTTCTATTCCTTTGTTATGTCCTCATACTTGACTGGAGCTGGTATATATGTCCTTTCTTATAACCTGTTACAAATCTATCTCAGCCTTCATCGTCATCAGCCTGCTTGCTGAATGCGTCTCAGGTTGGTGGCATTCATGAGAATGTAAGCAAATATGTTTGCGTGTGCGTGGGTCTCTCAGCATGTGTGTGTTTACTTAGAATAAAACCCTCAAGCACGACAGCAGCAGGATCCCAAACCCTTGACTAAACCGTGGGCTCCTAATCCTCTCTGATGACACATAATTTTCACTCTGTGGTTTCTCAGGCCCCCGCTAATGCTCACTAACACACACATACACACACAGAGCAAACAAGTTGCCTAGGCAACTCATAAGCGCTTGGGATGAATGAAGGGAAGAGGAGGATGAGATCACTGGTATCTTGTTTCGTCGGTGCGGTACAGAAGCCGACTTCCCCTCCCAGATGAGTTCATGATGTCCGTCCTGCTGCATTGCTGCAAGGACCTGTCCAGAACCACTGTTCCACTCTACATGTCACCACAACTCACTGCGGGCAATGTTCCTCGTGCTTTTGCCACCTAGCAGAAAGCTTGATGTGGATTTGATGTTTTACTCCCACAAATATTGGGCCACAGTTCAAAGGTGCAAATTATTTAATCGTGACCATTTTTGATCTGGAACAAATTATTATTTTGCTGATTTTGAGTCAGATTATGTTGCGTTGTTATTGGACTAATTTTAATTTGTCCTCATCCAAGTCCTATGATTAACTGAGTACAAATACTACACAGTAGGACAATTCTAAACATGTTTTTTTTAAATAGTAAATGGCAGTACAATGCAAAAATGACTTATTAATGAATGTTACTGTCAAAAAAACAGCTTGTTTTTAAACAGCAGGAACTTACTTGACTTGTATTACATACATGCATGCATACATACTAAGGCTGCATGATATCAGGAAAAACCTGCGATATGCGATAACACTGTTAATGTGTTTTTAAGTTGCGATGACGATATGACCTGTGATAAATAAAAAAAAATAAAGCACATCTTTGATGCACAGACACACACAGATTATAAGCTAGCTTGTGTCTTAACCTGTAAATACTTCTGTAGCATTGAAATAAAAATAGGTGAACAACTTAAAAGAAGCTATGTTTTAGTTTTTTTTTTTATGCTGGTTGTCTGGATAACTAGCAGCTAGATGTATCTACCTTAACAGCAAGCTCAACTTGGAAGAAGCTAGTAAAATGTTAGCATTAACATAAGCATTTTTCTATTACACTTTGTGATTTACAACAATTTACAAAAACAAGCTAGCTACTTCTTCATGTTGATTATTTTGCCTGTGGGTAATCTGAACATATCTGCAGACACACATGTTGTTTTTAGCTTTTATTTATTTCTAGTTATGCTTATAAATTTATAAATTATATGAATTTTCGGATGCACTGCTTGTCAAAACAGTGAAACCTGTGTTCATAACCATTTGTTTCCTGTTCTGTATCATTCAAAGTTTATCAGCACTTGTATTAATTTCCTAACAGATACTTATTATGTTCGGTTGTAATGTATAATATATATATGAGAGGTCCTGCTTCCTTCTTAATGTGTAAAACTGGAACCAAATTGTACCGATTCTGTATTTTGAGTCATAATGGGATGTGAATGTCAGATCAGATATTACTTTCTATCAGAAACGTCTTGCTTTCAGCAGTCAAAATAGAAACAAAGACATAACTGATGCAAATTCATATCAAACTGAATTTCAGTTCAACTTGACCTGGATGAACTGTTACTAAACAAACAGCAAGAAAAAAAAACATGGCTGCACCAGTAACACTGAAACTTAGCTCTCAAAATTCAGAGCTCCTTAGTCACTCAGCTCCTCAGTAAATGTTTGTCTTTTCTCTCAAAGCAGAAGTAGGCGGATATTAGTCTTGCTATCTCAATCGAGAAAAAGGTTTTTCTTTCTCCAGACAGAGGAGGAGGAAGGAGGAGGTGGGTTAGTCGTGACCTTCTGACACCCTGACTCAGGGACATGTGGGCATGAGAGCGACACATTTCCTCACTTAGTTCTCACACACTATTCATCTCCCCTCGCTTTGTGTGAGTCTCTACATCGATTCCCTGTCAGGTGGGTGCGGCAGGGGAAAATCCACCCCCACACACACACACGCACGCAAACACACGCACTTTTACTTTTCAGTCAAAAGAAACCCCCCCCCCATACATCCTTTGCTTCCTCCACCGGCATGCACGTGCTTGCCCTCGTCCGGCAAAACTGGACTTCATCCAGTCACAACAAACATAAAACAGCTCATCAATCACACTCAACTTTTATGGCCAGGAAGTAGCACTACCTGTTTTTGATAGTTAGTTGTTGAGCGCAGGAGCAAGCCGGCTCTTGTAGGTTAGTTCCTGAATTCAGCGTTAGCTGCCACTCTTCCTTTTGTTCGGGAGCCAATTTTTTTTTCTCTCTCTTTCCCTCCATTTTTTTAATGCAGCAACTTCAAAGACATGACTTAACTAAAGCAAAAGGCCTGTGCTTGTCTAACACCCCCCCCCTACACACAGGTACATCATTCAATACCTTTTTTTTCTCCTTTCCAGACAAAGAATGGGAAATCAAAAGTTAATGTAGTGTAAAATAAACACAAATGCTGGCTTGCAAAATCTTATTGAGGTTTTCATGAAGCTAATAACCTATGGTTTTATAGACAGATAGATAGATAGATATACACACACAAAAAGGGAGAGATTACACTGCAAATGGCACAAGTTAACCATTTATTTTATATATCACATAATAGGGAAAATATCTTAGATTAAATCTTCAAACTGAATGTACTTTGTTTATACTGCTGTAGCTACAGTTATGCTTGCCATATTTGTCACTGTACAAGCAAACTGTGATGTCTACACAATGCCCGGGCTTTAGGTGCACTGGACTCACTGCGGTTTTCCTCTTAAGTTAAACAGTAACTGAGAAAAGGGCACTCTGACACTTAAAAGAAGTCCTACAGGAAGTAAAGCATGCAAACACAAACACTTTATAGCATTTTATGGCATTTGAAACAGTTTTAGTTATGGGGATTTGATGGGTTGTACAGATGCCTGCAAAAATTAACTATATCTCACAATTTTAGAGTTTAATTTTTTTTTTTTTAAACATACCATTAATGAAGTGTCCAACAAGTTATAAAAATCCGGAGGTGCCTAACTAACCAAAACAACAGCAAAGCATCTACAGCTATTTTGACGTCAATTTTAGTTCATTTCACAATGGGAAGAACAGCAACCATAAACCAAAACCTTAAGTTTCTGGGGCAAATAAAACTGTTGAATGTTTTTGGTGAGAAAGGAGAGCATTAGTCATTTTTACTCTTTACCTGCAACATAATCTGTTTGGAAGTTTCCTATCACAGCTTGTTTTGTAAATCATAATTCACAAAAAAGGTAAGCACCAAATTTTTGTACTTATCAGTTACAACTGAATGATAGACACAGAACCTTTGTGGATGTAGCCCAACTTGCATCTCCCCAAACATTAAACATCATGATAACCACTGTGACTGTAACCAGTCCAGTCGGTATACAATATAAAAATGGCATACAGTTTTGTTTAAAACAACACTACATAACTTTCCAACCATAAAATTGGGTGATTCTGACTTGTTTTGATGGTCCATTGTCATTGATTATGCACATTACTGGAGCCATCGTTGCCCTGCTGCGTCCTGGAACTGCGTTTCACCAACTTGTGTTCTAGCCTGGAGCATTACACCAGCAACTGGATATAAACACACGGGCTGTTTTGACTGTGCATTATAGCTGACTTTGCTGTGCATTATTGCTGACCAAGAGGACATAATTTAAGTAAGCAAGGAAGCTTTCTGCCCATTTCATGCTTGCGTCATCTGGTCCGTCTACAGGACTCTTGCGGTTTGATCCCCTGATGCAGTGAGTGGAGCAGTACCGCTGGAACCTGGAGGCAGTGTTCAGCAGTATAGGTGACAGGCAACCGGCAAAAACACACCATCGCCGCCTACTGCAGTGCCTTTTTTTTAATGCATCTTTCTGAGAATGTATATTGTCATGATCTCCTCAACCATCCCCATGTTTACTATTGTCTAAAACCGACATCGGAACTCGGAGGTGAACTCTTACTCTGCACTCCCCTCTGGTGGATATGTTGCCTTAAAAACATACCAACGCAAAGGACATAGAAATATTAGGGCAGTGGCGTTTAAAATGGACATACCTATTTACATAGGGAGAAGAATATGTAACAGGCTGTGTTCACATCAGGTTATCAGAATCTAACTACACACCGTCTTCTCATTTCAACCATCTTCTCTGATGTCGTGGCCATTTTCTGTGTTTGAGTAATGTCACGCAAACTCACTTATTAACGTTTAAAGACCAATATGCCTCCTTGAACAGAGTTACTTCCAGTCACTTACTGTATGTTTTATAGTTCTCTTTCATAGCATTCTCACTATGGGGAACGCCTACTGCGTGACTTCGTCAGAAGCTCAAATCATTACGCCAGCCCTGAGTGGCTGGCACTGGTGACGTACGTCTATGTCCGGAGAAGCTCCGAGCCCCTATATATAGGGCTGACATGGCATCAGTCATCATTCAAAAACCTCTTCTCGCTTCTCATAGAAGCCTTACAACAACTGTATCCTGGGCGCAAAGCTAAATTGTCCACCGACTGGATGCACAACTCGGTCACCGGGTGCTTGTTCCCATCAACACAGTTGCTAAGCTCACGATGAGTAGCAATACTTTTCAGCAGCTTATACAGGTGCAGAGTAGCAAAATTTCCACTGAAAAGAAATAGCAATATTTCTCTTAACGAAGTGGCAACACTTTGCTAAGGGGGAGCAATACCTCGAGGAGCAGCTCCACTCTGGTCTACTTTTCATGGCTAGTCAGGTTACGTTTTTGGCTGTACAAGCCAAAGCGGGCTAAATATCAGGCTAGCTCTGATAGCCCCATAGCTAAACATGGCTACGGCTTTCAACCCCGGTGCAAACCCCAAGCTTTGCCCCTGTGGCAATTAGGGCTGCAACGATTAGTCGACGTTATCGACAATAGTCGACAACGAATTTAGCCGTCGACTATTGTCGGCAAAAAAAAAAACAAACAAAAGAAAAACAACTACAGAGTGAGACATCGTCTTCTAATCCTATCTCCGCTGAGAGTTGCACACTGCACATGCGCAAAGAGGAGAGAAAAAAAACTACAGAGTGAGACATCGTCTCCTTTTTTTTAATCTCTGCTGAGAGTTGCACATGCACAATAAAGTCCACCAGCGGGAAAATATGGCGGCTGACTAGGGAGCAAATCGGCAGCAGAGGACGTCAAAAGTCTGGGCTAACTTTACGTTAAACTTATAAAATAAATTAAATGCATGCCAGATTTGTCAAGCGGACCTTGCGTACCACGGAAGTATGTCTGCAATGCTCGAACATTTAAAGAGGAGGCATGGCGGACTTTCATAACAACCTCATGCAAGATTTCAAAGCTGAAAGTGAAATAAGAGCCATTTATAATAATCATGAGATACATAATCCGATTGGTCGACCAGTCGTTTTAATAGTGGGTGACTAATCGACTATCAGAATAGTCATTAGGTACAGCCCTAGTGGCAATAAGATATCCACCTGGGACACTCATCCCATGTGTGCGACGTGTCTAGGCCTAGCTCATACCAAGGCTGCCATAGTCTCCACGGACGAGTGCAGCCACTGCACCGCCTTTCCACGTAAACTGCTTTGCCGCAGGCTAGCTCGCCAGGCTAACTTGTCGGGTGGAGACCCAGTGATGTGTAAAGTGGCCACCCCTGAAGTGGATATGAGTGAGAGCTTGGTCGCTACACCTGGTCTGAGCTGGGCGGATGCAGACCCCCAGCCAGACTCTGCCATGTTTCCCCTGCTCGAGACGGATGATGTGTGCCGGGACACTGCCGGTCCTGGAAGGGGAGGGTTACAATGACGGAGCGGAGTCGGCCGACTCGGAGCTCCTGTTATCAGATGAGGTTGAGTAGTCCTTCCCCAAAGTTAACACCTGCGGAGCTGCAAAGCCGGTTTGCAGGAATGGATGACAAGCCCTCTACACCGTCTCCCTTGGATTTTGATAAGCAGGACATGTGCACGCATGCAGCCACCCGACTGAACATCCTGTGACCTGCTGTTCAGGCGTGCAAAAAAGAAATTGCCCACGGCCAAAAAGACAGGGAAACAGTCGTTGCCAATTTTCCCCGGAACTGCTCAACAACATCGCAGCAACTGTATCCAAGCCATACAGTGAGCTGCCCCTTTCTGTCATTGACACTATTCGGTGTGCTAGGGCACCTTCAACTAGGACATTGTAGCATCACAAAAGGGCTGTGTTTGAAAAGTGGCGCACAGAAGTTCAGGCTGTGCCTTTTCAGTGCTCAGTGGAAGTGATTCTTTCATTTCTTCAGGACCTCATTGACAAAGGCAAAGCCCTCTTAACCATCAAGGCAGGGGCGGACTGGCCATCTGTGAGTTCTGGAGAATCACAGAACGGCCGGTGCTATAGGACGGCTGGCGGCCGGTCCGGCCGTCACATACAGTATGTAATTTGCATCAGCTGTTATGTAACGGCCGGCCGCCAGCTGTCACAGCAGCTGATGGCCGGCCGCAGACGTTACCAGTGCTACAATCTGCTGTTTCACATCTCAGACCTGTAGGTGGCAGCAATGCGCTTTAAAGTTGAATGTCATCCGCCAATGCGCACAAATTGCACAGCAGAAGAAGAAAATCTAAAACGAAGAGTAAGATAAAATCGAGTATGGAAAGTACTACGAATAAAAAACGGAAAGAAAAAGGTGGAGCAGAAAAAGCAAGGGATAAGAAAAAGCGTAATTTAGATGATGAAGCTGCAAAATGCCACAAACTAACAGATATGTTCAGGAGCAGCAGCAGCAGCAGCAGCGCCAGCGGCACAGAGCCAGCCAGAGCTAGCAGCAGCGCCACGGCAGCACCTGTTCATAATAATGAGGGACAGAGAGTCGAGCTTGTGGAAGTTCCACAGACAGACACAGGGCAAGTAAGTATGGAACATAAGAAAGTAAGAGAGAGTGACATGCTTGTGCTGACATGAAATAAAAACATTACTGTAGGAGTTGAAATAGCTAAACTTGAAACAGTTATGCTGTTAAATGCCACATGTAGGATTATTATTGAAAAATAGTAAATAAAAGAGAAATAAAAAAAGACAGTAGGCAGTAGATAGTGCTTTCAGTTTTTACTTCTACGTTTTATGTTTTAAAAATTGCAGTAACATACAGTTACTTCTCAAAAACTAGACTTTGAATAAAAAGGTTATATTTTTAATCTGGTGTTTTTCATTGAAATGGTATATTTGTGCAGTAAGATAATTTAAGTTACTGCTTTAATAAAGATTATTAATTGATTAAGTTTAAAAAGGGAAATAGCGTGAATATATTATTTTGTCTTTGGACAACATTATATTGTATGGTGTTCTGTGTTAAATACATAAAACATTTTTTTAAATGATTTTAATTTTTTTAATAACTTTTTAAAAGTCTATTCATCATTTGTTTATTCAGGTCGAGCATAGACCAAGGCCCAGAGACCCCCCCAGCTCCACTTTAAACTGCTTTGAGCGCCCCAAGCCTGATAATCACAGTCTGGATGTTTTTTTTTCCTTCCATCCACAGAGAAATACCAAGCAGCTTTTGGTACAGAGGCTTTTTAAACACAAAGATGGCACAGACCGAAAGTGGCTGACATACTGTGAGGCAAACCATACACTTTATTGTGTGGTATGTTTAGCATTTGCAAAACCAAATGTAAACAATCCATTTATAAGTGGTATGCAGGACTGGAATCATATCAGTCAGAGAGTTGAGGAGCATGAGCGAAGCAGCATGCACAGAGGTTGTGCTGAGGCATATTTTTTGAGGGCATCCAAGTCAGATATAGCCAGCTTAATACATGGCCCCCAAATTGTGGCTCACAGAGATCAAGTTAGGAAGAAACGACAAGTGCTGGAACGTGTAGTTGATGTGGTGAAGTTCATTGGAAAGAGAGGACTGAGTTATCGAGGACAGCAGTCGGAGGCAGCATACACTCTTGATGACCACAACATCGACCATGGCAACTTTTTAGAGCTCATCACTCTTCTAGGGAAATACGGTGTATGCCTGAAGGAACATCTCACTGAGTGCATAGCAAAAAGTAAACAGATGCATCAGTCACAGACCAGGGGTCGTGGTGCTGCTGTAACATTTTTATCCAAAAACACTGTGAACACAGTCATCTCCACAGTACAGTTGCTAATTCAGGAGACCATAGCAAAAGAGGTTGCTGAAAGCAAGATGTTTTCTGTTCAGATAGATACAACCCAGGACATCACATCCCATGAGCAGTGCTCTGTAATTTTGAGATATGTTACAGATGCAATTCAGGAACGGCTTCTTGCAGTGGTCAAGTGTGAGGCATCCACTGGCCAATATTTTGTTCAGATGCTAACAAATGTGATGGAACGCTTTAATCTGGACATCAGTAACTGTGTCAGCAATGCTACCGATGGTGCATCAAACATGCAGGGCCAGTACAGAGGCTTCTCTACCCTCCTCTCACTCAAAGCCCCTAACCAAATACATGTTTGGTGTTATGCTCATGTGCTAAACCTGGTCCTGGCTGATACAACTGAAGTGGCCATATCTAGTGGGTCCCTCTTCTCACTCATGAATGACATTGCTGTGTTTATTCGTGAGTCTTATCAAAGGATGAACGTGTGGGAACAAAGAAGTCAGGAAACCCGACACAGGCGTCTTTCTGTTATTGGAGAGACAAGATGGTGGGCCAAAGATGTAGCCTTGAAGAGAATCTTTGGTTCATTTGGAAAACCAGAACAAGCTTTGTATGTAGATGTCCTCATGACACTCAGCATCTTCCAAGGTCAACCCAACTTAAAAACTGCAGTGCGTGTCAAAGCTAGGGGATTCTTAGAGGCGTTGATGAAGTATGACACAGTGTTAACTGCCCAGCTTTTCATGCGGATTTTTGAGGTCACAACACCACTGTCAAAATATCTACAGTCAAGTAGACTAGATATCTTAAGTGCCCACAGGATGGTCATGGCAACTCAAGATTCTGTTAAGAACATGGCAAGAGATTTTGAGTCCATTAAGCAAGCTGCTGATACCTTCATCCAATGGGTAAATGCACAACTCATGGAGGAAGAGGACTGTGAGCTTGAGTTGGAGGCAGCACATCCACAGAAGAGGAAGAGGAAAAGGAAGATGATGGCTGGTGAAACGGCAAGTGTTGAGACTTTCACAGATGCAGACAGACAGTATGAAGTTGAGGTCCATAACCAGATTATGGATACAATCACAGAGAGCATCCACAGGCGTTTTTTTGACCCATGGTACACTCTATGCTGACTTGGCCCTTCTTGATCCAAGAAACTTTGCTGAGGTATCATTGAACACTCTGCCTGATTCTGCATTTCAAGAACTGAGCAAATGTTTGCTCAGATTTAACAGTGGAGCAACAGCTGTCAATTTGCAGTCTGAGTTAAAATGTTTGGCAGCTCAGTGGCCACGACTTAAAATGTCTGCTCTTGAAGAGTACAAAGTGAGGATGGTAGAGGATAACTGTAATGATGATGAAGACACAGATGTACTAAATAAACAGTGCAAATCTTGTAAGGATTGCCCAGTTTGCTGCTACCAAATTCTGAAACGCTACAACCTCTTCACAGATGCCTATCATATCCTAGGCTGGGCATACAAGTTCCTCCTTACTCTGCCTGTGACACAGGTAGCCTGTGAGAGAACCTTCTCTGTTCTCAAACACATCAAAAGTCGCATAAGGAGCACGCAGTCACAAGAGCACCTGGAAGCATTCATGCTTATGAGCACAGAAAAAGACATCCTCATGTCTCTTGACAATGACTTGGTCATTGACAGAGTTGCAGAAAAAAGTGACCTGTTAAAGAAACTCTTAATCCCCCAACATTGAGGAAAACGCCACAGATCCTAGCTGGGTTTTTTAAGGTAAGTATTTAAATGTAATTTAAAAAAAATTAAATAGTAACAGATACTTTACAGACTAATTGTTTGTGATTTATGATAAACCAAAGATTATGTGTTGTGTGTTTTAGTTACCTGTTTTTTGGCTGAGTCTGAGAAACTAGAGAGAAACTACATCTTCTTTTCATTGTAAGTATATTACAGATACTTTACAAAATAATAGTTTGTGATTTATAATAAACCAAAGATTATGTGTTGTGTATTTTAGAGACCTGTTTTATTTTGGCTCAGTCAGACGGAGAAGAAACTACAGCATCTTCTTATTGTGAGTATTCAAGTTCAAACCCTATACAGTGCTCATAACACAACACCTTATGCATTAACTAAGGCCATCGCTATTGGTATAATTTAGACAGTACAGTATCTGTGCCAGGTGGTGGCGTTGAGTTTGCGTATCAATTTTGGGCCGGGCTGAGTCAAAGTCCAGGGCTGCTTTTTTGTCCCAGTCCGTCCCTGCATCAAGGTGTACTTGGCTGCAATTTCGGCCTGTCATGTTGGCTTTGATGAAAAAACTGTTGGCCAGCATCCTTTGGTATGTTGTTTTATCAAGGGCGCGCGCCGCAAATAGCCCGTGTCTAGGCCATTGGCCCCGTCGTGAGACCTTCCTGCTGTTCTGAATGCTCTAACCAGTTCTCCTTTTGAACTGCTTGAACGGGTGGATATGAAACTGTTGTCTTTAAAGATGGCCTTACTGCTTGCTTTAGCTTTGGCTAAGCGTGTTGGTGAGATACATGCACTGTCTGTAAATTCGCCGTGCATCCGGTTTTCTCCGGAAAATACTAAGGTTAGCTTGTAGCCTAATCCAGCCTTCATCCCTAAGGTTACAGACTCATCCTTGCTTATAGAGCTAGCAGCCTTCTGTCCCCCGCCTTTTGCCTCCAAAGAGCAGAAGCTTTTACATTCTTTGTGCCCTGTCCTGGCACATAGGATTTATTTGGACAGAACCAAGTCCTTTAGGAAAAGTGACCAGCTGTTTGTGTCCTGGGCCAAACCATATGTTGGGAAACCTGTGTCTAAGCAGCTTCTTTCCCACTGGATAGTGGGGGCTATTGCCCTGGCATACACTGCAGCCACCTGGGGGGCTCCGTGCACACACCACAAGGAGCCTGGCAACCTCTTGGGCATTGTTTAAGGGAGTTTCAATCCAAGACGTGTGTGCATCGGCATGTTGGGCTTCCCCGCATACATTCGCTAGGTTTTATAAGTTGGATGTTACAGTGTCTCACCACATCACCCTCCTTGCAGCAGAAGCAAGGTCGAGGTGAGCTTGTTTTGAATGACAACTGACGCTATGTCAGCCCTATATATAGGGGCTCGGAGCTTCTCCAGACATATACGTACGTCACCAGTGCCAGCCACTAAGGGCTGGCGTAATGAAAATTTGAGCTTCTGACGAGGTCACGCAGTAGGCGTTCCCCATAGTGAGACACTCAATTCATGCTACTCAGAGAACCGGGGTTACGACAGTAACCTAAAGTTTCAGAAGCCTAACCATAGACCAACATAGACCTGTTATCACAACTGACACATTCAAATGTCGCAACTTTAGGATGTTACAATAATACATTTTCTGCCTTGGAAATATCCATTTGCTGTTTAAGTGTGTGCAGTTGGTCAAAGTCACAATAAACATTCCTTCTTTCTCTCATAAATAAAAACACATCACTTCCTGTGTGGCAGGAAAGAGCTACCAAAAGAGTGTTTACAAAGCACATGGAAGAGATTTCATTACCTGGACATTTAACAAGAGGAGAAGCATTTTTAGTCAGTGTTACTCTATCTATAAAACCCTGAAAACAACACAACATCGGTGTGTTGTTTTTTGGTTTTGTATGTGCGTGGTAATGTTTTGAGTTCAGTGACCCCACCACCCCCATATTATATTAGAAGCACCATGTGGAGTGTGTCGCGAACAGGAAGAGAAGGGGGCTGCGCTCAGCTCATACGATGGCATGTGAGAACAGTTTCCCTTTCAGAGGAGAAAAGGCTTAAAATACACACACACACACACACAAATACACACTAACAACAACAACATTTATTCAGGAAACGCTGTCTGCCCACTCAGGAAATTCCTGAGGACAAGAGCTGCTTCCAGGGGCAGGAAATTTCCCCTTAGAAAGACCCAACACACACACACACACACGCACGCACACACACTTTTTTTTTTAACACCCGCTCCCCCTGCTGTAAAAGGGTAACAAACCATAAAAGCAGAAAAAAAACAGAAAACAGAGAGAGACCCCAAAGGATGCTTAAGGAGGAGGGGGTTGCAGTGATGTACGGTAAGACACACACACACGCACGCACACACAGATACAGTATACACCTACATTACCTCTGGCAAGCTTCACACAAAGACAAGATTCACTCACACTCATCCACCCACTCATACGAGCATGCATAGTCCAAACCCAGCTGTGAGCGTGCACACAGACACCAATGAAACTAGCCATTCTTGTTTCCATGGACATAGATTTTTTTTAATCACCCTGGAAGATATTTCTTCTGTGGCAGTCGCTGCTTTTGTGCATTTCATGCACGTTTATTGTAGAATGAGACAGCTGCCCCTCTGATATAGACCTTGAAATAATTCACCGTTTTCTCCACCAACTAGCCTTCACTTGTAGCCTGCTTGGTGTGTAGGCACTAAGTTGGCCGACGCTGCCAGGGTTACGAACGAATTAAAACCCATAGTGTCTGTACAGGCTTGCAGAAGTTGACTTTATAGTTGCTGACGTCTTTCCATTGAAGAAAAATACAAAAAATTAATGTACAGTTGACAGTGGCCCTGAGGCTGATGTTTCAGTTGACACTTCTGCCAATTGCTACAGCACAACTCCTTGGAAGACATTTTTAAAACCACAGAATAATAATTTCTGCTTTTGTTTTTAAAATTATCTGAGTCAAAGCTCATAGTTAAGTCTGTTTCAGATCTTTACTGAATAAGAATGCAACAGATATAGATTTTCAATGTCAGATGATACAAGGGGAACAAAATGTCCATCAAAAATCCAGACCTTGAAAGTTTTCAATTTTCACTGTAAGACAGGCAGATTAAACACAAGATGTTTAAAAATTACAACCAATTTAACCACAATCTGAAGACATGAAACTCTAATAAACATGACATCACGAATGATGGTAACATTTTAAAGACAGTATTCAGCTCAGTTTGTAGCAGAGGCTAAAATGGCAATGAAATTTAATACAGTATTCGCACTGAGAAGGAACATCTTCAGAACATCGATTGGACTTACTAAGTTGTTTGAGCATAGATAAACATAAAAAAAGCCTAAAAGAACTCAACATAAGGGAACTTTGGGTTTCAGCAAGGGAATTATCTCTTTTAAAAAGGAAATATTATCCAAAGGCTGTTACATACTCTGCGACAAGCAAGAACTTTTTTCATGTTCTTGGGGCCGAACGTGGTTGGGGACATCTTGCAGCTTGTTCTCAACAATTAGCCGAACAGAACTTTCTTACCGTGGGGCTCCGAGACGTTTTGTGTGATTAGTCAGACATTTAAGGCGGGCATAGTAAACGCGGAAAACGTTAAGCAGAAAGTTGTCACTTCCACATCTGTTGATGCGAGGTTGAACGGACAGTTTCAATTAATAGCTGATCGAAGTGGTGAAAAAGTATGAAAATGAATACAACACACGTAGTATATAAAGACACATACACTGCTGCGGTTTGAAGTTTCTTGTTTAGTACAAAATCGCTGCATCAGTTGTTCATTGCACATAAACACACAGACACCCCTCACAGTAATTCCCACCCCATTGCGGACGAAAGTTCTCGTAGAGTATGAATTGATCGGACCAACGCAAGCTTTTTTCTTGTTCTTGCAGCCTTGAGAACAAGAAAGTTCTTACTTTGTGCAGAGTATGAAACAAGCTTACGTTTAATCAAAACCAGACTTAAAAAAAATGTCAACATGTTGCAAATCATGATAACACACATTCTCAGAGAGAGACATAAAAAGAGGCTGTGCAGTAGATGGTGGTTGTCTTTGCAGCCATGAAATACATTGCAGCTTCTTCTGTGTTCCTTTCACTGGTTTCATATAAGCTATAGTACTCAACACTGCCCCCATGATTTTCAGTGGTACTGCTCTGTTTTAAGCTTTTTGAAAGCGTACCAAAATAGGCATAAATGAACGCGAGGAGAGATAGTTCTCATTCCTCAACACTTAAACTGACTATTCTGTCCTGTCCGTGTTCCGTAGATCCAGTCAGGTGACACAGAAGAGACAATAAACTAGGAATAACAGAGAATTATCATGAGGAACAGCAGCCATCTTATTTGTAAAACTGCACAGCACATGTTAAATGTACAGAACTATGAAGCTGTCCAGTTCACCGCTCAATGTGGGAAAAAGTTGTCATCAGGTAAATTGTCTGTAGTTCTGTTATGTGATAAGTTTTCCCCCAAAAAACTGATTCCAACAAGTTGCACATTCACATAATGTCACTTATTGTGGTGGAGTCGTCACCTCCCCTCATGCTTGCATTCTGCAACACAAACAGTAGTCCATTGAAATGATCTAGTACACCCAGAACCATGAAAAAGTAACTTCTGTGATCATCTTTACTATAAAAAGCTGAATGTCAGTAACTCACCTCAATACTCTACATGTAATTCATTGGAAGCAGCTATTAAATATAGTTAGGCCCAGAAATATTTGGACAATAACACCATTTTCATGATTTGGGCTTTCTATGCCAGTGGATTTTAAATTAAACAAATAAGATGTAACTGAAGTGCAAACTTTCAGGTTTAATTCATATAGTTCAACTAAAGTATCCTACAAAGCATTTAGGGAACTGCAACCATTCTTATGTAAAATCTCCTCATTTTAGGAAATCTGATGACTGACCATCAACCATGGCAGAATATTCCATTCCTTTGCCTTAAAAAAACTCCTGGGTTGCTTCTGCACTATGTTCTCAGTCATTGTTCATCTGTACTTGATGTGACTTCCAAATCAGCTTTGCTGAATCTGATCAGAAAGCAAATCTCTATAACTTTAGATTTCCTCCAGCTGCTTCTGTCTGCTGTCACATCATCAAAAAACACCAGTGACCCAGAGCTGTTAGAACTCCATGGATGTTTTTGCCATCTAACTGCCTCCACCGTGTTTTGCAGAAGACATTGTGTACTTTGGATCACAAGCTGTTCTAAGCTTTCTTCATACTTTCTTTTCCCATCATTCTGGTACAGGTTGATCTTAGTTTAATCTGTCCAAAGAATGCTGTTCCAGAACTAGGGCTGGGTGATTTTTTACCAATTCCAACTTCTAATTTTAATCCATTTTTTTTAGCTTTTCTTTCTTAAAAATATAATAAACTTATTAAAAACCATATTTAACTTATAGCTTTTGCATGCAAAATGTTTATATTTTATTTATATAAATGAATTACAGCAAAATAAATAAATAACATCCTGAATTTTCCACTGTGTAATGACTTCATATCTTTCATAGAGATATGCAACACAATTGCATCCGTGATCTCGTTCCATCTAGATCCTTATCATACGGGATCCACTGCGGAAATAATTCCCCTGATGTAGCTCGTCTCTTAGCGAGAGTGTGGGCTGAAGTTGTCTTCTGCATCTCAAAGAGAGCAGCGTTTCTCATTGCAGTTGTATGCACAGCTAAATTCCAGGCATGAGTGACGGCTGTAAATCTTAGTGCCTTCAGACAAACACCGTTCTGGTGTGGATGGAGGGCTGAGCCCACTGCTAACTGTGGAAGCCCAAGGAGTGTTCGCGGTGCATATACAAGAGGAAAAAAATCTACATTCTTATCAATATAATTTGTGATAAATAGAAAATGGAAGAAAAATATATTGCAAATGTAAATGCCACACCTGGAATCAACTCTAGACCTTATACCTGATTGGTTAAAGAGGGAATAGCCCATGAAATATTTTTAAATATCCAATTACTTTTGGTCCCTTGGAAAAAAAATAGGCAGCTACATTTTAAAGAGTCGTAATCTTTAAACCTTTCCTCCAATTTAAATGTGAATACCATCAAATTAAAGCTGAGAATGTGCACTTTAAGCCTATATTGGTTAGATAACTTGTAACTTGTCACTTGAATGTTTTGGCAAGCAGCAAAAATAACAACTTCTTAATATATATGGACCTGACTAAGTCCGTTGTCAGCACAGCAACTTTCCTCTGTGTGTCAGTGAAGAAGCAGATCTACTTCACACTTCCTGGTAGATGCAAATGTTTGTACACGAAACGGAAGGAAACACTGAGAATGGTTACATGACTGGATGAAGAGCATTTGGGGGACAGAGCAGAAGTCCAGTATCACCAAAAAGGCCAGAAGAGTAAGCAATTAGTCGCAATTTAAATTACTTATAATTCAAAAGTAACTCGGGTTATAAAAGAAAAAAACTTTTTTGTTTATTATTATTATTATTATTATTATTATTATTATTATTAATATATATATATATATATATATATATATATATATATATATATATATATATATATATATATATATATATATATATAAATATATATATGTATGTATATATAAATATATATATGTATGTATATATATATATATATATATATATATATATATATGTATGTATATATGTATATACATATATATGTATATATGTATGTATATATATATGTATGTATATATGTATATATATATATATATATATATATGTATATATGTATATATATATATATATATGTATATATATATATGTATATATGTATATATATATATATGTATATATGTATGTATATATGTATATATATATATATATATATATGTATATATGTATATATATATATATATATATATATATATGTATATATATATATATGTATATATGTATATATATATATATGTCCTTCAGATATCAGTTTTAATGTACTGAAGTTGTTGACATTAACGGCACAAACTGTGAGGTGGTTTTACACAAAAAAAATATAATGAATGGAAAATAACTTATTAGACATTTTCTGATAAGAATAAAAAATGTGGATGGAAAAGATTTAAACACAGCAAAAACAAGTAAAAAGAAAAAAAAAGATATTTTAGCTGTGACTAGAGACGACCCTCTAGTGGGTTTAGAGTGTTTCAGTGATGTGTGGCTGAAAGGGTTAAAAACTGAGCCTGGTAGCATTCTTTAGTGTGAGGAGCAGGCTGCAACTCTCCCCGATCTAATCCACTTCCTCCCCAGGAAATGGAGATGGCGGATTTCTGCCCACACTGCAATTTCCTCCCTCATTCTTTTTTCTTTCTGTCTTTTTTCACCCCTCTCCTCCTCCTCCACTCCCCTGTCCTCCTCCTCGTCTTTCTCTTCTTTTTCCCTCCACCTCCCCCTTTGCCTAGGACAAATCTCCCTCTGAGTGTGGGGGTTAACAGACAGCTTGTTTTCCAGCATGTGTGTTTAGACAGCAAGGATGAGAAGGGACAAGATGGGATGTTTTTTGGACCATGAGTCGTGACGGAGACGAGTTACGTTCTGTCTGAAAGAAGACAGAGGATCTTCACCAGCAACAGCCAGAAACCAAACGCAGAAGAGGAAATTTAAACCTCTTCCTGACTTGCAGGTGTGTGTGTGTGAGAGACGAGTCTGTGTGAGGAACTGAGTTTAAAATCTCATTAAAACACAGAAGGACTTCCACGCGTCTGCGGATGTGAACTGACCCATCGGTTTACTTGACAGGAAACTCAACGCGGACCTGTTGGGCCTTCTTCCTTTTTCTGCAACAATGCAAAAGAGGAAGTGCGCTGAGGGAGTTTCCTGTTCAGCTCATCCAGCTTCAGCCAGTGCAGCCGCTCAGACCGGCGCCCCACAACAAGCCCTGAACTTCACACTTAACTAGGAAAAATAAAAAAGCTGGTTAAACATTGACGGGTGCGTGGATGAAGAAGCTCCAGTTTACTCTTTGAACTGTGAGTCTACCTTTTGGCCCAACTCCAGACCCACCTCCATTATGATTGGCTAAGAGATGAACGGGCAGATGCAACCAAACTATAATCTCAAAACAACTGGGACTGCTACAGCTCATAGTTTTCCTCGACATTTCAGCAGATTTTACCATGACTAACCAACCTGTTTCACCTTCCTGTCATTGGTTAATTCTAAAAATAAAAGGCAGTGGTGAATGCAGTCCTCTGTCATTGGCTGGGAAAAAGACCAAACGGCTAATTAACACACATACACACAATCAGTGATTCCAAAGAAATGCATCATACTGACTGCATATCCTCAGATAATTTTAATCTATACCGTTTACATTTTTGCTTGCAGACACAGATGAAGCATAAAGCTCCCCAATGCAACAAGTGAGTAACTAAGCTGGAGTTCATTGATCATTGCTGCAGCTTTTCTTTTCTAAAACAAAGTGGGTCTGCATCATTTTAACACAGCCAAACATCAGAGTTGCATCAAGCAGGTGGAGTTAGCACAACGATACACGGAGAACCTTGTTCTCAACTCCTTTTGGGGGCCTTTAAAAGGTGCACTATCTAACCACTGGTTGTCACATCAGAACAGCAGACTAACCCCAGAACAAACTGAGCCAGAAATAAAATGAAACACTAAATCATAAATCTCTATACTGTGTTATAAAAGCTAAACTAAATGGGCTCGTGCCTTACTCAGTGGGGAGAGCTTGGAATTTGTTTGCCACAGAAGCCTCGTTCCAAAAGTTTAGCAATGTTAGCTAACACAAGACCAGTTATGCCTGTTTCAGCAATACCTCTCAGCTTACTGAGATCCACCAGAGACATCATTACAGAAAGAGCTGCAACTTAAAGATGGCTTGAAAGCATACAGTCATAGTATACTTCTACAAGCCAAGAACATTCAACCTGGCATATCTGAGCATGGTATGCAAGAGAAAAGAAGACACGATGAACAGCCAATGAACAGTAACTGAAAAAGATGTCCTTTTCTCCATGGAGGGATGGCTGTCAAGAAGCCATTCTTATGGAAATGAGAAAAAGGTTGCGATAACGGGGGATGTTATGTTAAGGTGTCATTGATATTACATCTATGGTTGTCTCTCTGTTCCTCAGACAGAAAATTTTATTGCCTCCTCCACATTTTTCTAAAGAAGTTAACAAGATAGATGCGACTTGTATCTATAAGGACCTTTGTGAATCGAGTTTGGTTTTATTGTTCATAAATTCAACTTTCCTCTAATAGGAGGACAAGCATGTTTTTAGTTATCTAAAGAATTCCCACAAAGCTGCTGTTTCATCGAACTCTGACTCAGTTGTTTTCAACAGAGCTGCAAACAATCTGAAGCTCAGACCCAGTTTCAGTCCATTTCACAACCTCACTAGATCTCTCCACTCACCCAGTTATTTACATTCAATCTGCCCCTTTTTCTTCCTCTTTTTCTAAGCAACTATTAACTTGTCCTGTTGGTGTGATTGATGATCAAGTGTGCCTGTAATCCAGCGTTTGGAAGAAATGGGGACATGATGTCAGAGATGTGAGCATTACGTGTTTGTACACCTACAGTAAGTGTCAGCTTCCTTCCTCGTTCTTACCCCAGCCTTTCCTTCTCCAGCAGCTTCTTCTTCTCCCTCCATCATCCTGTCTGGATGTGATGGGTTTTAAAATTTTTGTAAAAGTAAATACTTCGGGACCTTTTCTTATTCATGTCTGTTCTCCTTTAGATATCACTCTGTTTGCTTTGCTGAACTCTAAGACTGTGTCAACAGTAAGATCCAAAGATGTCGCTGTCCCGCCCACACAGCCTGACTGACATGTGATTTTTGGTGTGAGAAGAAAAATAAATCTAAAACCGACTACCTGGATCATCACTTTGGCCAAACTAAAACATTTCCAAAGTCAGATGCTTGGAAAAAAAAGAATCTGTCCTGTTCAGATGACCGAATGATTGATGTGTGTAGGAGTCAGTGGTCATCTGTGTGTGCAAGTGTGTGTGACTCACGCAGGTGCGCAGGCAGCCTGGCAGGCTCGTCCTCCATTCGGCTGGCTGGCCTCGCGGCGGGAGCATGGACGGGGGAGGAAGTGGAGTTTGGCAGCGGGTTCGCGGAAGGACTGAAAGAGCTCCTCTCCTGCTATGAATAGACACAGAGACACAAAGCATGGCTCACAAAGCTCCACGATGCACCGGCCCTGAACCCAAACAGCCCCACGCCGACTCGCCTCACCTCGCCGTGTACACACAACAACCGCTACAAAAAGAGGGAAACGTGTCTCTGACAAACTGATGCACGACCCCGAAGAGCGGTGAGGTCACCTTCTGCAATACTTTTAGCACATGTGCACTTTGCAACACTGAGGAGCCGAATAAATCTGTGCAACATTTTGACCTCCAACTCTTCTATCCATTGGTGCACTAGTACAACATCTAAAATAAAAATTATTAGGCAGATTTGAAAAGCTGGAACCAGCAGATATTTGTCATTTTAGTCTAAATTTAACTAAATTCGTTGTTGAGGTTTTAATGATTCTCGTGCAGGAATGTTAAACAAGTTTTCTGATTTGAAGCTGAAACAGCATTGCAAGCTACTTTTCTGCCAAAGTATTTTTAATTTTTTCTTTCTTTTTTAAATAAAAACAAAAAAAAATTATGTTTTAAAGACACTTTTTTTTTTTAGAAAGAAATCTTCAGTCTCAACTTATATGTTTTTAGGTTATTGTGCAGACTTTATAGGCAGTTAATCTATTTCTATAATGGATTGATTTAAGCAAATAATCAAGAGATTTGTCCAAATATTACAGATATTTGTAGACCTTGAATGATGCGCAAGAGAAAGAAACATAAGCCTGTATCCACCATGGACTTAGGATGGGGACAGTTTGGTTCAGTAAACTCTGATCTATGTTGCATTTCCACAACCAACCCTACCCTTACCTGGTAGGTGGGGTATAAGCCAGTTAAATGCCCCAGCTGTGTAAAAGTGTGACATCTTAAGAGGCACCATGCCTTTCTCCAATTATATTGCAGAAGAGTTTTACATAGAAACAAAGGATGAGAATGACTTCTTCTACTTGGCATGTGGCTTAAAAACAAACAATCAACTTCTTGCAGCATGTCAACCTCCACCCTTTAGGGTCAGATCTGTAAGATTAGATCCCAAAAAAGTAGATGCTACCTTTACTCCACCAACATTGTATTTCTGTGGCAGCAGACCTACAGGCCTGCCATACATACAACAGCATTTTCAGTGTTTTTGTGTGGACATGCACGTTTTTTTTTTTTAATAATTCCATCTTTGCAGAAAAAATTAAAAATGAAATCAGTGGAAGTAGCGTAAATCTTCCAAGACTACAAATCAAATCATTCCTGCATGTGTGTGTGTGTTGAACTGGAGTTGTCCAGGTACCCTGCACACACACTTCACAGTTTCAGTTCCAGGATTTGACCTGAAAATAACAGAAGAAACCATAAAAATGTGTGGTACCAGTATGTTGTCGCCTTAACTGGTCGGTTGTTTTTATGCTATGTAACAGGCCAGGGAAACGGGAAAAAGATCAGGCCTAACAAGCTAAAAGAAGACGTTTCCCATGTAGTGTAACACAGTCCCACATACTTCATTCAAGCCTGGGAAGTATATAATGAAAGGAAACGTAATAACTGAGGGAAATATTTGATAAATCGTGACTTCCAGGGGTATTATAAGAAGATGCTGAATCTTTATCTTTGTAAAGCTAAAAAAATAAGCCCATTCAATGTGAAACGCATTTAATTGTCCTTTATATAGTTGTTCAATTTATTATAATCGAGCTTTCATGAGCGATCTGTCCTTTAAGTTGTAAAGCAACTCACTGGTTTTATGGTCTTTCTTGCTTTATTTTACATCTCTTTGTGGCTTGAATTTTAAGATACTTAGGTCTTTTACCGTACAGGACACATACAGCACCAAATCTAGGTTAGTACATATGTATTTACAGTCTGCGGTCATTCTATGTTGAATGGCTTCCTTTCCTGTAAGTGCACACAGAACATAAAGCCACCTGAACTTCACGAGGAAATGAAGACTGGGTTTTGTTAGGGTTTTTTTTTTTCTTCTTCTTCCTTTGGTTTCAGCCTACTGTCACCACCCAGCCGCTTTGAGACCTGCATGCCAACAGCATGTACCAGGAATTTCCTGTGGAAGCCAAGCAATAATCTCTTAGCCCCCTTATTTCCTCCTCCTGCAGTAAAGACAAGCCCCCTCTCTCCTCTGTTCTAAAAATCCAACCATCCAGCATCTTCAAACTGCTTCAGCTGGGTCAGTTTTTGCAGAGATGCTGAGACCAGGTATGAAGTTTGCAATAAAGACAAAGTGATAAGTCTAAGAAAGAGCTGCAGAGTAAAGGCGAGGGGGAAACCGTCCCCTCTCGCTGTCAGAAGTGGAACTTCTTGGAGTCTAGTGCTGATCATACTTCGGTAATCCTGCACTGACATCAGAGTCAATAATGAGCAGACAGCCCCCATAAAAAAACACTTCATTTATTTTCAGTCATTATTAAATCTCTAGTGTAGGAGGCTGCAGGACTGCAACTTACTGTATAATCATAATAAAAAAATCAATTCTAAAAGGCCAAAGTGCCATCTTCAGATACTTTTTGTCTGACCAACAAACGCAAACCAACAGAAATCACAGACCCCAAGGCTTAATCAGATATCAAATTCCAGATCAATCAGTTAATTTTCAAGTGCTTGGAGGAAGTCTGTGTTGGTCAGTATTGGCTTGAATCCCCTGCTGTTTGTCCTTTTTCGAGGGTTACAACTATGGATTTGGTTCATTACTGATTAATGGCAGGATCATTTAGATTGCACCATGTGAAACACAGTCTTACCAACATGCAAAACCCTAAATCAGACATCAGTTTCTTTTGTTATATTATTATGGACATTTGTTTTTCCCCAAGGTTCAGACCCCATGTGTAGTTTTTCCGCAAACACAAAGTAGAAAAGCTATCTGTGTCACCCAATTTCTTTCTTTGAGTCAATATCTTAACTTAATTATTTCAGATTAACGGCTTGTTATAACTCAAAATAGCTCTAATTACTCAATATAGTGAGTTCAACGACTCACAGTTCAATGTAACCCCATTGTTGTGGATATATGGTTGTTGTTGTTTTTTTTTTCCTAACTGACGCTCTGTGCTCGTGCTCAGGTTCCAACACGCTCCTTCCTTCCCACACGGCCCCAAGCACTTTTACTGCCGGTAAGTCAAACATATAGTCACGACTTCTTGTTGCCACCACCAGCAGAGTGGAGGCGAAGTGAACGCGTGGAGCCGCGAGCAACAGATGACGAGCACAAACAAACGCGCGAGCCTCAACTGAATGGCGCTACAGCAGCTGCGCTCCTGGGCTCCGTGTCCGCAGCAGCGGAGCTTTTTCTCTCGCGGTGTATCCGCGCGAGCTCTAACGCTCAAAGTAAAGAGTGTGAAGGAGAAAACAAGCCGACGGTGTTACCTTGTTCGTCGCGGATTCAGACATTATCTCCCGTCAAGTTCGCTCCCTCTCCTTCCACTTTTCCGTTGTGCTCCGCTCTTTTATCTCCTTTGCTCTCCTATAGAAAGCCGCACAGCTGCAGCAGAAGCGGCAGTCCGACTGCTCGGCTTGTTGTTGTGGGAGAAGTTATTTTCATGTAGCCCGCTTCCTTTTCTTTTTCTTTTCTTGCTTTCCTTTTCCTTTATGTGCTGGCCGGGTCCATAGCGCAGCCGTCGGTGTGAAAACTTCTTTTGTCTGCGTGTGTTTTCCTTCACATGTCGGCAGCGCGCTGGTTAATAATCCCTTCCTGGAAGAGAGAGACACCTCTCTCTCTCTCTCTCCCTCCCTCTCTCTCCCTCCCTCTCTGTCTCTCTCTCATTGATCTGGACGTGTGTAAAACGGCGAAATGACGTGAATTCCCAGCAATGAGCCTTGCCCCCTTTTAAAGGGAAACCCGAAGCAGGAAATCGCAGCAGATCGCTTTGCAGACACACAACCATAGAGACAGAAAGACAGAAAGACAGACCGATTTTCTGCTTAATTATTTGTTTGAATCAAAGCTTAAGCCAAATGCGGTTACACAATAGGTTTATCCACGTGCTTTAATTAGATTATCCTCAGTGCAAAAACTCAACAGCAAAAGTAAAGAACAGAGGATGAACTCACAACATTTACACCCATTTTGTCCTTTAAAATGTCCCCCAGTAGTAACATCTACTTAATAAAGGCAAATGGAGTGTGTTTCATGAGTTAAAGCAGGCTGTTTGTTGTCAGGGTGATTTTAAAGATACTAAAAACATATTACACCTGAGGTAGGCACTCTGATTTAGTCTCAGAAGTATAAATCCAGCACGCTAGAAGAAATTATTTGACTCAGATGTTGCACTAAAATTGTCTCAAACAGACATATACAGTAGCCTGGATTTATAGATATGTCAAATTTATAAGCATATCCTCTAATAATTTATAGATTACCTAGAGGAAGGTTGTAAAATGATTACATGGAATTATTTATTCTTTTTTAAGTAGGTCTTGCCTGCAGCAGACATAAAGCTCTCCGTGTGGATAATCAGAGATAAATCTTGACTGGCAGGTCAAGCTAAAAGCTATTCAGAGGGGGTCTTGGATGAGCTACCTTGAAAACTTTAATCATTATAATGTAAATTGTTCTAGATAGATTACTGAAAAATTAGCTCCTTTCAAGGCTCCCTTATGAATGCCTCTTGGCATATACTCGCATATCAAACCTTTGATTCACCAACTGAAGAGTCCTCTGACTACTGTGGACTTGAGGTATGAAACTTGATATATAAATTGTTCATATAACACTGTTAACAAAAACAAACAGAAAAAAAAACAGCAAAAGCAAAAAAAAAAAAGGTCCCTTTCTTTTGTGGAAAAGCAATTAGCTTGTATGTTGCAGAGGGTACGTTCCAAAATTGGAGGATATTTTCAGTCCCACCTGTAAAATTTCAAGTAATCCATGCACAGAGCATTAATACATGCGCTGCTTGTGTAAATCACACTTGTCTTGAGAAAAAAATTAAAATATAGTTGTTGGAAAATATGTTCCAAAATATTATTCAAACTACCATATAGATCTCAAGCACCCCTTAAATGGCATTTTTCTCTTGTCCTATCATCTAGATCAGTGGTTCCCAACCTTAGGTCAGGGACCTGAAAATTTAATAATGTTAATTTAATAATCAACTAATCTTAAATGTAGTAATAATGCGCTGAAGTTGTGTCCCACAGCATGTTAACGAAACCTATTTAGCATGCAGAACCAGTGAGTCACATGACACAGAGTAAATGACTCATCAAGATTTATGCTACTGTACCTGAAGAAGCCTCTGAATGAACATACTGTTTTTTCTTCACTCTGTTGTGTAGAGGATGGGAAGAATTGTCCTTTATGTTCAGCAGCTTGTACATCATTCTTCTCTGGACAATCGGCTCCAGTTATTCCCAGCACAAAACCACCCTTCATGATCAGTTTGTTCAGTCTCTTTAAGCCTCTGATGCTGCTGCCCAATCAGATGGTTGCAAAGCTGTCTGCACTTTCCACAGCAGACTTATAGAAGAGTAGCAACATCTTGGTGCAGGCACTGAATGATCTCACGTTCCTTGAAGTAGTCTGCACTACATCCCTTCTTGTAGATGTACCTGTGTTGCATTTCCAGTCTAGTCTGTTGTCAAACTGAACTCTAAGTTGCTTTTTCCTGTCCCTCCTAAAGTCAACAATCATCTCTTTTATTTATGTTCAAGATGTTCTTGTCCATCACTCAAACACACAACTGCAGAGTCATCGGAGTATTTCTGCAGATGACAGGACTCAGAGTTGTACTGGAAGTCTGAGGTGTACAGTGTGAAGAGAAGTGGTAGAGCATCGTCCAGGAAGTAGTCTGTAGTCATTTAATTCAGATGGTTGAGATTTTTTAGATACTGGAACAAGGTACCTCTGGAATAGAATGTTATAGAATGCTATTATAAATATTCATACCAAACTTAGCACTCCTGAGGCTTTAGGTTAGATTTGTCTGCAAATATGGTGTGTTTAATGGCACAAAACAGGCGTAAATGTTTGCTCAGAGGGATGAGCCCTCAAGCTTCAAAGTTGCTGGTGACAACAGATGGTAGAATTGTAGAAAAAAAAAAATCACTACCAACATGTTTATGGTCTTCAGGGAGAGAGGGGGTGGGGAGACAGAAAGCACTGAAGGTGAGGAGAAATGTGCTGCAAGTAAATGAGAAAATGCAGATGAGTGACATTCAGGGAAGATACAAGACTGTGCAAAAGTCTTGGACCACCCCTCATATGCTGCCAGGAAAATGGGAAATATGTGCAAATATATAGACTTCTTTAAAGACATATTCAAGGTCTTACTCGGATGCTGCTCCAACAGGAGAATATTACAGGGGAATTTGGCACATTTTTAAAGGGACACTATCCACATGTTTAGCTGCATTGCTGGTTCCACAGAAGAATGGTCTTTCCGAATTATACATTGACTAATCAGGGGAGAAATTGACAAACGCAAATTTCCTTACTTTATTTTGTATTTACACATATATTTTTTTATTTAGATAGTTTAGAAAAATATTACATGTTGACACTTTCTGTTAGTTCAAAGGCTTGTCAAGCAAATAGTTAAATATCTTGGGAATATTTCATTAAAACTATCATTTTAGGATATAATTTTCTGCACTGCACATATTAGAATCTGGGAAAATATGTAAACAAGAAAAAAAAGAAAGTAGTGAAGGGACATGATCTTCAACACTGCTTTAAAAAGATTAAGGCTTATCTAAGAGTGTGATCAGGAATATTTCTGAAAAGTGCTGCTGGTGAGTAGAGTCCATCGTTGCTTTCACAAGTGTCAGCTAAAACTCTTTCAAGTTAAGGTAAAGAAACTCAGCTCACATCATCAAAGCCTGAAGTCATGCAACGCGATGTCGCCCCCAAGCGGAGAATGCAGTTATTGCAGAATCATCCCGGTAAATTAAGTTAGGTTTCGGTTTCCTCTCTGCAGAAATGATACCAAACATTTCCTCCTCCTTTAAACCGAGCAGCCCAGCGTTAGCAGCTGTTGTTTGAGGTGGAGGAGCGCGCAGAGACGGTCCAAAACCGATGGAGTCCGAAATATTTAAGTTCATCTGCGCCAATCAAGGAGCAGTTGATGCGGATGATTTAAAGTTCAATCTTTTCCCTGGCGATTCCACGAACCAGGCCATCTGTAACCAGAGAAAGTTTGCCATATTTTTCTCCAATGGACAGCAGAAAGTTTTGGCCAGGACCAATCTGAAGCTGTGCAGAATCAAAGGCTGTTTGGGAACATGCAGAGCGCTACACCTGTGTAAAAACTTCCTCTACACAGGATCCTGTCCGAGGTAAACATTTTATTGTGGTGGTTGGCCTGAGGGTTAGGGTTCTGAGATAGTTATATGGCTTTTTTATTGTTTTGAGAAGGTCGTTTAATCTCGGAAATAAAAGCTATCAGCGTTTTGTATTTTTATGTAAAATGATCAAGTAAAGCGCGATACTGTCATAGTATAATTTGACGTCAAAGTTTAATTTGATTAAGCTTCGATTCGGTGCATTCAGGCTCTGTTGGGAAAACCCAGGTTTTGTGAATTGCCAAGTTTCAGAGAAGCTAACTAGAAAATAATGCCCCTCCACACGCTAATGGAAGAATTTAAAGGGGTGCTGCGTATTCAGTTGCATTTAAAATTAAAATGAAGCTGTTATTATTAATTTGAAGCTTTTAGAAACATCTTCGGTTGATTGTCTTTAGATCAGAAAATTAGCTTACAAGGTAGGCCTAGTCATGCTCAAGCCGCCACGGTTAGCATAATTTGGCCTAGTTGGCATTAGGAGTCATTAGGTGGAGCCCATCCAAAGGCCAGAGAAGAAACACCTTATTTTCTAATGCGTTTTGTAATCATTAACCCATTACACTTGTTTTCTTTGTAAGTTATTTACACAAAAACAAGAGCGATACAGCCGTGAATGCCTTATGATTTCACAAAGTTACTTCCTGATGAGTTTATATAGAATAATAATAATAATAATAATAATAATGAGAAATAATAATAATAATGAGAAATAATAATAATAATGAAAGAATAATGCTCAACCTGACAGGTTGGTGGGGGCAATAGAAAGGAGAAAGTACACCTAAGAGAAAAAGAGGAAAAACCGGACACCCAGCAGCTACACCTATAAGGAAACTGAAAAAAACCTGCAGCATCTCCAGAATAACAAAGCTGACAGTCATAAAGAACAACAATAAAAGACACCCTGACTTTAAGGAAGTTATTTCCTTATTCAGAGTCACTGTCGTCACACGCACGTGATACGATTAGCCTGAGTGTGTGATGTCATTAAAATGTATGCGCAGTGTTAGCTGTCCCATTTTAACAAATATGACTGAAAATTTGCTTCAAATTGACCAAATTTATATGGAAATCAGAATTTGAAACTTTTTTCTGGTTGTTTTTATGAGCTTTTAAAAGATATAATAAATGCTTAATTTACAACACTTAACCTGAAATAACAAGTTAACACGTTTAGATTTGTCAGAATTATGAACTAACAATTTTTTCCCTTATTGACAGATTCTTCTCTTTTTTATGTCTATATGAAAATAGATTTCAATTAAAGATTGGACCTCTGCCAGGCCATTGTAATTTTTATTTTTCCTAAGACTGTGGGCATTATTTTTCAGTTAGGAATAATTTTGCCATTAAAGCTTCTATCTCCCCATAGTAAAGAATCCTTTAAAAAATTCCTGGTTCCAATTGGTGATCCGGATCACCCCCAAAATATAATTACATTGTCCTTTATTCTATTTCTGAGATTTCCTGAAAATTGAATGAAAATCCATCCCCACCTTTTTGAGTTATGTTGCTAACAGTCAGACCAACGCTACTAAATACATGAATTGGCTCATGCAAATTTTTCTCATTTGGTTAAGTTCATGAAAGAGATGACGTTTACTTCTAGAAACACCAAACTATGGCAGCTACATGAATGAAAAAGGTCTGCCAGAAATGCACCAAAAACTTACAGGTACACATGAAAGATATTGACAAAGCTGTGCTAAAAGTCTTATGTTTTCTTTAATAATGGATGTATCTGCCATAAATAACACCAAGTAACTCATTACGATACACAGATTATAATCAGATTCAATTTCAGATTGAAAGCTGCATATTAATCTGAGGGACAAGTGGGACACAGCAAGACCTGTATTTAAGATAATACCAGTACCGGTAATACTTTGCTCCTGTGATGGAAAAGTTCACCCTCAAGTCATGCTATTTATATTTGGTGTGAATAAATTGAATGTAAAACTCCTTCAAACCTTTTATAAACTGAAAATAATTAGTTACGAACAGGAAAATCTCTTTATACAAATTTTAACTATTAACTAATTGCTTATGTTTTATTATCTGATGATGTCATCCCAGTTGCATGTAACTTATTTCTACCACGCCCTAACTTTATGACAGAGGTACATTGTCCTCTGTTCTCTGTAATATCTGCCTTTCAGATTGTACAGCAACACTAACATTATATGTGGAAAAAACTCATATTTCTCAATAATGTGTCCATTCTAATTATAGAAATATCATTTGCAAAATAGTATCCCTAACTTTTTAATTTTTATTTTGAGAAACCACATTTGGTCACAGTCATGACTAAGCTCTGTGCACTTTTTGATAACAGAAGAGTCTGCAGCTTCTCCCATGATTTGTACACTGATCACAATCAAATGATGCTGAGGGAGCATGAACTGGAGAATCTGGACAGGACGGAGCTGTGCACGCTGCTGCTGCAGAACGACGTGACACTCCTGCCTTCTGTAAGTCTGACAACAAACACAGCATCATCCAGAGGAGATATTCACGTTTTAGTTTGCATTTCACACCAGCTTTTATACTCCCCTTGCATCACCTTTTAAATTCCCTAAGATTATGTTCATGCTTTTCCCCTTTTACCAGGTATGTCATGATTACAACAATGGTGACGGAGAGTTTGGAAGGTGTCAGAGTGGTGTTGGTTGCGAGAGGCTCCATATCTGTGAGAACTACCTGAACCACGACTGCAGCTGCTGGAAGAACCATGATTTTTATGCTGTCCAGATATTAAAAAACCTGCATGATAAAGGTGTCCCTGAGACCCTCATTCGCTCGTTGAGGTCTGTTTGCGCAAATAAAAGAGCGTTGAAGTTAGTTTGCAATGGGCGCGGTAGAGGCCAAAGAGGCGGCCACTCCGCTGCTGCCAACAGTGCAAACGGTGAATATGGTCTGAATTCGCAACAGACACAGTGGTACAGAGGGAGAGGAAGAGGAAGAGGGAGAGGGAGAGGTGGAAACGGGGGCTACAGAGGCAGCAGGGGCAACAGAGGAAATGGAGGAAACATGGGCGGTCCTGTCCAGCAGCCAGAAGACCTCTGCATGGACATTGATGGCTTAGATCTGTATACCAGCGATGGATTGAGTCAGGACGACCATCAACGCATGTACTCTTCCAGCAGTGATGTATCTGTTTGCGCCAGTGATGTTGCGAGCAATGACGGTGATCGAGACAAGCGACGGAGACGAAGTCGGAGTCGAACCCCAGCAGGTGTTCGAGGGAGAGGCGGCAACAGGGGCAACAATCACCAGCTCGGGGGAGCCAGATTCATCGGCGACATCGCTGCTGCTGTCAGAGGTAAGCTGTAAAATCTGTTAGGAGAGGATAAAACTGGGGGATTGTGTAAAAGAACTTGTTTCATGTTGTACTTTTACTTTGCTTCTAGATAAAACAGAGATTTGCATGTTCTTCATCAAAGGATATTGTAAACACGAGGGTGAGCAATTATAATTCTTATTGAATCTACTTTCTAGTCGTCAGATGTCATAAAGATAATTCAGTTTTGACTGATATTATGTTTTCAGAGCGATGTATTAAAGCTCATGATAAGATGCCGTACAGATGGATGGTCCAGGAAGGCGATAAGTGGACCAACTTGCCGAAAAATGAGACGATTGAGAAAGACTATTGTGATCCTAACAACGCATACAGGTACTTCACTGACATCCTGGTGTTGGAGCACTTTTATGGCGTAACCTAATGAATTCAATTAACAGTTTCTCGTATCATCTTGTTTAGTAGCAGCAGCCCTCCGGTGCATTTTGACACGATGACCCAGGGACAGAATAAAGTACGACGACTCTCTACTATAAACTCTTTGGTTAAGCCGGACTTCATCCACACCACTGAATGGCTTTGGTACTGGCAGGATGAGTTTGGGAAGTGGAACCTGTATGCTTCAGACGTTAGTAACCACAGTCTTTATGATAATTAACATGTTTCTGTTGTACCGATGCATTTGAAAATACCCACAATGTCCATCTCTGAAATATTAGCTTCTAATATTCAGGCCTCAAAAAGGATAGAAAGCCTCTCATAAACATACATGATTGTCCCACCATTTCCACCCTGGTGGTATTGTAGTTCTCCAAGGCAAATATTTGTTGACCATTTTGATGCAACCATAGTTTGAAGTCTTGTAGCAATACATGCTAACAAAAAGTGGAGTGGAAAAAATGGCTCTGGCAGCTGAGAGTTTCACTAAGAATATTCATAGTGACAGGATGCCTCAGTGAGGAAAGCAAGTGGAGCTGATGTGGGCTAAAAATGGCTGCTGTGCCACAGTTTCAGTGACATTTTGGAGACTTGCCATGAGCCTAAATGCTGCCAATAATGACCATGGTATTTAAATACTACTCATGATAAGAAGGAGGTGAGGCTGCTGGAGTGCTCCATCCCACTCTACACCTCCCACTTAATGTCTAGTTAACTCTTGTTGAACTGACAACTACAGGAGTTTAGCTAACACTGGAACATCCGGATCTGTTTAATGTTAATCTATTTTATGCTGTATTCGTACCTCAGCTGCTAAACATACAGCACACAGATTAAAAAATAAATCTTGAATGGCTCTACATTCATACTGGATACAGTGAAGTGGCCTTCCGGCCTGTTCACTGAACCCAGGCATCTCTGAGGAGATGTTATGCGATAGTGGGCAAATTATCTGAATTTGGCACGCTGATGTTGAACTGTTTGGTTTAATAGTAAGGCTCTCTGATGGCCTCAAAAGATTAACTAACAACTTTTATTTTAATATTAAAACTAATCTTGCACCAAAATCTGATTAGGTGAATTACTCCATATGTACAATGTTTGCTCTAGTTTTAAATAGTCTTAAATGTTATTTAATTAAAAAAATTAATCAAGATTTTTTTGTTTAATTCTTTTAAAATTGTGAAATCCACATCAAAAAGTTAGTATTTTTTATTATTATTCTAAAAGTGTCCCAGATAGTTTGTCCACCCATTAAACAGACACACTGGTGTTGTGTTGCAGAACGGTGGGCACAAACCGGCAGACATCAACAGCACGAAGCTGGAGCAGATGTTTCTGGACAATGACAAAGATGTGGTGGAGTTCATCGCTGGCTTGCAGTCGTATTCACTCAGTTTCCAGGGTAAGTTGCCTGCCTTCAAAGCCATGGTGAAAAAAGCAGAATTGTTTTGTTTTAAATTGCATTATTTTCCTCTCAGACATGATCCAAACAAACAAGAAGTACGGGACTAAAAGGGTTGTGTGTCGACGTCCTCGCTTTGTCTCTGCTGCTGATGTTAGAGAAGCAAAAGTGAGGTGAGAATTCTAAAATACTTCAAATTAGCAAAATATTAAAGACCCCTGTAGTATTTTCACACTTTATTTACCAGTTTATAGTGTAGCCACAAAAATTGAGGTGACTTGACCTCCTTGGCTTACTTTTTATTTATTTTTTCTCATAAATTATTAAATCAATATCTTCTTCTTCTTTTTTTTTTTTGAGGAAAAAAAACTAATCAAGTATTTTAAAATTATTCCCAACCCTTTTCTCCCTGCAGAAAGCCTCAACTAAATTCCACTGTTCTGCCAGACAACTGGGACAAGACACAGATTCCTCAAACAGGATTCTCGGTATTATAAGTGCACCGCATCTTAAATATCAGTCCCAATTCCTCCTCTTAATCCTAAAGCTCTATTTTGCCTTGTGTCACTTTAATTGTGGATCCTTTTCTTTTGGGGATATAGGAAAAGTGGTCACTTAGTGTATTAAAGGTCGATATCAGTCGAGTTAAACTCCCTACCTCACACTACAACCTTATGACATCCACAGAACACACCTGGACAGACACTGACTCAGTCTACTTGCACAATTAGCCAATCAGGTGTTTCTAAACATCTGCTTGTTAACATGAAGACAAGACCACTCACTGTTCTCACCATTATATTTATGGAGTTCATCCTGTTTATTACTGGACTTTGTTCAGGGTTTTTCTCGAGTATGTAATCTGGTGTTTTACCATTATTAGTGCTTATTTGCAATATATTTGCTTTCCCATTTGTGCTAAAGGGTTTAGGCTTGTTGATGATTGTAGCCTTTATTTACATTGTATTATTATGTTGTTTCTGTTTGTTTATATCCATTATGGCATGTGTTTAATTGGCCCTTTGTATAACATTTTTCCCTTGATTGTAACCACAGATTTACACATTCATATTCCTTCATTAGGCCTTTTTAATAATTTATGCATATGTGACTCGTACGTGTCTGCCAGTTAGAAAGCTACGCTGTCAATTGAAATATGCAGTGGGTCTGTCTCTACTGAGAAAATCAGAGCGATTCTAGACAGAGTATTTGCCTATTCAAATTGTTAAGTCAAGAAGGCATGCGAACAGGGAATGCGTTTTTAATGATTTTCCATGAAGAAACACCAGCGAACACCCTGGATTTGTGCGATCGGCTGGGCAAAATTGCCCAGGAAGCGGTTATGCAATGCTGACTTTTTACAGCCATGGACCTACGTTGCCTCCTATTTCTCTTGACTCCACCATCCACGTCTTTAGTGACAGTACACAGACAAACAGAGACTATGTCAGCACTGCCAAGAACATTTCAATTCACTGCTTAGCTTTCTAACCGACTGACGCAATTACGAGCATGCACAAATGACGTATGCATAAATGACTAAAATCACCCACTGAAAATACTGCTCTGCTTCCACAGCAATAAAAAAATGACATAAAGAGAAATGTGTTGGACTGGTTTTATATTTTTCATCCGTTCCGACCAGACAACCTGTGGAGATTACACATTTACAGAACAGTATCAAATCAAATTTATTTATAGAGCACTTTTCATGCACAAAAGCAACACAAAGTTCACATAATAAAAACTTTTGCATATAAAAAAAAAATTTAAAAGCCTTCACACACCAAAGTATAACAAAAAGTTAAAACACACTTCATAGTAGTTCACACAAAAGCGCACACCAACTCACACACAGTGTATGTACACTCCCCCCACCCACCCATACCCCGTTCTGTACGAACATGAACTCCATCCTTAGTTACTGTCACTTAAGTAAGCATAAAAATAATAATAAAATGAGAACATCTGGCTTGACGCTGCTGTAAGGAAATGATATCTTGGGGATCCAGTCACACCTGAAGCCAGCCCACCCATGACAACAGAGGGTGCCACCACAGGAACCACCCAGGTCAGGGCAGGCCGGGGTCCACACCACAGCCACAGGGCTGCAGTGCAGGTCCCCCAGCCACCCAAAAAAGGGCAGTCACCATGGCTACCGGTGTGGAGGATCCCCAGGAGGAAAACACTGGAGTTAAAAAGTAAAAACAAGTTTAAATAAAAATATAGATAAAAGATTTCAGGAAAATGATAAAATAAAGGAGTTTATCAAAACTGTGTACTTGGGTAAAAATAAAACAATAAAATGGAAAGCCACATTAACCCATAAGAGCCCGACATAACATATTTGTCACATACAGATTCTGAGACATTTTGCTTCAATTTATGGTATAAACTTTGCTCAAAATCCTGTTGAACACAATCTGATACTCATCCTCTGTCCCCTAATAGATACTCAGAAGCAGAAAACCACATTATAACATTTTTAATATATCACATGGTAATAAATGGTAGATACCCCCCACCAAAAAAAGTACATTTTTTTTGTTACATTTTGTTAAAGGACCCAATAAAGACCTCATATTTAAAAAATATTAATTTTCTTACCATTTTTTCATGGGTCGGGCCTAAATGGGTTATTAGGTGGTATTTAAAATAATAGAAAAAAATATGATTAAATAAGTAAAAATCTATACAAAATTAAATAAAATTCAGCTATAAGCTAAACTAAAAAGAAAGGCCTTGAGCCTATTTTTAAAAAACATCAACAGTCTCTGTAGACCTGAGGTTCTCTGGCAGGCTGTTCTACAGTTGAGGCCTGTAGTGGTAGAACAAGGCCTCACCATAAGTCTTGGTTCTGACTCTGGGAACAACTAAGAGGCCAGTACCAGAGGATCACAGGGTCCGTAAGGGTTCATAATCTAAAAGCAGGTCCGATAAATGAGAAGGTCCAAAACCATTAAAACATTTATAAACAACTAAAATAACCTTAAAATCAATCCTGAAACACATGGGGAGCCAATGTGTTTCCGCCCTCTGGTCCTCGTTAGAACTCATGCTGCTGAGTTCTGAAAGAATTGCAGGTTAGAAATACTTTTTGGGTAGAACAGTGATATAATCTACTAGAAATAAAAGCATGCATCAGCACCTCAGTGCTGGCAAGGGAGAGAAAAGGGCGAACTCTGGTGATGTTTTTAAGATGGTAAAATCCTGTCTTTGTGACATTTCTAATGTGTGGAATAAAATCCAGTTCAGGGTCAAAAAGGACACCCAGATTTCTCACACACTTAGAGTATTTAAAGTTTTGTAATTTTGGTAAAATGATCTCTCCCTTATCTTTAGGACCGATAATTAAATTTCAGTTTTGTCCTGATTGCGCTGTGAGAGGTTATCTGCTATCCATGACTTAATATCTAAAATTCAGTTTAAAAGGGTGTTAATAGGCTCCAGGTCATCAGGAGACACGGCAATGTAAAGCTGCGTATCATCAGCATAGCTGTGAAAATCAAAGCCGTGTCTCCTGATGACATCTCCAAGTGGCAACATGTACAAAGAAGTGGGCCTAGAATTGATCCTTGGGGAACGCCACCTTGGATTTTATGGATCTTTGAGAAGCATGTATCCATACTTGCATAAAACTATCAATCTGTGAGATAGGAGTAAAACAATTTAAAAACAGTACCTGAGAGGCCCATCAGACTTCTGAGTCTGTCTAATAAAATCTGGTGATCTACTGTATCAAAGGCGGCGCTTAGATCCAGTAGAACCAGAACTGAAAGTTTCCGTGCGTCGAAGTTACACCTGAGGTCATTAGCGATATTTAAAAGGGCCGTCTCGGTACTATGGTTCCTCCTAAACCCAGATAGATATTTTTCCAAGATATTGTTTTTATCCAAAAAGTCATTTAACTGAATAAAAACAACTTTTTCTATGATTTTACTTAAAAATGGTAGGTTGAATGCAGGTCTTTACAGTACAGAGGAGGCAACGTATTCATCACTAAGGTCACACATTGGTCCTTAAACTGACACTTCTTTTATACTTAGCATTCCAGATGGTTCCACAAACCAAAAGGCTAGAATAAAATAGATTAAGAGTTATTTACAGATTAATACTAAACAGTGTAAGTTGAGTCTCAATACAAACTTAATTGAGCACAGAACTTCGCTCTGGTATAGTTTCTAATGTTTAATGTACAAAAGTGTGTTCAGGATCAAACCTTCACTCTTTGGAAAGGCCTAGTTTAGTAGAAATGTCCACTCTACAGTATGTTGTTTTTAGGTTGACCGCCTCGTCCAGGTTAGAGGTCATCTGATGTCGCCTGCTAGCATTTCATATTTAGTTAGAATATCATAGTTGATATGGATCCATTTATGCATCTGTTTAGATGTGGACTGAGTGACAAAGTTTTCACATCACCTCAAAAAAATATCTTAATTTTTCTGATCCCTCCAAGTGACTTATGATTGTGACTGATGTTTCATGTTTCTGTCTTTTCCAGAAAGTCTCAGTGAAACGGACTTCAGATGAGTTCAAGGCAATTGAAGCTCTCTTCCGTACAACCATGAGAGGCTTTGACATTATCAGTCTTGAGAGGATTCAGAACAAAGCTCTCTGGGAAGTCTTTCAGTGGTATGAATGTGATTTCAGTTTCCAAACCAAACACAGGAAAATGTTAGATATAAAAATCAAGATAACACATTAAAGGCTTATGAAAATAAGTTTGTTTTTCTGAGATGCAAACTCATCATTTTCATATCTTTTAGTCAAGCAATGACTTTTAAATTTTTTCTTTGAACATGACTAATACATAAGATTAATTTGAGATATGGATCTCTTAAAGGCAGAAAAATGTGATGAAGAACAACAACGGTGGGTGCGATGTGATGGAAAAGCAACTTTTTCATGGCACAAGGTCTAAATTTGTGGACACCATCTGCCTTAACAACTTCGACTGGAGGATCTGTGGGGTTAATGGAACGGCTTTTGGCAAAGGTAAGCTAAAGAAATGTTTGTTACCAGTGCTTTATGCTTTGTCAATGGCAAGTGAGTTGAATGAAGTTGTACATAAACTAAACTTAAAAATCACAGTGATTAATCCGATTCAAACAGTAAACCAAAAAGCATCATGGGATATCTTTTCTATCTGAGAAACTAGTTGCATTCTTTTACATCCTAAATAATAATTCAACGAATTGATTATTTTATGAAAATGAATCAACAACTGTTTTAAAAAGTTGTTTTTTTTTTCAATAAATTTTAACAGATTTTCAAGACAAAAATGCTGTTTTATTTACATTTTACTGAAGTGCCAAGATCAGTCGAGTTCTCCACCACTTCTAAGTGTAAAATGTCCCCAGATATTTTTGTAATTTTAATTATTCCATCGAGCTGTTTTTCTAAACAAATTGAAAATGCACATAATAAACAGCTGGATGGAAACACCACTATAGGCTATGTGTAAAAGATGGACATTACCACTGTGGTGACTTAACCCGTAGCAACCTTGCGTTTGTCTTCTAGCCATCATCTTAGACATTTAGATCCAGAAATGAATTGAGATGGATCTAAATGAAAACCCATAAAGCTTTTTTTAGACATGCTTTTCAAACTGGAACTGTGTCACAGATTACTTACATGTGTAAAAGTACAGAGACTGTATTGGAGGTTGAGGCATTGATGTAGGGCGGAGACACTTCTGTTTGGCATGCATGAATTACTAAAGATGAACAGGAGCAGGGTAATGAGAATGTCTTTATTTTCTTTCCACTGTATGGAAATTGTGTTGAAAACACTGTGTTTCCACTGAGTCGTGCTACTTTCCATGACCTAAAGTGACCCCTTGACTTAATGGAGCATATCTGTAGAGCCTTTATGTAACTTAAACAACTGAATTTAGTATCAGTGTAACCCCTATACTGTTGGCATTAACAGAAATGTTTTTAGTAGCAGTCTTCATATATTTCTGTTTTCATTTTAATGTGATGTTATGTGCAGATTTCTCTCTAAGCCAGCCTCTAGTGGCTTCTCAGAGAATACCAGCATTGTGTGCTTTTAAATGGCTTCATTTTTCAGTTCTGGAGGATTTTGGTTGGTAACAATATTTTAAGGGGTAGGACACGATTTAAAAAAATGAATCTTATTAATTAGGGGCTTTGTAATGAATTAATCTTGATTATTCACATTTTAATTGCATAACAATATTTTTCCCCAAAAAACATTTTTTAATTTAAATGGATTTTAGTGGATAACTGTATCAAATAAAAGACACAGACATTAACATTGTAAACTCAAGCTTTAGTAATGACTTGAAAAATGCATTCAACTGCATTTCAATTAAAAACTGTAGAAAAAGAAATAGAAAATATCCCAGACAAAAACTGAACAGACCTAAAGTTAAAGTGCCAGTAAAGCGCCAGTACTTTTATTGTTCACTGATGAGTCTACAACATGTTACAGTACTTTTAACTTTTAAAATGTTTTTGTCCACACTTCATTCATAGGCATTAATATATAGCGGTGAGTAGGGCGGGATCAGCCAGTGTCAGCTTTGTGCGTTTCATTTTCTGTCCTCACTAGTAGAGGTGAACATCTGCCACTGACTACAGGATGAGGGAGCTTTTGGGTGGGGGAGGGGCCTGCAGCAGCACCCACAACGCTTTGTAAACTATACGTGCTTTCACGTCAGTCTCCAAAAGACCCCAGTAACACCAGAAAAACTCTCTAGATTTGTTCATTTTTTAATGCATTCTTTCTTTTGTAATTAATGGTAATTAACGTGTTAAAGTCCAACCCCTAAATATTATACCGAATAAAAGTGTCCTCTTACTATTACCTCTTTCTGTTTCCAACTCCAGGTAGTTACTTTGCCCGGGATGCCAAATACTCCCACAGTTACACAGATGGCTCTGATGTCAACACCATGTTCATCTCACGGGTGCTGGTTGGAAGCTACACCAAAGGGGACTCTGAATACCGCCGGCCTCCTTCCAAGGATGGAGGAGACATAAACTTCTATGACAGCTGCGTGAACGATGACATAAACCCTTCCATATTTGTTATTTTTGAGAAGCACCAGATCTATCCTGAGTACCTGCTGCAGTACAGAACCACACACCCACTTGTTGACATCGTCAGTGGTGCATCAGCACCAACACAGACAACAATAGTGGCACCTAAGCCAATACTGAAACCAGCGCCGGCACCGAAACCAGCTCCGTCAGTGCATCAAAGCAGTACAACCTCAGTCCAACCAAGCGTGACACCTTACAAGCACAGCTCATCTTTGTACCAAACAAGCACATCATCGTACCTATCCGGCACATCATCGTATCGAGCCAGTACACCGTCATTTCAACCAAGCACATCATCATACCTATCCAACACATCATCATATCGAACCAGTACATCAGCGCATCAACCGAGCACATCATCGTACCTATCCAACACATCATCATACCAACCCAGCACAGCCACAAGCTTGCAACAAAACTACTTATCATCCCAAACCACCCAATCTTACTCATCACCAAAGCCAAAAAAATCTGATTCCTGCGTCATATCTTAATAACAAAGCAGGAATAAAGGTTGGTGGTGTTAATGTCTGAACAAACTTAAAAATATCACAAAAAATTAATGATACCATTAATAAAAGCAGATTTGTAGAAAAATAAGTAATTGTGTTGGCCAGTGATAAGGGGTGGTAACTCCTCCATCAGGAGGGATTAAACCATCTTGGGTGCAGTTTATAGGAATTACAAAACAAAACAGATTTTCAAGACACATACTTTAGTAATGTCACTTGATTCACAACATGTTTCTATTGCTTTCTGTCTACCTAACCTCAACTTTCCCACCTATAACCATATACTTATTTAGGATGTCTTCTCTGTTTTCATTTTAAAAAATTTCCAATAGAAGTTAATGCTAAAAGCATTAGGTGACTCTGGGGGTGTTGACTCATATAGTCTTATATATCACATATTTCTGATAGATCATCCCCCTACCCACCCACACAACTGAACTTTTGGGCCTTGAATGTATGTGAGTTGATATACAATATGTACATAAAGGGGCAGAAGCACAGCTAAATGTGACGCACTACATACTAATGCTGTTGTCACTTCTGAGTCCACGTCGGCATGCTTTTTAAATACATGCAATAACGTGTGAAAGGGTGCAACGGAATATCGAGTCTTTAAAGCAGCATCTCTGCTTGGAAAAGTCTCGTAACTCATCGGGTAACCATGATGGTCGGTGTGTCAGCTTAGGCAACGAATAATGAATAACTAGTTTGGTTGAGACGCCACATAGACATTATGTTGGCACCCAGCCAATCATGGCTTACCATTTTCCACGACATCCGTAATGTCATTGTGGAAGAAGTACGAGAAATGTACTTACGAAATCTTAAAAACAAAAAAGAAACAAAAAAACAACAACAGCGCTAACAAACGTGTATTACACCGGCTGCTGTGTTCAGAAATGCCTGAGCTCTCTCTGGAGTGCCATCAGGTCTCGAACAGACGATTACATGCTACTTTACGTCACCGTTTTGTGAACTAAATAGTAGTTTGTGCTCTTTTTAGTTACCACATTTCGGATATTACAATACAACGTGAAGAAGCCAAACGGTGCGCCAAATGCAGCGTTGATTTGTGATAAACTACGGAGAAATACTCATTTTGTCACACTCTACTGGTCAGTAGAGGGCAACAAATTACTAATGGTTATTCAAATAAAAAGTCATAAATCAGCAAACATAAATAAGGCTTTCTTATGTGTTTGATAGATGATTTGCTTTGAATAAAATTTTGGATGTTGCATAATTGTTCAAATTACTACAACTTATTTCGTGCTTGTATCCTCAGAGCGAGGTTCATATTAATTGTCTAATTTTTAAGTACACATTATTTGAGGGTTGTTTTTTTTTTGTTTTGTTTTTTTTTCTTTTTCTTTTGCTCTTTGCGATACAGTTCTGTCTTTTTGTGTACGTCTCAGAAGTGAAATGAAAAAGCAACCAGCAGTCAGGTCAAGCCTCTTAGTGAAATGAGAGGAAGACGTTAAGAAATGATCAATGTCAGTTCTTCCTCTAATACAAGATGTTAGTCTTGCAGATGACCCCCAACCTCTCAACAAACACCTCTCGCTGTGGCTTTATCAAATGGTAATAATAGATATAATGGCCACTAAACTTCTATCCCAGTGTCTAAGTTTAGTACGAATATTTAAACTCTCGACTCTGGAGCTGAACTCATTTCTGTGGACTTAACTGCTTTTAGTTCCTTGTTTTAGATTTGCTGCCAACTTTTACCAAGTTTGTTTATAAAGCCATGTGGACACAGAAATATGTTCAGGATTTTAATTTTTGTTGGCCTTGTGTGGACAGTTTGCTGATGTTTGCTTCATGATGATTAAGTAGACCAGATCTAAAAATAATTGACTTCAAAGTTTGATTTTAGACCTATACAGAAGGGAAATTGGACCATAAATGCCCAGAAGTTCTGCCATTTAGATGGCTAATGAATTTATATGTTCTTTAAAGCTTCAATATATGCACATATGCCTTAAAGAGAAACGCATGCACAATCAGGGATTTATAATGAGTCGAGCCTCTGATGGTACAGAGCTCATTGTACCATTTTGTTTGGTGCGCATATATTGTGTTCTGATTTGATACAAACTTTTCAAAATCTGCTGTTGATCATGTTTTTAATGGACCCTATCTTGTGTGTTCAAAATAAAGTTTCACTATTTGAGCTTGGGTTTGTATTCATTACAACAAATCTCGGGGCTTCTGTGGGCTAAACTGTCAAACCCAGCGGCAAGGAAAGGGCTGGGTATCCTCAGATTGCCTGCGTCTGGGCATAAAAGTCGCACTTAGACCATGTAGACAACCTCGGACTTCCAGCAAAGGCAAGGGTTAATCATCTATGCCTCTGAAAGAGGATGAGACTTTCCAAAGAAGAAGTTGGCAGAAGTTGTTGTGATGATGGAACAGAAGAAACGGTGATGAAAAATAAGAAGAATGTAAAATCGTAGGTTCTCCAGCTACACGGAGCCATCAGTCAGAAGGACCTGTTTCATTAACAGACCTGAGGGTCCAACAGTATAGCGTGCTGAGATGAGACATTCACTAACAATCCACAAGTTCCTGACTGACAATCACTAGTTTGGAAAATACATGTTTTTAGAAGCTCCAGTACTGATGTCTGTTTTAGGGTAGATAGAATTATTATATGTTATCATCTAGAGAATTTATTTCCTTTTATCATATGCATATAAAAAAGGCACACAGTTCCCACCATACCTCATATTGCTGAGGGACAATTCCCTGAGTGAAAATAGATTTGGCTCTCATTTCCACTGCATCCATTTATCTGCATCCCCAGCTTCATTATGGCTGTGCAAACCATTAAGATGGAGTTGTCCTATGGGAAATGCAGCTGTGCCCTGCAGGATGCAACAGCCCACCCGATGGCAGTAAATATGCAATGACATTAACCAGCTTAAGCTGCCACTTCCTGTCTGATGTGTGCTCATGGTGGCTGCTGTGTCTTGGACTGAGTAGATTTTCCAGGGCAAGCTGGCACAAGCATACAAGCCTCAGCATATTGGAAAATCTGTACTGCTTAACCTTATGAATTAAATATGAATCCCTTTGTTTTTATGTCTGCCTCCTGGTGTTGGAGATGGTTATATATCCGCTGAGTCATTGTGGCTTAGGTCCAGCAGATGGAGGGACAGCAAAGTGGCAAATGACCCCAGGAGGGACTGGGGAGGAAGTGAGTCAGTCTTTAATGTGGCAGGTAACAGCTGTGGTCAGCAGATCCACTGTATGGACTCCCTCAATAAATCAATGAAGCATCTGTTGATGAACTGCTATTATGGTTTTATGCAGAGCCTCCAGAGCTCACAGTGTTATATAGATGAGGCTTGCAAACCGTGCTCCACGGTGAACTCCATGAACTCCATGATGACATGTTGCTTACTTTTTTCCAAATGTATCTGAAGTGTATACCACTTTCATATATGCTCAACAACGCATGCTGGCTCAATTTAGCACTTTTAGCTATTTTTATTGAACCCTTAGCAGCTGCCATAAGACAAAATAAAGAAATGAAAGAAATCCATTTTAAAAATATGGAAAATAAGATAAGTCTTTATGCTGATGATGTATTACTTTTCCTCCAGATCTCATCAACATCTGGGCCCCAAACAATCACTCGCATTCAAAAATTCTCATCAATATCTGACTGCTCTATTAACTGGTCTGAGACTATAGTTATGTCCACTAACAGCAACTTACAAAAAAATATACAATGCTACAATAGTCTGAAAAATTTAGTTGGTTGGCAACTGCTGGTCTTGGCCTGCTGGGGCCTTCCTCTGCCACCATATATATATATATATATATATAGAGAGAGAGAGAGAGAGAGAGAGAGAGAGAGAGAGAAAAAGAGAGAGATTCTATTAGTTCTTCCACCACATCTATTTATTTTGTTGTTCTATATTAGTAAAAATATCTTGCCCTCAGGGAGGAAGACAGGAAGCAAATGGGACAATAGCAAGTATAGTCTTAATGTAATCTGGAGAAACCTGCCTCACTGCAGTGATGCCACTGCTGTGAGAAAGACTATGGCCCTCTGAGGCTATATCACCACTTTGCATTGTGAAGCTGTTGCTGTAACTGGATGACAGTTGTATTACATGTTGGGGATGCTGCCTCTGTCTCTATTCTTGTCATTTTTCTTGCACACAGACCAATGTAACGGCTGTTTCACCGAAACAACATGGAAACAGGGCAATAGATCAACCATTTAAGGGTTAAAACAAAGGCCTAATACTGCTAATAATCAACAAAACTATACACATATGAAAGTTTATTCATGTATGTGTTTGTAAGTAATAATGTTCATGCTGATGAGGGTTTCTGATGCAGTGCAATATGAGAGGTAGAATTAATTATCTGCTATGTTTGCAGCATCTGGGATGTTTTTATCCAGAGGGCTGGACCAGCTCTTCTCATTAATGAGTAATTAGCTCAAACACAGTCTTGGGATTTGTACATTCATTCACATGAATTTCATAAAAGTTTTCCTCATCCAGCTTTGTGCATGTAAAGTCTTTATCTGCAGCACTGACTAGAGAAAGCAGTGTTGTAATTAGGCTCATTATGTAATTGCTGTAACGCAGACATTCTGCCAGATGAACTTTGAAGCTATGACTGAAAACTTTAAACATGACATATGAGGCTCAGTGGTGTCATGGCTGTGGATTAAAACAGGCCAGCGATGATGTTACACTGTGTTACATCAGTGTTAGTTGTGGGTCTACTTCTCCTCCTGAGCACCATCACCAAATATTTACCTCTGCTGATATCAGCATGACAGATCTCACAACCATTTCACTTTTCACTGTTGTTTTTTCAGTTTCTTGGCAATGGAAATAAAAAAATCTCATGTTGGTCCAGAGCCTTTTTTGGAGGAGGGGGGGGGGGTAAGCTATAGCCACAGGTTACACTGATTAATAAATGTGCTAATTAACACATTCAACATCTATGGAGCAACAATAACATCTATGTGGTGTTAAGTTTCGAGTATAACCATCACTTTCCTTTTAGCTTTGCTTTGGCCTCCACCTGGGTCTTTAGAGGAATCATTGCTTTCAGTCTTTACTTTTAAAAATCCACTGGCACATAATTGTCCCTGTGAAAGCAAGTCTGCCACCCTTGTCTCAAAGGAAGCAGCTTTGAGTGTTATTTTATTGCAGAACTTTAACATTGAAAGTTTTTTTTATCGCAATTAATGACAAGAGTACAACAATGAAAATGTCTGCAAAAATTCTCCCCAGACAACTCAAAACATTTTCAAATCAGACAAACTGCATTTGGATTGTTGTTTCTTTTATACACAACACAAGATGAAGACCTGCTCAGAATGTCAGAATCAGAAATTTTTATTGTAAATTAAAAGGAAAGAAAACTTCCAAACTTGGAAAAAAGAAACAAATCAAACAACTTTTTGTATTTATTTGAACCATATAGTTTTAAATCTGTTGGATTGCATTCACTTGCACTTGAATTTAACTTCCTTGTTCACTTCTTATATAAATAGTTCAAATATTTTTGTTTCCTTTTTCCTCTCAAACTTTGCTATTCTAAACTGTCATTAGTAAAGAAATAAATTAACTCTGACAATGATGCTGCCTTTTTTTGTGCTTTAATAAATCATAGTGAGCTAACCCCTCTATGAAAACCATTAAAAAGCCTTGAAAACTTAAGCCTAAGACCACTTTAAAATAACAAAAAGCCTACTGAAAAGAAGAGAGAGGTGGCTCAGCACTTTGCTCAGTAGGTTTTTGTGCTCTAAAAGGCTAGAAAGACCATGGAAGAACTAATATCTCCTAATTTCTTTTTCCTCTTCTGTTAGATACTTAATTGTCCTATAAGCTCATTAGATTCAGGCTAGAGATGTGGCGTTCATGAACGAATCGATGCTTTTGAACGACTCTTTTAAATGAACGATGGGAACCGATTCACAGCTGTGAGCCGTTCATTTGTGAGCCATTCTTTTTATATACAAATTTTTGACACTGCCTTCATCAAATCAAATCAAATCAAACTTTATTAATCAAGCTCTTTTAATGCCATAGGCAACACAAAGTTCTTTACATGATTAAATACATTTATGCATATCTCAGTTCATATGTCATTGTTCAATAAAACAAGCCTTTACATACATCAAAGTAGAATAAGAATAAGAATAAATAATAAATAAGTAAATAAGAAGTAGTACAGTTGAGTCAAATGAAAATAAAATAAATAACATTTGTGACATAATAGAAGTCTGATGTCCAACACGCTCCATTCATGTGAAGCATCTATATAAACAAATACTGTGAGTTCTATCCAAAACATTTACTAGAATTTGCACTGACTGCTCAGGTTTATCCTTTTTTATCTATATTTTTCCTATAATTTTTATCGTGTATATAAATCGTGTATAGTAGATTTTATATAGGTACAAATTCTGATTGTTTGCCATTCTTATATATTGTGAAATTTTGTAAGATATTGTTAATCTTTGAAAGGAACGGCTCCTCAAGATCCGGCTCCCTTCAAAGAGCCATAAATCCCATCTCTAAGGCACCGACTGCGGTAATAAACACAGGACATCCCTCAGGTTCCCAGCATGCATTGTGGAAAGAGAGAGAGAGAAGAGAGAGAGCGCGTGGAGGTGGTGGGTCGGTGGGAGGGGGGGACTTGGCTGGGAGGCTGAGGAGGACCGGAGCGCTGAAAAGAGAAGAAGAAGAAGAAGCATCAGCAGCATCCGAGGAAGAAGAAGAAGGGTCATCATCCAACACTTGTTCATCATTTTCAACTGCTCAGGTAATTTGTGCGTGTTTGAGTTTTTAATATCGGCATCATAACCCGCGTCTTTGTTTCCAACCCGCGTGTCGGTGCTTTAGTATTTGCTGCTGAGGGCTTTGCTGTTTAGAGAGAGAGAGAAAAAAAGGCAGTCACTCTACACAACGATCATCTTTCCCGAGTATTTATTTCTAATTATTGATTAGGTTATTATTCCTCGTATAAGTGGCGCCGTGACTTGAGGGTTTGTCTGTGTCGGACTGCGTTAAATCGGTGGTTTTCTGGTGGACATCAGGTCTGTGCAGGGATTCCCTCAGCCGCGTTTCTGCAGCCTTCAGTCCAGTCACTCCTCCCAGCTTTCACCACTGGGGGAAAGATGGGGAGCACTGTGTATGTGTGCGTGTGTTTGTTTGTGTGTCCGGGGCCCATTTCAATCCTTGAAGACCCGCTGCATTAAAAAGTCAGTCTTGCAGCATGCTGATGTAGCTTTCTGTCAGCATCTTTTTCCTTTTTATTTAAATATTTATCCACGAATTAATTTAAGATTGCTTGTTTTCCCCTAATATTTTATGTATTGCCACCTGGGAGCAGCAAAAACAAGCTTTAAAAAGAAACCTGACATACTAAGCCTTTCCAAATTTTAGCCATATGGAATACTGACTTACACTAAGTCAATAACAAGACATCTCTTTATTTTAAAGTTTTGTCACCTTTGCTTTGGACATTCTGTCACAATTAATTCTGTCAGCATGTACCTAGTTGGGAGTGACAGTTTGTTGCAACCAACCTCACAGTTATCTAGTTGTCCAAGTAGATTACAAAAATAATAAGCAATAAGCAATTACAGAAGTTACAAATTATCGTGGATTACCTTTTAAGATATTGATTTTACCTGTAAAATGTATTTTGTTTTTTTTTTAAGTTGTAGATTAGGCTACACTTTACCTTTCATAGGAGCAATTACATGTGAAAAAAGCTGAATTTTACAAACACTAACACTTTTTCTGATTAAATGTTCTCATTATTTAGTCTTTAAGCAATCCACATGTATTCGCATGTGTATTCAGCTAAAAATGACTTCTATCAGGTACATTCTTATTTGTAGTTGCCTTGTAAGTTATACTGTGAGTTTTTTAGCTTTATCACTAATATGACCTATCGGCTGCGCCTGTAAACAGCTCATATAGGATTTCATAATGAAACAATGGGAGAAATATTTAGAACAAGAGTTCTGTGAAGCTGCAATACTTTGTAGATCTATGCTAACTGTTTGGGTTTAGCTGTAAATTCATCTAGCACAGTTAGCATCTTGCTAGCAATGGGCTACCATGAAAAACATTATTTACTGTTATTTTCTTTGTGTTCTTGAGGGCTTATCATGCCTCCATTTATTGTGTTTACTGTGGTTGCACCCATATAAATAACCCTTTCATATTGTCAATATAGTATTGAACTCAGTAAATGAGGCTACATTTAAAGGCATCATGAGCTCAGGAACAGATTTATGTTATTTCCACACAATCACTGTACTGACACTCCGAATTCAGTCACAGTTGAGGTTCGATTATTGACTGAAAATGACGTGATGGTGCTAAACTATTTCATGAAATGTTAATCTCACCATCAGGAGGGTGACACAAGTTCTGCCAATAAGCAGTGATTTTTGTCTTCCAACAGACGCTCTTCAGTACGAGAGGCTGCAGCCACTAATGATCCCTGTTTTTAAATGTGAAGATGAATTTCAAAATGACGGTGACCTTTTTTGTCCTTAATTAGCTGGTTTTGCTGATTGTCCACCAGATTTCATGCAGGAAATGGATTGTTTTTTGTTTCTTTGGTGTAGAAACAAGTTGTAGTAATAGAGTGGCTGTTATTTGACTGAATCAATATGCTGCTGATGCTCTTTATATGGAAGTGATTCACTGACGGCTTGTTTCTCACAGCAGACGCAGGAGATGAATGGTGTATTAAGAAGTTTCTTTCTCTTTTTTTCCCCCATTGACTCTTCAAAAAAACTTTACTGAGCTTCCATGCATACAAAATTCAAGCAGATTTTCTCTTTGTCTCAACAAATAAAAAATGTTTTATTAGTTTTAGAGTTCTGAGACGTTTACAGTTTTATTCAAGGTTTTTGTTAGGTTGTCTTTAAAGAATACGACCAGTCACTGCGGTGGTCCAGAGCCTGTAGGCAGAGACAAGAGTCAGCCTCTTGCTTTATTGTCTTTTTGTAAATGAATGTGGCATCTGCAGTGAGAGGTGCTGTAAGGTTCCTGTGTGGTGACTTGGCTGTGACACCCCGCCTTTCCCTCACCCGTCACTGCTGCAGTAACACTCTGAGCTGAGACTGTTGTGTCACCAAGCTCGTTCTGACACTGCAGCCGACAAGGTTCACAGTTCACAGATGACTTTCTCTGTCCCTGCAGGCTGTTCTTGTGCAAAAAAGCAGCAAGAGCTTCGGATAAGTTTTTATGCTTTATAGCTTTTAGATTATAAATTGATCGGCATTCTGAACTTAATTGTTTTCTGAATATCTTTGTACGTCTTGGCTGTTGTTCTGTTTGGAAACGCCTGTAGACACTTGTACAAAATAGAAGCTTGGATTTTGGTGCACTGAAGTTAATAGCCCAAGCCTAATAGTGTCTTCAAAAGCAACACATTTTTAACGGCTCATTAAGATAAGCAGCAGGCTTCCTCACAACAACCCAGGAAGTTAAAGATACCGGACAATCATGTTAATAACAAAATGTAGAAGGTTTTCAGACAGAATTCCTTCTGTAGAAAGAATCATTATACACCTGTTTGCCTTAAGATGATGACCTCTGACAGGTGAAATTAAAAGATGTAGTTATCTAAATACAATGGTAACCGGTGGTGGGTGGAATGGTAAACATTTGTCCTTGAAGCTTAAATTGAGTGAAGTAGAAAAGAAAAATAGCATAAACAATTTGAGTGACTTTGACAGGGATGAATTTTGTTAGCTAGAATCTCTGCATCTACAGCGATCAGGGCTCAACTAAAGTAGTCCTCATTTCCACCGGGTGCATGTGTGGCATGTTATGGCTGCACCGCGGCCTCCGCAGCTATTCATGGCCATTTTAGTCAATGTTTCAGTTCACACTGGGCGTACCGCGGTGCGGTAGAGAAGCGTCTTGTCGTGGCTGTCTGCTAAACATATGCACCGCGTATTTTTGACGGAACTAAATCAGCTACCATATGGCTAAAAGCTAACAATAACAGGCTGTTTAAAAGGTTTTCTAAGGCACAAAATCATTTTGATTTAGTAGAATATGAATGAATATAACACTGTGATTTTTTTACATACAGTGTATATATATATATATATATATATATATATATATATATATATTTATTTTAATCTTATACTTGAGTAAAACAAAATAACAGGAAATGGAAGTCACTTTTCTTTGGAGACTATTTATCATTTTAAACCCAGATAAATGCCATTGAACTGAAGCAAAAACACCCAATGATTTCATTACTCTTTGAGACTGGGTGCAGGTTTGAGCAACAGCAGAGGTCTGAGAAACCTAAATTGGCTCAGTGATTTGATTTCAGTCTGCCCTTTAGATTTAGATATTTTGATCATATTTTCTGTCTCTTGCTGAAATGTTCACCCACTCAGTTTCCACAAGCAGTATTAATGTATTGGGACCTTTACGAACATGACTTGAAGCCTAAAATGTCTTTCCAATCTGGCAATAAACAGACTCTGGCGGACTGTTAATGAATATAAATATAATTATAGCAACCATGACAACAGCACTGAATCCAAGGACTTTTTACAGTAAAACTCCAATAAAGTAACTGTCGTGATAATCCATCTGGCAGTGAGTCCCACTCATTTATTAATAATTCCTCAGAATGCCTCAGGGCAGGCTTCTGATACCTCCTCATCCTGGCATTATGTTTCGCAATCATTCCACCTCTTCTCAGTTTCATTTGCCCCTCTCTGACATGAGTCTAGCCGGTGACCCTCAAGTCTTAACTGGTTACACCCCCAACCCATCAGCTCAGCCTGACATGAATTATAAAAGCCATGTTTGTCTGCTTATGGAGACAGTAATCTCTCTAAGCTCATTTCAGTTTATCAGTGTTTGACCAGGAGTTCATGTTGGAGCCTACAAGGAAGTTAAAGGTATAATCATGGAGGAAGAAAGCATTACAGAAGCAGTTGTTGCTGCTTATCAATCTGGGAGGGGAGGGGTCTTAACTAGCTATCGCTTGTAATTGAGACTGTGTTTTAAAGAGATGACCTGTACAAACGAAGGTTAAATAAGATTAAAAATAAATGCTTTTTCCAAATTATTTGGAGTCCATAACTAGTGGTAAACATTCAGTAGAGTTGCCACTCTTCCCTGCAATTTCACCCCTAGCTCAAACTGTGCAAAGCATACATTCCTCTAATAGTCATAATGATAAGCCTACTGGAAATGAACAGCCTTTTAATCTGTGCCTTTTTTTTAGGCTCCTGCTTGAAAGTTGCATATCCCTATTGGAAATTAGTATAACTGCTACCACAAGGGCAATTTGAATACTTTTAAGATGTATAAATATCAGTATGTGTGTTTCTGGTGAAGACTAAATGAAGATAAAAGTTTCAGGCTTGCCAAACCCCCCCCCCCCCAAAACACTTTCAGGATTAATATATTTTTGGATATATATATTTATATCAGATCGCAGTAAAAGATGTGACAGTTGTCTCTTCAAAAGGCAACTCTGATAAAGAAAGCAGAATAAAATTAGAGACGTGATAGTACAGACAGTCCCAGCTAGGTCTCCAAAATGACCTTTTTGGAACAGCTTGACACCATCTGCTCTCAAATTAAGAAATCTCAGGGTTTAAAAGGTTAAACTCTCTTTTGAGATATGCTGTATCTATTTTTCAGCAACAATCCTAATCCCAAAACATTTGAGTGTACACTGGCCATTTTGACATAATGTGTCAATATGTGTGTGACTGGAATATTAAATGTTTGGAGAAGAGTGCATAGACATGGCTCCACTGCAACATCTAATCAAGATTTTATTTATTTATTTATTTTTTTTTATCAGACTTTGATGTGTAAATTCACAGAACCACCATTCAGATTATGTGCAAGATTTAACAGATTCACAGGCAGGATGTGAAGAACAGGAAGGAGCTGCTGCAACCCTTGTGCTCTGTCTTCATCAATTACAAGATTCTTTAAATATAGCCAAACACACACTGTACGTCAGCAGGGGTCTCAGAGTCTGGTGTGGTATTATCCTGCTCTTCCCCATCATTACAGAGTGAAGCCCGTGATTATTGCTCAGTCTGTTAGAGTTTAACAGCCTCTAATATTTTCTCTGCATGCTCCTTGACTTATCATAGTGCTCTGTCATGGAAGTGTATATTTTGGAAATATTGATGAAATATAATTTAACATATTGACCCCAACAGGCTCTTTATAACAAAAAAAAAGGTCTTAAAGAAGCATGAAGAGGAACTGTACTAAAATTGAGCTTTTTATCTATTCAGTACTCTGTTCTCTCCTCTATGCTATTTACTCTGTCTTGTCAGTTATGTTTGCCATCAGGTGAGCTGTAATGTATCATGGAGTTCCTGTGGATTCCTCCCACTGTGAAGACACAGAGAGAACTAAGAGGCAAAGCTTTTACAGTTTTAATAGCTTCAGGCTCAGACACAAAGCTGCTTATGAGGCGTTAAGAAAGTGGAGAAAGTGGCAGTGATACCAAGGCAGTGATTTTCATCAGTTCTGTAGGCAGCTCTGTATCTGTCCAATGAGATCAAGTCAATGCAAAGAGGTCGTAACTGCAGTCAGTGTAACAACAGTGTGGTGGACTCACAAAGGGCCAGAAGGATAAGGTTGTAATTGGTTTAACAGAGTCACAGAGCTGATGAGCAGGAACTGAGAGTACTGGCAGTGGCTGGAAGGTGATTCTTGAGTCTAAAAAACAGAGAGACACGTTAGTGGAGTCTTCATTCAGATTAGAGTTTCCATCAAAATTCTGTAGGTTTTGTGATGAACCAGGTATACGTTACAGGATGCTGTAGCAATGGGGCAGTGACATTTGTAGACACAGCGGGTAAGTAGTTAAGCCAGAGTCCGGAGGCGAGCAGGTACAGGGGATGATGGGTAAAGTTCAGTCAGACTGCAGGGTGAACTGAGGGAAATAGGCTTGCAGAGGTTTAAAGTGAGAACAGAGGTCAAAATCCAGGACAACATCCAGATCCTTAACCCATTAACCTGTTAAACTTCCAGATCCAAATAATAGAGTGCTCACTGAATGAGAGCAAGTCCGGGGTCAGAGGAAGGTTACACACAGGATGACAATATTGTCGAGCAGTCAGAGGCAGAGATCAGATCAGATCAACATCCGGGTGCACAATACCGAAGGCTGGAGAGTCGCCAGCTGAGGACAGGTTTACAGACAATCTGGAAAGGGACTGGGGTTGACACTGCTGCTTATAAAGAGAGAGGGACAGGTGAAACTGGTTTGGTTGTTAGGAGTTGATTGTATTTAATAGAGAGGTTAGAGAAGTGACAGGAAACATGACCAAATAAGGCATGGTCCAGGGAGCTGGACTGGAAACTGTGAGTATAACTATCACCGTTTGTTCTTCTTTTTTGTGTTTTCTAGTAATTTCCTTTCATTTGACATGAATGTTAATTGTTTCTGAAAAATCTTTGAAGTGGATGACATATCATCATTTAGTTTTAAGGCTTTAGTATAATTTGAGCCTACCCAGGTCTTAAAATGAGGTAAATGAAACGTGATTATTATAGTTCCGTTATCTATTTAACTTAGCCAAAATGCAGAAATAGTGTGTGAAATACCAAGAACACTCCCACTGCTTCTTTATTATGGGGCTAAGTAACAGCAAGGTGCTGCCAGTAAAATGCATTTGATATTGAACATCAGCAAGTTTATCATCTCTATAAAAGCTGATGTTTTGGCATTTTGCCTGTATGGAGCATTCAGGTGTGTTAACATCTTACCAAGGAGGACACACATTAGCAATGATCTGAGAGGCAAATGTTCCTGGCCATCCATCTGGGTAGGGAATAATTTGGAGTCCCATCGTTTCTGCACTGAAATAAATCACAAGTCGGACACATTCAAGACAATTACACATCTTCACAGTAGTGGATTTCCCATGCTATGGTTAGACATCACAATGCTCAGAGAAAGTGCAAAAATCCTAACAGTTATTTAAAGGTAAAATGAAATGCTACAAGTACAGCTTAGCTGGACACATTGCCAGGAGAAAGCTACTTCTCTCCAAAAAGAACTTGGCAGCATAGCTTTGGTTTAGTAAGTTGCATCTTAACAGTCTGCAAGGCAGCACAGCAGCACAAGCATCTCACCTGTCAAGCAAGGTGGTGGAGGGGTGATGATTTGGGCTTGTATAGCTACAGTCCTTGAGTCAACAATGAACTCCTGTATATAGCAAACTGTTTTAGAGTTGCTGAAGGTGGTTCTAAAGATTATTGAATCACAGGGTGTTTTTTTTTGGGGGGGGGGGTTCAAACACAGCTTCAGCATTTTGGCTTAGTTTTTGCTAAAAAAAAACTAATGACACTGTATGTTATGTGTTGCCATCTAAAGTTGTATTTACCTGCTTTTAAGACATATCCTGAAATCTTGGCACTTAAAGGGTATATTTTCTTTTTTCTTCCTGTCACTCTGTGATATATTCAAACTACTGCCACCTTTTCACTTTTTTGCATGTTTTTTATTTTTCACGTCAGGATATTGTTTCTCAGCATCGCTGCCTGAAAGCCTGTTTTGCAGAACCCGGCTAAGTCTTTGTAAAAAAAAAAAGTGGCATTATACTTGTGGCCTTGTGATAATACTTGTTTTAATATTATGACTATGCTAAATAGTTTTTTAATCCTTTTGATTCCCACATTTTGGAGATTATAATGTTAGGTCTATGCTAAAAACAGCTTGTGAAAACTGAGGATTTAACCTTCAGATCTTATTTGTGTTGCCTTCTGCCAGAGATGCTTCTATTATATATCATCTGTGGCTTAACAGTGTGAATCCTACACAGCTTGAATGGCAATCATATGTTAGGTTTCGCAGATATGTCAGAGTTTAGACTTCTCTCTCGATGATCAGACAGAAGCTAGAACTTTTACCTCACTCAGTGGCTTTATGGTAGTAATCAGCGGACCACATGAACTTGTCAGGATGGTTTAACATTGTGTCCTACATCCCTTTCTTCCTGCTGCTGTGGGTTTGTTAGACCCATCTCCGCCTTTAACTGCAAAATCACCAGATGCATCCTCCTGAGACACGATTCCCCAACAAGAAATGCGCTTTCATCTAATCCTTGTTCTTTTTTTTTACTATGAAAGCGGCCTAGTTTTAATCAGGTTTAAAGGTTTTCCCCCCTCTGTTAGCATATTGAGTCACTGCAGTTTTATAGCTAATCTGTTTGAATTCCTCCTCTCTGCACCACTGGATTTCATGTATTACATAACCGAGTCCTTCCTCCTAACAGACTTCATCTGCTTTACAGAGAAATTAGCTGTGAATCTCATCACTTCTGTGTCACAGAATTATTTGTGAGCGGTTTCTGTCCCAGTCTGCCTGGGTAACTCAGTCTTATGCAAATCAGCTTTAGCAGATTCATATCTGTGGTGAAATCAGTAAAATGCATTATCAGTAAAACAGCACAAGCTCTTCTGTGACACTTTAAGTATAACTCAAATCACTCTCAAAGCTGGGCTGTGATGTTTCTTATCATTAGTACACTATAGAAAACCATCCTCTGGTGTTTAGTACTTGTGTGAAAGGCCGTACAGGTACTGCCTGGCCCGGATTTCAAGAGATATGCTGCCTTTTATTTGAACATGTTCCGGTTAGAAGTCAGAAAACCAGTAAAATCTGACCATTGTTGTGCTCACTCACTGGGAATTCTGTGCTTTCTTATGTAAATGTAAACACTGTAGTGTTTTGTACGTGGAGAAAGGTTGAACCACACCATATGGGGGACTGATTTAATGACACACAAACTAGCTGACGCTCTAATTATTAGCAGTTTTTATGCACAGGGCGGCCATGATGTCAAGGTTAAGTATGGTGAGCTTCCTCTGATTTCCAAAGCAGGAAATTCATCTATGGCGCCCAGCTAAGACTAAACCAATCTGCCAGGTCTTTGTTAAAGTTATGACAAGTTATGATAAGTACTTACCACTTGTTAAATAAAACTTAGGACAAAAAGTAAGGAAATTTGTGTTTGGTGGATCATTAGTTTGTTTTAACAATGTGTTTGGCAATAAATCTTATACAGTATGAAAGCCTGTTTTATTTCCTTATTAAATGGTGGAGCAGAGAAGATTCTTTCATGGGTGCAACCCACATACTCAACTGGGCTGCTCATCACATAAATGCATTTTCCTTGCGAGTGTGGCATCATTTAAAAGAGAAATAAACAGTATAAGATTTGTTGCCATGAAGCATTGTGACAACAAAGAAAAAATCTGAAATTTTCTCACTTTCTATGCTAGGTTTATTTGAGCTGAGTTGCTTGGCTGTGATTAATCTACTTTATGAAATAAACTATTTTTAGGGAAGTGTAATAAGAATTTAGTCTTTTAAAATGAATAACAATTCAATTTCTTAGTCTTTCACAATTCAGGACCATGGACAGTACACAGGTGAGACGAGTATTGAGCAAGTAAAACATAAATGAAGGATTTATTCCAGAAATTCTAGCTTTTCATCATAAACTTGACTGAAATTCTTCTATTCTCCTCTATTTATTGCAGGACTTCAGCCGTTCTTCCCCTCACCTCTTCTGGCCTGACAGACCGACCAGCCGTCATCATGAACTACCTTCGCCGGCGCCTGTCAGACAGCAGCTTTGTGGCTAACCTTCCCAATGGCTACATGATGGATCTGCAGAGGCCAACCCCTCCAGGTTCATCCACTTCCTCTCCCGCCTCTCCGGCCACAGAGAGGCGGCAGCCCCCGAGTATCCCCAGCCAGACCCAGGGTTCAAGCTCAGGCTCGGGCTCGGCTGCAGGCTCAGGGAGCTTCCTCAGCTCCTTTTCCAGTGTGGTGAAGAGCGCACAGATGGCCCAGAATGTTGCTGCGGCTGCACACGCTAAATCAGCTGCAGCTACAGCCGCTGAGGGCACCCCTGCAGGAAGCAGTCAGCCAGCCAAGCCTGTGATCCGCAAACCCAAGATCCTGCTGGTGATTGATGATCAGCACACAGACTGGTGAGTGGAAGGTCTGACAGTTTTAACATGTGGGTTGATATTTGAATCAAAAATAGTACTTTAACAGTACATTGTTTTAATAACAGAAATATTGACTGTTTTCTTCTTTTTTGTTGTTCATTTTGTTCATGTTCAATATGATGTTGCCCCACACTTTGCAGCTATAACAGCTTCAACAGCTGTAACAGCTCTAATTCATCCCAAAACAGTTCTGTTGGGTTGAGGTCATGTTGGAACAGGAAAGGGCCATTTCCAAACTGTTCCCACAAAGTTAGGAGCATGGAATTGTCCAAAATCTCTTGGTATGCATTCAGAGTTCCTTTCATTGGAACTAAGGGGCCAAGCCCAGCTCCTGAAAAACAACCCCAAACCATAATACCCCCTCCACCAAACTTTACACTTGGCACAATGCAGTCAGACATGTACTGTTCTCCTGGCCAAACCCAGACTCTTCATCAAATCGCCAGATGGTGAAGTGTGATTCTTCACTCCAGAGAATGCTTTTCCACTGATCCAGAGTCCAGTGGTGGTGCTCTCTACACCACTGCTTTGCTTTGCTTTTGGTGATGTATGGCTCTGATGTAGCTGCTCGGCTGTGGAAACCCAATCCATGAAGCTGATCTGAAGGCCACATGAAGTTTTAAGGTCTGTAGCAATCGTTTCTGCAGAAAGTTGCAGACCTTTGTGCACTACGCGCCTCGGCATCCGCCGACCCTGCTCAGTCATTTTACAGGGCCGACCGCTTCATGGCTGACTTGCTGTCGTTCCCAATCGCGTCCACTTCGTTATGATAGCACTGACAGTGAATGTGGAATATTTTAGAGTGAGGAAATTTCATGACTGGGCTTGTTACACATCCTATCACAGTACCACGCTGGGATTCACTGAGCTCCTGAGAGCGACCCATTCCTTCACAAATGTTGTAGAAACAGTCTGCATGCCTGGGTACTTTATTTGTTTATATTTAATTTTGTACTACTTGGAAGAAAATGCTAATTATAAAATTTCTTAGGTACAGGAAGTCAGATAGATCATAATTAATAAGTGATATAGGTTAATTTATGTCTGTGTTAAATGTTGAAATGTATCTTACAGTAATGTGGATAATAAGATCCTATGAAATCTGTTTTTACAGTATATTCATAAAATAGAAAATTCACTCACTTCTATGAAATGCAATATATATACCGTAAAATTAAATAAGTTAATGGTACTGTAAAAAATACTACATGTCACTGTAAAATAATTTACAGTATTGATACTGCAAATGGAAATACAGTAATGTTACTGTAAAGAGAAATATGTCAATAATACTGTAAACACTTTTATACTAACCCTTTTACGTAATGTGTTTATTGCTTGCTTTATATTTGATGTGATAGACTTGTATGTCCTTGGCTTTGGCACACATGCCATACCTCCCCTTGGTGCTGGCATAAGTATTGTCATGGTAACAGGAGGAACGTACGCTGGTGCTTACATGATAGTGAACTATATGGGCTTCATGAGGAGAATTTGCTCTGTTTTTTACCAGCAGTACACGCATGTACATGGTGTCAGCTGCCTTTTGCTCTACATGATGGATTACTCTATCTCCACAGCTTGCAGTGAAGACATGCAGCATTTAGTTTTTCATGTTCGTCTTACTGAATCAATAAGCTACTCTTCCATTTCGTGAACTGTTATTCTGTTGCCTGACATTTGCAGGCAGATTGACCTCAGTGAGGCTGTTATTTGCCATTTCCAGCACTTGGAATTTATCTACCATGTCAGTGGGGATGATTATGTACAGAAGTGTCCTCTGCGGGAAGATCAAGCTGGGGTTTGAAATTGATAACTAAATTAAAGCAGCCTGCTGACAGATGTGTCTAAAGATCCAAGATTGCCCTCAATTTTCTAAAAATAAAAAGTCTGGTAGCCTCTTTTCTGTGAGCTGGCTGACTGAAATCCTGAAAGAGCCCATTTCTCTTTAGACCCTGGTGTTTCTGAAATGAGACATCAGGGGATCATCCCCCCTCTGAGGCATCCAGGCTCATTCTTCCTCTCTGAGTAAGCATACTTATAGAAAATACTAGGTTTTTTTTTTGTGATGTACAGACAAAGAGAACAATTCATTTGTGCCTAACAACAAACCTGTGTGTGCAAAATACTTGCACTAAATCCTATCTTTATGAAATATTAAGTGTTTTTTTATTACATTAATGAAACAAAGTGGTTGATTTTCAGTTTATAATATAAGATTAGCTCTTTATTCATCCCCACCAGGGGAATTTCTGTTTCACTGGTACCTTGTTGTTCAACATGGATGTTTTTCATGGTCTTAATATGATTTCTTTTAAATGTGGGGTAGATTGCCCAGATTTTCTTTTAGTCCCTTCTTCAGTCTAATAAACCTAATGCACAACCCCAATTCCAAAACTATGGATGCTGTGTAAATTATTAATAAAAACAAAAAGCAAATCTCATGAAACCCATATTTTATTTCCAATAGAACATAACAACACATGTCAGTGAAGTAGGAACAGGGTGATGTTTACCATTTGTGGCATCTCCAACTGTCTGTAAGAGTTTTGAGGAGATGATTGATCTAGCTGCTCAACAGTTCTAAGCCTTCGTTGCTGGATTTCTCATTTCATGATCTGGACTGCAGGCAGACCAGTTCAGCACCTCGTCCTCATCACCTTGCTGTGGTGACGGATGCAGTATGCGGTTTAGTATTGTCCTGACAAAATATCCAAGATCCTCCTTAGAAAGAGACTTTGTCTGGATGGGAGCAGATGTGTCTCTAAAAGCTCTATGGACTTATTAAGCATTTATTAGCCTTCAGAGATGTAGAAGCTGCCCACACCATAGACACTAATGTGACTCCATACCATCAGAGATGCAGGCTTTTAAACTGTGATAACAAGCTGGATGATCTCTCTCCTCTTTAGTCTGCAACACATGGTGTCCACGGTTTCCAAAAAGAATTAAAAATTATATTTATCTGACTATAAAACAGTTTTCCACTTCACCTCAGGTCATTTTATCGAGCTTTGGCCCAGGTTTGTCACAGATTGGTGAACCTCTGCCCATATTTACATCTGAGAGGCTGTCAAATGTTCCTCCATTTGTTTTTTTTAAATTTGTATTAAATTCTTCTCCAGCCTTTTGTTGTCCCAATTTAGTTTAGGTGTGCTGGTGCCATCAAATTAAAAATTAGCTAATATTTTCCATGAAATGGTAAAATGTTTCAATTTCAGCATCTGATGTGTTGTTTATGTTTTATTGGGAATAAAAGATGGGTTTGTGAGATTTGCAAACCATTGCTTTCTGTTTTATTTACATTCTACAAAGCGTCTCAAATTTTTGGGAATTGGGGTTGTACATGAAAGTGTTTTTCATTCCATGTAAGACTCAAAAAACACAGCCAATCTATTATAATTGGCTTTCTTCATTTTATGTTAAAGAATTTTTCATAAGGAAACATGTCTGTTAGATTGAAAGATGCTTCTGTGCCAAGGCAAGTATTTGTGTTTAGATAAAAGCACTTGTCATTTTCTGGCTTGTCTGTGTAATTCACTTCCTGCTAACTTGTTCAAGTAAAAATCAAACCTAAAACAGAGAAAAATATATAATAATTTTTTAAAACACCATAGTAAACTCTTGAATGTTTGCATTTTAATCTTAGCCTTTAAAAACCCAAAAACCAACACTTAAAGGGATAGTTCATCCATCCATTTTCTTGCATCTTAGGGTTAGGTTTTTCAGTTTTTACTGGGTTTCAGTAGAGTATATACAGTGTTGAGTACTCCTATAAACTGTAATCTCCATGGAAAAATTGACTGATGTGACTTACTGGGAATTTGCCACATTATTATTCATTTAAAATTGAAATCAGTTTGGATGAGGTCCGGTTGCATTTCTGCCTGACTGACTGGTAGTTCCATTATTGACCACAGGGTGGCACTGTAACTCAGTTACAAGCTTGCAGAGAATACCTCTGAGTGAAGCCGTGGTGTAGAAATAGAGTTTTGACCAGCAGATGGTGGTATAAGACAGGATCTAAAGTTGATATGAGACACCTATCTGTTTTTAATATTGTTAAAGAATGATTATATGGTTTTATATTCCTTTGGGTTCTGAAGGATTTTGTGCACCTGCAGGATTTTATGATTACAGATATCCCCACTTTATTTCTAACAGTCTTCAGATTACTAGGCAGTGATAATTCAATTATATTAAATATATATTTAATAGACTAGAATAATATAAAACCTTTTAAAGCACAATAAAAGCAAACGAACTGGCTTTTTAAATGAAAAATATATTCCATGAGTCCTCATTTCTTCTCATTTACAAATAAAACAATATACTGATACCTGATATCTGAGGAGAGCACTTTATTCTGGGCCCTTCGTTAAACTCAACCAGTTCCATTTCATTAGATGTCAGATTTAGCAAATACAGCTTCAGATGAACAAAAATATACAGAGCAAAAACTAAGCCGAAATGAAACAGCCGTTTATGGCACCAGCAGTAACTTAAAGTAATGGCTTCCAGTATGATGTTATCTGTACATGTACATGCACAACTATATCCTCAGTGTTGATCTTAAATTAAATAAGGCAATATTTCTATTATAATGTGTACATGACACATCTCTATAGAGCATTAAGCTATGCTGGTTAGCGCAGCCAGATTTTGTGACAGAAGCAAGCAACCTGATCTATGAGAACAAGCCCAAAATAAGCAGCAGTGTGCATACAAGAAGAATATAAACTTACACAATTCATTTAGCCTGCAACCTCTTTATATGCACTTTGTCATTACTGTTAAAAAAACAACAAAACATGAAAATTAAATCAGAGACCCTTCTCACACGGGTTAAAGTAAACATTTCTTAAAAAAAGTCAGTGACCAGTTTGAAGGGCACAGGTAGAGAATGAAGCAACAGCTGAACTGGTGTTGCTCAACTCCCAGACTCAAGTAAAACCCATTAAAAAGGCAAATATTTGGCTGCTGCTTTGGTAACGTGTCTATGACATGGCGGGCTTGCAGAACAGTGTGGAACTAAGTCTTGCTCTAAATCTATGCATATTAGGAAATTGGTGTACTGTGTGCTGCTTTGCTTTTCAAATCTCTGAACTGGGTTGCTTGAATGACAAAGTAAAGATAAAAAGTTTCAGCCACAATAGCCAGAAATCAGATCTGCTTTAAGTCCCTGTGGTGACTACAGATGGGATCTTATTTTTGTTTTGTAAGCCACATGAGTTCGAGAGTCTTCCAGCAGTCGCTATCTAAACAGATGTGGTGTGCTTTTCATGCATTTGCATGAGTAAACATTGATTTTATCCTGTCTGCGGTCACCAGTTTAACTGGAGCCTCATCAGCCAGCAGAATGACTTTATCTGCAAGAAAGCACCCGAAGCCCGAACACATCTTTACCGTAGCTCATGGGGGAAGCATACCAGACATCTGAGCACAGTAAACAGTCAATCACTCTTGCAGCATGTCTCATTTAACGTTGTACCGACCACCAATGGAAAGTTAATCTGCTAAAACGCGAGTTTTAACCTTAATTTAGTCATAAGATGAAGTTTAAATGAATCATTTTAATGGCTGGAAGTTTCATTAAGGTCAAACAGACCATAGAAGACTGAAGAAATCAGTCCTTACTACTTGCAGGATGGGGCTGTACAGTTGTTTGTTGCAATCTGGGGTACTGATGACATGAGAAGCTAAAATGAGCTACAAGGATAAGTTAGCTCGGGGCTAAGCGCTTAGCTCAGCCTAGGGACATGGATCTAGCTGCTAGCTGCTAGCCACTTCTCACTGTGTTGTTGAACTATACCCAAGTTATTTTAAACAAATTAGGTCAGCACAACAACATACAATATATACTTTACAATAGAAAAAATAAATTTTATTTTAAACTACAGCATTTCATTTAACCTTTATTTTACCAGGCAAAACATTAATAACAAATTCTTATTTATTATGTTGATCTGGCAAATGCCAGGAAGCACTTGTAGCACAGAATAAAAAAACAAAACAAACAAACAAACAAAAAAATATATATAATGCACATAAATTTAGGTAAATCATTTAAAAAGTGCTATTAGGTTGTGGCACCAAATTTCTTCTTTAGGAGGAGAGACAAAGACAGAAATGAAAGCATCTAGTTTTAGAGTTTTCGGAACAAGTTCCAGTTACTTGATGCAGCAAATAAAAAAAGACATTTGATGAAAGTGAGACTTAGTTTTGAGAATGTGTAGCATGATATGATGAGACGATCGTGTGTTTTACTTGGGTACTGATATTGGGTGCAAAAGCAAACTAAGGTATGGAAAAGATATCATAGGCTTGTTATTCATGAGAGCACATTTAATTAGTTTTAATCTCTTACGTTAGACATTTGGAAGATCATCTCAAATACACATGCAGCAGAAATCACTGCACAGGTGTATTTAAGGTACTTGAGTGGTGTTTTTTTTTTTTTTAACACTGCAGTTATAAAGTCATGATTTTATGAAAGGAAAGCCACAACATGGTAAACCTTTAAGTAACTGCAAGTTGACACAGTTTCTAATGCATTTAGTAAAGAACAACGTCATTGGGAATTTATTTTACATTAATACACATTCTTTACGATTTAAAAATACAAAAAAGCAAATAAATAAAAAAAATATCTTCTATTGTTGGAGCTGTTGGGGGTGTTTGCACATGTGGACTAAAGAAGGGGTGGGGCTATGACATCATCATTTAGTAAACTTGTGTATTGGTTGTAAATGCAGAAACAAATCAGTAGCATTTTCGGATTTATTTTCTATGGGACCTGGTTTTTAAAAAAAATGTGTGTTTGCACTTGCTTGTGACATTAATAATTTTGAGCTCCCCGTTATCATCCCATCTAATCATCTTAACAAAACAAAAAAAAGTTACAAAAACAAAAAGCTAATTTCTTGGGGTAATAAGGTAAGTTAACATATTTTTATGCAAAAATGTGATTTCTTATCTTGAGATAACAGAATAATCAGCATGTAATCTTGAGAAAACTTGCTTTTGATTTCTGTACTTACTCCCCCAATTTTCCACCAATCAGTCAGAGCAGACTTGGACTTAAAGAAGCAGAAACAGAGAGCAAAGAAGAGCTAAAACAGAACTTTTCTGACTGCAACAAGAAAACAATTCTGTATTTTTTTTTAATTCAGGCATGTTATGCCCCCACAATCGATGCTCTGTCAACGTTCCTTGCCTCAGTAATGTCCATGATCTTTTGCAATGATGTCATATAGGTTACTTATCTGTTTGTCCAGTCTCTCTGAATAGCTTTGACTATGAGGGTGTCTGTCCATCCACCCTTCGCTCTCTGGGGCTGAATTTCCTCCTGGTCATTCCAACAGAGAGGCTAGGGTCTCTGGGGAAACCCTGCTCTGTCCTGACAGCCTTGGCTTCCAGCAATGACTGATGCACAATAGCAGTACACAGCACTGAGAGCATCACCACAACCACCAACAATTCCTCCCTTTCTCGCTCCACATCTCTCTCTCTCCTTCTCTTTCAGGCCGACATTTGGAAGATTTGCCAAGTAGCTGTCGGTCTGTTTGCAATGCGTTCTGAATGATATAAGCATTTGATTGCTCAATTCAGTCCTGCTCTGGCAAATTGTTTACATCTTCTTAAACATAGTGAAGTACCAGAAGAGCCCCTGGTTGCCCTGAGCCATATGAAGAGTCTTAACTTAATGTTATGTCTACAGAAGAAGCATGAAGCCCACACACTCACCGAAAGAAGCAGAAAATTCCCCCGTGGGATTAGTTTATCTGTGCTGTGCCTCACGAAGAGGGCAAAAGTTCATGAACTGCAGCACAAGCACTTGCAGGCAAGTCCTAGAACTGTTTTGGGAAGGAGCTTAAAAGTTAAGAAAGTAATGTACATAATGAAGGAAAATTAATCCCATTATCTTTAGCTGTGTATATTGGTCTGATCTGAGAATCCAGGGGTTCATTAATGATGACATCCCAGAAATGTCTTGATTTTGATTCTCAAAGACTTTGGTGAAAAGCGGTAATGAGGAGATGATATCTTTATAACATGCAACCTTTCAATAATAAACCTGGCCCAGGTGTGTCCTCCATTATAAATCCCCCCCTGTCCTCAATCTGAGTAACGTTTTTTTTCTGCTAATGAAAGCTAAGGGAAGCCGTGTCCTAGCCAAAACCAGCTATTAGCCTGGCCAATAAGATGCATCCAGTTCATTCACCATAAAGTTCTGAATCCAGCTGCACCTAAAATTTCAACTTCAAAGATGGGATCTTTGTTTGACTGGTCAGGCCAGAACAAAATGTGTTAAAATGTGTTTTTTCACCTTTGGTGCATTGCAGGACAACGATAGCCTCAGGAATGTGCCTAATAAATGTCAGTGTGCCATCACAACAATTTAGAAACAGAGTTGAAGGTTGGAAACTTCAGTAGTAATGCTTTCATTTCTGTTCCCTCTAAGTGGGCTAAAACACTGTTAAAACATTACAGAGAACCCATTAAGTCCTCCAATCCATACAACTGTGTAGGCCATACCCTTAGAGTCCATAGAGGCATCCTCTGCGTTATCACTTCCACAGGTGGGCAGGTATTTATTATACCTTATTATTATTATTTATTGCAAGTCTCTGAACTAAGATATTTGTTCTCCCTCAAATATGACTCTCATGGGTGTTTCACTATCAAACAAACATAATTTTCAAGTATTTACTTAAACAGGTGATAATGTTGGATGGATGCCACCATTACATGTCGTGATTAAAGCTACAGGACTTGACTTGAGCACTGGCATCTGGGTTAATTTTGCGCAATAAAACCTTTTGTAACTTAAAATGAATCAAACAAGCATCAAATGACTCATTTAGGGTTTTAAAAGATCATGGTTTGGGTAAAGACTAGACTGTTTTGTAAAATTTCTGTCGCATTAATGGAAGCCATCTTGACACTTAACGTGCTGTTGCTCTAATAACCACTAGAGGTCGCATATTACTCAAACATTCTTGAATGAACTGCTGAAAGAAAGTCTAAACAAATCCTGATTCATACATGAAAAATAAAAGAAATTATCTTGATTATTTGAAAATTACTTTTACACATGCATTAATATAAACATAACATTGGTTTTAGAAAGAATCTGTGATAAGGGGAAGAGGAAAACCCAGAGGGGCAGCAGCTTCTTTTTACATATGACTCATGTATGCTTTCTATTAGTGGTACACACAAGAGGGAACATATTCTCATGGTAAAAGAAGGAGGAATTCAGCTTCATAGTGTTTATGTTCTGGGTGTGGGTCTGATTGAGAGAGGGAGAGCTCAAACCTCGTTTCTAAGCAGAACACATTTAAAACTCTTGCTCATTGATCACTTAAAGTGACGACACGCTTTGCAATACCTTTAAAGGCATACCAGTCCTTTTTAGTCTGTGAGTCTGATGGTCCTGGCTCATGCTCACTTTCATTGGTGGTCCCAATACACAGGGGGCATTAACTGTTTAATATGTAGGTCTGTCACGCTGAAGATTCATGGCCTCCAAAATTGCAGAGAATGATACACTTTGGAACCAAACACTTTCAAGTCAAACAGCTGGGAAAAGTTAAGTACAAGATGCTCCTCAGTGACTGTAATGAACATTAATAATCAGTCCTGAAAGGACAGATGTAGGCAGATGAAAAACAAAGGAGGCGGATATAGAGAGGACAAGCAGAGTGGGAACAGTGCTTCGTTTAGAGAGAAGCTCTGAGGAAAATGGTGCAAAAGGGAAATGTGTTTGAGTGTGAGTGGGTTCAAAAAAGCACTTATATACAGCCTGTCCCAGTAACTGAAGGCCTGTAGCCTAGATAGTCCGCTACTCCCAGCTTCAGCCTGAAGCCCTTGACAGATTGCTCATTGCCCAATGCTTGCAAAAGGTAAAAGTTCAGTCCTGAACACTGGGGCATGGCTGTAAAGACAAAACAGTAAACCTATCAAGAAACGTGCTTGAGCAAGGAGATCTGAGAAACTCCTTTAATGCTGTCTTTAATTTATTAGATTTTCCCTTTTTACCTCTGTACTGAAGTTGTTATTGCAAAAAGAAGGTGACATGAATAAAAAACAAAATGATAAGATTTAGAGAAATCTTAAGAAGGTCATTGACCTATGAATCATTTAGTCAGAGAAAAGCATTTAACTCAAGAGATGAACTAATGTGGTTTCTACCCACAACTGATGAATTTGCAAAGACCCTATTTTAAATGGTATCTTTAGGCACTTTGTTAAACTTAGAAATTACAGGAAAGTTTGTTGAAGACTACAAGCAGTTACACAAGATATTGACTTTCATACTAGTTTGCACATGTTTCAACAAAATGTTGCAACTATGTTCCTGGAAATATAAAAAGCAATGAGGGATGACCCAAACCTTATGCAAAGAACTGCTTTTCTTTTCTTTTCTTTTCTTTTTTTTCTCTCATTGTTTCAACAACAGCATGAGCTTGTAACTTTACACAGAGGGAAGCTGGGAATTTTCCTGGATAGAAGTTAGTCAGTTGCAAAGTTTCTGTACATTCTTCCTGCATTCTGCAATGCTAACAATGCTAACCCAAGATTACGTCAGTGTAAATGTGTGTTGGGAATTGTATGCATTTTAAGCACTAAAATTTCAGTATTCTAAGAAATGATGTGCAATATCCACAATCCCGAGCTAAACTTTAGGCTTAAAATAGTTCAGCTATTTAGCTAATGTTAGCATGGTAAGCATCATCCTTATGCTAGCTTTTCAAAAAGCACTGCTTGTGTCTTGAATCAGTTTAGTTCATTGTGTCTATATAAAAATACAGAAGAATACAGTGATATTACAGGATACTGAATTCATTCCCGGTGGGATAGTATTTTAGCTAAACCAGATAAGCAGTAAACATGTTAAACATGTTAAATTTAGCAGTGTGTATATAAATTAGCCATGTAGAAATATGTAACAAAGTCAAGTTACACTTTTCTGTTTATAAAAAAAAAATATTTTTAATAGCCCAAACAATCCACATGTGTCTTTTGGTCAGGCTACATTTTGCATGTCCAACAAAAGGGGCGAAATCTCTGTAACTGGAACTTCATTGTTTAGACTTCAAGCTAACAGGTGGATGAGTACAGGAGGATTTCTGCATATTTTCCTTGACAGTTCTCCAAAACCTTAGAGCAGTGTTGATTATCAGTGAATAGATGATATGATTTAGTTCATTAAATGGAGCTAATGCTATGGTTCCTCTTTGAACAAAAATGGCTGCAGTTACACACACAAACTCCAAAATATAAATAAATAAATAAATAAAAACTCCCTGTTTGGTTTTACACTTTGTTAAAAGAGCTCTATAGCCTCTCACCAGTTGTTCTTTCTCAAGGGATTCTGTTTACTTGAAAGCCTGAAAGGTCAGATTATGTAATCATGGAAAATGTGAGTTATTATTTGCCTACTTGCAAGGTATTTTGGAAGGTCTGTTTCAGCTCGCCTTGAATGAAATAAACAGCAGGATATTTTAAGGTTGTTTTGACTTTGAGGAATTTGTGGAGCATGTGCGCTATGGTGCAGGAGGAGAATCCACATGTGAAAGTGGCCTAGTGTGTATAAAAAGCATATGTCCAATGTTTTGATGATCACTTTTTGTCTCTTATTTCCATGCAGGGGGAAGTATTTCCGGGGGAAGAGACTAAACGGAGAGTACGAGATTCGAGTGGAGCAGGTACAGCATAAACTGTATAATAAACACTTTCCTAGTGAATATTTGTACATGCAATAAATACATGCACAGCATGTATTTATTTCAAGCCATTTGGCTCATGGTGTTTGGTTCAAAATTTAATTTCTTTGGTTTAGTCCACCCTGTGACCCAGACAGTTATAGTTTAAAATGGCTTTACACTAATGGATCACAATACAAAGTGAAAGATGAGGGGAATATATCTGATTATTGGGTCAGAATGAAACATTCTTAGGCGACATCGGTGTGTATTTGACATTAATATTTACCTTCCACCAAAACATTAAGCCTTTAAAGATGGGATGGATATGCCTTTTGTGCATCTGTGTGAAAATAAAGAGGTAACATGATAGGACTCAAAACTGATCCATCACTAATGCCCCTGTGAGCTGGAATGGACTGATTAACAAAGGTTTAACATGGTGGGATGGTAAACAAAGCTGGCATTGTAGAACAAGCACTGCTGACCAATGGTGCTATCATCACTGAGCTGCTGTCAGCTTGTTGTGTGTATGCACACATTGATGTGGGGCTGAACTGCATCTGTTTGGCATGTATAAAATTAGCATTGAGGAATGGGTCTGGGTTAATAAAATCTTTTATCTTTGAAAATGACTGCTTTTGCAGACCAACTACTCTAACTCACCAACTTTTACACATGAACAGCAGATATTTTAAGGAGAAAGTGAGGACAGTTTTGTTCAGTCTCTTTCCACAATTTCTGGCTAAATATGTACAGGAGGCAGAACATTATGCAGAAATTACGCTGTGGAAATTACTCCGGACATTTTGCTGATATGCTGTCTCACTCACCGACATTCCAGAGATTTTATTAAATCTAGTAATTTTTAGAACAAGGTTCCCAGGCACTGTTTATCTGACCTCTCCACTGATGTGGACAGATCAGTTCCTTGGAACAAGTATTTCTTATACAGGCATGTCCTCTGCATAGTTTCCATCACAACCGTGCCTCCATAACAAAACATGTTTAAAGATACAGCATAACAATTAAACTAACTAACACAAGTTTAACTGGTAAAATAAAGTTAGCAAAAACAAATACCTCATTGTCTGCTTGTCGTGCAAGAGGGTTTTTAGTACTTGATAAAAGGATCACTGCATTTCTCTGTCATAGCGGGGCTGTTCACATGCACTGGATGTTTAGTTGCTTTCTGATGAGATCCATTTAAGGCCCTGAAACATCCATTTTTTCTGTACATAAAAGCAAGAAATATTGGGAAAGTGTTCCCCAAATATTGGACTATTTCAATATTTATGCAGTTGTTAAAGTATTTCATACAGTATGCACAGAAATATGTTTATATGTCTAGACATCCAGTATTTACTGAGCTTCAATGGTATCTAATTTACCTCAAAGAGCTGTTCAGTTATACATGTGCAAACCATTGTTGAGACTGAAGCTGTCTTTGAAATACAGTGGTAGGCTTTTATGGGAAAAGAAAAAAAGAACCACAAAAAGCTGGACTGTGATTTTATTGCTTGTTTGCTCAGCTCTCCACTGTTGTGGTCACATCTTCTGTCTGGGACAGAGTGGAAGCTGCAGCGACTTAAGACCTTTCTATGAAATTTGACTATTCTTTTTGAAATCTTGTGCCGTCATAGTTATTGAACCCCACTAAAACTTGGCAGATTTAATTAGGCCCCTTAAGTCGATTGATTGGGGAACAATCTAGCCTCCAGTGCTCAGCCATGGGTGACCTAGTTAGATCTCGTTGGCCCCTCTGCTCTTTTCCCAAAAGCCCTCTACAGTGACGATAAAAAGTCGGTTGCTAATTGCCTTCAGATGCCAGACTCTTCATAGGCTGATTACACACCTTGCTGAGAGCTGTAGGACAATAGAAACATGATCGCTATGCGAAGAGCAATTGACATGCAAAGATGAACCCTTTTAGAGTGTGACAATCAAGGCAGGGAGACCTATTACATGTTCTCTTCTTCTCTCTTCAATCCCACTTATGTTTACTTTTTATTTCCATCCTGTAATTTTTTTACAGTGACTGACACCAGTGCTGCAACACAGCATTAGCACCAAGTTATTCAAAGCAGCCCCCCAAAGCAGTTTTTTTTATATTCTCATCCTTCTAAAACTGTCATTATACCATATATGTCTTATATGGACTGACATTTGACTAAGCAATCACATGCTATTTTCTGTCTGACAGGTTAATGCTAGGTCAGTTAGCTTAAACTGTACCCACAAGCTCCAATCCATCATAACTCTTTGCTGACTCCCTTGCTGCCATTTAAAGTACCATCTCTACATGATGGTACTCTTCATGTGATTTTGCACAAGGGAGGCCTGAAACAAATTTCTATGAAAGAGAAAAGTATATATATAGAGAGAGACTTAGATACTCAGATATGACTACCTCTCTACCACCTCTACCTACCTGCCATTAAAACCATCCCAGATTTGTATGCCCATTATAATGGAATATTCCTTTTTTTAACATGACCCACTTTGAAATCACATTTGGTAGATGCCTGAGGTCTTATGTCAACTGGGCATAAGACCTCAGGCATCTTTTCGACCACAGAACACATGCTTGTGGGGAAACTGATGACAGCTTCTTTGTTTCCCATATAGCTAATTTAAACACTCTTGCAGGCTCTGAGTTTTTTTTTTTTTAAACAAAGTAAGGACTCAAGTTTGTTTAGTAGTGGTTCTTGATGCTGTGGGTCTCAAAAACCCACCAATCCTTCCCTAGGATTTGATTTTGTCTAGCAGCAAACCCCAATTTGGAAAATAGGCAAAAATGAGGAAGAGTGTCTATTCATATCTGAACTGAAATTTAAGTCCATCAAAAATAGGATATCATATAATTTCATATCATATCATATCATATCATATCATATATCATATCATATCATATATCATAGTATATCATATCATATCATATATCATATCATAGTATATCATATCATATCATATATCATATCATATATCATATCATATCATAGTATATCATATCATATCATATCATATATCATATCATATCATATCATAACATATCATATCATAGTATGTCATATCATATCATATCATAGTGTATCATATCATATCATATATAATATATCATAGTATATCATATCATATCATATATCGTATTATATCATTTTATATCATATCATATCATAGTATATCATATCATATCATATCATATCATAACATATCATATCATAGTATGTCATATCATATCATATCATATCATATCATATCATAGTATATCATATCATATCATATATAATATATCATAGTATATCATATCATATCATATATCATATCATATCATAGTATATCATATCATATATCATATCATATCATATCATAACATATCATATCATAGTATATCATATCATATCATATATCATATCATATCATAACATATCATATCATAGTATATCATATCATATCATATCATATATCATATCATATCATATCATATCATATCATATCATATCATAGTATATCATATCATATATCATATCATATCATATCATAGTATGTCATATCATATCATATCATAGTATATCATATCATATCATATATAATATATCATAGTATATCATATCATATCATAGTATATCATATCATATATCATATCATATCATATCATATCATAGTATATCATATCATATCATATCATATATCATATCATATCATAGTATATCATATCATATATCATATCATATCATATCATATCATAACATATCATATCATATCATAGTATGTCATATCATATCATATCATATCATAGTATATCATATCATATCATATATAATATATCATAGTATATCATATCATATCATATATCATATCATATCATAGTATATCATATCATATCATATCATATCATATCATATCATATCTTAGTATATCATATCATATCATATCATATATCATATCATATCATATCATATCAGATCATATCATATCATATCATATCATATCATATCATATCATATCAGATCAGATCAGATCAGATCATATCATATCATATCATATCATATCTTAGTATATCATATCATATCATATCATATCATATCATATCATATCATATATCATATCATATCATATCATATCATATCATATCATATCATATCATATCATTTCCACAGTCAATAGAGCATCTTTACAATGTGGTGGAACAGGAGATTTTCATCATGGATGTACAACCGACAAATCTGGAGTAACTGTGTGATGCTATTATGTCAATGTGGAGTAAAATCTCTGAAGAATTAAGGAAATTCTGAGGGCAAAAGGAACGGGTCCAACCAGATAAAGTATGTAATAAGTGTGTATTTCAACCTGTAAATGGTTTGCAAATAGAAATAATTCACAGCAATCTTACCAGGTGAATTATTTTCTTCTTCTCCACATTAAAACTTTCCCATGTCAGACTGTCCATGATAATACCAGAATTTTTTTTATCTTGATAAATAAAATTGCCACCACACATGATGATTGATTCCCTTTAAAAGAAGCTATTTTAACAGTGTGGACGTAGTTTTGCTACAAGAGATCAGCTGGCCAACAGCTGAAGGTTGGAACAATTAACTTGAGTAAAAACATACTGTTTGAGTAAAACCAGACTATGAAAACGTGCAAGGATGTCAAAATCTGGGGGTTTTGGTTGAGCTTTGTTTGGGGTTTTGTCATTTGTTTTCCTGGGTTATTGGGGGTGTCATTTGCCTTTATTCTGCTCCCCAGTTAGTTTATATCTGGATTGTTCTTTTTTTTTCTTTCTTTTTGTTTTTTATGTGCCTATTTCTTTTGTACTGTGCTTTGTTTCATTTTTGGTTTTTAATCTCTGTCAGAGTGGCTTTTTTTTTATTATCCCTAGATGTCCTCAGTTGCCTTTGTCTTGCTTCCTGATCACCACCCGTTGGGAAAACTGAGTTTTGGCTTCTTATGCACTACAATGCTGCTGTGGTAGGCAATGTTTAGCAAAAGAAACACACTTTGAATATGGTAATCTGGTGTTGAATGGAGTGGAAGAATAGAATATTCCCTTAATTTAGTTTGTGCCAATGATATTGGCTAATCATGATAAGATGATGGTGGAAACTTTTTTCCGTATTGTGTTATGTTATCACAATTTTCTTTGAAGCTAAATCGCCCAACTATACCCATCCTCATTGTCATGGCGACAGTAACTGTCGGAGATAAGTGCTGAGGATGCTTGTGTTGCATATTGTTTACCGAAGTGCTTTGTATGTATTATATTGTGCAAAGACTGATAGCAATCGAAGATTTTCCATGATTCCAGGTTGTTAAACGCACCATTAAATGTTATTTTGTGTCAACTCAGCCTGTGGACTTTTGTCTCAACCCCTTCATTACTATTATATGTTATACCCATGATTTTATTGAAGGTGCAAAGCAAATGCCATATTCTGTGCTTATGAGAATTTTTTAAAGTCAGAATGAAAGCATGCTATAGACCAGGGGTGTCTGACGTTGGTCCTCGAAGACTGCTGTCCTGCAGGTTTTGGATGTTTCCTGTTGCAATACACCCGAGTCATATTAACTGGTCAATATGCTTGGGCACCACGTGACATCAAGCTGTTGAGCAGAGCCCTTTAATTTGAATTAATATTATGACCACCTTATTGAGTAGGTCTTCTTTATGGTGCCAAAGACCCCTGATCAGTCAAGGTGTGGACAAAGAACATGCGGCTGTCCTTGTGGATCTGGTACTACGATGTTAGCTGTAGATTCTTTGGATCCTGTGAGTTATAGAGTCTTTGTGGCTTGGGCTTGCGTCCCACAAATCCAATCAGACTGGCATCTTGGGAGTTTTGAGGAGTGTGAGCACCTCAAACTCCCTGCAATATTCTCTGAGCACTTTCTAAGCAACTTTTGCAGGGCGGGGGGGGGGGGGGGGGGGGGGGGTTGATTGGTCTGCAGAAACATGTAGGTTAGTGGCACTGTATATGGCAAGAAACCCAGTCAAGCAAATCTATGTATAAAATTGTTTTAGTTTTTTTTACATTTTATAAATACAAATAGCTGTTTTTTATTTTATTTATTTTTTCCATCTGACCAGCTTGTGTTTGGTTTTCTTTAGTTTATTCCCTAAGAGTGATTTATCTTTAGCTGGCCAAAGATAATTTGGCCCACTGACTCAGCTGATCTCTTATCTGAGCTCATATGTCCGCCCCCTTTACATCTACACTCCGAGTGATTGTGTTCATTCAGATGAATGACGCATTCCACAGATCTGTTGAGCTGAGGAGGATTGGGTATCGCCTACAATGCCTTTTATGTCTTTGAAGTATCTTGGATGTGCACAGCTTCAACAGTGCCAAACTAAGGCCTCCTCATTTTCTTTTTTTCTTTTACATCTCATACACAGAAAGTTGTCGCCTGCATCCCTCGTTGGCATGCTAAAAATGATAGTTTGCTGTGAATAATTAAATGTTCTCCATATGTAATGACACCCAATGAAAGGCTGCCAGAGAAACTGCCTGTTTACGGCCCACAAGTCATAAACACAGTAATTTACACAATTGGACAAATTAAACAGAGCTGAACAGGTGTGGTGTTTGTAAAGGAACAAGGGGCTGTTCTTTAGGGTTTGTGGTCCCTGCATGGTTTGGGTCTTGTGGGGCAACATCTGCTCAGCAGCCGTATGACCTCAGTGCTGTCCAAACTCTTTCTGCCACAGTCATGGCAGGTTACAGGCAGTTGGTTAAATGTTATCCATACCTGCTTTTGGCTGATATCTCCTGTGCAGTAGATCATACAGGCACAGATGAGATGGTTTGTTACTGGCTGCAGCCAGTTGACTCATTCAGCTGTCCTCATGCCCTCTTGTTGTGTTTAGCATCTGTTTTAAATTTTAGCATTTAGTGCCTCAATGGATTATTTCACTATTACACAAGGTGGTAATGATTAGCAGCAAATACTTCTCTGTAGTGCATATGAATAAACCCATTTAACTCAGACTTCTCAATTGCATCAGTATGTGATTCAGCCAAGCTTACCAAGAAATTACAAAAAAATGCAGATCTTGTCAATGTAAAAAATGTCTGCCACACAGCTACTGTTTGTTTCCAGTGTGCTGAATGTACTTTGTTCTCTTGTATAAGGCTTTGTTGATGGACTGTTTTCTATCCAGTTTTTTATTTTATCCAGACTTTGGTTTGCCACTGATTTTTCTGTACGGCAAAGCCATAAAAGTCTCGTTTGACAGAAAAAAAATGCTGATTTTAAAAATGAAAACAAATCACACAATGGCAGTCTGTGTTAAAATGTTTTTTACCGGCCTGCTTTTCAGTTTAGACAACTGGGAACCCAAAAGTATTATTAAAACAAGGTGAGTTTTAAAATGAATATATAAAAGGTAACTGTTTGGTGGGGGTACAATTGAAGTTCAAGAAATTTAATTTTAGTTTAGATTTCTGTAAATAATTCTGGAAACATCTATTTAGTTAAGTTTTAACTTTTAAGAAATACTTTTTAGCAATGAATGTGTCTTTGTTTTGGTGAGAGGACTTGCATGATTATCTATCTGTGATGATGGCAGCAAGTAAATGGGTTGAAATGTGAGGAAGTGTGAAGACATTGTGTTGGTTGTACAGCTGGATTGGTTCTTCTCCAAGAGAGTAGGGTGTGTATGCAGTAGTTGACTACAAATAGTGACTCAGGGAAGGAAAACTAGTCAACAGACAATGGGGTTCCGAGGTGTTTAAGGATAACTAATGTACATGGGGCATGAACGCTGATGTGATCTGACTCTAGAGAAAAGATGCTGTCCAAGAAAGAGGGTGTGTAATGAAAAAGTGGGAGACTACACAGTATATCATGTCATACTGTGCTGGGGAGCAACATGCTAACCCCTGAGTATTAGGACTGTACTGTTGATCCAGGCGAATGTCCAGTCGATAAATGTGTCATGTAAGGATCTCAGTTTATCCAATCAGCCTCTATTGGAAAATTTTCAGTCTGTTTGGGAGGGGTGGTTTAAACCTTTTAATGATCAGATTAGCAGGAAAATAAGTTAAGTCTCAAGTCATTGACCTCAAGTCCAAGTCAAGTCGCAAGTCACTTTTAGTTGTAACGAGTAATCTGCCATGCAATGCTTGCTGTCCGCTTTGCTCAGAAGGCTGCATTATAAAATCCAAGCAATTTAAAATTCATACTCACCTTTTATTTACCAGTATTTTGTAACAGCACTGATCTTCAGCTTGACAAATGCCTTGTCCATCTCTTACTGAATATAGGGAAAAAAAACCTGTAGATGAACATGGAAATGTATTCAGATTAGTAAATATGCTCTTAACTTAACTCATCCATGAGTTTTTAATGTGTATAAAACTCCATCTGGACCCACTGAGAAATTTTAAAAACTAATACTGCAATTCATAGCATTTTCTTTCTTGAATGTAAAGAGAAGGGCCAGTATGCAACGCCCCCGTGCAGGGATCACCAGCTATTCTGCAGGTTTTGGATATTTTCCCGCTGAAACAAATCTGATTAAAATGACATTTAAGTTCTGCACAAGTCTCTTAATGACTCATTAATAATTAGACTGGTGTATTGCAGCAGATAAAGATGTAAAATCTGCACAACAATGGCTTAAGATGCCCACAGTTAAGAGGGGTACTCGCATTAAGATTATCGGGCTGTTTTTATCCCAATTTTTCCCCTTCCTGACCAAGGATGGCAAACGCCCGATTATCTTAAATCTCATAAAATTATTCTAGAAAATTACCCTGTGGTCTGAGGAGTGTTAAGAGTGAGTTTGTCCTGAAAATTGGCTCTGAAACGGGTTGTGGCCGACAATGGCAAGTGTGGAAGAAATTTTATTTATTATGCTTTATATATTATAATCACCCCTATAATTACTTCCTTTATTATATACCTTTATTCTTTGACTTATTAATTGTATTCACAGTGATTGTTCCTATACTACACTTGTGTGCATTGTGTTCTGTTCTGTCTCTGTTTAAAGTTCACTAAGGGATTGACGAGACCCCCAATCTCCTCAGAACTTTGATAGTGGGTGCAGGCTGGAACTGGTACAGACGCAGATCTGGGACATAGCTTAACTCTTTAAAGATAACATAGGCTGTTTAAGACACCAATCTACAGATTTACACGCCCAAATCCAGATTCTGAGGATGGGAGGTTCCACTCTGTCCTGGTCTTATCTGTTCAGGTAAACAGAAAGGTATAAAACCTTCTCTCCTGACTTCACGCGAGTCAGGACGACCACTCTCATTACTTGCAAATAATTTGTCAGTGTTAATTTTTTCTTTATTAAATTTTGTTATGCTTTTACTTATTCCAGACTCTTGGTAATTTTTCTACGACACACAAGTTTTTAAACTTTAAATATTTACAACCAAAACTCTTTACATGTGTGGGGAAAGCAGACAACTGCTGAGTTGTGACTTTGTGGATTGTGAAGTGGAACAGGGTGTAGCATATTAAGATGGTGAGGGGACTGGGAAGCAAGGAAGGACTTTAAGGTCTATGTTTACACTGTCTCCGCCGTTATTTTTCAAAGTATTTTCTTTTTCTTAGGTTCGAGATTTTTCTGTTAACAATACTCACAAGACCACCATCATTCCCCAGTCTTGTATGTCCTCTTCCATGGTGGGTGTTGTGTTTTCTGGCTGTAGCTATGGTTCTTTTTCATTTTTGTGAGATCACTTTTTTTTTTATTTAATTTATAGATTCCAGTAAATATTCCTTACATTCTTAAACCAGCAACAGCTGTAAGTAAAACAGACCCAGTAAAACCATTTTGTTCACAGTGGGCCTGATCCCAAATTGGTCCCAGTTTAACATCATCATGGCAAACTCAGCAGTTTATGGAAACTGTTCAGTAAATGTCTCATTCTTCTTCTCAACACATTCAGTGTTGCCAATCTGGGGGAGTAAACATTATTTTAGAGCAACAAGCTAACATTTACACCACTGTGGCTCTAAGCTTGTTGCTAATATAGATGCTAACATTAAGCTTTCATATTATGAATGAATGAATGAATGAATGAATGAATGAATGAATGAATGAATGAAATGAATGAAAAATACTTTATTAATCCCAAAGGGAAATTCAATATTGTAGTAGTAGTAATTTTTTAGTAAAACAATCACATTAATTAATTAAGGGCTTTGTTCTTCAGCCTGATAGCTGCTGGAAGGAAGGATCTTCTGTATCTCTCTGTCTTGCATCGGACTTGAACAAGCCTCCCATTGAACACACTCTGTTGTTTCGTCACGGCGTTGTGTAGAGGGTGTGAAGGATCTTCCATTATCTTCGTCAGCTTGTACAGAATTCTTTTTTTGATGATCAACTCCAGCGGCTCCAGAGTTACTCCAAGCACAGAACCGGCTTTCTTGATCAGTTTGTTAATTCTTTTCAAGTCTCTGGTTCTGATGCCGCTGCCCCAGCAGATTGCTGCAAAGCTGATTGCACTTTCAACAACAGACCTGTAGAACATTTGCAACATTTTGGTGCAGACGTTAAAAGATCTCAGCTTCCTTAAGAAGTAGAGTCTGCTCTGACCTTTCTTGTAAATGTACTCAGTGTTGCTTTTCCACTCAAGTCTGTTGTCCAGCTGAACTCCAAGGTACTTGTATTCCTCCACCACCTCCACCTCCTCTCCCATGATGGAAACACTTCTATGTGTGTTCTTGTTCCTCCTGAAGTCAACAATCATCTCCTTTGTTTTCTTGGTATTCAAGATGAGATGATTGTCAACGCACCATTTCACAAACTGACCGACCAGTTCTCTGTACTCTGCTTCTTGTCCATCACTGATACACCCAACAACTGCTGAGTCATCAGAGTATTTCTGCAGATGACAGAACTCAGAGTTGTACTGGAAGTCTGAGGTGTACAGCGTAAATAGAAATGGTGAAAGTACAGTCCCTTGTGGTGTTCCAGTGCAGCTGACCACCATCTCAGACACACAACCTTTCAGTCTCACAAACTGTGGTCTGTTTGTGAGGTAGTCGTAAATCCAGGTGGTTGTGGAGGGATCCACCTGGAATTTCTGCAGCTTCTCACACAGCAGAGCAGGCTGAATCGTATTAAAAGCACTTGAGAAATCAAAGAACATGACCCTCAAAGTGCTGCCTGACTGGTCCAGATGAGAGTGGGCTCTCTGAAGCAGGTATATGATGGCATCTTCAACCCCAAGCCCATTACGGTATGCAAACTGTAATGGGTCCTGAAAGGTCTTCACCTGCTTGCTGAGGTGAGCCAGTAAGAGTCTCTCCAGGACTTTCATGACGTGAGATGTCAGGGCGACTGGTCTGTAGTCTTTAGGTTCAGCTGGTTGTGGTTTTTTAGGCACTGGAACAAGGCAGGATGTTTTCCACAGCACTGGGATTCTTCTCTGGCTCAGGCTGGTGTTGAACAGGTGCTGGAGAATCGGACATAGCTGTTTTGAGCAGGTCTTGAGAACTCTGGGACTGACACCATCTGGACCTGCAGCCTTGTTCTGGTTCAGTTTCACCAGTTGTTGCATGACTTGGTTACAGGAGACAGACAGAGTGGAGGTGGAGGCAGAGGAGGTTTCAGGAAGTCCTGATGTGGAGGGAGATGAGGTTGTGTCCAGGTCCTTGACTGAGCTGCAGGGTGACAGAGTGGAGGTGTGACAGGAAAGCTGTGGGCTCATGGAGGGTGTGTGGCTAGTTGGGGTTGAAGCAGGAGGTGAGCTAAACCTATTGAAGAACATGTTCAGTTCATTCGCTCTGTCCAGACCTCCATCGGTCTGATCCTCCTTTATCCCGAAGCCAGTGATCTTCTTCATTCCTGACCACACATCCCTCACATTGTTTTTCTGAAGCTTACTTTCCAACTTCTTCCTGTAGTCCTCCTTGCACTTCTTCATTTGTGTTTTAAGTTGTTTTTGTGTGGACTTCAATAACTCCCTGTCTCCATCCCTAAAAGCTTTCTTTTTGATGTTCAGCAGCTTTTTCAGGTCACTGGTGATCCAGGGTTTGTTATTGGGGAAGCACCTCACTGTTCTTGTTGGAACTGTGCTGTCCACACAGAAGTTAATATAATCTGTCACACACTCAGTCAAGGCATTGATGTCATCTCCATGAGGTTCACATAGGACGTTCCAGTCTGTAGCCTCGAAGCATCCTCTCAGAGCATCTTCAGCTTCATTAGACCAGGTTCTAATAGCCTTTCTAATGACTGGTTGTTGCTGAACGATGGGCTTGTAGGAGGAGGAGAGAAGAACTAGGTTATGGTCTGATCTTCCTAAAGGTGGCAGGGCAAAGGAGCTGTATGCATTTTTAATATTTGCATAAAATAAGTCCAACGTTTTGTTTTCTCTGGTGGAGCAGCTGACAAACTGTTGGAAAGTTGGTAGAGTTGCAGAGAGGGAGATGTTAAAATCTCCAGAGATCGCCACAAATGCGTTTGGATGTTGTGTTTGAAGCCTGGCCACTACAGAGTTAATGACATCACAGGCTGCGTCTGGAGCGGTACCAGGTAATATATATACCGCTACCAGAATAACGCATGTGAACTCTCTGGGTAAATAATACGGGCGGAGACTCACAGCTAGCAGTTCAATGTCTCTATTGCAGATCTTCTCTTTAACAGTGACATGTTCAGGATGACACCAGCGCTGGTTTACCAGCACCGCAATTCCACCTCCCTTCAGCTTCCCGCTGAGTTGTTTATTGCGGTCTGCACGGACCGTCCTGAAGCCGTGTACAGACGCATTACAGTCTGGGATGTGTTCATGCAGCCATGTCTCGGTGAAGCACATAATACTGCACTCTCTGTATTCTTTAAGAGACCTGGTTAGCACCTGGAGTTCATCAATTTTGTTAACTAGCGATCTCACGTTTCCCATAACAACCGTTGGAAGAAACGGTTTGAATCGCCACCGTTTTTCTCTCTGCCTCGCTCCTGCCCTGCATCCTCTTCTCTTTCTTTTCAACTCCGTTGGGATTTGAAGTGTTGTTTCACTGATAATCTTGAGTTTGGAGAGTTTTATCAGTTGATCCCGATGGTAAACAAGTCTCGTTGCCATGGAGACTCACAATAACAAGTCTTGCAAAAAAGAAAAAATATTCAGAAAAATCTCCCGTATAGCACAGCCTCTGACCAGCGCGAAAAAATCTACCCGAACAGACACAGATTGACAGCTGATGTCTTAAAAAAGACGGCTATATTGCAAAAAATCACAAGTTAAAAACAGAGCTACTACAATTGCTGCTGCCACCTAGCGGCGCATTCTAGAATGAGATGTTATAATGTTATAGTGAATAACATTACCAGGTGTGCTTTTAAAGTGGATGTTGTGGATCCATCATCCTGGAATTTAATACCACAGATGTTACAGTTTGCTACTGTTATATTTGTCTCTTTTTTTATTACCTTTTTTTAAATAGCCAAACATTACAATGGTGCAGCAGCAAAAGATGTGTTCACCGGTGGTGCCATTGTTTTGATGTGGGAATGGACGTGTTTGTGTTTGTGTGACATTACGCCAGTTTTGCATCTGGGAAAATGACAGTACACAACACAGACAGCAGACAGGAGATCAAAGAGGAGATCATGGGAAATAATAAAAACATTATTCGCAAGTCTCAAATTGGGAGTTTGAGTCGAGTCTTAAGTCCTGGAAATGCAACTCGAGTCCAAGTGCCCAATTCGAGTCCCCATTTAGATACAAAAGAGATTAGATACAAATGATTAAGATTTTTATATTGTTTTCACCAACAATTTATTTTGCTCAAGGAACACAGGTTTAATCAGGAACCTTTCCCTTAGCTGCACAATAAAAGTTGCAAATCATAGTGTAGGTGACAAAAAAGGGCACGTCGTGTACAGTTTCATTCATGACCAAACCACATGAACTTCAGTGACAGGTTAGTTCAAATCTAAAAATACTTGCAGAGTTTTCAGATGAATTTCTTTCAAGTGGTGTTTATTGTTCTGTCCACATGCTTAAATGAGTTGCCAGTAAGGCCAGACAGCGTTACAGGGATAAATGACACAAATGGTGGAAGTTCCAAATATATGGCTTGTAGAATCCTGCTTGAATAAGAGTTGAGCTTTAGGTGGACCTGGCATTATCATTTCCAGTCATTTAATTCCTAATGTTGGCCACATCTAGATTAGCATTTCAACTGTCATAACTCCACATACAACCATAATTCTAGAAAAGTTGGGATGCTGTGTATAATGTAAATGAATGCAATGATTTATTATCTCAGACTCATATTTTATTCCCAACAGAACCTGCAATACCTGATACAAGATTGCTGGGTCTTTAGGGAAGCTGATAAGGGTTAGCTTGTCACTAAAGCAAAAATAACATTTTCTTGTAGACATCTTTGAAACTAAAACGCAGTGGCATTCCCTGAAAGGTAGTGGCAGATCACTCGTTCCTTGTGGCACAAAGTGAGGAAGAAATACAGTGTTTTACCTTTGCAGATAAGCCAGAATGCATGAACAACCAGGCGTATGCCCTTTAAACTTAAGCCCAACTGTGTAAAGCATAGTTTTTACTGGCAGGTCATCTGAGAACCATTCTTAACTTGGCCTGGATGCATGTTGATGGATGAAAAGAATCTGCTCTGGAGGAGGTTGTTCTATGTATTACTTCCTGTTTTCCTTTCCCAGGGGCAGGAGCTGCTCCAAGACAAGTGTCTGAATGTGTTACCGTGATGGTAACCATGGCACTATGAAAAGCCTCCTGTCCTGGCTTCTGGGCCTGTGCCCTACATCAGCCACCACTTCATGTATTACTTGCCCAATGACAGTGGCTGTTAGCACACCTCTTATCCTTAACCAGCCAATCAGAGATGGTGTTGAATAATTTTACAAAATGTTGCCCACTCTTTTTTTATTTTTATTTTTTTTTCTTTTCTTTTATTGCAGCAGAAGTCAGTGTAGGCCTCCATGTTTGGAATGGGATTTGTTTAGAAGGCAAAAGATGCTTGGATGTGTGCATGTGCATGGGAGTGTCGGTGTGTGTTTACACATTTGGGAGGCTTTTCTGGCAAAGCCTGTGCTGCTGAGCACACAGATGTTTCTTATGGGGATGGGTATGAGCAGCGAAGAGGATCGGAGCCAAGTGTGTGTCGCTGAGTGAGTGGCTCCTCATTGTCCTTTCAAATAAGATTATGGCATTTACTCGCCCACTGATCTTCTCCTGAGAGTGCAAAACAATAAATGAAAGAGGTGAGTGTCTTTCCTTTTCTGTCTTAGCTGAAGTGGAAGGAAAAAAAAGTGTCATTAGGTTGCCACATTCTTTTAAGGCCAACTTACTCCCCCATATGGACTTTACATGGACCACAGCACTGGATGAGAGGGGAACTTGATCATTTTGCTGATAGCGTTCTCCTTTTATATGTAGATGACAGTTTGATATTTTTACATGAACTACTTTGCACAAGTGGTAATAAAGGAATGAGGAATATGATAGTGATTGATTAAATTTACTATGCAAATTGGAAGGAGCTGGGCTGGATAGAGGGTCAGCTGCTGGATTTGTTTCATTCTTCATCCATGTTGAGGTGTACGAAGGCTGTGTGTGAAATGTATTGCAGTGCCTGTCTTTTGAAGCACATAATGCAGATAAGTATTTATTTAGATTTGTATTGCTGACGGGTTGTCACAGTGTCAGCTGTTAGATAAAAAAATAGATATTTCTTTCTAAATTGATCTTATTTCCTGAAAAAAACAGACTGGTTTATTTCCTAAAACCTAAAACCTAAATGGAGCCATTTATTGAAACTTATTATGGTAAACTTGCTCACAATCAGTTACATATCTACATGTATGTAGCATTACTCTTTTTTTAGACTCATGTTTAGGGTAAGAGTTGACCAACCAAAATGGTTAAAAGCTGTTTACTTATTAAACCCAACTGGGTACCCATGGCCTCCTAAATCAAACATTAAGACTTACAACATATAAGTCTACCTAAACTCACTCATAATTTCATGCTCATTCACCAATGTACTCTGTACGGTGTATGGTCCGGATGTACGTTTTTGGCCTGAACATTTATTCAGACAAGTATATTATAAGCCGGAAATGGGCCTGCTTTATGGCAGTTTCCTTATAGGCCACATGTGGTGATCATGTAACTGAGTTTTGGCAGCCACACTAATATTTAGACAAAGCTGTAAGTCAAGACCAAATATGGCCCAAACAAAAATGCAAATTTGGGCCAAACAATATTTGCTATCTGGGTGGTACCAGGACTTTTTACACATTTGTTACACTAAAGGTCACCAGCATGACTTAAGAGGCGAGGCTAAATTGATACCTATGTTTGTGTGGACATAACCTTAGTACTGAGTTTTAATCTTGGGTTTCTTACTGCACTGAAAGCCAAAATGTTGTGCTTAAAATTTGAAGTTGCTTTGAAGGTCTGCCAAAAGACTAATTTTAAATGTAATGTAAGTTAAGTATTTAAAACTTTATTTATATAGCACCTCTCAAGATATAAAATCAGTGAAAGTGCTTAACAAGAGCCAACTATGTAAAAACAAAGAAACAAAAAATGAATAAAAAGCTGATTTAAAAAGATGTTTTCATAAGCGACCACAGAGCACAGCAATCTCAAGTCCAAAGGAAGAGAGTTTCAGAGTCTGGGGGCACTGAACAGAAAGCTCTGTCTCCTTTAGTTTTTAACTTTGTATGGGGCACCATAAGCAGGCCCTGGTAGTAGCATAATGTAGCATAGACGTTCACAATTATTTTGTCTCTGGTTTGTTCTCCACCAATCTTTAAGGGAGAGATGCAGCTTTAAAGTTACTTTGCTAAAAGTTTCACATCTGACTGATTAACATGAGGAAAAACCTTTAATGCTTAACATTGAGCCACATCTACTATCAAAGCAAAGTGGTTCAAAATTCAAAGTGGATGGAGGTAAAATGAAAACAAAGTTCCAAATTCTTCAGTCCTCACAAATACTTCATCCAAATTCAAACAAGCCACAAAGGCTTATTTGCGCTCTCATTTAGTTATTTATTTACCAAGGCAGTTCAGGGTGTAATCCATCAACCTCCCAGTCATAAACTGATTTCTTTGGTTAGCTGACTATAATATTAGCCATGTGTTGCACATGTGTACAGAGACTCATTCCAAAAAGCAATATCTTTTCTTTTTAATTACATCCTGACTCTGTGAATAAAGTACATAAAGTATTTTAGTATTTGATTTCTAAAAAGTTGTATAACATGAATGTATGCTGCAGAAAATAAAACAGTTTTAACTTAGTATTTCCTCAAATTTAGCACGTTACAGAATCAGATTGCAGTATTTTTCTGCCTTTGCTGGCAACATGTAGTCATGTCACATTAATAGCGGAGCTGAACTCTTTGCTCTGGTTTTGACACTTTTGTGGAAGGCTTTTCACTTGATTATTTATCTGTTCAGTAATATTTTACTGCTTCACACAGTAGCGTTTAGAAGCCACAAGAGACTGAATCTGGTCCACAGCTGACTCAGCCTTGGCGTCCTTACAAATGAGGTGCAGCCGTGCTCTTCATGTCGTGTTGTTTTTGGTAGTCAACCGTAACATGTCAAATTGAATTTTTGTTTTTTCCACAGAGTCAGCAGGCTACTTGTTTAGGGTCAATTTAATCCACTACATTAGTGTCATGTCTCATACTTTAAAGGGATGTGAAGAATAACAAATGGCAGCTATTTCTGTCTTGAGGTCAGCTACTGCTGTTTAGCATCCCTGCAGGATATTCAGTACCTGGTCCGGAGGGGATTTTTACAATGACGCTGCCTGAATCTAACACAAAAAACTATTGTCAGGCAACATAGAATCTGTAGGGCATGTCGCGTGTTAGACTGTCTGAAACCATTCTTTATGAGCTTTGCAGCTTTAAGCAATTCCTTCACTTCTCTTCTGCAGAAGTAAAATGAGTGTTTACTAAAAATGAAGCAGCTATTATGCTCACTGTATTATTTGTTGCATAGCTGAATTGTGACATCAACATAGCAACTTAACCATGCGATACCAGATTTTAGAGGTGCTCTGGATTCTGCAGTCTTCATCTTAAACAGTAGGTGTTGCTATAGAGAAAATAACACCACTATACAACAGTAATAGCAGTACAGATGCCTTTCTTTTGGGATTGGGGGTACTCTCCTATCTCTGAAGCTGGAGTTACAGAGGTGGTTAAAAAGCTCCTCTGTGCCAGGGCCCAAGGCGTGGATGAGATCTGCCCAGGGTTCCTCAATACTCTGAATGCTGTGGAACATGCCTCTGCAGTATCTCATGGACAGTGGGGATAGTTTCCCTGGACTGGCAGACTGGTATGTAGCTCCTCTTCAAGAAGGAAGACCAGAAGGTGTGGTCCAACTACAAGGGATCACACTCCCCAGCTTTCATGTTAAGGTACATTTAAGGTTCCGTGGGATATTTGAGCTTTAGATTCAGGAGGAGCAGTGTGGCTTCCATCCTGTTCGTAGAACACTGGACCAGATCTACATCCTCTAGGTCTTGGAGGGAGCTTGCCCAACCAGTGTTGTGTTTTGTGGACTTGGAGAAAGCATTTACCATTTCGCTTGGAGAATCCTGCAGAGAATGTTTTCAGGAGCATGGGGTATCAGATCCTCTGTTAAGGGCTGTTTGGTTCCTCTGTCTCAGGCTTCGGTAGAGTATGGGAAGACGGGAGCTGGGTAGATTGGTGTAGCATCTACAGTGATGCTGGCTCTTTAACATGTTGCGGGACTTGGAAGTTATATCAGCCCTGTGTCTGCTGAATACACAAAATACACAGAAGACACATTATTTTCTTATTTTGTTTTACATGTGCATTAAAAAAAAATAAAATAGACTTTTTGTGTTTTCAGTGTTTTTTTGTTTCCACTTGTAGCTGTAGATGCCTAGCCATTGACTTGATAGTTTAAAGTTGACCCTAAATGCCATTTATGGACACTTGCTGCTCTTTAGTATCTGCCTGTAACCTTCAGGAGGCATGTAGGTGGTTTTCCTTAATGGATTCACATTAGTGGATTTACAGAATATTGAATTGTCCCGTTTTTGTTGTTGAACATCCAAAGAGTTTCCCAGAAGTCGAGTGTCGCCCCTCCTTTTGAGTATCTCTGGGAGTTTGACTGAGTCATTAGGTAGCCAGGCTACAGCCTTTCACAAGGCTCTCACTGTCCTAGAGGCCATGACTGGGGATAACTCAATTTGCCTTCCCTGACCAGCATGCTCTATCTCTCCAGCTCTTTTTCTTTTGTCAGTGCAAATTCAAAATGTTAAAATGACATTAAAGGATCCATTGCAACATTTCCTGGGGGTTGCAGATGGTTTTCTTACATTCTGAAAACTACATCACAGAACTTAAAGATTTCAAAAGCATGAGACTAGAAAGCAAGTTGTCATGAATAAGAGATAAACAGACTTAAGTCAGGGAGTTCAGTTACTTCACATGTTGCTATGGGACATAAAACATTTTTTTTTCTTTTGCTCTTGTATCTTCCAGGCAGAGTTCTCGGAGATTAACCTGGCTTCATACGTCAACTCAGGATGTATGGTGGACATGCAAGTCAACAAGGGTGGCAGCAAAGTGGTCAGGTGAGATGGGTAGACAGAAGATGAGACACTGACCTTATTAATCTTGAATCCTCGAGAACCATCACAATGACAGCAGTTTTGTTTTTTCAGGGATATTAAGCATGGCTGTGAGAAAAAAAAAAAAACTTAGAAGAATAAGGTCTGTACTGTCACTATGTTGGTAGAAAACCCAAAACAGCTTGTTTTAAAGCTTAATCTTGTCAACTTCTCTACTGGGATGTTAAGCAAACAGCCATTGTCACTATGGAGTCTAATTAGTGCTCTAACAACACAGATTCCTGTTAGCTCTCTGGTTGCAATGCTAGCCTGTTGAGGTTAATGGGAAGCTAGTTAGCAAAATTAGCATGCAGTTAATCAATCTATAGCCTTAATCTGTTACCTTAAATTAAAACCTTTGACTGCAGTTATTAAGTGAATTTGATAGATTTTACATAATATGAATCACCTGCAAAAGTCACAGTGAAAAAAGTTCTCTCAACCAACTGAAGCCATGCCTGTGCTATATTTTAGTATGTCAGCACTTAGCTTAGCTTATAAAGATTATAGAGCTAAATTTGTAGCTAGCAGTGGCAGAAGCGGCTAACAATGTCATGTCCCTGCCACAGCCAACCTGATGAAAGTCGCCAGTGCTTTTTATAATCAAAACCAAGAGCTGTCAGACATCACAGCTTTGAGATAACCATAAGCCTTATTCTTTTATTTAAAACATGGATCACCTGAGTTCATGGAATGTAAAAGTTGGTTGCAAAAGATGGATAATTATACAGATAATATTTAACCCTCTATATTTGTGTTTAGTATTTTGTCATCTCCACTTTCAATGGGCTACTTTGAGTTGAGACATACAGCAGCTAGCAAAGAAAAGCAAACATTTAGTTGTTTAACATCCAGAAAGAAATTGGTGGTGAACTGTTATTATATATAACCATTATTATATATATATATGTATATATATAATATGTGTTGCTAATGTTGAATTAACCTTTAATATTTCCACCTATGAAGAAATTGTTCTTGTTAATTTCTTATGGATGAAAATTATGTCCATTTAAATCAGGGTTTTTGAGACGTTGATGGTCAGTCCTTCCAAGTTGATAATGCTTGGCCTATGTGTTGAAAGATTGTTTCACTTGTGATATCTAATATTGAGTTGCATTCCTCCTCCCAGTAGATTTGCAGATCTGAGATTACAAATAGATGTAGAACTCAGTCATTTCCACTGTTTCCAGCATGTCCTACTGTGTAAACCCTGGCAAAAACCCATGATCACCAAAGCAAGCATATTTCTGCAAGCTTTGGTAAACCCATGTCTCCATGAAGAGCTGGAGGAAATGATGGAGACAGGAAGACCTAATTTTTGTGTAGGCTGCAAGCTGTTGATGCATTCAAATGAATATTTGATTTTAAACTTTTCATTAAAAAAAAATCTAAATAAAAAAAAAAAACCTCTGTGAATACACTATTATCTAAATATTTGTGCATGCCATTCAATGTCATCACTCCATTCATTCTTTTTTCTCTGAGAAATAATAATCAGATGATCTGTGATTTTATGCTTGACTACAAAAAGTTGTGGAAAATGGTCTGACCATGTTGCACCAGTTCAGTGAGGATAGTAGTTGACTAGGGGTTTTAATGCAGCTGTTGTTACAATGCAACCTGTTGTAGGAGCTGACACTGGGGTTATTGCGTGCTTTGAATATTTTGGTGATATTTGCTGTAATGATTTAGAGGCTAAATTGGATGCAGATGGTGCGATGACTGCCTTGCTCACAAACACTGACATTCACTGCCAAATTGTTTTTGCACATTATTTATGTCTACAAATGGAATAATAGTTGCTTCAAGCAACCAGATGATTATTAATGTGTAGCAGTCCTGCAACTAGAAAGTCACAAGTTCAAACTTCTAGAAGTTGCTTTATTGACTCGTAATTTTCCCTCCTCAAGGAGGACGCTGGAGAATTGTCTGGATAAAAGAACGTGCTGAAAACTGTGCAAACTTCCTTTAAAATGTGTCCTTTCCATAGATCATGGCCTAATTATTTCTGTGACAGCTGTATGTTTGGTTCTCAGCCTAAGGAATGTTCAAACACTAACTTCCCAACCACAAATGAATCACACCCTCAGTGATTGTGTTGCCTCTGTCTCTGTATGTGCGTTCATACAAGGGTTGCACACATGCGTGCAGGCACGTTTACTGAATATATTTAAGGCAGGCTCCAGCTTTTCCACGTGTCTCCTGGCTGATGGAACCTCTGACCTCTTGTCTACAGGCGTGCTCTCCACTGTTGGCTCCATGTAGCAACACACTTTCTCACAGTTCTGTAGTTTCACTGCTGCTAATGTAGTCAGGTTTCTCTCACACTTGTCATGTGTAGTGTGCATTAAATATTAATCTCTTGCAACATCTACATAGGGAGGGTAAACGGTGTGGAAAGTTATAAAGTATTTTCTTCATTAATCATGGTTCACTAGAGCCATTTGAGACGATCTCTGGAGACAGTCAACCTTTTCACAAACATTTCTATGTAGTGTATGAGCTAGAACAAATGTAATGAGGGGAAAAAGCAGTTTGGAACTGTAAATGAAAGTTGTTTGGGTCTGGCAACAGGTCTGAGAAGAGATCTTCAGGCAGTTCCCTTTAACTTTTCCAGAGGGAAAACAAAGCTTTTCCCAGCCAGAAATATCACCTCTGAAGCAAATCTTGGGTCTTCCCAATGGCTGCCTTCTGATAGGACGTCCTAAACACATCCCCTGTGAAAAATCCGGAAGCAATCCTGAGCAAACAACCTCAGATGGTCTATTTGGATGCACAAAGCAGTGACGTTAGCCCCTCTCGGATATGCAAGCTCGTCATCTGATCTCTAAAGATAACACCCTTCAGAGGAAGGTTATTTTGACCACTCGTGATGAAACTCACTGGTTCAGTCACTTCCAGCCGTTCACGAGCATAGGAAAGGGTTTACAGCATGGATCAGCTGGTATTTCAGCTCAGATTTCTTCATTATGACAGGCTCGTTTGGCATCTGACAGGCGGCTTGGGGCACCATCCCACTAACCTGACTCGTGAACAACAGTTCATGATACTTAAACACCTCCATGTAAAGAATTGACTCATGAAAGTGGAGGAGTTGAAGGTTTTTTTTTAGGGTTGCTGTTAGATTTTGGATAGTGTCTTATTGGTAATTTCTTTATTTTGCCAGGTTAAAATGATCCCACAACCAATCTTGTAAAAATGGACCTTGATAGAAAAATATACAATTTAGTCATGGATTGGCTGCTCCAGAGCACGGACCTCAACATTACTGAAACGGTATGGGATCATCTTTACAGAGAACAGAAGAAAAGGCAGCCAGCATCCAATGAAGAGCTTTGGAAAGTCCTTTAAAGAACCCTGGAGAACTATTTCTGAAGACCTACTTGTAAGGGTTCAGGCTGTGCTGAAGAATAACAGTGGCCACACCAAATATTGACCTTCAGGTTCATTAGAATTGTACAAACTCACAAACTGTACTTTTATTATTTATATGTTTTAAAAAAAAGTATTCCTAATATATAAAGAAATGGGGTAGCTCAAGACCTTTAAATGAAGTTTGATTGTTAGAAATATTTGCAGACATAACAAAACATACATTAAGTATGATATAAAATACATGAAAGAATAAATGCCCTGCTGCATTCAGACTAAATATAGTCATGGTAGATGTTTCGGTACATTGTAGAGCGATTTGATTGGCTAAAATTCTCTAATCCATTGCTAATGGACAAACGTCTTCACAGCAAACTGGAATTAATGGATATTTTGCTTTCTGTTGCACTGATCGCCCTTTGATTTTAGCTAAAGGTTTTGTTTTGTTTTATTTTTTTCAGCGTAATTGTATTTTAGAAAAAATGGCATCACTCTGATTTATTCCTGAAAAGAGAAAAATGAGAGAAAAATGGTGCATTTCATATTCCGCTGCAGACTAAAACAAGCAGTTAGCACTGAAGCAGTGTACCTGAACCTGGTTACTTCCAGGCACAACTTCCCTGTTGCATCTGGGATGTACGTGTTTGGTCCTTAAAGGCAGAGTCAAAATAGACTGACCCAAATCCCTAAATGGTTGAAAATATCTCACTCTTACATTCAATATCCAAAGAAACCCACAGCAGCTATATTAATCCAGATGAAACATAATTTTAGAAAACAAAGTTCCTTATAATATTTTAAAGTGTCTTTGTATAAAACTTAGTTTGTGAAGAAATTTAACTTTCAAAGCAGTACTACAGGCTAGACAAAGCTTAAATTCATTTTAAGAATTAGAAAAAATACTAAGAAATAACATTTCATAATATTCTTATCACATATTTTGTATATACTTTTGTTGTCCTTGTTGGATTAAAGTGTTGAGCTCTACTCTAGTCTCAGAGTTCTTGCTTATTCATAGAATTTATCTGAGACAGACTCATTATTCACAAGTTTAGTGTTAAATCTGAACAGTTTTGGTTGTGTTTACCCACGTTGCCGTGCGCTGAGCTCACAATGCACTTTGTTTTGTTGCCCGCTTCCTGTATTTGGTCTGCTCGATGTGTTACAGAGACCTGCGTATGTACCGAGTCCGCTTCTTTGTTTCAAATCAGAATTAGTTTGCGCATTCACAAATACCCAAAATGAAGTGAACTTTCTGAGCAAAGACTCAGATCTGAATCAAAAAGGCTGGTGTGAATGGGTAACAGACAAACAGTCCTTTCTGAATCAGATAAAAGTACTCATAAAAAGTTTCAGATTAAAAAAAATTCTATGAATATTTTAGATTACTTGACAGGATTTTTATCAACTGTTCAAATGGGCCTTGTATTACTATGTGTGGGGTTCATGGCTGCCACTGCCATCTTGCCTTGTCGCCTTTCCTAGGTATCTCTGGAGGAAGGCAGAAATATAGGCAGAAATATAGTAACAGATCCTTGTCTGACTTAATTCTTTCTATTTCTTTTTAATTTTATGTTGTGAAAGCTATCAGTTTCAACCAGACAGAGCCAGGCCCACTTTCTTTCCAAAACCTTTAAGTACACAAGGACACTTGTTTTTTTTCCTCAGGTGACAATTTAATACTTAGACCACATAGAAACAGTCCTCATAAGCACACACACACGTATACAGTGTTAACACCCCTTACACCCTTCCCAGGAAAGTCTGTTTTAATCAAGGAAGGAACTGTCTGCCTGGAGCAACACCTAATACCTCAGAAAGGTTCATCTTGTTACCGAGCAAATAAATCCCGCTTACAAACATGCCGAGTACAGACATGGCTTTAGGAGGCCTGAGGGTGTTTCCTTGCAGAGTGCTGTGACCATAATGAAAGTATGTGAGTGGCCATGAGGCCCATTCCACTATCTCTGCTTTTGTAATAAAACATTGAATACAAATGGCCCTCCTAATTCACTCAAACTCCTTACAATGCTCATTTCCCTTTCTGCTATAGGTCATTTGGTGTTCTATTTCTCTTGCAGCTCCTCTCGTCATTACATCTGCCTCCCATGGGACTCTTCTCCAAATCCTCGACACAATAACATATAAGTGACTAAATGCTCTGTAATTTGTTTAGCTTGTAGTTGTGCTTAAGTTATACCTGCTCCTTGGATTTCACGTGTGATTTAAATAAAGGTATCTAACTGTTTTTTGTTTGCTATATGACCTTTGCTAGAGCGGATAAGAGCCCCAGAGAAGGATTTTAGCTGGAGGCAAATCAGAGTTCTGGCAGCCATGACTAGCCCACTACAGAGGGTCCATGCCAGGTACCGCCAGGCCTAGTGTTACTGGAACAAGAAGTCATAGATTTAACAAGTCTTAGGTTTGTGTTCAAACCTAAATGTCCGCAAGACTTGGTACGATTGGGGGACTCGGCTCAATTGGGGTTTGGAACATTGTTCTGGTTTGAACTGGCTTTCATGCTGCACTTAGTCAACTGAACCTTTTGAATAACACATTCCCCTCCTTACCAGAGGTGGCACTGCATCAAGAATTTTGAAGAAAGACTATCAATGGACATAAGAAACTTGCCCCTTTATTGATTGAGGCAGGACAACCTCCATTTCTGCCACAGACGTTTAGTCTACTTTCTGCATTTGGTTCACTTGATGCAAACCAAGACGAAGAAGATGTTTTTGGAATGACCAGATTTCAAGTCTTTGATACACATCAGAATTCAGCTGCGCTTTCATACTGGACATTTCAAGCAAAAGAACTACAATTTGTTTCAGAAGGGCTGGTGTGAATCCAACCTTAGGAACAACAAGTGCATGCAAAATCTCTGGACTCAATAAACACACAAACTGTAAAATTAAGCTTCAAAGTATGCGGTTAATGTTTTAAAGAGTTGACTATACCTGTGATTTTTACCTAACCATTATCAAGTACTTTTTCTGCATAATCCTAACCAGGTAGGTTCCACTGTAGTCGTGTAGTAGTCAATGTTGTCTTAGAGATGCAAATATATTCATTGTCAGAAATGAGCAAAAATATTGCTTCTTTTGTCAACATTTCTAAATCTGTCCAGCTTTTTGGTAGCTTACTAAGGCTATTTTCTTAATGTCTTTACAAAAGTCAGGCTAGATGACGCAGTTGGGTTCTGATGTGTGAAAACTAAATTTCATGTGTATTGCTATACAGATTTTCTGAAATTAATATGGATCAGATCTTGATTTGTTGAATTTTGATCCAACAAACAACGATGATTGAATAGTCACTACAGTGTTTGAAAAATAACTTTCAATCAATCAATCAATCTTTATTTATAGAGCACTTTTCATACATAAATGCAGCACAAAGTGCTTTCCATGGTTAAAACAATGTCACCCCCACACCCCACCCCACCGAAACCACCACACACAACCCCTTCCCTCCCCGCTTGTGTACAAGCAAGCATACACATACACATACACACACACATACTTGCACATATTAAAAGACTAATGTGAGGTTGAGCACAGATGAGCCTGGTAAGGAAACACTATCACAGGGAGCCGTCTGCACCGGGAGCCGCTCACAGGCTACAACCGCCAGGACACCGACCCAGGGCACACGGCCAATTGAGAGGCAGAGGAGCCACCCAACCAGACTGAAGAACCCGCAGGACAGAGCCGCAGCAGCCACAGCCGATGAAAGCCCCCGGTGCAGAGAGCCCCCTCCGAGGAAACACTGGGGAAATAACCTAAAAATAATATAAATAGAATAAAAGCATAAAATAAATAAAAATGGGTTAACACAGAAAAATAAATAGGCTAGGGGAATAAAATAAATAAAAATAAAATGAATAAATATTAAGTAAAAGCTAAATTAAAAAGGTGGGTCTTGAGCCTGCTCTTAAAAACATTAACATTCTCTGCAGCCCTGAGCTCCTCCGGCAGGCTGTTCCACAGACGAGGACCATACCACTGGAAAGCTGCCTCTCCGTGAGTATGTGTCCTGACTTTAGGTACAGTCAAGAGGCCAGTACCGGAAGACCTCAGGGGCCGCGAGGGTTCATAAGGTAAAAGCAGATCTGAAAGATAAGAAGGCCCAAGACCATTAAGACATTTAAAAACCAATAAGAGAACCTTAAAATTGATCCTGAAACACATGGGGAGCCAATGCAGTGATTCTAAAACCGGTGTAATGTGGGCCCGCCCTCTGGTCTTCGTCAGCACACGAGCAGCTGAGTTCTGTAGGAGTTGTAGAGGTGCAATACTCTTTTTGGGAAGACCAGAGAGCAGGGCATTACAGTAGTCAATACGACTGGTGATAAAAGCATGCATCAGCATCTCCGTGTTGGCCCGAGAGAGAATGGGACGGACTCTGGCTATGTTTTTTAGGTGATAAAATCCTATTTTAGTAACATGTTTAATATGTGGAATAAAACCAAGCTCAGAGTCAAAAATAACGCCCAGGTTTTTTACTTGTGATGATGGGTTTAATGCGGATGCCTGTAATTTAGCTAAGAGTTTCTCTCTCTGAGCCTCAGGACCAATGACTAAAACTTCAGTTTTGTCCTGGTTAAGCTGTAAAAAGTTTTCTGCCATCCAGGATTTGATATCTAAAATACAGTTGAAAAGGGCATCCATTGGTCTCGTGTCATCAGGAGACATGGAGATGTACAGCTGAGTATCATCAGCATAACTGTGGAAGTTTACTCCATACCTCCTGATGACACTGCCAAGAGGGAGCATATACAAATTAAAAAGAACAGGGCATTAAACTGACCCTTGAGGCACACCACATGTCATTTTATGGATCTTAGAGGAGCATGTATCCAAACTTACCATATAAGTTCTGTCTGTGAGATAGGAAGTGAACCAGTTGTGAACAGCACCAGAGAGGCCCACCGGGTGTTTCAGTCTGTTTAAAAGAATAGTGTGGTCTACTGTGTCAAATGCTGCGCTAAGATCCAGTAGCACCAAGACTGAGAGGTTCTGTGAGTCACAGTTAATCCTAAAATCATTTAAAACCTTCAGGAGAGCAGTCTCTGTGCTGTGGTTCACCCTAAATCCAGACTGATATATCTCAAGGATATTTCTACTATTTAAAAAATCATTAAGCTGAATAAAAACCAGTTTTTCTAGAATTTTACTTAAAAATGGTAAGTTGGATACAGGTCTATAGTTATTAAAATCATTACAATCCAAATTGCTCTTCTTCAGAAGGGGCCTCACCACCGCCGTTTTAAAGGCCGCAGGGAAAACGCCCATCTGAAGAGAGCAATTTATCATGCATAAAAGCTCGTCTTTAAAAAATCCATAAAATGATTTAAAAAGTGAAGTGGGAATTGGGTCTAAAAGACATGTGGTGGGTTTTACTGTGGAGAAAACTTTATCAAGGATCTCAGCATTAACCAGGACAAAACTGTCCAGTGTCTCCTCAGGTAAAAGCAAGCACTCAGATGTGTTCGTGTTCTGGTTGGATAAAATACCACATCTGATGGCACTGATTTTACCTCTGAAGTGGTCTGCAAACTGCTCACAGAGAGAGTCCGTGGAGGTTCGCTGGGAGCTGTTAAAATCAGGGTTACATCGGTGATCGATGGTGGAAAAAAGAACCTTGGGATTATTTTCATTGTTACTGATTATTTTTGCGAAGTACATGTTTCTTGAGTTCCTTAGTGCGTTATTGTAAATTTTAAGTTGCTCACAAAATATCTGATAATTTATTGTCATTTTATTTTTCCTCCATCTCCTTTCTGCCGCCCTGCAATTTCTTTTGAGTTTTTTGACCTCCTCATTCCTCCAGGGAGATATAAGTTTTGTGTAAATCTTTTTTGTAGTGAGTGGAGCAACAGAGTCGAGGCTTGTCTTCAGTTTACTGTTAAAGTGTTCAACAATAAAATCACAGGGTGCAGGTAAAATCACAGGAGGACATTTATCTAAAACCTTGATAAAATTTGCAGCCACTTCAGAGGTTAGATAGCTCTTCCTCACAGTTCGCACCGAGGTCTCCCGCTGAATAAAACCGGTGATGTTAAAAAACACACAGTAGTGGTCAGAGACAGCCAAGTCAACAACAGAGGACACACTGGCAGAAAGGCCATAGGTAATGACCAAGTCCAGTGTGTGTCCTCTGTTGTGAGTTGGCTGCGTGACATGTTGCGTAAAATCCATACAGTTAAGAATGTTTAAAAACTCTTTTGAAACAGAGTCTAAAGGATTATTTATGTGGAGGTTAAAATCACCGGTTAAAATTATCATGTTGTACGTTGTGTGTATGATTGATAAAAATTCTGAAAACTCATTAATAAAAGCAGCACATTTTTGTGGTGGTCTATAAACGGTGACACATAAAATTGGAGGGCTGCTAAAAACAATGGCGTGGTATTCAAAAGTGGTAAAATTAGCGAATAAAATCTGTTTGGTGGTGAGAGTGTTATTGGTTAAAGATGCTGTGCCACCACCTTTCCTACCAGTTCTTATAGAAAAAGAATAGTTAAAATTTGGCAGGGAGGCCTCAGCTAGAACAACAGGTGCATCCACACCCAACCACGTTTCAGTTAAAAACAAACAGTCTAGTTTGTGGTCTAAAATCAGGTCATTGACAATAAAAGACTTGTTTAACAGAGAGCGTATATTTAAAAGTGCCATGTTGAGTGTGACTGGTGACATTTGAACTGAAAAGGCAGGTACTGGTTGACATTTTGGAAGAGGCCTGAGATTATTGATGTTTACGGTATGATATGGTTTGTGGTGGTGTGGTTGCTCTCTGAATGTGATGATGACATGAATTGATGAACTGTTTGGAGGAATGTTAGGTCCAAGTCCAGTATTGTGAGCTTTGCTGTTAAAAGTGGAACTGAATAAGTAGGAACTGGGACCAGGGGGGCATCAATCCATGGCGGACAGGTCAGCAGGTGCAGTGGGTTTGGTGTAATGAGTGGGCTGGGAGTAGGAGTGCTGTACACCAAATACCAAATTGGCGGACAGAAGACGGCAGCCCCGCGTGTTGAGGTGGAGCCCGTCAGCCCCAAAAAGATGCCTCCGCTCCCAGAAAGCATCAGAGTTGTTAATAAAACCCAGGCTGTGGGAACTACAGGCGGAGGAGAGCCACTTGTTGAGGCTGAGCAGCCTGCTGAAGCAGCCTATCCCTCTGCCGCAAGTGGGGGTGGGGCCAGAGATATAAACATTTACTTGACATAGTCCAAGCAACGTGAAAAGATGAAGGAAATCCAGCTTTAAGCTTTAAGCGAGTTCTGACAGCAGCGTGGGACTGCCCGTCACGGCTCCGGGAGCAGGATGGTAGCGACCCCGGAGACACAGCAGGATGGCAAGGGCCAGCGGCCAGAGGAGGAAAATCCACAAGATCCAGGACGTTGAACTTGTTCTCCAGGGATACGCCGTCAGTGAGGGGAAGCATGAAAGACGGCTCGCCCGGTCCCTTCTGCAGCCGTTGCGGGTCCTGACTTTGTGGTATGATGCCGTGTGGGTGGCATGCAGTAGGTAATTGGAGCTTTTTCTCTGAGCTCAATGAGCTACTCCTGCAAATGAGTGAAAAGATATTTGAGACTAAATGACATTTGAGACTAAATGAGGTTCATGTGTACACCCCACCTGGGGGGACTCCTGTGGGGGGTTTGGGATACTCTGGGAGTATGGAGTGCCGGACCCGCTTGTGGATGGAAAAATGGATGGTTTTGCTCCTCCCTTGAGCCGTCACCTTATCGTGGTGGAGGAGTTTGTGGGTCCTGATGATCCTAGCGGCTGTGTTGTCAGGGGCTTCATGCACTTGGTAGGGTCATCCATGGCAAACAGGTGTCTAGGGGAGGGACCAGACGAAGTGCGGCTCAAATCACTCCTAAGATGATGACAAAGCAAGGACCAGGGTTTCCCTTGCCCGGACGTGGGTCACCGGGGCCCCCCTCTGGAGCCAGGCCTGGATGTGGGGCACGGAGGCAAGTGCTTGGTGACCCATGGGGCCCGGTCAGGCTCAGCCCGAAAGGGTGACATGGGCCTACCCTCCCGTGAGCTCACCACCTGCAGGAGGCGACCATAGTGGTCGGGTGCAGTGTGAGCTAGGCGGCTGCCAGAGGTGGGGACCCTGGCGGTCTGATCCTTGGCTGCAAAAGCTAGCTCTAGGAACGTGGAATGTCACCTCTCTGGCGGGGAAGGAGCCTGAGCTGGTGCGTGAGGTTGAGCAGTTCCGGCTAGATATAGTTGGACTCACTTCAAAGCATGGCTTGGGCTCTGAAACCACTGTCCTTGAGAGGGGCTGGACCCTCTTCCATTCTGGAGTTGCTCCCCGTGAGAGGAGCCGAGCAGGTGTTGGCATGCTCATTGCCACCCAACTTGGTGCCTGTACGTTGGGTTTTACCCCAGTGGACGAAAGGGTAGCCTATCCTCCGCCTTCAGGTGGATAGTCTCAGAGTAGAGTCGCTGCTCCTCCGCATCGTTAGGAGCCAGATGAGGTGGCTTGTGCATCTGGTTAGGATGCCTCCTGGCCGCCTCCCTGGTGAGGTGTTCTGGATGGACTACATCTCTCGGTTGGCCTGGGAACGCCTCGGGATCCCTCCGGATGAGCTAGTGAATGTGGCCGGGGAGAGGGAAGTCTGGGTTTCCCTGCCTAGGCGGCTGCCCCCGCAACCCATCTCCAGATAAGCGGTAGAAAATGGATGGATGGAAAATGGATGGTTTTGACCCTAAACCACCCTGAAAAGCTCGGGTACCTGCTGAGTGACATGATGATTCTGTTTATAGTGGATATGAGGTACTATTTTCTTATTAAATAAGTTATCTATTTATATAAGTTTTAGTGACTTATGTTAATGAGAATCTGAATAAGAAATAATATCAGTTTTAAATGATAAAAGTAAATAATTGTAGAATATATTCCCTATTTTACAATCCAGTGAAATTTTCAGTTAATTTATGTGGCCACATAACATATTTATGGCATTATGCTTTAGCGTCTGTCCTGAAAAACAGGAAAGCACACTTTTCTCTCTAAGGTGCATTTCCCTGTGATGACGGAGGGCCAGCATGGTACAATGCCCCATTGTGTACGAGTGCTGTGCTGATCCTCGGTATGTACTGTTTGACATTTGTGGCATTCCAAGTGAGTTCTATCCCGACTAGCCTTATCAATGAGAGACAGACTAATGGAGGAAGATAAGGCCCTCAGCAGCTTTAGAGCCAAGCAAAGGGTCGTTTTGAGTACAAATGTTCCCCACAACTCAGTATCCCTTTAGAGCCTATTAGGTCAGAGATTCTGTGTGATAAATGGATCTTGTGACCCAGTGGCAGCATATTGTCCTGAGTATGAATAGCTTCTTGCTTAAGGTCTGCTGATGAAAAGATCCTGTTGGCACTGTTGTACAGTATATTGTATAATAGCCATATAAATGTCAGGTTTGTTCCATTATGTATTCATAACTATAAGCAGATATTAAGTGAATTGTTCTTGCTTTACATATATGTATTGGCACTCTGAGCTTTGCTAGCTTTTTTTTTCTCTTACCATTCTATTACTCACTTTGGTTCTCGAGTGCCGCTAACCAGCAGGTAACACACCAGAATCAAATCAAATGAATTCAGCTTCTTGACAACTTCTTCACAATCACGCATTAATTTCAGTCAGGTATGTTGGAGCAGGGAAACAACAAAAACCTGCCGGATAACAGCCCCAACCGGAGTTAGCTGCTTACCGAATAAAACAACAATTAAACAACAATTAAATACCAACCAGTTACATCTTTAACACATCAAGCACATACAAAGCAACCCCCTTCATCCCCCTTTAACTTTTTTTTTTTTTTAAACTTCCTCTTTTAGCTGTTTTTAGCTGTACCCAACTCCCAAAGCAAGTATGGTATGTTTTACAAATTCTTAATACGCTTACATTTAGCACACCTTTTTTTCTGAATGTTTTTTTTTTTTTTTTTTAACCCGCTAGTGTGGTCTCAAATCAAACTGGGGAAGTTTTACATTTACCAGACTCTCAATGAAACATTTTTCTGTTATTTCCATGCTTGCTGCAGTGAAACTCATGTATGCTCAGCTGGCTAGCTAGTAGCATTAGCAATGCTATTGTTGCAAATCTGAACAGCTCAGTATGGTCTCTACATAATGTTGAAAGGAAAGAATATTAGGAGCTGAAAAAATAACTTCCAGTAGCGGATTTAGTTCCTATGTTATCAGACACTTAGTTTATCATTAGCCTACCTATGGGAATAGGTTTTATGATAAAACTAAGTGTCTGATAACATAAGAACTAAATTAGCTATAGAAAATTATCGATACTATGAACTTTTTTGGATTAATAACTTCCAGTACTTTTTGAAGTACGCTGGTCTGTAGATGGGTCTAGAAGACTAACAATTGCTTTATAAAAGAATGTGATGGTGTTTGGGACTAAAGGGCAAAGATGACCCTACAACTTGACAAATTAAGATGCACTCAGTTTTGATTAAACTCAGTGGTTTGTGGTAGGCAGTGTCCAAGGTATGTAGGCATTTTGAAGAAGCATGCATATAAAGACCATTGTCATAATCTAGCAAAGACGTAAAAGTGTTTCTTTTTTTGACGCAAAAGAAAGATAAGACTTAACATGAATACATGGGGAGAACATGCAAACTCCAGAAGAAAGGCCACTGATTGAACCTTCTCCCAGACGAGGCTTGAACCAGTGACCAGTGAACCCACCCCTGAGGAACACCATTAGTCACACTGAGGTAGATGGAGATGATGCCATTTGCTCTCATGCACCAGGATCTGTTAGAGTGATCCTTTTCAAAAACTACCAAGACCAGGTTCTACAGTATTGCACTGAAAAGTATTTGCTTTATTACTGCATTATCTACTGTGTGTAAAGCTTTGGAATGATGAATAAAAAGGGCTACACACAAATAGCATTCATATATAAACATCTGTTGTAGCAGCATTCAATGATTTTTAGGTTTTAAGCCCAGAACTCATATAAAGCTACAAGTATGGCATTATTAAAAATTGGTAGTAATTTTGTGCTATCCATAGCAAATGGATTTATTGAATTAAATAACTCTGCTAGATTAGTTAATGTTGCATTTTTCAGATTCAGGTTCATTTGACTTCATGGCAAAAATCATTTCCTATTATGCCGATTTGTTTCTTCTTTTTTCCCCCCAACACTTCAATACTTTTCTTACTCAGTTTACTATTCATGTGTTATTAGTGGGCTGATGATTTCATGGAGAGCCTTTCTGTCCTCATGTCCCTATCTATAACCCCATCACCCCCCATCAGAGCCTTGTACCAGCCTTTATTGCAACACTGAACCCATTTAAAGGGCACATTAGCATATCGGTCGTGAAGGGGTATCTCTAGGGCCTAACTGATTCAGATCGTAAAACATAAATGTGCTGCTTTATTGTTAATCCATGACTCACAGGCAGACCTGCTTTGGACGAACAAGCTTGAGTAAAGAGATAAAAAACATAGTCATTGGGTGGCAAACCTTTGATGTTTTGTTGCTTTGGGGCACTTGCTGCATTAACCATAGCTTGGTTAAAACCTTCCTGTAGTTATGGCATGAGTCAGATGTTTTATTTTTATTTTTTCTATATGTATACAATTCACAATATAAGGAGAATCCGTAAAACTAAAACAGTTTTATGAGGATTTTAGCAGAGAAATGAGACAATGGTTTCTTACCTCAGATGCAGATGTGTTGTGACTACATAGTATAAGACAAAACATGTATTAAATCACTATTTTGAGGTTCTGATTTCTTTTTAATGTTTCAGCCCAATTTCAACCAGAGATGAAGCTTCTAGAAATTCTTATCCACTTACTTATTTTAATTTAAAAACACAAACAAAAACTAACTTCCAGCTTTTCAAAGAACTTACAGGAAATGTCAAACATGTAATTTTGATTTCTGGGACATTTTTGATTAACATTTTGCATAGTTTTCCGATATAACAGTTACTTACTGTATCTGTAATTGGTCAAGTTAGAGATGGCAACTATCTTAAATGCTGTCTATAAACTGTATAAAATATTAAATAAAAAAATTTTTTTAATGAAATTATTTAAAAACAAACAATTTAAGCACTACTCTAAAGATTTTAGTTCTTTCTCAGTTATTTCTTGGTTTTTGCTTTCATCTTTACAAGATTTGTTTTAAATCTTTGGTTTTATGGGATGTTGCCTGTTCTGGCATTACATAATTCGATAAGTTAAATGCTTGATATAGATCTTCAAATTGCTCTTATATAAAACAGAATCCATAATCCTAGTTATTTTACTTCCCTCCTCTTTGTCATTCTCTGAAACATTCTCATTAGCATGATTAATAATATATCAAATTAATACTTTTTTTTTTCATCTGCATTATTTTTGTCAGTGTTTTACTCTTACTGTGTACTTAAACACTCTCTGCACCTGATGTTTGAAGACTTGCTGTGTGTCCAGTGCTGCTTTATCAATAGGAAACAGAGTCTGTAGCATTAGTCAGGAGTCGTGACATGCTCTTCTTGAGAATAATTTTTCTTTTTGGCTCAAAAGACAGCTCTATCCAGTATAAATAAAAGAGAGGAGCCCTTTTCTGTTGCCGCTCTGGCTGAGTGTATGAAGGAAGGAACAGCTGCAGTCATTCTGTTGTTCAGACCAGATCGTCCTCAACGATCCTGCCAATTTGGACCTTGCTGTCTTACAAAAGCAACACTTAAGGTGTTTGATAGGGGTCTAGCTGTAACTTCAGTCCACACACCAAATTGATTTATTTTATGTGTACCTGTGCTTACAAGCACACATTTTGGAGGGTTTTGGTTCAGGTTAAAGAGGGATTGATTTTGTAAATATAAATGGGTGGTTTGAGTCTTAGCCCTTCCATGTGTCAAAATGTTTTTTGGCAAGACTCTGAATCACTACATTGTTCCTCAGTATCATTATAACTGTGATTGTCGAGAAGAAAGAGCTACATACTGAGATTATACTGAGCTTCAGGATTTGTAGGATGTAAACAATGACTATGGAGACAACAATGTAGGTTTGTATTTAGATGATAAGACAGAAAAAAGGATGACTGTAGCATAGGAGGTTATTAGTGCTTAAAATAAGGGTATTAGATATTCACTTTCATTTGACCCTACACTACCTCTACTAATAGCTTCCGTATTGTATCTTGTGATTGCATAGCATTAATTTCAATACATACATGCATTCCCAGGCCAGCTGAGAGATGTAGTCTCCTCCCAGTGGGACATGCCTGGAATGCCTCACCAGGGAGGCGTCCAGGAGGCATCCTGACCAGATACCCTAGCCACATCATCTGGCTTCTCTCGATGTAGAAGAGCAGTAACTTTACTCTGCACCCCTCCAGGATCACCAAACTTTTCACTCTATCTCTAGGGGAGAGCCTGGCCATCCCGAGGAGAAAACTCATTTCAGCCGCTTGTATTCGCAACCTTATTCACTACCCACAGGCCCACAGGAGGAGGGGCCCATGTCACTCTGGGCAGAGGCCTGGCCACCAGGCCCTCGCTCCTAGGCCTGGCTACAGAGGGGGACCTCGATCACCCACTTTAGGGCAAGGGAAACCTGGATCTATTGTTTTTATTCATCATAGGGGTCTGTTCAGCTGCGCTTTGTCTGGTCCCTCCCCATAAAGACCTAATTGCCATGGGTGACCCTAGCAGGGTCATAAAGGCACAGACAGCATAGCTCCTAGGATCCTCAGGGTTCAGCTCAGGGAGGAGAATACATTATTACTGAAATGCATTGTTTGTAAAATTTTGAATTGCAGTGGGTGTCAAAGACAAAGAAAAAAACTTGTGTTTTATTACCACTGATACAATGAGGTCCATTTTATGTATGTTCTATATCTCACAGAAAGAGTAATAGTTTCTGTGTAGAAGCATAAAAACTGGAAGTAAACGGTTGCATGACCTTACCCCGAGGACCCTGCTGTACAAATGAAAGGCATCTAAGCTGCACTGTACTTGAAATTAAAACTGTAGGTTAAAAAAACAAAAAAAGACTTAAGTCAAGCTTAATTCCCTCTGTGAATATAAGATGTGGGCTGGTTAAAGGATGCCTGCAGGTGCTTGATGGGCCATTTGGCCTTGCTCCCAGAACAGTTTGTAAAGGAAGGATTAGGCAGTGTTAATTGGATAGATAGTCCAAAAAGATTAGGTGCTGTGAGGAGCATTTCTTCACCTCTTCAACCCGACTCAGTCAGTGAATAATGAAGCCCCTGACTGTAAACACGAGGCCCAGATTCAGTGCGTGCCAATGTGCTGACAGAGCCGTGAACCTGGGAACAACTAGTACACAGGAGGTTTCTGGGCTTAGCACAGTCAGGTCAGTGATTAAACAGGTAATTCTGTAGTGTTTCATTAAAAAAAAAGAAAAGAAAGTCAGTTGTCATAAAGACAGGCAACTCATGTCTATACTGTATGTAACACTTTTATATTTAATGTTCATAATGTGGTAATGTTCAAGATATTATAAGATGCTAACATTTGCTATCAGCATTGAACATGAAGTACCTTGGACTTACCTTCTATGAGAAGCATTTAAGGAAACAACTGACAGAAACTCATGGATGAATCTGGCAGAAATGCAATAAAATATAAACTCTATTGTCATTAGTGTAGAATTACAACAATAAGATCTGGCATTTCTATCTCTCTAGCAAAGCCTGCAATGCTCCATGTTGTGAGGTAAGGAGTAATTAGCTGGTTGGTCTGTTACTTCACTACTGGATGTCACATAATTTTACAGACTACTCTTTTTAAGTGTCCGCTATTGGTTTTGCAGGTGCATGCTCTATTGCACAAACAGCTAACAAATTACGAAACTTTACTTCAGCAAACTGATTACGATATTTTGAACACCTTTAAGGGAAAACTCTCATATACGGGTGAAACTAGAAAATTTTAATATTGCGCAAAACCTAATTTATTTCAGTAATTCAACTTAAAAAGGTAAACTAATATATTATATAGATACATTGTAAGTGAGATATAGACCAGGATGCTTTAATAGCAGCCTTCATCTCTTCTGCAATGCTCTGTCTCATGTGTCTCATCTTTCTCTTGGCAATGCCCCATAGATTTTTTATGGGGTTCAGGTCAGGGGAGTTTTGCTGGCCAATCAGGCACAGTCATCTCTTGGTCATTTAACCAGATTTTAGTTCTTTTGGTAGTGTGGGCAGGTACCAAGTCCTGCTGGAAAATAGAGTCAGCATCTCCAAAAACCTTTTCTGCTGAAGGAAGCATGAAGTGCTCTAAAATCTCCTGGTTGATGCTGCGTTAACTCTGGACTTAATAAAGCTCAGTGGACCAACACCAGCAGATGACATGGCTCCCCAAATCAACACAGACTTTACGCTGCACTTCAATGTCTTGGATTGCTGCCTCTCCATTCTTCCTCCAGGCTTTGGGACCTTGATTTCCAAATGAGAAGCAAAATTTGCTCTCATCAGAAAAGAGCACATGAAATATCTCACTTTGCATATAATGAGTTTATGTAATATATTAGTTTACCTTTTTAAGTTAAATTACTGAAGTAAATTAAGTTTTGTGCGATATTCAATTTTTTGAATTTCACTTGTATAGTTAAGATTGGTATCAAAATAATGAGAAACTATGCAATGTACAAAGATGTGTAGTTGTTAGATTGTTTTCACAAAACTGCTAAACTAAGAAAAGAAGCTGCTTCTTCTCTCGTAGTGGGAAGACGTGTCACTCTGCAGAAATAATTCCATGTGCATATTTCTTTGAACTGAATAAGAAAATTGCTAAAATTGAATTTTCTTATTGCAGAAGTGCAATTTGTGTTTTTGGGGTTGCTTCGTACAGTGCCTGCATAGACTTATAGACCTGCTGATGACAGCATTTATAATATACAGACCTTAGGGAGCCCATAGTTTAACACTGGTATCAAGAGATCAGAGAAAACATCTGGGAACATCCTCTGGGAGCTATCAGTGTGAATCATAGCACAGAATCTAATGAAGTTTGAGGAATTTCACTCTCAACCACCGCATTAAATTCTTCTGTCCTGGATTATTTTACCTTTTCTTAAGTTTACAATTTGCCAGAACCTTGCAGCTTGATGATCTGAATCTCACCAACAGTTTTCTTTTTAATATCTGTCTTTGTGCAGGTCCTTCAAGCCAGACTTTGTCCTGATTCGCCAACATGCCTACAGCATGATTCCTGGTGAAGACTTCAGGAACCTCGTGATTGGCCTTCATTTTGGTGGCGTCCCAAGCATTAATTCGCTCTACTCCATCTACAATTTCTGCAGCAAACCCTGGGTGGTAAGCAGTCTTTAACAGCTCTCTTTGCCCTTCTTTAACCTCCACAAAGGCGTCATGAGGTCTTCCCTCAGCAGCTGCCACCGACTGATTTATTTGGGCTATTAAATGGAGCTGAAACACCTGTGCCTAGCGCAGGAGGCCTCAATCACCAGACTTTATAAGTAACTCTGTACAGAAGGAAAGCTACAAAACTGTAGTGGAAAGAATGTGCATGTTTGGCTTTGCATGACTTCATAATTGCAGTCTTGTCACCTGCAGTTTGAGTTTAAAGTATGTTCAGCAAGAGCTGACACATAGTTACATAATGTGGTGAAAAAACTTACCAATGCACCACATTTACACAGCTTTGGTATGTATTTTACAAAGCACACCATAAGTTGAAAAAATCATAACCTCATAGTCAGTTAGTAGGGATATGCTTTAATATTTCTGTATATACACTCCCTGGCCTCACTCAGTACAAGTTTTCTTAAGGCTACATAACTATTTACTTGCAGTATTTTGTTTTTTTTTTCTCATAACACTTGGCGATACTTGTAAAACTATGTTTGATGGCAAAAAATAAGTTCTGTCTTCTTTAATTTTAATTACCCCAGGCATTTTTGGTGATCTTTGGAGTTCATTGAAGATTTTCTTTCAACCAAATTTCTTCATTTTCAGTATCCCCCCAGTTGCTTTAATGTTTTTGGAGGTGTTTTGGCAGTTTCACCAGTCTCCTTTGGTAGTTTTGGTTGCTTAATGCAGACACTTAAAATAAGCATCTCTTTCACAACCACAGGGCATGCATTCCAACATGACTTTTTAAGGATTGAGAATCTACTTAATTCATAATTTAGGGTTAAATAACTTGTGAGATGAAACACATTAATAACCATGGTACTTTCCCAATGGGAAGCCACTACGTTTTTGTTTGGTTATCTTTAGGTAATTTTTTTTTTCAATTTGGGTCAGGCAGAGTATTGCATTGTTGCTATGGTAAATTGTGCAAGTTTTGTTTTTGAGTCCCTCAAAAAAAGTTTTCCTTTTACGGCAGCCTTTGCAGAGAAAGAGAGGAAAGCAACCCTCCCCAGTCATATTTTATCAGTATTTAAAATGATCTGCCAAAAAAAAAACAAACAAAAAAAAAAAAAACGATGCCATCCCAGTGCAACAGGTTGAGTTCAGGATGATCCATCACCCAAGTGACATCTGGTCATAAATGTTGTGCTGCAAACACAGGTTTAGCTTTCATCTAACCTTGCCTGTCCTCCACTGCTTAAATAATGACAGCCTGTCTTGTTTATTTTTTTCTTGCAGTATTCTCAGATGATTAAGCTCTACCACTCCCTTGGCCCAGAGAAATTCCCCCTGAATGAACAAACCTTCTATCCCAACCATATGCAGATGGTGAGTGCCTCACAAATATTACCATTTAAACAATTCAGAGTGAAGACCATACATCTTTTAAAAAACATTAAAAATGTTTTTTTCCTTTTTCTTTTTTTTTTGGGTGGGAAGAGTAAAAAAATCACCAGTGACCTTGTTTGGTCCATTTTTTCATTAAATCTTTATTATAAAAATATAAAACAGAAATTAACTCAAACATTTCTATAGCCCCTACATGGAAACATCACCCCCCTCCCCCGACCCACACAATTCAGGAATCAGTGTTTAAACCCACACTGTACACAGCTTCCTTGATTGGATTTTTATGTTTTTATTTGTTTTACGCATCAAACTTAACCAGTTGTTCATCTGTTAAGCAGACAGTATATTTACAGAAACATGAACCACAGAAATTATGACCCAGAAATGCCACAGCTGGAGAAATCTCATCACTTACAAAGAGAAAAAGGATGTTTGAAACTAAAAATACTTTTTTGTTGTTGGTTTTTTGATTGATTGACAACTAAAGCTAGTTTGAGAAAATTACTTTAAACACTCTATCTGTAAGCTAAAGCCAGCAGGTGGTTAGCTTAGCATTGGTAACAGTTAGCTAGGATATGTGTAATAGAAAATCAAAAGCTCACCAATTAATTAATCTTAATGTAATCTTAAACTTTTTTTTTTTATTAAAATGTGAACATTTGGAGACTCCCAGAAAAGTCACTTAAACCAACTAAGAAATCGCTCAACTTAGCTAACTGTAATACTGTCATATGTAAGCTAAGCTAACTACTGTCACTGGCCTAATTTTTAGCTTACTGATAAAAAAGCAATGTCAATTTTCTCTCCTAACTTTTACACAGGAAAGCAAATAAATGTGTCCCCTTTCTTGATTAGACATAATTAAGGTATCATTTTAGCTTAGAAAATAAAACTTATTGGAACAGTATTTGTGCTTGGTGTTCTGTTTTAGCATAAGTGATAAATAAGCTGTTAGCCCTCTTTGTGGCCAGACTGGGTCTGTTAATGGAATGAACTGAAGGGAAGTAGAAATACAAAAAACCCCAGATGGGTTCAGGTGAACAAGAATGAATTTAGTGACAATATTATTACTTTTATTTATACATAATATCCATTTAAAATAGTTAAATATAAAAGATTGAATATACACTTAAAAAATATCTCATTCTCTGAAACCCCTGTTTATACTGTACTGTCACTGGATAGTTGAGTACCAGCCAAGAGAACGAAGATTAAACAGAAAAGTACCATAATAATAAATTTGCAGATACTTGTCCTTCATTCTGGACATTTTAACATGCTGCTCTGCTTGTCACAAAAAGTTTGGCTTATTTTATATATATATTTTTTCCTCCTTTTCTGCACATACACCACATAGTTACTTTGTAATCCAATAAACATAAATAAATGTAATATAGAGGTTTCAGCTGAGTTGATAGTTCATTTCTGTAGCTTATGTTATATACAGCAAAAAATAAAATATCACAATCTTTTTCAAAAACAAGAGCTCTTCCCTGCATTGGCACTGCTTGATATCAACATTTTTCTGACATGCACAACAGTGGGGAGTTTGTCTGTGATGAAACTGCAAAATGAGTCACAATACAAACAATCAGGGAAGCAGAGACACTACCATCATATACTGTCATATAGACACATGTTACAGTAAAAAGCTGGGAACATAATCAATGTATACCTCACTGTAAAATGTATTTTTTTTTATAAGTTTTTGGAGCCAAATGAAAAGCATAATTGTCAAATTGTACAGGTATTGGCACTGAATCTGTGTTAAAAGAACTATTGGCAGTGTTGCTGGCAAGTGCAGTACATATGTGATGTTGCAGGAGCTTTGCAACTCCAGTTTACCTTGTGTCTTTTTGGTTGTATTTTGTCTAACTGAAGTTCACTGAATAACTGGAGACCTAGCTGTGGAGTCCTTGCATTACAGAAGATGAACTTTCTAATGCAAAAATGACAATCACACTAGAGCACGGCTACTTAATTCGGTCCTACGAGGGCATAATGACTGCACAATGACTCATCAGTTTGAGTCAGGTGTCTTGGAAACATAGAAAACCTGCTGGATTGCAGCCCTTCTAGGACCGAATTGAGTAGCCCTGCACTTGAGTTCGACTAGCTACAAGTTGCTATTTAAGAACAGTAACACTTGATATTGTAGAAAATGTTTTAAATATCCCAATTGAGGTCAATCACAGTCTTATACTTCATATTGGCCCTGTATGTCTTTACTTTTTATTAACACCACCCGATCATAAAAGACAGTTTGATTAAAACACTGTTGAATGGGAAAAACATACTAAAAGGGAAATCTGTACAACAAAAAGGCTTTTTTTCTCTCTATCAGAAGTGCTACAAACAGGCACTGTAATATATTTGCTCTTTTTTTCTCTCTCCCCTTTAAAGGGAGGCCATCATCTAGGCCAGTGACCTTACAAGAGTCCTTTAATACTCTAAAAGTGATCAGGAACAGGATGGAGTCTGGGGAAGGGGGGCGGGGGTGGGGTGGCAGTGAGTTTTGGGATTAGGTGCGTTTGGATTCAGGGGTCGGTGGCGTTGATTGTGGTTTTATCACGGATGGTCATGCCTCGGTACCAACTGCAGTAGCCCTCCTTCTGCTGGATGCAGGCATAGTGCCGAGACTGGTAGCCAGGAAAACCAAAGTGGGACAGCATGTCCGTCCACAGGCACTCGTTCTTTGAGGTCACGAAGCAAGGCAGGTAGTGGCAGGGTTTAATCTACAGAGACACAAGCAAGACTAAAGATGTACCCATGAAGCAGAAAACAAGTCTATACTGGTTTTTATTCTTAAAGATATTTGATTTTAAAAACAAAAAAACTGAGCTTAGAATGATTTTATTTTGAAAGAAAAAAAAAAGGTGGCTTTCTTGGCAAGGGTTAGATTATAAGTTTAAAACCAATCATTTGTTTATGCTAATTATGAAGCTAGTGTTGATAAGTTATAAAATGTAACAAGACAATAGAAATGGAGAGAAATACAAAAGTACCAGTAACTACTGGAAGAAAATGTCATTCAGCTTCATTAAAAAGTCAGTTAAACCAAGTTAATATTAACTTTATTCATTTTTAAAACTATGGACAAAGGCAAGCTAGCTTCCTGCTAATAGTCGCTGAAGCAAACTGTTTCGTCTTGCTTCATATTCAGCATAGATGAGAGTGATGTCAACTTGTCTAAATGTCAGCTAGAAAGCAAATAAAGATACTCTTCACTATAAATGGCATTCATTTAATTTTATTGAACAATATATTGATCATATTTTCATCTCAAAGGCTCATACACACAACAGTGAGTCTACAGTGCAAAAAGATGTGTAGACGCCAAAGAAGAATTAGCTAAATGAGCCATTAGCATATGAAATAAACACTGCACAAGTGCTTTGAAAAATTAAACAAAGCAAGTGGCTATACTATGATTTTCTGAAATAGCAATGGGTGAACATGCTTTTGGTAAAACATAAAAAAAAATATCTTTGCTCAGCTTCTTTTGAGCATTTGCTTTCAGTCATTTGCTGCACCAGCTGTAGAAATCAGGCTACTTTTTAAATAACTAGGCGTACCCTGGCACAGTATGCCTATGCTGTGGAATGTCAAATTATGTTCCTTAAGTTTTTAGTAGTTAAGTATTCAGTCAGACTTTACCCGACCTCTCTATCGTGCGTCATTACTCCAGGTGCTGGCACAAAAAGCAGCTTTTTGAATGAATGAACAGCATCGACTGACAGGAAGATTCACAACTGCTCCGAGAGGTGATGAACGGAAAGGCTTTATGTCATGGCAGTAAAACCAAGTCACTGGCTGCAAAGAGCTGCACTTATCTGGTTGTGAATGCACCGGCAAATTCAATTGGAACATAAGAGGGCATGCTTCCCATTTTGGCTGCTTTTGTTATTCAAGGCTGGGGAGTCTGTCCTCAATGGTTCAAAGATGCTTGACATAACTTCCTGGTTTGAGAAGGCCTAATGATGTGTAGAGTAATTTTCTAACTGGTGCAATACACTTCCTCCTTTACATCGCCGTAAATCATTTGTGTGGGGCTGCAGAAGAAGGAGGAGTATTATTAATAAGTTTGGTGATGTTTTTGCCTGCTTATGTTTACAGACTCTCATTCTTAAGCCTCTTTTGATGGATGGCTTTCTCTGGATGTCTCTGGGCTGCTGTCATCTATACTCTGAACACAGTTTACAAGTAGTGGCCTGCATTGGAAACAAATAGGTCTCTCTGCTAATCCACTTATACTGATAGGGGCTGAGTGTGTTAGCAGATGTCCAGGACACGGCTGTACAGTAGGCCATTTGTGAGATGGGTCAGCAGCTGCACAGCGGCAAGCTACATGCTTGAGTCACATGAAACTGGGAATGAAGACTTGAGCTGATTCCAAAGCCATTACTTAATAATTCCCAATGATAGTAGTAAAACTTGTTTTTTTTCTCCATTTCTTTCTCTGTTAAACATCCATCATGTATATTGGAAGAAAATAGGCCCTAAAAATGAGCTCGTAATTCAGTCTTAATAGAAAAAAAACACTGACCCCTTATTCACAGTCACTATGAATATCAAAGTAATTGTTTCTTTAGTAATCATTAACAGGTGCCCTAACAGACTTTATATAAGGAGTCAGCTAGCAGTTTTGTGGTTAATATATGATGCAACACTGAGAAGCAGCAAGCTCTAGCTTCTCCTCTTCTTGATCCTCCTCCTGCCTCTTCTTCTTTCTCTTGTCGGGCATACGGTGTTCCCACTCACCCTGCAGTTGCAGCCCAGCTGGTAGCGATAGTTGATCCCTTTCTTCTGTGCCAATGAGAGCCTCTCCCACCTCTCGTTCATGTTGCAGAGCCCTGTGTAAACCTTGCCATCATACACACGACCTGTTGGAATAAAGAACAGAGAAGAAATTTTAATTTATACTTCCAGTGTTTTCATACCAAACATGAGGTGAACTTCATGGATGGCAATAAAAATACTAAAAAACCAACTTTAGACTTGAACCAACAAGATCAAGCTATTTTGTTATATCCAGGTTTTCTATAGCAGGTACAAGACAAAAACACAATTTTTCTCTGTTAATGAAAGAGATATTGTTAATGTGTGTGGTATCTATGGCGATCACCCCCATCCTTGATGCCACATGCAGCAAAAACACTCCGGTGGCCGAACTTTGCAGTTTTAAGAGATCTAACCAAATTAAAACTGTGTTCTCTGTGAAGTAAAACTGTTCTGAAAGGACTGTGGAGTATGTAAATCTTAAGATGGTATATATGCAAATTTAACCTAGCCACAGCTTCGCTGCTGGTATCTTACACGCCTAACTTGTGAAGAACTACACTGATGAGGGATACCATAAACGCACACATGCGGTTGCATTATTTGGCTAATTTTCTAATCTTCCTCGTGTAACACAGTATACTGTAAGTAGTCCAACTTGTTTATCTAAGGTAAGACAATCTCATACAGTGAGCCCATATTAAACCAACACCCCTATTTCTGAATATTGAAAGGTCATGAGACGGTTATTTTTAGCGTTGGACCATTTGCAGCTTACCGACTCATGAGACAGGTGCCCCATTACAGCCTGCGAGCGCTCAGGAACATTACAATTTGTCACTGTTTGTCTCTCTTCCAGTGCTGTCATTGAGTGGGAACTTAACAGCTCACAAATCACAAATATGTGCTTCTTTGACACCCCCTGAACATCCCACTCTGCCTGCAATCCCACATCGGATTATTGGAGTCATTTGCAGGCTGATTATACAGTGCTGAGTGCAATGTGCTCTTAAAATACTAATCAGGGCCAATATGCTCAAAGCTTGATTAAAAGAGATTCAAGTGGCTCATCTTGCAGGCTCTGATGTGTTTTCAGTCGCTTTTAATGTAGTCCTGGTCATATGCAGGACTTATTATAGATGTCCTGAGAGCAGGGAAAGACATTGTTGATGTCACTCGCACCCGGGCTGTGTAAACATAGTTGATGTTGCCTGGCAACGTTGGCTCGTTGGCTTGCACCGTGCGGTGGAGTTACAGTATTTACAGGTCGGGACTTAGCGACAGTTATATACACCAAACACTGCAGGGTCCAAAGTAAACTGCACCTCTGTTAGAAATGGCAACTCATAAAATGCTTGTGCTGGAAAACGCCAGTCGCTTCCTGCTGGCTGTTAATTACAAGTTGTAAGAGAGAGAAAACTGCTGTTCCTGGCCTAAGAAGCTGAGGGAAATGAGTTCACAAAAATTTTAAAAGCCCCCTGCTTTGCCTTCCTTACACAGTGGCAAATGGTAGGTTATAAATAGTGGGAAAGTTTCTGTCACAGGACAAATGAAGTCCTTGGGGAGGAAGCAAGCAGGAGGAGTCTGTTAGGCCAAACAAACTTGCAGTGATGATCATTGGATTCTGAAAGGCCTCGGAGAGGGAAAAGGCTTTCACTGCCTAGAATGGTTTAGCATCTTTTAATGGAAATGACCAGAGTTAGCATGTATAAATGAGATGCACTTCTGAAAGATACAAAAAGAGACATTCAATGGTTTTAATGTATGGCAAAAAAATTATACAGCTCACCTGTGATCAGGTACTGGTACTTGTTGATGTCAAACTTTACGCCACACAAACTCTCAGAGGCATCTGTGTAAATGTGCTGCACGTGCTGGATTTTGTCAAATCCTTTGTACATCTGCAGCAAAAAAAAAAAAAAAAAAGTAGAATTAACAGCTGCAAGAGAAAAACAGCCTTCACCATGGACTGCACTGCATCCTTGAGAAAGAAAATAACATGCTGACTTTATCAGATGACATTTTTAAGAATGCCTTCAGGAAAAGAATGGTGTGTATGGTTATGTTGTATAATGTCCTTGGACTTTGTGACTGTTGTAGCAGGTAAATGGCCTAAAGTCAGGGTGTTCTCTGAGAAATGTTTTTCAGTGCAAGTTATGTGTCTAAATAGGGATTTCCTGTTGTTCCCAGAAAAATAACTCCTTGAAAAAACAGAACAATCTTTTACCTTAGTCACACAGTGTGGAAAATAAAATAAAAAAAAAACCAAAGGCATATGTCTTCTAGGATTTGTTGAAATTTAAAGGTATTTTAATCCAAGAGGTGAAAGTCCATATGGTGATAATGGCTATCCTTTACCAGTAAGAAGTCATTTAATCCTTTTGTTACAAAGTGAGACTGTACAGATGTAATGAATGACTCTGACGAAATGTTTACACTTGGTGCAAAGAGTTTGGTTGAGCTGTAATGCCCGTAAGCCCACTAATCCTCATGCCCGGCTCCTGTCTGACCAGCAGGCTGATGTTAGCATCTGTCAGAAATATGCAGCGTTATGTAAGAATGTAGAGGAAGTGAGGAGCCGGCTTTTGGCCAAAATAGCCCAAGCTGCTTTTTAGCTATCACATAGCGGTTGAGGGGGTGGAGAGCCACCGCAGGAACTAAAGAGTTGCTGTAAGGTTGGCTAATATAACTCATATCTGACTGTGCTAAAGGAAACTAAAGAAAGTATTGAATGCAGCAAACAAGTTTACCAGTATAATTTACTTGTCCTACATGAGGGAAATCTTGATTTTAGTTAATTTAAATCCAGCTGCAAATTTGCACAGATGTAACTGATGTCCACATCAGTGGTATTAGACTAATATGTTTACATTAACGGCCTGTTATAAAGCCATTTAGTGCATTTATGTAGTGTTAGAAAATAAAGTCAAATTAGTTTGACCATTATCCAACTAAAAAAAAAGTCAGACTATTACCCCCAGATAATGCAGAGAAGTACTCCTGCATGTATAAGCCCAACTGGACTCAAACTAGACTAGGGATTCTGTGCATGCTCTACAGTTCACAACCCAAGCTCTTAACTGTGCATTTATATGTACTGGCTGATAAAGTTTAGCTTTTGTAGCTTAAAATGTTTTGGAAGTATTTTATCTGTACACTGCCTGAACATTAGCAGTGTCTCGGTTGTTATCACATACAGCTCTAACCCAATGTTAGCTATTTAAATTCATAGCCTAGCATTAGGCCATGCTAACATTTTCTTCTCAATATCCTAATGTGTGACATTTAAAAATGTAATTAAAGATTAAGGACTTTAATCTGTGTGCTGAATGTGAAGCTATAGTCTGGGACAGTTACATAAAGACTTGAAATAAGAGTTAATTATCTCTCTAATTACCTCTTTGTTAATTACAGAGATAAAAATGTTTCTATAAGAAGTTGAAGTTATGAGATACAGCTCATTAACTGTTCAACATTACAGGTGCTTGTCTAAGATCATTGCACGCTAAAAGTTAGGCTGCAGCACGGTTAGCTTAAAAAGACTGAAAGTAAAAGGGGGACTAACATGCAGCTAAACCATTAAAAACATGATCTGGAAAATTAAGCTCATGTATCCATACTTTAAATCTGCTTTATTTCTAATTGAGCGGTCGACTTTTGTGATTGTCAAATAAATGTATGATTGTGTAGGAGTCTCTAAAAAAACAACTGTCCTCATTTATTTTTTACCTCCGAATAATTAAGGGATTTTATAGTTTGAATCACTAGTGTGATGTCTTATGAATAAAGCATGATAACTTTATAAAATTATGGTCCCACTTGGAGTAAAATTGTTAATAAAGCAGGAGTATGCTTTAGGGCTCAGTTGATTTTGTATTTGGAATGAGGAAGGCCCTTTAAAATCATTGTCCTCTAGTCATTGAATAAGCTGAGTTAACCATAGTAGCCCTAGCTTCATTTATAGCTTACAACCATGTGACTGGTATTAATCTTATCTATTTCAACAAGAATGGAAGTAACTGTCTTGAGCTAAAATGACCGCTCAGTCTTTGGTGACAGAGATTGTCATCTTGTTCTACAAAACTTCAGCAGGGGACTAATTCTCACCTTCATCTGCTTGACTGTGTAGCGCATTGTTCCAAATGGCCCTTCTCTCATTTGCTTCTTGCCCACCACTTTAGCTCGAATCACTGTGAAGAGAGACAGCCACATTCCAATTAGTATACAAGTTTGAGCTTTTCTTTCCAATCCAGCAAATAACACTACACCTCAGCCAGCAGGAGGCATTAGTAAACCCCTTATAAAAACCATTTCAGAACCAGGTTGGCACCATAGTTAATCTGTTTATCCGATTTTCCGCATTGCTGCATTGTTTGCCAAGAAGAGAGTGGGATACAGATATTAGGGGTAAAGAGTAAAACAGGACACATCCACATGTTATGAAATCTTGGTGATTTGTTGCCCAGAAAGGTTTTTTGTTTGTTTTTTTTGGGATGCAACTGGTAGAAATTAGAAAAGCCATACCATTCCCTTTTTCCAGTCTTTGTGCAGATTTAATTTTGGGAGCAACATAAGAAGAACATGACCCCAAGCAGACTCAGTCAAATGTGTATATCAGTATTAGCATCAGAGACTGATAAATATCTCATCCGTGCACAGGGCCCTCATGTACATGGAGGTGAGGTGAAAATGTTTGGAGGTGGCTTTGATTTGTTTGCTTTCACTGATGCTGGAGAAAGGGGGCTCATTGTGTTAGCCCAGGAACTGGGAATGTGGAAAAGTTGTTTGAGCTGCTGGATAGGACCTAACTGTGGCTGCGGGTCCTGCATAAGCTTTTAGTTCTCTGAAGTTCACCTGCTGCCCAAAACCAACCAGCTGCAGACACAACTTAACGCTGGACATGTTTGTTATCTTCTCCCAGTGGAATTTCCTTCCCACATTCTTTGGGAGGGTCACATTCCCCAGAAAGGAAGGAAGAAAAGAAAAGAGTAGGCCTTCATCCTTTTTAACTCCGGAGAGAAATGAGGCATGTGGCATCTTCTGTTGGGTCTGTATTTGTCTAGCTGTGAAACGGAAGCTGGGCAGCTCTAATGGGAAGCTGTTACAGCATGGCCACCCAAAAGTGGTGACCACAAATTTACTCTGGACATGATGTCCTTGAAATGAACCAAGAGTTTATTTGAATAAACTGTCAGAAATCTTACCTCACTTCGAGTCAGTTTGAAAACCAACTGCCATCCAGCAGCTAACTACAAAAACCCTTCTCTGATTTAGCCATGTAGTAAACCACACTAGCAAGAGTAAAATATGTCAATCTGCATGTAAAGTTGTTCATGAGTAATTATTTTCAGCTACCAGTTTTATAGTGTCACCTATAGACTTTCACTGACAGCTTCAAAAGACAACCCACAACCCAATCAAACACAAGTCTTAAGATTAAAGTGTTGCTTCCTGTCTGTGCCCTGCTTTCCAACCTTTCATTATAATGTCTCTAATCCATTCATCTATCACCTCTTGTGCACCACTACACAATTGGTCTCTACTAAATGTACCCAAATACTGAAGTCTGCTGGTGCAATTACAGTAAAGCCTGTGCACAATTACACAGGAATTTGTGGCTATAACATGATACTTTTGACTTAGTTAAAGCCATCTGTCATTATTTTTAAGTTTCTCCCTAAAACCTAGTTTCATACTTCAGCCTGAACTCAAAACCAACCCTCAGGAGAAACATGTTCAAGCTGAAAGAACCACAGGTCAGACGATTTAATTGAAGTACATCCAGATAGGACCCCTCCATGTTGGCAAGCAGCCACTAATTGGTCAATATTGATGTTGATGCTATCACCCAGGGGAATATATGAAGGGCCCAAGATCCTCAGAAGATGCTGTATGTGTGTCACTGCCCTCTGCGTTTAGCAGTTTTTTTTTTTTTTTTACATACAACTCACTCAAAAAATTTAAAGTGTTTATTTAACCCAGTTCTATAATCTCTCATGTCCTTGATTAAAATGAAAACTTAGGAATCAGATACTGTAAATTAGTTCCTCTTTCAAAAAATTGTTATACCAGCATAAAGTAACCAAGTTCAACATTTAAATGTTAAATAATCAGTCAGCACTGTTTACAGCATTAACATATGGTTAAACAGAAATGTATGTTCATTACGTAAAGTAACATAACTTACACTCGCTAAGTGATGGCTATTACAACATGGCAGCTCATGTTTATAATGCAATCATTCTGACTTTGTTTTCACGTCAATTGTAAGCTAACAATGACTGCTAATAAAAGGCAATTTTAGCTTTGGGCCCTTTTTAGGGGGACTTGGGGTTTTTGAGTTTCTATTTTATTTGGTTATTTGTAAGCTATCAAACTTAGCTAACTAGCTAGCACTCCATTAGTGGAGGCTAGCCTAGCTAACACGCCTCTGATTTCCACTGATTTCATTATCTATGTTGTTTTTTGACGCTTGATTTTTGATGAAAACAACTTAAGAATGAAAGTAAAGAAACATATACTTGTTTATTTAAATTATTACATTTTTTTTTTAGCATTTTTAGCCTTACATTAAAAGGCTAACAGTACCAATGGATGAAATTATACTGTATGGAATTACAGGTCAGTGTAGTGATGTACTAAAATGTATTTTCTGCAGAGAATCTGACACACATTTTCAAGAGTGGGAGGCTTTTCATGATAAGAGGTAACCAGGTTCTGAGTGAAAGTGAATCCATTTTTCACTCTGTATCTCTTGCCTAAAGCAGGGGATTACACAGGCTTGAATACAAATGGCAAATCTTAAGGTGAGCATGTAATTAAGTTAAACATTTATTTCAGTCTACATAAAATGTGACTAATCACAAGAAGACAAAAAATAGGTTTACTCAGTAGTGTGTCAGTGTCTGTATGTGTGAAGTAGAAAGGTTAGAAATGCATGTGGTTGGTGATTGTGATTTTAGTATGGAGAAAGTTGTCCAAGTTTAAGGAGGCAAGTGGGAGGAAGAGGAACGACACTACCACGCTCAAAAATAAACACTGAAACTAAAACCCTGCTGGCAAATGTCATTACAGATTGAAACCTCTGGAGCAGAAAGCATGTCACACTGTCACAGGCTGACTAAACGCAAATTAAGTCATAAAGCACATACTGAATGTATGTGTGGTTTGTGTTTTTCTTTCTTTTCTTTCCTCACCTGTAGCAGGGTCTGCTTTGCAGATTTATTTAAAAGTAGCTGCTTGGTGCAGATAAGAAGGATTCTAAGAAAGAATTGCCTGGCACCTGCATCAGAGCACTGTTTTGAGGTGGATATGAGCATGTTGGCTCTAGCCCATTAATATTTAAAGTTCTTGGAACTAAGGTAATGCAGGAGTAAAAGAGGAAAGAGGTAGTCAATAAATGCTAGCATATGACTAGATAAAGGTTAAAGAATATAATATTATGGTGCTTCAACTGTCATCAGACACTCAAGATTGAACAGAACTAAACCTGGATAACATAGCTCATCTTGCTACCACTGAATGTTTGACACATGCCATCCATCAAAATACTAGTGCAGAAAATACAAGCCATCACGGCAATGAACAGGACAATGATCCTTGACAGAGTGCAAAAACTATGAGGGTCTGAGGGATTGATTAACCTCCAAAGACTAAAATATCATGAACCCAACCTCAATGTTAAGGAACATCCATGACGTTATTGCAAAGACCCGGTATTATCTGTGCAGTCTTACTATCCTGGTACCTGCTTTGCATTTGCCTCTTGTCGCGTTTTATCCAACTCATTTACTTGTTGCTCAACAGTCACCGACTGCTTCTTGCCTTTTTCTATTTACACTTGTGGGACAGATCTTTAGTTTTGGCATGGGTTATCCAACTGAGAACTTTTTTATTTAAAAGTGTGACTTCATTTTTTTTTTACAGCTACAGCTCACCACTGATAATCATATTTAGAATAGATGAGCATGAATTGTTCAACTCATTGTTTAATGGTTTATAGTGCATTATATTCCCATGAGTACCTTTTAGGCCGTTGCCCATTACCTCTGTGCTGGCATGCTAAACAAAGGGAAACCCCAAAGCTCCTAAGTGGTCATTAGGTAAGGAGGGGGTCTGGAGATTTGATATGCCTGGCTCAGAGGATGGACATCCCAGGCTTGTTGAGATTCCAGACTCTCCAACATCTTATCGTATTTTAACTCACTTTTGAAAAAACTACAGATATCTTATCCAAGCTTACATAATGGGAGTCTTGTCTTTGCTTAGGTCATCATCTACCACCTGTTGCCCTGCAGATAAGGAGAGAGGTGGTTGCTGCCAAAACTAATCAAACTAAGTCATTAATAGTATGCACTGGTGCAAGGAGAGTGTTGTCACAAAACTCTAGGCCAAACATTTCTCTAAACCCACTTTCTCTGTACATAACAAAACATGCACATGCTTGTATTTCAAAGCAAGCATAAACGTACCACACAAATTTTTACCCATTCTCTAACCTGACCCATGGTACCAACATGTAAATGTAAATGCACTTGGAAATGAGCGTCTTTACAGAGCGATATTATGCTTCAGGGTCAGAGCTTGCTGCTGAGCCTCTTATCTTGCTTTGGGAGGACTTTGAGAAAACAAATGCTGCTCACTTCCTCTGGTGAATGGGCTGGTTAATATCAGCCAATTAGTTGTGCGTCTAAAATAGCAGCCAGGTCACGGCCCAGTGCTAAGGTGTGTAACATGAAGGACTGTCAGCATGCAGCCTGAGTACAACCACGTTTAGCTAGCCAAAGTTATTGTGGAAGATTTACAACTGACAAAACACAGTACAAACAAACACCAAGCAGGACACCAGATTAAAAACTAAATTTGTCTCAAGATCTTCATGCTCTTCAATATTTCTGTTTTAAATGTTGTCTAGTGGAACGATACCAATTTCAATAACCCAATTTCCACCACTTTATCCTAATTGTGATTCATCTAGCGTAACGCCTGCTAGTGATTTTGGGTCAGCACCAAGAAAACAAGAGAAAAATGCTTTGAACTCTACTGCCGGTCTTAAACTGGGAAGATCCAGTCTTGTTGCCTTTGATGTCAGCAGTGAGAATTACAGGGTTTCTCTCATTGCATTACCATTTCAGCCCCATACCTTGTTGTTTTCCTGTCTGTGCTTTAATTAGATTAGGTGATGAAAGCAGAAGAGCAACCTTTCGTTTCAAGTTATAGAAAAGAGGTTTGGTTAAAGAGTGAAAAAAGATCTGTGGATTGCACATCACTGACAAATGTAAATGTGTCCTCTGCATATTAAAACTGTGACCTAATACAATAGAAGGAGATCAATTGCTTTAACATGGTATTTCTGTACCATCTGAACTTAAATTATAACTTTAACTGCACATTCATTTTAACTAAAGTCAGCCCAGATCAATCAATAACACGAGCTGTGTGACCTTTATGTGGATCAGTGTTTTAAATGTGTTTTCCTTCAAAGGACTGGATGTAAGAGGGACTGCAAGCATTTAACGTACACCCCGAGCTCAGCCAGGACCTTGGAAATGGGATTTCTGGGGCTAATCACTGTCCCCACTGAAGTCAGCCCTGGTTTCTACACTAATGACTATCAATGGGTGTCAACACCATGAACTATCTGAACTGCTGACAGAGCAAGACAGATGGAGGGGCCATTCTCAGCCCGGACTCTTTCAATCTCAATAATTGTGCTTCAAAGGCTTTCCCTTTAAAAATGTAGGATCCTGAAAAATCCAGGATGTACAAAGCTAAACACGCCTCCCTTTTAAGACACTATAAAGGATTCACCACAGCTATATTGTGAATTACCGCCCACGTCAGAGCAAACTAAGTGACATCCTGATACAAAAGCCTACGTACTGATTGTGTCCTCCAGAAATGGAGGGCGGTGGTTCCTTTTCAGTTATATTTGGCAAACCTTCAGGAAATTGAATTGTTTGGTGTGATACTGACATAATCAGTCTTCATGAGGGAAATCACAACTCTGAAGGCACAATGCAGCCCTAATGTTAATAATTTCATGTTATTGAAGGTTAAAAAGCAAAGGGAAGCAGTTTTATATAAATATGAAATTTACTGTAGCTTTCAAGGTTGTGTTTTTTTGGTTTATTTGCAAAGTATGCTATCTGGATTAAAGTTGAGCTGTATATGAGAGCTGCTTATTAGATTTATATATTGGAATTGTAAATAATCAACTTATTAAACACATGGACTACGCACATGGCTGCAGTGCTGTGCAGTGTGTGTGAGCTTATGGTAGCTCAGACTGAGAGATTATTGTTCGATTATGTTGCCAGGGTATTACAGTGCCTCATGACAGCCTTGCACTCAGGGGTCAAAAGCTACTGAAACAAAATATCAGCTCAACTCCAACACCATCAGCTTCCAAACGCAATGTTGCTTCTCTACAAAAAACCAAAAAGGATCCCTTCTAGATCACCTGAGCTACCCCTGACAGCCTGCAACCCTGAGATGTCCTTGCTCCCTACAGGGCAGTTCACATAATCCTCAGGTCTTTGTTAGTGTTATCCAAAAACAGAGGTGAGGTGGACCTGGCGTTCCAGGCTAAGCCAGCTCCTGAGTTCATATTATTCTAGGGACTCAAAGAAAACTTGTGCAAGTAGTAAAATAAGCTACTTAGCCCTCTTTTCTGCTGCTGCTTGTGAGCCAGTCACTTCAACACACAAATACCAGAGTGTGCAAAGTAATAAGCAGGGTATGAAAAACACTCTGGGTTATATAGTCAACATTCTGAAAACCTTACCCAAAGCCCAAAAAGACCCAAGCTTATCCAGATGTGAGCAATAAAATAGACAAAAAGGTAAATATTTCAAAAAAAAATTGGGGGGAAATATTAGATTTTATTTAGGATACCTACATTGTCAACAAAAATTTGCAGTGGAATTAAAGAAGTGACCCACTTTTCTTTTTTTCCTCACACTTAAACAGCTAAAATAAGCCCAAAACCTTCTATTGTTTTGGAGCATTTACAGTTGGCCTATGACATGCATAGCTTGAGCTAGAGTAGAAACCAGCTTTTAAAAAAACATCAATGTTTTCCTTTACAGACTCAAGTTCGTTACCTTACAAAAGGTTTGCATTAAATGCTGAAAATAATCCTTTTCTATATTATATTATGACAAGTAAGCGTTTATTATTGCAGTTAAAGAACCAAAAAAAGCATAAAAAATGTTCATTAAAAATTCCCAGAAATCCGAAGACATATTAAAAAGATTAAAAGGACAGATTTACTTCCAAAGGTGGAAAGTGGTGGAATCCATATACCCCTCATTCTCAACAGATCTATTTAACATGATAATATATTTATTTGCGCCGTTTTAAGGGTTTGACATGATAACTCACCTATGTCGGAGTTGCAGAAAGCGTCTTGCGGGTGCGTCAGAGCGCACGAGCAGCCCTCCGTTAGCTGTCTAACCTGCAGGCTGATGAAGACGAACAGCAGGCTGATCAGGTGCTTGTACACCGACTGCATTTCTCCAAAGTTCCCCACTCCTCTCTGCTGCTGGAAAAAAGACGAAACCGAAGTCCGACTGGATCCGCGGCGGTACTGATGAGCTCTGTGGGCTGTTTAACCTCCAAGCCTGCTCTGCTGCTCACTGTGTTTAATGCTCTTGCTTCTCTGTCTTCGCTTGAGCGTTTTTCTCTGAACTCGGAGAAGCGCGCAGTGGTACATATACTGTAGCGCGTTGGAGACGCGTCCACGCCCCCTCTCCACCTCTGCAGCGCGCGCGGCTCCGGTGGCCAATCAGAGGCCGGTGATGCCACAGGGGGAATCAGGATGACATAGCTACTGGAACTTGTACCATACTTCATTTTATTTTCCCAGACTGACCAAATAAAAAAAGGAACAGAAAAACAACGTATCATACTGGCTTAAAAAAAAAAAAATGGAAAGAAAAAGGAGCAGTGTTTTTTTTTTTCCCTTTAACAGAAGATAAAAGAAAAGTCTCTCAAACTTGATAATAAATAAATTCATGTTTTAGACTGATTTATATAATAAAAATTAAACGTTTAGATCTCAGATTTAATTGATTGGCAACAATATGTCTAAACCTGATATATAATCGTATTTCCTTCTTACATGTTTATCTTCAGCACCAACAAGTGTCCTGTCACTTCTCCATATGTTGCCAGGATCATGTTATTTAAACACCTCATTGATAGGGAGACTATTCCTGAAGAGGCTTAAGTAAACAGTAAATGGATCAGCTGAAGGTTCTGATCCATCCCTCAGGTCCTGTCAGGCCTTTGGAAGTGATACTAAGAAATGGGGGGAAAAGAAAAGAAATCCAGCTGATAGGTTGCTGATTATCTGCTGAAAATGATGTTTTTCTAGATGCAATGCACATTGATATATAATATAATTCTTCACTTTCGTCTTTGCCGAAGTTTGCTCATTTCTTTGTAGAGAAAACACTGATTCATCCCTGAATTAGGTGCATTTTTTATGCTTCAATGATTTACGGGTCAGTATCAAGCTGCTCACAAATAAATAAATAAATAAATAAATAAAATTTCAGGTCATATATATATATATATATATAAGAATATAAGAACCATATAAGAACTGTGCTTAGAGGAAAACCCTTTGAAAAACCTTCAGAAGTCCTGGAAAACTGTTACTCTTGCCCACTTTAAAACATTACAATGAAGACTGGATCCTGTCCGTTTTTGTTTTTGCTCCCTTCTCATTCAGGAGTCTCAGTCATCTTTCCTTTCTCCTGACATTCTCTTTATTATCAACACTTAATCATTGCAAAGTCAAGTAACATTTTTAAATTATTCAATTGTCAGAGCGTAAAACAGAAAAACTACTTGTGACTGTCTTGGCTAAAACCTAATTTTACTCTAAATAGACCTCACTTATATTTCTCTTGAAGCACAGCCTGTCAAATCAGACAATGAAACTCTTTTTCTTTGTCTCTAAACTGACTGTGTTAATGGCCCTGAGCTGAGCTATGTTATCACCGCAAAGGCTTATCTGCTGAGGGGCTGAGAGAGCTATGTTAAGAGTTGGCGTTTAAACTCATGGTTATATAAGCAACTAGAAATAATCAGGTTGGGGACCTCTGACCCTTAATGCGCCTTCATTAACAGTTATCTTACTTAAAGAGGCTGCAAGGCCAGATAGAGGCTGTATTTTCTGCTTAAAAATATGCTGAAAATGTTGTTTTTTATAAACAATACAGTAGTTGACAATGATTTTCTTCATTATTATATACTGATAATTATAGATAATAATAATGTTGATGATAAAATAATAAACAAGATATTGTTTTACACTTTACTCTTGAGTTATATAAAGAGCTCAACATCCACTGTGTTTCTCCTTCTCCCTCTGAGAAGCTCAATGTTTGTTCGGTGGTTCATTTAGGTGTGATGTATCAAAATACCCTGACCAAAAGATAAAACACAGGACATTAACCATCTGTGGAAATTTAACATCACTGCCATGTTTTATCTGAGCTGCTGCTGATGGTGCAGACCAGCTTGCTACAGCTGCGAGACACATGGCAGCTGCTGTTTGATAACAGCCGCTCACATATTATTTCAGCTTCCAGCCTTCACTCAGCGTCATGACTTAGTGTTCATGACATCCCTTTGTTAGACAGTGGATCTGAATGTGTGGCCTCTGAGTTTACATTTTCTACACCCAAATGAAGTGAAGACAAGAACTTACAGGAAGTCAATGGAGTGATTCACTTGGGGCAACATAACATATGACTTCATTCATACATAGAGAGTAGAACAACCCTGGATTCCTCACATAGAAAGATAGATAACAAAGTAACAGCCTGAATCAGACAAAGAACAAGCCTAAAATGGCAACATTGCTTTAAAAAGGAAATTATCTCAAACACATGATACACAAAAATAGATGCAGGTATGGTTCATATCCTGGTCCTGGTCTCTTAGTCTAATTAAAACATTACATAGTTTTATTTATTCTGATGAATACAAATTGTGCCTCTTTTGCAACGTCTAGCTGTCAAAGCAATGCTATAAGTCATTTTCAATAAACTTCTTTATGAATTTCTTTATTCTTCATGACTCATCACCAAGTAAGATAGAAGGAAGCCATCGTGTTTTCCTAAGCCGAAAGCAAAGTAATCAACTGTATTTAATCAATTGCATTTTAACATTTACCTACCAATTACCATTGAATATCCAAACCCAATTATTAGTTTTTATTGTCCAAACTTAAGAATTATTCTCTCTGCCTGAACAGTTACTTCTTACACCCACATTTAATCTGTTATTCTTCAACCGCTCAACCCTCCCAGTTACATTTTAATGCCCAGACCAGTAGTTCTCAAACTGTGGTTCACGTGGTACACTAAGAAAAATTCAAAAAGAAAAATATTATGAAAGTCAAATATGAGGCTAATACTGATTGATCCAGGTGGCTGGAGTGAATTTGAAATAGGAGCATCCTTCTCATCAGGCTAACTGGTAACAGTTTCTCCACTTACTAACTAGCTGGTCAATTTTTAACATGGATTTTAAGTAACCAGATATATTTTTAAATAAATTAGTTTGTATTTATAATGTTGTTAGTTCTAATACTGTGCACGTCTAAGAGAGCAGAGGCGGCATGCATCAGATTGCATGACAGTGTCGTAACAAAGAAAAGTAGGTCAGATAGAGCGCTGCTGTCAGCTTCACTGGACAGTGCAGATTTGAAACACTGTTATTGTTTGAAATTGATAAACCAAATAAAACTGGTGATATGATGGTTGGAATTTGATAGTACAAAAAAAATTATCTGAGTATGAAACTGGGATGGGATGGACAGGTGTTGTGTTTCTTTTGATATACCCATTATTTTGTTTCCATTTTTGCTAAATGGAGGGAAAAGAAGTGGTGTTTGTAAGTTTTAAAATCATCAAGTCCAGATGGGGAAAAATAATGTTTTGGGGCTGAACATGTTAATTAAATGGTGTTTAAAAATGTTATTAACATGTTAATAAAATAGTTTAAAATGAAAAAATAATTAATGGAAAAAGTGAAAATAAGCATAGCTGTAGTAAGTGATTACTTTTTAATGCCCAGACCAAACAATCATTTTCAGTGGCTAATTAATTATTTCTTACTCCTTAATTTAATTACTCTTCAAAACCTCAAGCTCGTTCATTTCTTTTTAATACTTAAACCTAACAACCCTTTTTAAAGTTGTATTAAATTATTAATTTTAATGAATCAGCAACTACTTTTTAATACCTAAACCTCAAATTAATGTCTAAACCCGAACTAATTACTTTCTTTAGCTCAAACCTAACTGCTTTTTTAAATAGCCTAGACTTAACATTTACTTTTTAATGTCTAAACCTGAAAATGAATTGATATCACTTAAACCTAATCAAAGAAGGTAAATAAAGAAGGTAAGCTGAAGTTAATGTGGTACTGATGAAGGTACTGGTCCAGACTTAAGACAACTGGTCTCTTGCAATGAAGTAATGTCTGTAACTCCAGTGCCACACCAATTCAGACTGTCAGTACTGACTTTTACAGCAGTTAAAGCTGAGAATTACATGTTTTATGACAATTTTACAAAATGCTGTTGGACAGTATTTTTATATAAACTAATCCAGCGACTGTTTTGTGTGTTTCTCTCTCTTGTGGCGCCGCCATTACTGAGGTGGCAAATCCTAATTACATATCTGCTGACACGGACAGCAGCATGGATATCTGGACTTGACAGCTTAAGACAGTGGTCTACATTTATTGATATGTGTATGTTACCAGGAGATTTTTTTTCCATATTAGTCAGACATCAGACATGAATGTAAACTGTGACTGATCTGACAAAAACTGCTTTTAATGACTGACAATCTATACTGGAATATAAAAACGCAAATCTCGTTCTAATAACTTATCAAAAGATAGTAAAGAAATAGTTTCAAACTTTTGCAAAAGCTGTTAATTTTCTGTTTTGTCAGATATTTGACCTAGTTATAACTAGCTTAGGCTGCACTGTATAGAGCAAATAGCGTTACATTTCATAATCTTTCCCAAGTTAGTCATTTACTCTCAGCAACACCACAGCTTCTTGTCTCATAGTTCGTTAACCAGCATTGGGGCGGTAGTGACTCAGGCGGTAGAATGGGTTGTCCAGTGACCACAAGATTGGCTCTCCCAGTTAATCTGTCACTGAGTCATTGGGCAAGACACTTCACCTTCCTAGATGTCAGCGAATGAATGTGTGTGTATGAATATTCCTAAATTCTTATCTCTGACATGCACAGAAATGCCACCTCAGCAGTGGTGGAGGGTCTACTTCTGGTGTTTGCCCGAATTAGTCTTTTGTTGCTCTTCTTCTTTTTCTGGACAGGTTGAACATCAGATTAATTCAAGCACCACGCTTGGCTCCAATTTTTATATAACAATTTTATAGCAGGCACCTACAAAAGTCGTAACATTACAGTCAATATCAGCACAATGTTTAGTATAAATTGAAATATAAAAGCAAACTGATATGCTAGCCTAACATGGTGGAAATTATTTACAGCTGCCTTTGACTCTAGCCCCAGAAACCCATTACAGTGATTGTATATTTGTTGGCTATTGTAAATGTTTTCATTGTTTGTCGAGTTTCCTTCTCTTGTTTGGTCCTTGTAGAGTTGTCCCATAAACACTTGTGTGATAAAAAATTACCTTGAACTTGTACTGTCTTTCTGTTAGGGCTACAAGTCTGTTTATACTCACTGTAATCTGGATCAAGGCAACATGCTAACTTCATTCTCTTGTTTGTGTTTCAATTCAGAAAATTGAACACAGCACATTAACTATGAGAATGATGGAAATGGTTGTTATTATAAAGGAAAAGTTAAGTGCACCACTTTCTCTCATTATTTCTTGGAGTGTGGCAAGAATCAAAAAGTGATTTGTGAGATTTTACAAGTACATAAAGTATAATTTTGCCTTTTGAGTTAGGAGTTGACTGATGAGAGATGCCATCTGTGTGCGGGATTAGTGTGTGTCTTTGGCTGGAGATGTCCTCACAGGATAGCTCTGACAGTAAAATGAATAAAGTAAGATCCTGGAGCCCAGCAACAAGTTCTGTGTTTTGGCCATTAATATGCAAAACTACATGCTCTATTTTAACTTCCCTGTCAGAAATGGGTTATGGGTTTGGTTATGTGTGTCTCTCACTGCTTGTCACTGTCATTTGAAACATTAAACTGGTAAAAAAAATATAAAAAAAAATGTAAAATAAGAACCTCTAGAAATTATGTCACCAAAGTAGGCCAACATACTGTAAGCATAATGCAGGGCACAGTTCTATCATCTGAAAAAGTCCAATTATAGAAAAAGGCTTGAATCAAAGCCGGCCAGCTGCCATTGTGCAGCAGAGGTTTTTAAGCCCTGTCTGATTTTGATTTGACAAAAGAGAACAGAGCTGGTGACTCAGAGGAAATACTTTTCATCCTACTGACAAGCCGTGAAAGAGACACCGGAAGAATCAAAACTTTTTTTAAGAAAGAAAAGAGCACTCCTGGGAGCGACAAACACTGGGGGAGAACGTTCAGGCCTGACTCACTCGGTCCCTGTTGCACAGCCGACGTGACGTTCCAGTTAAGTGGGACAGACAGGTTGACCCACGCTGTGCAGCTCTGTGCTGTGGAAAAGACAGGAAGCCGTGTCACAGCAGGCAAACATGTTTCATTTTTGCATAAATCTGACTACTTCTCAGGGGGAGTTGGAATCTTATAATAGTAGTGATGGGTTTATTTTTACATATTTAGTATCTCAAAAGTATTGACATACTGACTGCAGCTCTGCTTGTAATATGGTAATTAGTAAGTTTGTTATAAGACTTAACGGATTTGCCTAAATAAGATCATATTAGAATTTTCACACTTGTTTATTCACTGTGGATGTTTTTCATTTTAATTTTTTAACATAATATCTCTCAAACAACAGAAAATTACCTTTATTGCTCTGATTTAGTGTTTTTTTTTTTGTCACTTCAGACTTTTATTTTGTCATTCATTCATTCTTTAGCTTGCTTGAGGATTGAAGCTTATGTGCTTCCTAGATTATTCATATGGGCTTGAATGTGTAAGTTTTGAATGTTACATACTTACAAATATACTGCAAAAATAGTTGCTAATAACTTAAATTTAGCACATTCATATTAAAGCTAGAGTGGAGATTAGTACCAATAGTAGTACTAGTAGTAGTCATTGGTGGAATTGCATTTTACAGCTTCCACATCAGCTTTTCTTATGTATGGATTATGTTGTCCAAGGATATATTTAATCCATATTAAAATATTTTCCTAAATCTAACTCAGCTGTTTAGTTCCTAAACCTAACTAAACTGAAAACAAACATTTTGTTTTTAACTGAACATCTTCAACAAGATGCTGATTAAGATTTCTAATACCCACATTCAAAAATACACTAAAGGGGGACATCAAGCATGACATTAAACATTCCTGACCAAATACATAATGAGTTGGTAGTGAAAAGCAGCACGCTTATAATAAAATGGTACAAATTAAACAAAAGGATAAGTTGCTGATAAATGTTATAACAGGATGTGGATTGGTCATTTTTGGCCTGCCTGTGTGGACCAAAAGCTTAGTAAAGCAGTTAAAAGTTGGAGTACACTTTTATGTAGGCTATATCATTTTTGTTGCCAAGAGAATTCTTTACCCAATTTCTGCCTCAACCAAATAATTCGGTATCATACATGTGGTCTTGTTTTAGGATCCTGCTTGTCGAACAGTGGACCCAATAACATACAAGCCCATTTACCTTTGGTATCTATCTACTTTTGAAAGCCTTGAAAAGTTGAGTAGACCAAGAAATGGCCAATGGTTGTCAGAGATAATCTTCTTATCAGGCTGGTATTATATTAGCATTAGCCTGAAAGGTTGGAAATGAGCTCAAAGCTAACGATCTGAAAACAATCAGTACAATTAGATATTGTTTATTGTTCTAGTCTCCACCTTCCCACATTAATAGGAAAAGATATCTAGACTTGGTCAAGGTTTCGCCAAAGCCTTTAGTCCTCTACTTTGCTGAACAATTTAACAGATGCTTATTGGTTTCCGATTTTGGCATGTCTGTCATCTGATGTGGAGTTAAGACATCAGAGGAGGAAACACAAACATGGCCCCGACCCATGATCCTACTCACAATGGGACTCCCCCTGTAATAAAATATGATGAACGGTCAGTTACTTACCACTCAGGCGGGCCAAATGCAACCACAGCGCTCGCTGCTCAGACGCAGGGTCCCCTGCTGTACTCTACTGTACATATTTGGTGTGTATGTGGTCAGGAAACCCCACAAAATGACTACGTTATATTACAGCATGAGACAATGAGACACCAGGCCTGACCATACCATGGGCATATGACAGCATGGAAATAGCTTTCTGGAATTCCTTAAGGCTGAGAGAATGCCTTAACTGGGTATTATGCTGAGCACAGTAAAAAGTCTTTAACACCATAACTCGGGAATAAAAGGGGAGATTGTGACCATATTTTGTGACACCAAACTGGTGACTAAAATTTGTTTTCCACCTTGGGTTGAGACTGAAAAATAAACTGATGTTTGCAGATCTTAGATCAATTCAGTCAGCTCTGAAGTGCATAAGACCTTTACAGTATCAAACATCAAGCCCACATTTAAGGGGCACACAATTTATTTACAAATATATGAGAAATAAGATGGCATTTATATGACAGTCTGCACTGATTGAGAGATTAATTCTGGGATGCAGTTCATTAGCAATGATGTGCTCCTAAAAAGTATAAACCAAAAATACAACCTGATTATAGACCAGCTACCTAAACTGTTTTGAGAAAAGACAAACTGAGAAGTGTCTTTATTAAAACTACGTCTCTATAAACCAATTTCCTTCATTCAGAAAAGTGTAAAGTTTGTTTCAACAGGGAGGTGTGTGTGAGAGAGTTCATTTGGGGGAGATGTTAGAGTGAGTCACTGATAGGTCAGAGGCCAACAGGGTCAAGAGGGATCACAGGAAGCTGGTGTCACACAATGGGAGGGTCGAGGGACTCTAGCAAGTCCAAATTTAGAAATGACAGTGTTTTTGTGAGGCCTCTGCCATTTTTTTCCCCCCTTGACGGTAAGTTAACTGTCGTTCTTATAGTATCCTAGGGCTGACATAAAGCTGAGTCAGTTTATGACTTACTCTTTTAGAAATGAGTTGCTTAACCTTTGCATTATTAAAGTAACATTAAACTCTCCCAAAGGACAATGAAAAATGCAGCAGAAATGACTGTTTATCCTAATGTATAAAGCAGATGAATATCCAGGGTCTAAAGCAGTTTTCTCGATCCTGGTCCTCAGGACCCCCAGCCCTGCATGTTTTTGATATTTCCACACTTTAACACACCTGACTGAAATAAATGGCTCATTAACATGCTTACAAAGAACTTGGAAAGTAGTCAAATCAATCTGAATCAGGTGTGCTGGAGTTGGAAATATTGTAAACATGTAAGGCAGGGTGTCCCGAGGACCAGGATTGAGAAACCCTGGTCGAAGAGATTACCACTGTTAAGTGTAGCTGGTTATATGTATTTAACCGTACTCAAGCAGCACAACAGCAAACAGGGAACTGACAAAGTATAAAAAAATTAAAGAAAATGTGTCTCATTCAGAAGTTTTAAAAGTGAGACAAAAACTGAGCTAATGGGAGACTGTTTGCTAGTATTGGACATATTGTAGATTCATAGGATTGCTAAAAAAATTGCTCTAAATAAATGCTGATGTTGCTATGTATCTTTATGGCATCCCATTAGGCAATCATTTACTAGCATTTTGTCAAATAGTTTAATAAGATGACATGTCCATTTTGATACATTCATGTTACAGTCAGGTCTTTTACACACCTTAGTGTCTTGGTTGGAGTTGCTTGCTTACCCATCTGGTAAAAGTTTGTGAACAAAATCAGTGATTTCCAGTTTGAACCAACAAGGCACCAATATATAGTCTTAGATATGGTGAGGTCAAACACCATGTAGGTTTACATTGGAGAAACCAATCCTGACTACTCGTAGGATGGGACTTCAGAGCTAATTTGCTTATGTTGTAAGGAACTGTTTAAAAAAACAAATCTTAGGGCAAGCTAGATTCTCATTTTAATGCAGCTTGGAAAGGCCAGCCTAGCTGCACTCTGTAGAAGGTGACTAGCAGTCACAGCAACTCGCAGTCTCTGCTGCTAAGATTACAACCGTAGCTGCTCTGGTCGTCAAATCTCATAAATCACTTTTTGATTCTTGCAAAGTGGTGCACTGCTAGTCCCTGACTAGAAACTGCAACTAGCCTGGTCCTTCCTAGCTGCCAGCAGGCTGTTAATTCGTCATCTGCTGGTGGGTGAGAATATAAATCTGACCAGATTAGCATTAGTGTTGCCAGATCTTACGAGAAAAACAAGCAACCAACTCAAAAGAAGTGACTTGCCCCCTCTACAAAAGAAAAAAAGTATATTTTCTCTGTCTGTCTGTTCTTGAGTAACTTAAACTTTGATTAAAATAAGACATACATGACTCATCTCACTCTCTCACACACTTTACACACACTAAAACTGTGTGTAGTCGTGTAGAATGACTTCGAATCACCTCCCATATATGTTATATCCTTATTTGTTCTCAGGTATTGTCACTCTGTTGCTCTGTCAGGTGAAGTTGTGTGCACCTGTGTGTGGGTATGGGTGTTCAGATCGGACGACTGCGGTAACCAAGGAAACAGGGCTGTGGACATTAGTTCCTGAAAAAATGGACAGTTTTTTTCACGTTTTCGAGAAGCATGGAGGATCCGATTCTAACTATTTGTAGGAGGTGCTCAGCTCTGGGCCAAGTGTTTGGCCTCTGCTTGTTACCACAAACGTCTTGTGGCTTTTTGTTTTGTGTCATTTTCATTGTGTGCAGGGCAAAATTAGCATAAAAAAAAGATGTGGAGATATAAACACACCATTTTACGCTAAGGTTGTTTGTGTGTGTCTGTTATTTTGGTAAAAGCTTCTCAATTTTAGGCAACTAATAATTGCTTAAGTGCAGCTTAATGTCTGCACGTGACATCTTTCTTATTAAAAACAAGTCTAATCGAAGATATCTCACATTTTTCATCATTATTTGGTTCGAACTAAACTGTTGCTAGGAGGTTTTTCTTCTTGAATCACTTCCTGATGTGTCAGTGTTTCTGTGGGTAGTGATGAACTCTTTGGATGAGACCAGAGGGCGCGGGTTTTCTTGTCCATTGTTGACCAAGATTTGCTCGACAAACCACAGCAGGAGGTAAGGTATTACACATGTATTTTTATAGCTGGAATCCCCCATTAAGTACACAAGAGACTACACAAACATTTATGCACAGCATGGAAACAGAGTTGTGTTACACAATTATTTTTCTAGCTGTTAGGAAATTTATAATGGTGTTTAGACAGTGTCCATGTCAAACCTGCAGGGGGATCTCTCATTATCTGAGTCATGTCAAACAAGTCAACCTTGTGTTCATCCTCTCGTTTTATTTAAACATAGGTTCATTTGATTTGCCTCCGTACTTCCACAGCACTGTGTCATTCTGGCTGCACCTATTTATTTTCTTTAAATGATCACTATAGTCTTTGATGTCACTCAAGCCCACTAAAGTAAGAGCAGTGACAAATTCTTTGTAGAACGTCTTCCATATTGCATGACACAAATCTTTATCAAAATTTACATTGTAAGGTAATTTGCTCATGTTGGTGCAGTTTACTGTACCGTCCAGAGTACTGCCCATTCCTGTTGCTTGCACAGTCTGGGATAAATACAGACTAGCTTTGCCACATCCACATGTTCCAAAGCATCTTCCTCCATGATGTTTCCCCTTCTCTGCTCCCTGTGTGCCATGTCTTAATTGAAAACAGTGGCATTGCTGACATTTGGGCTGAACTATGTATGCACTTTGTCCAAGTCCTCCTTTTCCTTCCTTAGCTGTCAGGCTTGCTGACTGCTCCTGCCTCAAACGTCCACTCAAATTCTGCATCTTATGAATAAAACACAGGAAATTTTTTTTCTTTCTTTCTTTCTTTTTAATGCACATCAAGTCATTTTGGGACATTTAACCTCTTATGCATGATCATGGCTACCGTGTTACTTTTACTGTAACAGGTTTTCTCCTGTTTGTAGAGACCTAGTCAAATATGTAAGCTTAAATTATTAAATGTGATCACGTTTTAATAAATTTTATCCAATGTTCTTTCTTTTTCCTTTCTCTTTTGTTTTTTAAATGTTGAATTATGCTTCTTATTTTCTGTAAAGAACTTTGAATCACCCTGTTGTTGAATTGTGCTGTACAAATAAACTCGCCTCGCCTAAAGAGAACCACATTATTTTCAGTGAAAACCAGAGTATAGCAGCCCAATTCATCTAGGAATTAGTAAAATAATGTCTGACAAGGAACTGTGCAAAAGTAAAAGCTAAAAAAGTGACCCTGAGCAGTTTTACAGATGTTTAAATAGAGGTGTTATGTCTCAGGAAGCCATCAGCCGATGTTGATTATCGTCCCCTCTGTCAATCGTCAGTCAGGAGAATCGAGAGATAGCCCTCCAAAGGCACTTCTGTACTGTAGTATCTCATTCTGCCCTCTGTATAGGGGGCTCTTGTCCAGAAGAGGATAATTCTGCATTACTTGGCTTGTTTAAAGGAGAAAAAAAAGAAAAATCTTTTCTGTTTTTGTCTGTCACAGTATGATTTCTTCCATCTTCATTTCCCCTAATTCTGCAGATTAATTGAAATTCCACAGAGGCCTTAAATACAGTAATCCTCTCTTATTGTTGTGGCCACAGTAAGCCTTGGTAGTTTTACAGATTTTCTTACATCCAAATCATAATAAGGACTTGAAAAACTATGAGCGAAATTATGTTGGAAAGATGTAAGAGAAGAGCAAGGAAAATGAAGGCACCCTGTTTATTCTAACAGTAACTAGACACGGTGGGTTCATGTAAGCTCAACTTTCCATTCAGCAAAATGATGGGAGCTTCAAATGATAAGGGGTATGCTGTTTCAACTTTTGATAAATATTACTGTTTGAACAGTGTATGCTTCTGTTCTGTTTTTGCATTTGAAGATAACTTGACACCAGCTTTGAGGGTTTTGATTTATGCTTCGGCAAACTTTAATCTTGCATGAAACTTTGGAAAACTGCAAAGTGCAAGTCCATTGTAAATGTAGTTAAGACAAAACTGTGTTCATTCCGTCAAATTCAGTCTTAACATCTGCTTTATATCCTGAATGTGAAGCTGCATATTTATGCGTCCGGCTTCCTTCATTAAACATGCTTTCAGTAGAAACTGGATATTTGGGCAAGATAAAGAAAGTGGCTGCATGAACATTTTCTTTCTTAGAATCAGAGATGAGTAGGAGCAGCTGAGTGGTTTCATGGATGGCAACAGCTGCCAACAGTGTGTCACAGTAACCTCTGACCTCTGTGAATGGACACTCACGGGAAGGTTTCACACAAATAAAATCTGACCCTACAAGTCAATATTTTGTTCATTTGTGTACATAGTTTTGAGTCACAGGTGCAGGTTTGTGATTGTTTTTGCCAGCATGATGAAGCTGAAAGAACTGACTGAATGAGTCTATTCACTCCATGCATCATGGGACAGGGAATCCAAAACTGCACACGGCTACCTCATTTCTGCTCAGCCTTTTCCGAGACCTAATACTGTCGGAAAGCCTGGAAAGTGGGAATGAAACATCACTTTTCCTCTTAGACTGAGAAGAATGTGGCACAGCGTTGATGGCTTTTGCAGGATTGGCTTACCCACGACTTGTCTGTCTTTTCTCTTTCTAAAAAGGAATGTAGGTTAGTGAATTATCGCTTTAAAAAAATCCTATCTCGTCCCCCATCACAGTATGACTAAAGAGAATTGGAAAATAAATAACACAACTTTGGTGCAGTCTGGACATGTACTTAACACTGACTTTCAAACAAATCTGTGTTTTTAAGAATTAATGGATTGGACGCATGTTGTGGTTGTGTTCTGTTAATAAAACTTATTGGTTAACCATCTGTAATAACCACCTGTGAGAGCTCTGAGACTTTACTACTTTTTTGTTTTAATTGACATATTTAACATAATGTTCTTGAAGACATAATAAATGGGCAATTACAGCTGAATATACCTGACATATGCTTCTCAAAGTTCATGTAAGAGATACGTTGAGACCACAGTTTGTACCTAGTATCACAAAGTAAATAAATGAAGCAACTATGTATAAATCAGTGGCTCAGATGGTGGGACAGATTGTCCCTCTATACTTATACTCAAATGTTACAAGTGAGACCCTAAATTTGATGCTTAGTTTTGGATAAGAAATGGATGAACTGATCAACCAAAGAAAACCATGTTTGGGTTGTTATGTTTACATACAGTTACAAGGCCTTTTTAAAGTTTAGTATGAAGTTTTGTGTGGTTCAATAGCTACATTTACATGGATGAATATTAAATCTGTCCAATTAAAATCAGTCTGATTGGAAATTCCAGCTGACATGTGTACATGGGAGCTAGATAAAGTGATCCAACCAGTTGGAAAATTATTTCCGATCGAGGGCGATCGGATCAGCTGACATGTTTACATGATGCATTTATATTCTGATTGGATGTTCGATCGGATCAAAAGTGCTCCATGTAAACATAGCTAATGAGAAATGTATGTAATCTTGGAAGTTGAATGAAATGAAGAAAACTTTGTAATTCGGCATCAGGAAATTGATGATGTCCCGGATTTGTTTCTGTTTTTTGGTTTGTTTTTGATTTTTATTGTTTCTTTATTCTTTTTAAATAATTGTGAATTATATTTCATAAGGCCTCACAGCAAGAAGGTCACTGGTTCGAATCTCGGCTGGGGGGAGGTTCGAACCTTGAGGGCGGTGGGCTTTCTGTGTGGAGTTTGCATTTTCTCCCCGTGTATGCGTGGGTTCTCTCCGGGTACTCCGGCTTCCTCCCACCGTCCAAAGACATGCATGTTAGGTTAATTGATGACTCTAAATTCTCCCTAGGAGTGTGTGCGAGTGTGAATGATTATTTGTCCCCTATGTATTGGCCCTGCGATGGACTGGTGACCTGTCCAGGGTGTACCCTGCCTCTCACCTGTTAATGCTGGGATAGGCTCCAGCTTGCCCGCAACCCTTAATGGACCAAGCGGTACAGAGAATGAATGAATGAATGAATGAATAATTATATTTTATAAGGCGATGGCTGTTAGTATCTTGGTCTGTATCAAGACAGAAAGATTGTTAGTATTGTTGTGTCTTTAAGCTTCATGAAGAAGCCTCTTCCTGAACACACTGTTTTCTCACTGTGTGTAGAGGATGTGAAGCATTGTCCATTATGTTCAGCAGCTTATGCTGCCTTCTTCTCTGAAATTTGAGTTCCAAGAGATCCAGATCAGTCCCCAGCACAGAGCCAGGCTTCTTGAGTTTGATCTTGATTCTTGAAAGATAATACGAAACAAATTGCTCACAGACTGGTTTCCAGTGGGAAGATTTTTACCTTTACAGTGACTCGTCAAAGTTGAAAAGCACCTTGTAGTTTTTGGTTAATTTGATTGTCTCAATCTGCTCGTAAAGTCTTAAAGCGGCATATAAATAAGAGTCCAGGATATGTTCCTGCAGCCATAATCTGAAATACATAAAGTTGCATCTGACATTTTGACTCAGGTGGACAGCATTTGCACAGAAATGTTAGATTTGTTTTTAGGCAGTACATAATATTTCCATTAGTAATCATAAGCAGAAGAGGTGTCTGATGTGCATGCTACATCTGCAGCTTCTTCCTATCAACGTTGCCACTAAGCATTCCTCCTTTGTTATGTTAGTGTACAATGCATCATGGGTAATGTAGTGTGAAGTAGGTGTATGACCAGGAAAATGTAGGCATTGACTGTTGCAGGACCTTTTTTAACGAGTTCTTTAAAGTTGTTATTTAAAAAATGTTTTCATCAGTTCAACACTCACAAAAAAACAAAAGCGTTCAATGAATGCTGCGTTTGAACTCGTTCATGCACAACACTGCACATTTCCCATCAGAGCAGCTGGAAGAAATGGTTTGAATTTCTTCTGCTTTTTCTCTGCTTTGCTCCTGTCTTGCCGCCTCTTCCTTTCCTCTTGAATTTGTGTGATTATTGGTATTATTACATTAATTAGAGAGAGAGAGAGAGACAGAGAGAGCGAGAGAGAGATGAACAGATTGTCTAATAAAAAAGTCAACTGTATTTATTTAAAAAAAAAAAGGTATAATCAGACCTACTTTAATTGCTGCCACCTGGGGACACAATCTACACTGTAGAGAATAATTAATAAAAGTAGAATAAGAATATCCTTCTTTTTTTCTTTTCATTTTTGGAAACTGGCGACCTGTCTAGGATGTACCCTGCCTTTCATCTAGTAGCACCTGGGATAGGCTCCAGACTCTGTGACTCTGCATTGGAATAAGCGTGTATAGAAAATGAATGGACTTTTAAAAAAATGACATTACAACCGGCTTGCAGCCGCATGTCTTGGACACTCGGGTGAAGAGAGGGGCGGAGCTGTCAGCTGATCACCACCTGGTGGTGAGATGGCTCAGATGTAGTATAGGTAGTATAGGTATATATAGGTAGTGACCGAAAGAACAAGATCACAAATACCAGTGGACGAAATTAGTTTTCTCCACAGGGTGGCTGGCTCTCACTTAGAGATAGGGTGAGAAGCTTGGTGATCCGGGAGGGGCTCATAGTGGAGTCACTGCTCCTCCGCATCGTGAGGAGCCAGATGAGGTGGCTCAGGCAACTGTTCATGATGCCTCCATGACGCCTCCCTGGTGAGATGTTCCGTGCACATCCCATCAGAATGGGGCCCTGGGGAAGACCCAGGACACGCTGGATGTACTACATCTCGCGGCTGGCCTGGGAACGCCTCAGGATCCCCTCAGATGAGCTCGTGAATGTGGTCGGGGAGAGGGAAGTCTGAGTTTCCCTGCTTAGGCAGCCGTGACCCAACTCCGGATAAGCGGCAGATAACGAATGGATGGATGGACATTACAACCTACAACAATAACTACATTATTATTAGTATTATCTCATTAAGACCTCGCTTTGAATATGACAGTGCTATGCAAAAAGCCATTTCTGACTACTTTAGCCTGAATAAGCTCATATTTGATGTATGGAATTATGAAAAAATGCTTTACTGACTCAATTTTCCTCTCTGTATATCTACCAGTTTTCACAACATCTGAGAAAACACTTCGCTACTTTGACATGTCTTCACTGTTTCCCCTACTTTTATATGGAAACCAAATTGGACACTAATAACAAATATAAAGAAAAGTTGTAGACATGTGGGACCAAACTAATGAACCAGAACGATACATCAGTGCTAAAAAGTCTGTTTACAGTAGAAACCCACAATATGATGCATCTTCCAAGAAAAACAGACAACAAAAATTTATGTTTGGGGAATTTAGTCACAAGAGTACTAAAGAAATGTTGCTTTGTGATCAGACACTGACTCAGTTTGAGGTAATGGATAACAGAATCTATTTGCTCAAGGGGATGTTACCAACCTTAATATGGTTTGGATAAAGCTAAATCCTCCCAAAAACCAAGCAAGCTTTGATGACAAAGCAGGTTACTTAACAACAAGGATGCCACTGACCATCAACACCTCAGTGCTGCTAGGATGCATCCACCCTGGAAACTTCCATCCTCAGGTCTAACTTGTATTTTTTCCAGACAGCTGCCAGCCTCATGGAAGCACACAGGAATGGATCCTAATGGGAGCCATATGGGCTCAAATTCCACAACAATAATTACCATGCCGCATTAGACAGCTTTTACTGTATACACTTTAACACAATGGCATCTACTGCAGTTTCGGGGCGGATGTTATTCCAGGGGGTTACTATGACAACTTGTAAATGTCTGTTACAGGAACTACTGTGTGGGTCATGCCTATGACACATACCGTAATTCTGCAGTCTGGTTATCTTGTTTCAGCATAGCTGTAGAAGCAAAAAGACAGGACTCATCTGTTGGCTACTGAATCCTTTCCCATCAGGTGTATGAGTTCAGTGAGTAACTTGAGGGGATTCGCATAATAAACATTATGGGTCTTTTGAGGCTCTCTAAATCCGTAAGCAGGGTTTGATGTGGTCAGGCACTCTTTGGTCCTACTGCAGTCAGACTCTTGAAATGGGATTCTGAGTCGGGGGTCCCCCTGCTCTCGACGTCTGCATAAACCATTGGGCCTTATGTTTTCCCCTTGATGTGGCAAGTTTGAGTGGCCATAATAAAAATTAAGAGATCATAAATAGAGGATGGATGTACCATGTGTTTTGTTTTATACTGCCTTTGCTCCCAACAAGAGGTTTAACACTCGTTGCTCAGCAACTTAATCGCTATACCGCTCTACAAGCTTGTAATTGGAAATAGCTTGTCTTTGTGTGTTCTTGTTGTTACTTTATTAGGACTTCTGGTATAATCACAGACCTAAGGACCAACAGTCCTTATAGGGACAAAGGCTAGACTCTGAGGTTGTGGTTAAGACTAAGGTGAGAAATAAGTTTGGGTAAAAGGTTTAGGTTAGAAGTAAGCTGTGTTGAGGTTGGGGTTTATTTATACATCAGTCAATCCTCTGGCTCCAATTTTGTGGATCAACTAAAAGATTTTGAGGGAATTATTTGGACACCCAACTATAATGACATTGCTGAGGTCTGGCAGAAATGTGATGAATGACTTAACCAGTTTTTCAGGCTTAATTTAAGAAAGAAAGCTTCTGATTTCTCCAATATTTTTCAGACGAATGAAGGCCATGATAGAGACCAATCGTCATGTCAACATGAATAAAAAGAAAAATCCTGGTCCAAAAAATACCCCAACCTCCTTTTATATCTGTTGTTTCATTTAACAAAAACTAACCCACTTGTTTTCTATACCTGCTTAAATAGGGTTGTGAAGGGGTTGGAGCCCATCCCGTCATCTGGTGAGATGCAGGGTACATCCTGGACAAGTCACCAGTCCATCACAGAAAAAAAAGAAACAATCCAAAATGCATAATCAATGTTTGAAAAAGTTAAAACACCCCATGATTCAGTAGCTTATTGGGCCACCCTTTTTGCAGTTTCTCAGCATTGCACAATCTGATCTTGGGGGGAACTTGCTCCAACAAACTCCAATGAACATCAACATCTGTTTTTTATTTAGATTATGTTGATTTTTTCCCACTTCTGAATAATCTTTCTCTGAAGATTGACGGACACCAAATTTTTGGGAAATCTGTATAATCTTTTTCATATTAATGGCCCACAACAGTTGCCTTTTTAGGGAAGACATCATTGCTGACGTCTTTCCTACTGGCCATTGTGTTGATACACAGCTGATACACCCAGTTATTGTTTCCTTAATATATATACCCCAATTCCTTTCTTAATAGCCATCTATTGTATTAATATCATTCCCCTTAGTTCCAGTTTTCCCATGACTTAAAGTTTGCTTCTTGGATTCCTGCCTCCATATACATTTTGTTACCCTGCTCCAACAGCACTCATAGTATTTTTGCACCTTTTACATGAGTCAGTTAAGTTTCTTGTTGCACCTACTGCCTCCTGGGTTAGTCTACATTTGGGTCCTGCTCCACTACACTGTGAAATGAACTGACCAAGACTAAACCCAGCAGCTAAATACATTACTCCTTTAGACTTCTTTCCCTTACAGGTGATTAAAAGAGCCAGTTATCAGCTGGAACCAGTCCCTGAGCAACCTCACAGGAGACTTATAGGAGCTGAGGCTCCAGGCTGGCCACTGCAGCTGCCACACACACTGATTCTCTGGTCTCTAATAAGGTCTGATACCCCTCAGCAAGTCTTGGAGAGGGTCTTCAATGTTGTCTTAATGCTGCAGCCAATGTCTTTGTCTCCAAACTACATAAAGGACACATCACATGTGCAGACTGGTGTTCTACCAGGTAAATAAGACTTAAACCAGTCCAGTCAAGTGTTCAAGGCTTTGTAAGAAAAGCTTTTTTTTATCGTGTTTAAACAAACCATTATTTGGTAAAAACAGCCATTTATTTGTGACAGATCCTCCGTTTGTGAGCTTAAAGGGCCTTTTACAGGTTTTCCAGTGGAGACAGTGTTGGTCTCCATATGTACAAATAAAAGTACAGATGAAAGTTTTCAGGCTGGAATGTTGCATGGAAGCATGATTCACCTCAGAAACTGACCTGAGCAATAATCTTGCTTCACTCTCACCCAACAAGCTTTGCGCAAACAGCCACAGAGGGGTTTGGGTGGGTGGGTTTCCCTGAAGTATTTCCATCGTCTGCCAGCTCTTGATTTTTAGCCACATTTACTGAAAATGAGGGGAGCCTGCCTGTTCCTAAAGGAAACCTAGACTGGTGAAATCACCCACCATATAATTAGCTTTTTTAGCATGTGACTTCTTAACATCTTTACCACACTGGATGCCTTTAACAGATTTCTGCTTGGAGCAAAAGGCTGAGGGGTGCACATACAACTTAGATGAAACACAGCTGAAGTTTTAAAAGAGAAACCTGCCACATCTGAGAGCTAATGGAGGCTATTTGCCAAGATTTTTAAATGGTGGAACCTTGTTTTGTTGAACAATATTTTTAACATTATGGCATCTACTTCTTTTGTAAGTTATTCATTAAAAATTTAAAAACCTGGAAGGGTGCGAGTGACAGTGTCTGACCTGACAGTATCTTCGTTGATAGCTCGACAGATGATTCCCAGACAGCATTCTTTAAATGTTCCTGAAAACATTGTTACACCCTGTAGGGCTTTTTCACCTTCTTCAATATTTGGATATCAGTAAAGGTGACTTGTTGAGGTCAGTGAATCACCTGGAAAAAAATAGTCTAGGCTCATCTGCCGTCATCACCATGCTGATGACAATGACTGGAAGTAACATGTCCAGACAGGGTAGGTGGCTACTACTCCATCCACCCAACCCACTCACTCCCGCAGACAAACAGGCATCCACCCTGCTGTGGCACTTCTCAGTTACTTGTTAAACTGAAGGCATGTCATCATGCGTCATTTGACGCACACATGTAGATGCTCTAAACTGTGAACTTCTGACAGGCTTCATACTTCCTGCTTTCTTACAGAAAATACTCATCAATTTCATTCATATTTTGCATATGAAACCAACTTAGTATTTTGTAAAGTGTTGCAGTATTATTAACTGAATGTAACCCAGAAAACTGTTATTTTTAGTTGAAAACCTATAATGAAAAACTTACTCTTTGTACTTTGGTCATCATCATTGATATAAAATTTTGGAGATATGGGAAGCAACAGTCTTGTATAGTTGTGTTTAAATTGACATCATTGATCTTAGAACTGGTTTTAGCACCAGTAAAGAAACCAACCATCAATTTTCTATACCTACCTATTCCAGTAAAGGGCTGTGGCGGGCTGCAGCTTAGGCAGGGCAAGAGACAGGGTACATCCTTGACAGGTCACCGGTATTACTGAAACTTTGGTCAAAAAGGTGTTTAGGAGGCCTTTGTGGCTTTTAAAAGAAACTGTGGAAACACCCGTATAAGTCATATTTTATATAGAGGATGCCTGTACTTACAGATATGAACAAACCTATATTTTCTCCTTATGACTGGGATCCTGTGGCTTTGAGTGGCCACCCAGAATGTGCCCATGACCTATCTGGTTCAATCCATGAGCAGGAGCAAGGTTTGCCCACAAAACAAACTTGCCCCCCTTTTGTTACAGCGCTGTACAATTTGTATAGTCTTTCAGGGAATTCCGCTATTATACAGCACAAAGACTCAACAGACCCTCAAACATTTAACCTGTTTTTGAAACCTTGGTTTCGAAAGTATCGGATCTCATGAAAATCTGATGGGTAGTTATTCCGACTTTCCTGGTATTTCAATCCAGAAGGCATGATTACAAGGCAAGGCTGATCAAATGCATAATTGCATTAGTTTCTAATTTATTTTTCAAGGCTGTGTGTTCTTCATTTTCCTAAATGCTTGTTGTGCACTCAGCTCTTAAAGTGGACTACAGAGATGACTCCTCGATACAGCCTAGCCTCCTTTCTGTACTTCGGCACTTGTAAAGTGATAATGGGAGACAATTAAAATCACTTGTCTGCATGTCAGCCAGGTCTGTCAGTAGATGCGTCACTCACACCCTCAAGCAGCTCTGTCAGTTCAAAGCCCAAAACAAGCTGACGGCAGCACTGGGATGTGCAGATTGTCAACTGTCAGGAGGTGTGGATGAAATGATAGCAGCTGTTCAGGGGGGGGGGTCCTTTAGCAACTGTCATATTAGTGTTATTTTCTTTATATCAGTGGCTGTGTTAAAGAAGCAAAAAACTTATGTAACCTGGTTTTGAAGCCGGAGTTATTTAACACAAGGATGGGGAAAGTGCTTTTGAAACAGGAAAAGTGCTTCTTTAGATGACCTCCCTATCAGTAAATTTATCAAGGGCCGATCAAACCACAGGAAGGTTTGAAGTAATCTGTTGATGTTCTGTCCACTTCAGTTCTACAAATTATGAGACAAAACATGTTTGCAGTCTATTTGGTTTGTCCAAAGCCATCCCACTGAAATGTGGTCTTCCACCCAACTTCCCAGAACTGTGTAATAAACCAACATTCTTCCAACTCTTCCTCATGCGGGGCAGTTTCAAGTTTAGTGGGATGGCATGAGAGCCAGTGCCTTTCTGGACACTTCATGTACACATTCGGAACATATGCAAAGGAAATAGTTGTCTGCTTTTAGTTGTGTCTCAATGTGATGTTTACAAGAGGTCTAGCTGGATATTTAGAGTACAAAGAGTTGAATGTCCTCACAGACCACAACCTTATCAAACTTTTAGCGTTATGTAATAATCCTTTTCTTTCCCATTTTTAACTTTTTGAGAATAATATTCAATTTCAACACATGAATGAATGGAAAGGTTTACCTGCTACACCGGTCTTTTTCACTTTTCTTTCAATACATAGACATCCTTATCTCAGTATATGTGTTAGTGTGTGGAAAGGTTTTGTTTGTATTGTCAAACCTCCAGTTTTTAGCTCTTAAACAAAGTTAGCTTTAGCATCGGGTGTTGTTGGTTTTCATTGTTCCTTAAGCCATTGACTTTAGCATTTAGTTTTCAGACATACTGTATGTGACTGTGAAGAAATATATTAATTTTGATTAGTACAATTTGAAGCAAAAATGCTTTAATGTATATACCACATTTAAACAGGTTTGAGCAATAGCGCCTAAATGTTTTCGTCAGAGCTAGGTTAAATAGAAGATAGGAATTTAGCAGCAGGCCACACACATTTGCGAAAAACATCTGCTTTATATATTTATAAAACTAGACTGTTTATTAGCAAGCAATATTAATTTTATGGGGAAGGAAAATAATGCATCATTGCTGTGTTAATGCATCACCTTTGCCCTCTTGGATGTATATGTTAAACGTTTTATACTGTATGGTTTATGTTGGTTTTTTAAACTGTCTATAATGATTACCTGTAATGAAATTTGGACTACCTCTGCCTTGGCCAGAGCTCCCTTGAAAAAGAGATTTTGTAATCTTAATGGGACTTACCTGGTAAAATAAATGTGAAATAAAAAATAAATAAATAAATAAAAATAAGAATTCCAGTTTTTCCAAGGGGCAAGAACAAATGACATCGGTTACAGTTGAAAACCTTGAAATGAAATTATACTTTCAACCTATGATGTTGATGTTCTTGACTTTTAGAATAGAGGTCTTATATTTTTATTTATTTATTTATTTTCACTTAGTGTGACATTCATTTAATTATGTGATGACGTTCCTGTCTGCAGGTGACAACTCCTTCCTTCCCCGTAGTAGTCAAGATGGGGCATGCACATGCTGGAATGGGAAAGGTAAGTTCCTTAAAATATAAATACACATATACAAAGCTTTTGTTACCGTACACTCTAAAATTAACCATTTTCTTGACCTTAAAGAGGCACTATAGGACTCTGGCAAATTTTCTTAGTAACGCGCCTCCTAACAACATTGTAATTCAATATTCATCTTGCATCCTGCAACTTTAACACTGTATATCCCTTTGTCTCTCTAACTTTTATCACAAACAAATCATTGCCGCCCAAAAAGTTCCAGCAGGACATGAACAGATTCTGATATGAAGACCCACAATTTTACAAATAACTGTAGGTAAACTTTACTTTAAACTGGTGTGAAACCAAAACAGGAAGTGAACACAACCAAAACGACAAGGGCAAAAACTACAACAAAAAACAGGAAGTAAGGTAATTGAGGGCAAGAAATAAGCTTATTAAAAAATAGTAAAGTAGAATAAGGTATTATTAAGAAACCAAAAGACAAAATCAAGACCGTAACTCAAAAACCCGTTGACCATAACATTCTTACCATTCCAGTGTTGTTGTCATTCATGGAATAAAGAGTTGGAGATTTCCAGTTTTTAGGAATGTCCCAACTCTGCTTTTAAATTCTTGATATTTTTGGAAGAAAAAAAATTGGTCGCTTCTCTGTTGTACTTACAGAGTTAGCAACTAACCCTGTGTCATCTCTTTTCGAGAAATGTTAGCTGTGTGCTTGCTTTAAAACCTTTTCTGAAGGAGTATTGCGCAGGCTTGTGTTGCTGCTTTGTCTGATGGATGCAACAGTGTCTACTAGAGGGCTGCACCAATCCTGAAAGCGCAGTAAAGTTAGCCTAGGGGGATTTTCTGCTGAGCTGGGGGTGTCACAACCTGGTGGTTTTTGGCACAACGTCACACGCCAGCAACTGGATATCAACACAGTGGCCATTTTGAGGAGAGGACATTATTGGAGGAAGCAAGAAAAGAGAGAATGTGACTGGGCAAGTGATAAGACAGACGTCAACATTGGGCTGGCTTTTACTTGCTGGAACGAGAACAATAAAGACAGGATGCAAGACAGATGCTGAATTATCCTTTCCTTAGGGGGCGCTACAGTACAAAAATCTGCCAAAGTTCAGTAGTGCTGCTTTAAACAAATTTGTTAATATGCAGATAAGCACCCAGGTTTGGATTTCCTCGTATAAAAGCTAAGACCATGTACGTTCACACAGATTTGTCTAGACTGCAGTCATGTAAATCAAACATGATAATATCTGAGCTGCTTCTACTAACCTGGGATCAAGCAGGAGGTCTAAATTCTAAACGCCCACCTGTTGAAATCTGGAAAGATTAAAATAAGACAAGCTCCAAGTAATTATTTTAATCAGGCTGTATCGTGTGAAAACTGTTCTTGGATTTTCTCTTGTGAAGCAGATATCTGATTACCACAAAGATTGATGAACGCAGATGTTTAACACCACTGATAAGATCAGAGTACAGTCCACTGGTATTTTGTTTCATTAGCATTTCATTAAAACTGTAACTGTTGTTTTACATATTCTGGCTGTCTTACATATTCAACCATGATTGCTGTGAAGAAATAACCAGCTGATGTCTATCAGGTCTTCTGACTACAAAATGAGCAATAACCAGTGAGCAGTTGTTTTTCTTTTAAAACTTATCTTGTATAAATAAGTGTTAATTATTCATTTTTAGATATGAAGTTACACAGTAGCTGAAGCAGTTTTAAACTTAGCACTTAGCTTTCCTCCTCCGTCATTTATTAAAATTCCCAGAGCAAGGCTCTGTCTTTCCCTCGTCTGTCTGGATGGGCTTGGTTTCCTGTTCAGGAGCCAGACATGCTATAGAATATCCCATAAGGCTGACGAGGAACTGGAAGTCTCTTTTTGGTCAGGACCTTGTTTAACCCATCAGACCTCACAGAGCTCTGAGAATTTTGTACAAAACTGGCTCCACTGTTTTGCCCAATATTATAATATAGCTTAAAGGTGCCACATACAGAATTTTATCTTATTATTTCATCCATTTTGTGTTATTCAGTTACTAGTGCACTAATAAAATATTCAACTATAATACTCAGATATACATGTGGAAATCTAGAAGCAAAAAAACATACATTCATTTGCTTTAAGATTATAGTTATATCAGTAATTATATTTTATGATATATATATATAGTATATAGCTTTGCCTTCTACTTTCTATCAGGGTTTTCCTGAAGAGCCATTATGTGGCCTGATCAATGTCCCTTCAGTCTATTTTTCTTTCAGTTTCTGCCTGCTTACTGTAAACGAGTGGGCTCAGATTGAAAGCTTTAGTAAATGTAATAGCAACACCTTTCCACCCACAACACAGTCTGTGGAAGAAGAAACAGGTTTCCCTGTTTAATGTCAGAGGTTGGTTAAACTTTCCATTTAGTAAGCTACTGGCCATGAAAGCAGTATTGATTGCATAAAAAAAAGTGTGTTTATGAAATCAAGCTTTTAGCTTCAAAGTTATTTCCACTTTAAAAGACCAGTCTTCCAGCTTGACACTGAAGCTTCAGTCTCTCTTTTTGACTAATCTGTTTTGCAAAGTGACTAATTACTGTTATAGTCATTCAAAGATGGCATCACTGTATTCACTGCTTTTCCTAAATCATTTGACTTATCCGATACAGAAAATGGAATATTTCTAAAAGAGCCAATACTAGGCCCATTCCTGTCTCTTAAACCCCCTCCCAAGTGATCCAGGGTGGGTGGTTTCATTTTGTAAATGCTTCAATGCTTTCATCATCATTCCCTTTAACAGAGAATACAATGGGCTATCCTTTATGAAAGAAAATGTGAAAGTGTTATCACACAATTCCTTGCAATTGCAACCTGCATAGTTGGAGTCTAATCTGCATGGTTGACAAGTTATCTCTACCATCTGACTTTGGCTTTGTGGCATTTTCAACTGAGGATTAGCAAAAGAGTTCAGGTAAAGATACAAGAAGTCATTTTCTTGACTATTTCTCTGTATCCTAACTCTGCAATGCTGTCTCTAAGATTTTCAAGCATTAAAGCAGTGCTCAGTAAAATAAAAAAAACTTCCAAGAAATTGTAATAAAAATTATTTTTAGCTACTGATTGTTCATTTTACTTTTGGAAATCCATACAGAAATAACGTCTTGATACACAATACTGCCAAAAGTATTCACTCACCCAAATAATTGAAATCAGGTGTTCCTATCCCTCCCATGGCCACAGGTGTATAAAAATCAAGCACCGAGGCATTCAGACTGTTTCTACAAACATTCTCTGGTGCTCAGTGAATTCCAGCGTGTTACTGTGATAGGTTGAAATTCCCAGAAGTAACAAGAGTCGTGGCAGGTGAGCCAATATAGTGTATATCAACTCTCCTTAACCTCCCTGTTAACTAGCAGTAATTTGGCTTTAAAAAACTATGTACTAAACAGACATGTAAAGTATAATTATTATGAAAAAGATAAGTAATGGAAGAAAAGCCAGGATTGGAAATAGAGTAATTCAGACTTACTGGGAAAGAATAACGTCCTTTAGGCCATGTAACTTTGCAGACCCTTTACATCCACTGTAAAGCTGAACAACACAGGAAAATCACTCAGAACATAAAATGACACCTTTTAAATTTGGATTGTGCTCATCTACCATGTTCTCTGTTGGCTTGAATGTATTTTCCACTCTGTATTCTAAGCTAATTTTAGAAACTAAATGGTTTAGCAACAGCTCTATATGTGGATGCCCACTACTTTCATCTTAGGACCTGACAAAGTGAAAACACCATTTACAGATCAAATTAAGCATCAAAGTTGCCCATCCTTCTTTAACTATGAAACTTTTATAGTTTTGGAAATATTCTTGCTTTTACTCAGTTTTCCTTTATTTGTTTTCCTGGTGTTGTTTCTGTTGCTCATCTTCGAGTGAAAGGTTGCATCATCTTTAAATGCTTCTCTGGATTTCTTTGTTCCACCCAGACAATTTGTATTTTTTTGTCAGCGGTTTTTAGGAGTTGTTTGTATGTGAACGGGTGCCAAACATAATCCCTTGTAAACACTTAGATGAAGACCTCACAGATTTTCCCGCAGGTCCTGGCTTCCATTTCCATTCAGAACCTCCTCTTTGAAGTGTATTACAAAGACACAAGAATTTTATTGGAGTGATCCAACCCAGTTTTGATTAAGACTTGCACTGTGCTCTTTTTACACTGCTGTGTAAGACAAAGTGAATTAGCTCAGAGGCTTCAGTGGTGGATCAACTTTGACACAACCCCCTCCCCCAGCGTTACATTTGTGTTTACACACACTACACCAATGTGAAATGAAGGCACATACGTCCTGGTTTAAAGAAATAAGTCTTAGATATTGATGAGTTTATGTTCTAAGATGCTGTTACCATATTTAAATAAAAAAAAGAGATCAAATATTTAAATAAACATGATTAAAAATCAGAATTAGGCTATTTTTAATTGTCTTGCAATCCCATGTGCAATCCCATGTTTGAAAATTACTCTGGAGAGGGTCTTTGATGATTTTTTGTAGGCTTTTTGCTCTTAAAGTTTTTTCACTTTAAGCAAGAAGTCCTACATGAAGTAAAAAAAAAAAAAGAAATCTGCACAACTGAAGGATCAAGAGCACCTTGTGATCACTACAAATGACCCAGAAGCTCTTCCAGAATCATTGTTTCCCATGTCTTTTAACCATACTTGCAGATGTTTTATTAAATAAACTAGGCTATTAGGTTTTTTGGTGGTACAAACAACTGATTATTCAGATCACCTGAAAGTTATATGGTCATCCAAACTAAACTGGACGCTGCTATTATCTCTTATTTTGTGCATTAGCTGTTTTAAAAAAAAAACTTTGTTGTTGAAGGTTGTTCAGATTTAGCTATTCCCATAGAAGAAAAAAAGAACAAAAAAAATCTACTTGAATTTATGCAACAGACATGTTTTGTGTTGATTAGTTACCACCTCGTCATTTTCCTTCATCCTGTGTTTACAGTCTACAGTCTAATAACTTGATGGTGACGTTGTTCAAAGCTGCCCCTGGCAGTGTTTCCATCCAAGGACCCTTCATTACCTGGCCTGTGTACAAGTGTGACATTCCTGTGGGATTTTAAGCAGCCACTGCCAGCTTTGACAACACACTTTGTAATTAGCTTCTCACTAACAAGTGGCCTCTCTCCCACAGATCAAAGTTGAAAACCAACAAGACTTCCAGGACATCACTAGTGTGGTGGCTCTTGCTGGGACGTATGCCACCACCGAGCCCTACGTCCAGTCCAAATATGATATCCGCATCCAGAAGATTGGCAATAACTACAAGGCTTACATGTGAGAAGTTTCACACCACCAGCATCCTACATTTAGCTTTTAACAAGTACATGTGATGGGAAAATATGTGGTGAAGCTGCCTTTAAATTAGTTGTTGAGCCAGCTGCCTCTGGTTTATTTAAGCAAATTTCATGAGAAATGCTGTGGAGGGTGTTGTAATAAAGTGCAAACATTGGGCGACAATGAATGACAACGTCCTAAAAGAGTGATGCTAGTGTGAACCACAAAGTAAACCAAGTCTCAAGCGAATCGTTACTTTTTATTCTTTAAATAGAAGCTCCACAAGTCTGAGCGGAGTCTCATTAACATCTGCCAACTAACCCTCAATTTGCTTACACAACAGGTTTCTACAGTCTGTCACATCTGATTAACAGAGTAGATATTTCCAATATTACCAGTACACTGAATGGTGAAAATGATTATTGCTTGTTGTGATGTTCTTAGTGCTTTAATGTGACTTAATTAGGGTCATTTAGAGTCATTTTCTTTCATTCTTTTGATGACATTTATGATTTTTTTTTTTTTTAAAAAAAAGGACAACAATCTTTTAATTGTATTTAAAGTTCTAGAAATTAGACCTTTGCACAACTCTCGGCTCTGTTTCCAAATGTTTTGTTTCTAAAATATAGCATTCAATTAAAGAATTGAAGGTAATAAAAGTTTTTTTGCAAATAGAAGTAGATGTTTCTATTTGCTTAAAAAGTTGCTGTTTTAATGGTGGCAAGAATTATCTCCAGTGAAAATTGTAGAATTTTGAGGTAAAATCAGATTAAATTAAATTAACATTAGCATGTAGACCCATGACTTGTTTACAAAATGCCCTGTGCGATTAAACTGAAGGGATTGTACTTCAGGGAAGGTTTTAGTGACACAAACTTCTTTTTTTTTTTTAGCAAATTAATCCAGTTTGGTATGAAGTGTTAACACTTTAAAAAGGATTGTGCTGAAAATAGCAGGTGTTCAGAAGGAGAACTAATTCAGACTTTGAAGATGTGACCACATTCCTGCAAGCTGAAATGACTGGTAATGGGATGATACAAGGCTGTACAGTTAAACCACTACTTATTTTCACATCTCATGGATGATGGTATGCAGCTGGTATTCAGTCACCCTCCAAACTTAATCAGCAATGATCAGTAATAATCACTATACAGTAATAACTTTTTCTACATTGCAGCGTTATTCTTCTATTTTTATAAACCTGGGAGGTGGCTCATTCACTTTCATGTTTTAGTTTATACCTGCAGATGTCAGTCTTCATATAGATTTCTGGCAAGTTTCAGCATCCATGTGATTCCATGTTTCCACTCCTCACTCAAGCACATACACCCATTTGGAAGTAAGAGGCGTTGCTTTGTAAATTCAGTCGAACATAGAGAAACAAAGAAACTATGTGTCAACGCCCTCTTAACTTTCATGTTTCTGAATCTAAACAATTGCTCAACATATTTCAGAGAACCGGCCTCGCCATGAAAACATGTTTGTAATTGGCCCTGACACAAACATATTGTAGGTGTGGACCACAATCACTATCACTGATGCATTCACGATAGTTTCTCCCATGAGTTTTCTGATTCAACAACACATGCAGTAGTTGGGAGAGACTAACTCTGAGTGTTGCAAACTTTTGTACTGAAGCAGATTGTAGCATTTCCTGATGTTTTTTTGTTTGTTTGTTTGTTTGTTTTGTTTTTTCCAGGAGAACATCCATTTCTGGCAACTGGAAGGCCAACACAGGTTCCGCCATGTTGGAACAGATTGCAATGACTGACAGGTAGACTGACTGTATATTTTGCTTTCAGCTTCACATAATAAGGGCAAATCTGAGAGTGCAGCTGTTATTAGTTTATTTTTAGAAGATCACATATGTCACTGTTTGTACTGTTCAGTTTGTCCCCAATGATATCATCAAAGATTGCTGGCTCTTTAACTATTGGTTCATCAGTAATTAGTGTAACTTTGTTCCAGATATCGGATGTGGATTGACTCTTGTTCTGAGATGTTTGGTGGCCTAGATATCTGTGCTGTGAAGGCTGTTCATGGAAAGGATGGCAATGACTATATCATTGAGGTAAGTGTGTTTTTCAGAAAGCAGCTCAAAGGGGTTTGAGCAAGGTTGTAAGAAAAAGGAAGGTTTTTAGGTTACTACTAACATTTATTTTCAGCTTTTATTAAAATATTACAGTACATCTACAGAAGCTGCACTTATTTAGGAAAGATAAAAAAAAACATTGTTAATGCTTTTGGCAATTTACCAATCAAATGTAAACATCACCTTGGATTCCATTTTTTTTCTCTCCTCTGTTGACAATGCCATCAGCAGGGAAAAGATAGCGGGTAAAAGCCATGGTCAAAGTCAACAGAGATGGTTGTAGCCAGACTTAATGGGGTGCAATCAGCCAAGCCTTGAAAGACTGATTAGTCTGTAGACCAAACACAGGGATCAAAATGAAAACATCAGGGCCTGTGGTTGTCTCATACAGTCAGCAAAAACAACCTGTTTATTTAACTCCTCTGGTGAAGTTTAATTTTTGACTTGTAGCTTGAGGTTTGTAGATAAATAAAATAACCACAGGCCGACATAACAAATGTGGTTGGATGTTTGGGGTTTCATTCCACAACATGAGTAGGGAAGTAACATTGTCTGGATTTAAGTTTCCACCACTTCAATGACTAAATACTCAAGGGTCTTTGATATCTCATCATTGCAACACACCAATTTTAAAAAGTTTCCAATTCACCTATGAAGTGCTAGCTTCTTTTTTTTTCTAGCTAATTGTTTTTCTTTTACAGCTCATATTTTTACTTTGTTTCATCTCTTTGCTCTTATTAGTGGTGTGTCTAAACACAACAGGTAAGTTTTAGCAACAAAATTCTGATAAATTGTTTGCAAGCTACAAAGTTAGCATTAGCATTAGCTTATCCATGTCTCACTATTCAATGACCACACCCACATTGTTTCCAAAGTCAGTCAATCACTAGCTAATTACCAGTAGAGCATTTATAAGGTAAAAAAAAAAACAAGACAAATGCATTTGGGAAGCTGTTAAACCAAATACTATCCTTAAAAAGTTGGCCAATACACACTATTTAGAGTTGATGCTAACGTCATATTCACTCAGTGCAGTTGTTTCCTAACAAGGTGTGAAAATTTCTAGATTGTTTCCACTGTGTCTGAGCATCCAAAGAAATATTATATCATGTTAAATGTGGAAATAGAATGGCAAATAAAACATTTTAGTAAGAAAGTGAAGGGCAAAGAAAACTTTTAGTAGTAATCAGTTTTTCCTAATACAGAAAAAATTATCATTGAGGAAGGGGTCTAATATAAGCGAGTTAGCTGCTGTTACAGTAATAGTACATGTTTAATTGTTAGTACTAATACAATTATTTTTCTAAAGATTTTTTTTAAGTCATAATGCTCTGACAAATGTATTCATGTGTGCAATATTATGAGGATAGTAGAAACATCAGTCCCCATATAGCAATGAATAAACTATGAGAGAATAATGTTTTTTCCTGAAAAGATTACACCCAAGAGAATAACATGAGATAAAAAGTTGCATCATGGGTAGTCAGTCTTGTTTTTAGAACAGTTTCCTGTGCCTTGAAATCTGAGGAAACAGACCAGTCTGGGGTGTCTGACATGGCCATTTATAGGCCGAGAGCATGACATCACTCTTCCCTCTATCTATATGCTGGGTGTGGTCAGCTGTGAAGAAATAACCCACTGAAAACTCAAACTATCTCAGGAAATATCTCATAGCTCCCAAGGGATGTGTAGTCTAAGAGCTGAACTATTTAGGCAGAGAAACCTTCGACACAGTCGAGTAGCAGTGTTTTCTGATGAGCAATACTTCCGCCACCTTTTCTACTTCTTCTACATATCTCTCTAACCCTTGATTCAGTTTAATTAAGTTGGGAAGAGTTGTCGGTCCATAACAGTGGAGATTTATTTTCAGTTCAAGACAAAGACAACAGCCTTGACACCTCTCCCTAATGAAAAGTAATGAGCTACTCAGAGGCACTTCATTATCTCTGTACTGCAGCTGATAAAACACAAAGCTCTAGTTTTGTGGTGCTTTCCAGGAATAGCGTGCATGCAAGAGGAGTGACGTGGTGTGGCATTTAACTTGATGTCCCACAGCATTGCAGACCACAGCACAGTGTAATAACAACTGCCATGACGGACGTGACCTCCTGAGCGTTCATTTAATTTATAGTTGTCATGGCCTGTGGATTTAGTTGAAACTTAGTTTCTTGAGTTTATCGTGTTTTGTTTTCTCCCAGTTAGGTCATGTCTTCCATGATGCTCTTGTTTTTCTCTTTTGGAGGTCTTCTCTTCTCATGTCATAAGTTATTAAAGTTGCCTTATGGTCCTTCAACTACCTGCCTCCTTTGCATGTCTGCATTTAGGTTTACTTAATAATACAATTGTATATTATGGTATATGATACTGACATTGAGGCCGCAGTGCCGTAGTAATTTTATATTCGACATTATCTTGTGATACAACTCATATGACATGCTGGAACATTGCACTATATGACATGATCTGGCATATTTTGCAAGTATAGAAGTTAATTTTTAAGATATATTTTCATAAATACCTGATTTATGTTAAACACCTGTTAAAATACTTTTGTCTATTGATAACTGGAATGGGGATGTGTATGTATTAACTGGTTTGTCTCCTATTCCTAATGTCAGGATGTAAGCTGGCTTGAAGTTATGACCATCAGCATGATTCACTGACTTTATTTAACAGTTTAAGATTATATTTTAGATTACAATGTGATGCAGACCCACAACCAGCCCCTTGTTAGCATGCTAATATTAGCATTCAGCTCAAAGATAAAACAACTCACAAATTCACAGAGCAGCTAGCTTTTTATTTTATTTTATTTTTTTTACTTGTCCTGTCCAGCATGGGAGCAAGCAGAATGATGGTCTGACTGCTGTGTCGTGCCAAACAAGTTTACTTTGCCAGATATATTTTTTTAAAGTATTATTATTTTTAATTTATTTATTTCGAATTATGGAATTTATGTAATCTTGCTGGGCCTGACCAGAGGGGACAGAAAAAAAATAGAAAAATAGTGAAGAGAAGTAAAAAGTAAAGTAGAAAATAGGATGGGATAGAGTAGATAGAAGGCAACGACCCTTCAATTCAACCTAGCAGTAGACAACCAACTGCTACACCTAAAAAAAAAAACACAACAGAGAATTTTTACAGGTGAACTTAGCTGACAATCATCAGGAGTTCCTAAAAAAAAAATAAATAACCAAGATAGCAACAACATGTATCACAACAACAACCAAAGTACCAGAAACGCACACACACACACACACACACACACACACATACGCACACAAAAACCTAAAGAAAGGTAGCCCTTAGTGTATAAACCCACTGGACAACTCAGTGACTGTGTCAGCATGCATGAGGAGTGATCAGAGATGAATGTGATCATGCAAATGCGACCATGCCTCTACAGAGGAAGCAGACTAGGGCAGCCCAGAGACCAGTGCGATCAGCAACAATCCCAGAGCACGAACCCGGAACCAGGCCCTTCCAGACAACCATCCAGCATGGGCCAGCACTCACCCCAGTGTTCTAGCCACACCAGCGTTGAACCAGGGCACCATCAACCACTGTCCCATCCTCCTACCCCTTACCCCCATCTATCCACCCTGTAATCCCTCACTCACAGCCTCCTCTGTGCCGTACACATGAACACTCACTGTCACACATCCAAATCAAACTGAACCCTCCCACCATGCCCTGTAGGAGACATCCCCGGCAGACCAGAGGATAGCATTTACAAAGCTGTAGAAATACATATAAACAAACTTGATTGCTATAATATTGCTTTGAATAAGGTTTAAAATTGTATACATAAACATGTAACTAGCCAATGAAATATTGTCTATTGTTATTAATCATTATGCATCAGTTTTGCCCAGTAATGCACCATCCTGATGGTCTATTCTGATAACTTTAGACATTGCATTAATCATGTGATGGACATGACACAGCAACATTTTGACACTTTAAAGGAAGGAAACTGTGCACACATGATTAGATGACACCAGAATAGGGATATATTTAAAACACTCTAAAAAGTCACAAAAGAAAATCAAATAAATACATAGTCTAGAAGCAGAGAGGAGTACAAATAAGGTTTAAGTTGTTTTCTCAGAGAAAAGCCCCTCTTTGCCTATCCCTATAGCAACTGCATTATAATTTTTAATCAGCACGTCACATGTTGCTTTCCATGAACTTTCACCTGCAGTTAGGTACATTGTCCAGACAGACAGACAGACAGACTGTGCTACTCAGGGAAAATGCAGAACAACACTTCTGTGTTCCAGTGTTGAAAAGGCCAGCGGCAGCTCCAGTCTTCTGCTAGATGACTCTGTAACCTAATAAATCAGCAGGGTGGATCCCTGCTCCGCTTGCCACCGCACACTGTTTGAAGTGGATCCTGGCAATCATTTGCCAGGCCTCTGCAAAGTCCCATGTGGTAATGACTCAACTGGCCAAAACACCGGGCCACACCCCAACTTACCGCCAAATCCTCGCCAAGAAGCTGGGTACACACAGAAAAGGAAGGGCTTTAAAGGGTCCCACGGTATGGGTAATACTTCTATATTGAACAGTATGAATCCAAACAGCTGGATAGCTCTGAAAAACAAAAAGTAAGGGCAAAAAAATACAGAGGTAAAAAAATCTAGTTTGTTCTTTTTTTTTTTTTTTTGTCCTTTAAGAAAGTTTGGGTTTTGAATCAAGATTGTCTCTTAAAGGTACATATTAGTCCTTGTACTGTCAGCCTTTGGATTACATTCACTCCACTTTATTCTGTTCAGTTGCTTGTTACAGCACACTGCTTGTGTTGATTTTCAGTGTGTATTTATGAACTCAAATTATGCAAACAATAATAGGAAAAACATGAGGCGAGCCACAGTCATGATAAACATTACACCTGTATGGTATCTGCTTGTTAGCTTACTGTCTTTAGCACCTTTGGCTCAACACAGTGTTGTTGACTTTGTCCAACAAACAGCCACTGACCTTTTGGAGGCCTTTGTACTGGAAAAGGACATGTTTGTTTCTCAAACACAACTGGCACCATATTTTCAGGGTTGGCATCTTCATTGCAGTGGTCATTTAGTGTTGCTTGGAGAAAAGTGAATGATGTTTTTGTTGCTGTAATATCACCTCATATAGCGCTCCAGTTGTGGGGTGTGTCAGGTTGTTTATTTTGGCGTCAAAGCTATGCAGCTGTTTCAGACTGATTTAACAGACTATTATGTTTCTTCAGGAAGAAATTTAAAGAAGTGATCTTGGGTCCAATTAGTTAAAAAAATCTACTGGCTAAACCTCATCAGGGTTCCTAAACATTTTTCATTAAAAACTTTTCTACATTTGAAGCTATTTAAAGCTGTTTTTGACATCATTGTAAAACCATTTATGTGTTTTAAAACCCACCTTTTAACACTTACAATACCAGTCAAAAAACTGACACACATCCATACAAATTTAATGAACAGATGTGTGTAAAGTTTTGACTGGTACTGCGTGTTACATCATAATGATGTGTATGGTTATTATGTGTGGTAATTGCCAGATGACTGTAGTTATAAATACTGTTGCTTGTTAAATTTAATATAAAATCAATACACTGCATTTTGTGGAGTAACATGGAAAAGCAAGACAACCTCTTCATAAGGGAAATACATTTACTGGTGTTTCCAATGCTCCAGTTAGTTCATTTTACCAGGAAGCTCCATTGTGGTCTGTACTGACTCTTTGGCCATTGATTTAATGTTTATGGTTTAAGCCACAGACTACAAGAACAATACAGTCAACCAGGGGCAGACTGGAACAAAAACAATCATGCACACTTCAAATCATTGTTCTTTCTTATATGTGAATTTAAACCGTGCAACTTCTTTAAACTACTAAAACCACTCGGTGAGATGGCAGGAATCGGTGAAAGTGACACATTAATACTTCCAAAAGTGTCATTTGTAAATAGAAAAACATCTATACTCCAGCATAGTGATGAATATTAGCATGGCACTGTGTGTTTAAGGCAGAGAGAAAATTGAACGGACATAAGAAACAATGAATCAGATGAAAACTGTTGTGTGTATGCTAAACGCAGTTTAAGATCTGGTGTTTTAACCAATGAACACAACCAGTTAACCAGCTGTTCTCCTGCTGGAAATTGTCGTCAACTAATTTCATAAATTTAAGGAGACAAACGTGGTAATAAAACAATGGTTTTATTGACATGTTATTACTACTTGCTCATATGGATCAGACTTACTGGGTTTAATGGTCTCTTTACTCAGAGCAGAACCTCAATGGCACTGGCACACAGCCAAAAGTGGGTTAAAGTACCTGATTGGTTCAGCCAGCTGTCAGTTAAGAACAGAACCAATGGGCTTTAGGTTAATGTGTTTAATGGGCCGATGGTCCGGAAAGAAAGTTCTGTGCTGACTATTTGGATGAATGAATTGCTCAGGCACAGGGACCACAGCAAAAGAGAGTGATGTTAAAAAAAAAACTGAGCAGCACCTCTGCCTCAATCTCCTGCTTCATCCTTCCCTCACTGGTGAACCAGACTCTTGAGATACTTAATACCTCCACTTTGAGTTTGATTTGTTTTTTTCCTTATCATTTGTAAGCTGAACCCCTGAAAAAGGCCCTGCAAGTGTTTTGAAAATTAAAAGAAAGAAATTAAGGAACAAAGGAAAGAGAAAGGATGGGAATGTCTGAAATATGGAAAAGGAAAGCAAGGAAGGAATCTACAGTACAAGCATATTACATTTGGCTGCCTTGGTGACATGATCACAGCAGTCTGTGGTTGTCCATCAAGACTGTCTGAAGTCTTGGTTTGTTTTTGCATTACAGAAACATAAAACCAATTTAAAGAAATTACACAATTATTTAATCAATAAAAATTATCCATGCAACGTCAAGTTATTGTCCAGCCTTGTTTTAGACATGAGTATTTCTTCATCACAATGCATAATTTAATAAGTAACAGAACAATGTTCATATTATGAACAGAAAAGAAAACAGGACACAGGGTCCAATAACCACCTGTCATTAACAGTTTGTTACTACAGATTTTAAAATTATATGTACACAACTAATCCCAACCTTTGGAACATTCTTGGGTACATTAGCTGTATCTTGTGTCATTAAAGGTCATAAAATTGCAGCCTTGTCAAACAAACCTCCAGATGTTTAGAAAGCAGCTCATGTAGAATTACCCTTGAGAAAGTATTTATCTACTAGTACTAATAAAAACCACACAGAGAGGTTTTGTAATGAAACTTCAGCGCATGACTGCAGTTCATGCTTGGACAGCACTGAGTGCGTGAGGATCAGTGTACGCATCCATGCCGTGCACTGTGTTTACAGCTCAGGGTCGGGGCGCGGTGCAGCAGCCTCATCCACCATGATGGGAATCTGCAACCCAGCCAGCATCAGCGCCAGCAGCCACACTCCTCTGCCGCTGTTTGTTTTGGTCCTCATGGAGGAGGATGGTGGCTTTCCAGGCCTCTTGTACGCTGTGGTTCAGGAGTGCACGTGTATGTGCACGTGAGCTCAAGTGTTGGGAAAGTTTTTGATGTTTGTTTTGTCTTTCTTTTAGGTGAATTATTTACTTTTAAATTGGCCTGTGCCCTTTTTCTGATGGATTCACATTATCTTTGTGAAAGTAATTGAATTTTGTTTTGATGTACCACTAAAGTTTATTGAAAGCCAAAACAGGGGAAGTCGTTCATGGGTTTCATTATCACAGCAGACAAGAAACAATCAGTCGTCTAAAAAATCTTAGTTTATATCTTGAATCCCTAAATTTAAAAGTAGTTTTGAGTGGTTGTTACAGCTTTGATACATGGAGACAGATATACACTGAGAGACTTTCTGACAAGCACTGCTGTGCATGGGAACATGTCGAGTAGTCAGTCTCATCCGGCAGTTAATTGGATTTAGGGCCAGCAGAGGGCTGTAAAGCTTATGTCCCCTGACCTCAACAAACTACACAGTTATACATGTGATCTGCAGAAATGACTCATCGTTTTTGGCCACACACCACTGAGTCCATTATCACTGAAATCAGTTGGGGTTGGTGTAGATTCAGTCATCATAACTCATACAATTCTGCCATCTGGTGGAGTATTTTAGCTTTTCAAGTGAGCCTTGGCTTTATTTTTCTGTCTCTGCAGGTGATGGACAGCTCAATGCCTCTAATTGGTGAGCATGTGGAGGAGGACAAACAGCTGATCACAGAGCTGGTCATCAATAAGATGGCTAATGTGCTGCTGGGAGTCTCCACGCCTCAGCCTTCCTCTGTGAAGGTACAATGATAAACAATCATTCATATGACTTCTAATGCTTCTTCTTATTGTACCTGCTGTAGCTTTGAACACAACTACTTATAGCAGAACTGTAGAAATGAGTGAAATTAATAGTTCTGTTGTAAAATTGTTAGCTGGACTGAAAGTGTATCAAATCCAATTACTCAAAGTCAGACTAACCTGAAAATAGAGAAGAAAAAGCTTAAAAATGCTTTCAAAATGTACAGACTTTCGTAAGCTGACTTAAAAAAGCTTAAAGATTGTTTTTCAGTTGTTTTGGTCCATGATGTTACTAGGTCTGCTGGGAAAAAGCCCAGCCTGAAAGGATGCATATCGGGCTCTGTTGTAGGTAGTTGGTCATACTGTAATTTAGGCAATATTAATAAACTGATTTGTCTCTTATACTTGCAATATTGAGACATGGTCATAGATAAAGTAAAATAACCTACAGTAGATCCATAAATGTGCCCATAAAAGTACTCACTGGTTCTAAAGTGAGCTTACTTCTCAATACCTGTGGGTACATTAAGGACATTCAGTTGATTGCAGCTTGTGTTTTGAGCCACTAGGTGTCACATCCTCCTACCTATTCGATGTTTAAAGAAGAATCTAATATCTATAGAAGTAGTGTCAGCAGCAGAATGCATGTTGATTGTTTTCTGAATATAATATTTCTGCTTCCTTCTCTTGTTTCCCTACAATCTCAGACTACACAGCCCAGAAGAGGTAAAAGACTCAGCTGTTTGACTTTTTCTTAGTACAGTGATGTACAGTTTGGTGCAGTGAAATGATGATGCATGCGTCATGTGCATATACGTACTGCAGGAGGACACCGCTCTGCTTCCGCCTCTCCATCCCAGTCAGCTCAGGGGTCACCTCAGAGAGCTCGGTCAGCCACCACTTCACCCAGCCAGGCCTTCCAACCTGGTCCCATCCCAGCTTCCTCTGGGCCTGGATCTCAGAAACAGTCACCTCAGCTCAAGTAAGTCCACATTTCAGGCTGATATTGTATTTTTCTGGCACAACCTCACTGTTGACGTTACCTTTGCTGGAGAGTGCGTTTGAATGAATGTTGCATTCAGGTTGAGGGATTTTCTGTCTTCTTTATTTCTTCTGACCTTTCTTTCTGCATTGCACAGCAAATCCCAGTCACTGACCAACACCTTCACAGAGACGTTACGAGGAAGCCTGACTGATGACGAGGCTAAAGCTGAGACCATCCGCAGCCTTCGGCAGTCCTTTGCCAGCCTCTTTTCCGACTAAAAGCCCCCCACTTCCTGTCAGTCACTTCTGATATCCATCTGATATGGAGTCTCCTCTCACCTCCAGAGCTCAGCTTTCTCTTCTTTCTCTTTCTTCATGTCCTTAGATCAGTGATGCACCTGTCACTAGAAATGGCCAACTTGTCTCTGGGATCTCACATGAAGGTGTTGAGGAAACATGTCAGATTGTTAAAGATGGCATAGATGCAGTGTTCAGGCTGTATTTTGTTATTATTGCCCTAACTACCATTTTTTCCCATCTGCACCCTTCAATTCAGATCAGCTGATGGCAGTTTGGCCTTTCTAGTGCTAAATAATTATAGCTACTGCTCATATTCTGGCTTGTACTGCTTGGTATATAATCGTTCTGCATTCTCTTTGTCCACCTGGTGATGCTATTTACATATTTCTACATTTGTTTACATATATCTTTTTAATTGACAGTCAGCTTCCAAATTGTTTTGAAGATGTCTACGGCAATATTCTCACCCGTTGTAGCTCCTCCTAACTGATGAGATCCTCACAGTTCACCAGCGAGCTCTCAAGCATCTTAGCCAGCAGTTGCATTTCTCAGACATCTGTGTGCTGGAGACACTTATTAGTTTACGACGTAGTGACTTACCTTGGCCTAACAGTACCAAAGTGCTTTTTAATAGAACATAAAAATACCCTTTGCACTTCGTCAAGAAAGCAGTCACACAGCTACAGTAACGCAACTTTTGAGCTTTGGATTTTTACAAGTTGCGAATGCTGTACTGGCTTACAGCCATCGTCTTCCATCACAGCTCAGATCTTACCCTACAACTGTCCTTTTTCTTATTTTGCTTTGTGAATAGCACTATTGAGTATCTGTTGTGGGGGATTTTAATCATAATTAACCGTGCTGGGTCTTGGAAGGTGAATCATGAGGATGTAAAATTTTGAGACTTATGAGCTTATATCCATTCAGACTGATGATGTTTTCTTAAGTAACATTCCATTATTTTTCTTTACCTTTACAACTACTGTCAGCTTGGCTTACAGATGATTTATCTTCAGCCTTTTGTGGGTTTTGGTTTCATGTTTGTACTGCAGTGATAGCAGATGTCCTCCTCCAACATTTAATTAGTTTTGGACCTGAATTAATTTCGTATGTGGAGTCAAATGGGAAAACTGAGACGGGTTCATGATCTTGGCTATTTTACAATAGCGATGCTTTTCTTGGTCAAAAATTCATCATTTCCTAAGAAGTTTTTCCCTGCCCTGAAGGTGAAAACTGTATTTAAAATGTACAACCTCTAGAAAAAAATATATGGACTCAACACTCTTGGAAAGATGTTAATTCAGCCCTTTATTTTGGTTTTGGTGAGTTAAAAAAAATCAGATATGACTAAGCATTTTCACTTAACTGGTGAAAATTCTGTTTTAATAATACACATGTAGAAAAAAAGGGGGGAGAGAGAAATCAAAGTTGGATTTAATGGAATTTTTCAAATCCACTAATTCTAACAATAATAATATGCAGATTTTAATGAGCTGTTTTTATACCAAACTGACTGGCAGGAAACATGGCCCCAACAAGAGAGCTATCTGTGGAAACAGCAGTCATTTAGCAGACACTTTTCTTCAAAGCAACTTACATCTGAGAGTAGGCAGTGGCGTTAAAGGTCTTGCCTAAGGACCCAACTGGAAGGTGTTATTATTCACTCCGTTGTAATATGTCCCCTGTGGGATTCGAACTCGGGTCTCCCGCATGGCAGATGGAGACGTAGACAAATGAAGCAAGTAAAAACAAAATGGGAAGGCTGTAAAAGACAAACATACAGGTTGACCAAGAAACACAAGTATTAAAACAGCTCAATAAACATCCTTCCAATATGACATGTAGCCTTCATTAAAAAAGAAAAAAAAAACTACAATTAAATTTATTAAAAACATCTATTTGTTTAAAGAAAAGTCTGTGCTACAAAATCACAAGATAATACCATGTTAAATCTTCATATTTTACTTTCTGAAACTTACTGCTATGCAGACACAATCACTCTGAATCACAAATTTGTCCTCTAAGAAATTAAGATTCCTGGTATTTATTGACAAACTGAATGTTCTTTCATCTCCTTTTGACTGAGAGGGACCTGAATCAATCGTTTGCCGTAAACAGCAGTTTAAATGGACCTGTGGTGGTTCATAATAATAAATATAATAGAAAAGAACCCATTTTATGATCAAACATTTAAACGCATGGAGTTGAGTAAAATTCTGTTTGTGTACGAATGAGTATGTATGCCTGAAGTTGTAGCTATGCTAATACTATCAACAGAGATTCTGCTTAAAAAAAGAACTAGCCATTTTTGCAATAATTATGTTAAGTTTTTAAGCAATTTTGATTTAAACTTTAAAACTTGACACTCTAAGAAAAGCTTTGGCTTTTAATAAGAAACGTTCCTACTTTTCTTGCTGACAATGACACAAAAAGAGTTTTGCTTTTACAAGCAGTTTCTCTTGAGGCAGAAATAATATGAATGGATGGATTCATCAGCTCTGCTTTGGACATTTCAAACATCCAATCAAAAATAGAAAAGAATTTGATTCTTTGAGAGTGGTAGTCGGTGTCTTACCTGGAGCAGCCGCATTCAGTGTTCTCTGTTTGGATAATAAGACAGGTTTCCTAAAGAGCGAGCTAAGCTAGACACACAAACACCAGTGCTGTGAACAGTATTTCTCAGGGTGGAGATATTCAGACTCAAACTGTAATATTCTGCTGTTTTTATTCTATTTCGCACCTCTGTTTCCACAGTTGAATGTCAGAATCCAGTTTTTCCATTGTTTAACATGGCAATGGCGGATTAGCAAACATGGTGCTAATGCTAATCTTGCTAGCAGGATCGTTTACGTTGGACATATATGCAGAGTTAAAAGCTGATGAAAAAGGTGTGAGACTGTTCACTGCTACATCAAACACTCTTTAATGACACACAACCAAACATCACCAACCTCGGATCAGTGGTGGGACAACTTCGAAAAGATGGTGGTTTTCTTGAAGAATTGCAACATTTTTGTATATTCTTGACATTGTTGTTGCATTTAACTAAGATGCTTCGCTCTTTACATCAAAGAGCAAGAAACTGTTACAGGTACTGCTGTGTTGTCATTAGCTTATATGGTGTTTGGTGCTCTAGGTGTGTTTCTGAAAAGATACCCTTGTTTGATTCTACTATGTCTGCCACATCCGAGGTCCTTCTGCTATTTGCTGTTACCTACTGTCTGAACTCTGCCTCAGAGGGTTGTTTGTTAAAGTAAAAATCCTGCTTTATCTCTTGGGTCAATGCAGTGTCTTGTCGTTGAGCACTTTTGCAATCATTTCTTAACCTTAAGCTGTGTGTCAAAATGGACCAAATCAGGACATCATTGTGAGATTGCATGATTGAAATCAATTTGTTTCATCTACATTGTAAAGAATATCACTATTCAGTATGTAACACAGCGGTGTGATAAGCCATAACTAATCGATGAGGATTTCCTATCCCTGATGTACCGCGCAATAATGCTGTGACATCACAGACAAACTGACGTATTAACTTTGATCACTGTGTCCGTGGCTTGTCCTGCCATGCAGAGACACTCAACAGTAGCTGTGTATTAATTTCAGTTAAAACCACAAGTGTGTTGAATACTTCAGCCAGGATGAGGGATAAACTTTGATGTCAGTTTACTCAGTTTTATGTACTTTGGGAATGAAGTGCAGTTTGAGATCTGATGTCAGATGATTTCTGTCCTTGCCCTTGTAGATTTGCCTATTTTTCTGCTTTTTTTGGTCAAAACTCTAAAGATCTTTTTCTTTCATCTCACTAAATTGGATGTGAATTGCAAATTTTACTAGTACCTACCTCAAGTTTAGCAGTGTGCTGCAGAAACTGACAACAGATTGGTAGTACTGTTGAAGATTTTGTGAAATGAGCAGTGTTTTCTTTTTTATCTGTGCAAAAAAAAAAAAAGCCCTTAACCAGCTTGATACATCTGATACTGTAAAAAAATACAATGACGTAGTGTCTGGGATAGTAACTTGAGAAAAAACACTAGTTTTCCAGCAAGATCTAGCAGAATAAAGTATGTGTGTCTTGCATGTCACAGCTAGTACAGTCGATATGATGTGGAAAAAACAAAGACTAATTCCCCAATGAGACTCTTTTTTTAAAGCGCAGCTTTCTCGTTCAGTTGGAAACAAACCATTCTCCTGTTGAAAGTGGGTGCGTGTTCCCCAGTATCTAGAACTAAAGCCTTCAGATTACAGTCACACTCCTGATCGAAAAACTGCAGACTACTCATATCATGGTAAAAGATCACTCCTGGAAGATTGACAAGAATAGGATGTTTTAAATCTGAGATACAGCTTAAAACATGCCCATCTTCACCCGTCTGTCCAGTTATTGACACTTTCATCCAGTGACATATCTAGTGATAATTGGACTAAAGCACCAAAATACCATTAATTAGAATTTAATTGGATTTTTTCATCATTTTTTAAGTGGAGTCATATGCAATACTTGTAAATCCTAACTAAGAGCCAAGCTTCTTTTTTTTTTTTACCATCTAAAACTGCTTAAACCTCAAAATTCTATGTAATGTTGATTTTTACCCGATCCCACTTACATGCAATGTAAGAACATAAAATATGGTGTTAGTTCAAAATTCTGTCAAAGTTTTGAGGTTTGAGTTGTTTTGAGATGTCTTCTGAAGGTCAGACTTTGGATATTTATTACAAATTGAAACTCCACCCAGAATTTGTTTCCAGATGTGGACATAGAAAACTACTCCTAAAAGGGTCCTTAAACTTCCTCAGTTAAATTAGTATTGTACTAGTATACTATATATTTCATACTAAGCATAATATATATTTCATACTAAAGACAGATTTCCAAAGTTTATATTCTTTGTTTTTAAAGCAGAACTAGCTCCCTGAGGGGGCCCATCTGGGGCCCACCTCTTATTTTTTGCCCTGAGATGCCTATATATGTTATTACAGCCCTGGTTTACTTGTTTTTGTGGAGTTTATGCTCATTTCACAAAATTAAAACGCCACTTCTCTTTTGCTTATTTGTTTAAAAAATGGCAATACTGCTACTTTATTTTAATCAACACATGTCTGTCATATGGATCTACTTAGGGTCTGTTAAAGTGTTACATAACCTCACAAAAAAATAATATGCAGCCACAGAGACTTGCCATTAAATACAGCTAATACTTACTGCAAGCAAACAAGTCCATTTTTGAGTTTGTGTACTGTATGTACATGAGAGAAATAATGTCATTGCACGGGTTTATTTGCCAATCGTTCAGTCCACTGTGCTCCTTCCTCCTTGCTAAATGGTGGGTGATGTTGTGTGGTTCTTTAAGTGTATTAACGTTCTGTATATTGGTGTAAATGTGGCATGAAAACCAACTCTTCTTGTGTGCCTAAGGTGTGTTAATTTAGTGATCATGTTATCTTAATGTCTGGCTGCTTATTTGTGAGAAGCGTGATGCGTCTTGTATGTTCCTGTAATTTATTAGTATTAATATTATTTCTGTATTTTGTTCTTTAGTCTGAAAACTAAATTTCTGTTATTAAAGGTATCAACTTTTATTATACCTGTGGTTTTGCATTCCAGTCTCTGTCAGTCATTCACAACGCTTGCCATGATTTGGAGGTTTTTCTCCTTTTTTGGTCACTGCTATGGAAGTCTGGGCTCTTTTTAAAAGTCCTGTTTGAAAAATGCAACTTTCATAATATGCCTTGATAATCCTAAAATCCCTTCATCTTGGATTAGTACCGTATTTATTTCCCCTTGGCATGAAGCTCAGGGTGTTAAAAGCTGACTGGCAAGTGCAAGGCCGCAGCACAAGCTTTCATCTACTGCCCACTTTACGGCAAGTTTTTAAATTAACCGCATTTAGAGATAATATGAAACACATTCAGCCATGAATGTCACTGCACACACTCACTGACATTATGACTTTTCAAACAGTGCCATCAGCATTCAGGTGTAGCTGATTATAAAATTATATATCTGGATGTTTATTTATATTTATGTACTGTGCAAACGTCTTGCGGCTCCCCCTCATTTCTCTATAAACTACCAGGAAGTTGGAACGGGTACAATGCTTTTCTGAAAACTGTTAACATGAGTAGAAATGCCGTATAAGTCAAAACAGTACTGTAGACACAGCTTCAAGGACAAATATGCTTGTCATTGACTTTCTCTGTTTGATCGCATGCAGAGCTGCTTGCAGCTGGAAAAAGGTTGATGAGTTGTGAGCTGTAACAGAAGTATCTAAAACACTGGCAGAGTTGTAAGAATCGTAGCTGCATGGTTAGGTAAATAACACTTCAGATTACATGCAGAATGTTAGTCAGCTGTGGACAATTTAACTAAACTGACTTAAACATGTGAAAACAGGTACTTAGTGTAGACTTGTCTAGAACAGGGGTCCACAGCCACTGGCCCAGAGGCTGGCGCTGGGCTAAAAGGTTTTTTTTTTCCCACTGGACCATGAGTTTAACATATGAATTAATATCCTAAATATATAAGAATCTAATATATGATACCTGTTGTTCCACAGTGATTAAGCTAAGCTAGCTCTCTGACACCATTCTGGCTCAAGGTCAGAGCTAAATATTGAGTCATGAGATCATTGATACGTTTCCCACAACATATTTTTGCAAAGCGGAGGCTGGCTAAGGGGGTCCTGCAATAAAATTAAACAAAATTGTGGAAAATCTAACTGGTGGGTTTTATTATCCCAAGCATATTACTTCTACTAATTCAACAGTATAATAAAAGATGCTGGTGTGTTAATAGTTTACATACTTGATCAAAAACATCTGCATGCTCACTATCTGAATTTAAAAGTAAACCCTTTTAGCTTTTTGGTTATTGATGTGGTTGATGTACCTTTGGCAGCAATAACAGCCTCGTTCTCTTGAAGTTTATTGAGATATACAAACCACCTTTGACTAAATTTTAAAAGAAAACAAAGAAAAGTTGACCCCAGAGCCAAAATTCTCCATATTTCCACAAAACAAACCAGAAGAACAGCAATTCTATTCTATTCAGTACCATAATATTACAGTAATCATGCAGACTTGCAACATTTATGTAATCAACTACAAATAATGTCAGAGCAATAAGAAAAGCGAGTGAACTTCAGCTTTTGTTGTCTCCTTTTATGATTTGGTTTGCTCTTTCAATTAATCTCCAACAATTCGCACTGAGAAAATAAAGTCATGAAACACTGAAGATGAAACGCAGTCTTCTTGCCTTTACAGCACATGTTGTGAAGCTTCAGACTTCAAACCCTCCAACTCTACAGCAGTTAAGTGAATTAGCGATAAGATCCAGCATTACATAACATTACCTCTTGGAAACTCTTTTATCCTCTACATCTACCACTTTGATGCAGTTCACAGCCATGTTCACCCAACTTTGACCCCACAAGTACACATGTATCATCCTTAAAAAGACATTGGACTCCTTTCTTTTATATATTCAGCTCACATCAGTCAACCTCTGACCCCATCACAGCGCTCTAAACCTAAACCCTCACAGTTTGTTCTGCCATCCACATTTGAATGGACTGAACCAGACACGTGTTGCATACCAGACCACTGGCAGCCTGATGGTAATCTGCTGCCAGTGTGATTTCTTGCATTCTTAAGATGGAATGTCGAATCTCTCATCTGCTGCAGGTCCCTGCCTGCCTGCGCACTTGGTGATGGTCTGTCCTCACAACACCACCTAAACTAAGCACGGCGTCTAGGGGAGAAATCTGTGGTCCGTTTCAGGCTTGCATGGGAAATGAATTGAACCAGAAGGGGGCATCGTCCTCTCAAACTAAACTCAAACTCTTCTTCATATCTGTTCTTCTCCCTCCCATCCATCAACATCTTTGTTTAGTTTTTATTTTTCTTTCCTCTATTAAATCATGGCAGCTGCTTTCTTCACTACTACATTTTGCATTTATTGTATATTTTAGCTGCTTTAGTTCTAAGACTATGGAGGTTCCCTCTGTCCAGCAGGAATCCAGAGCCAATCCAGAGTCAAAGGAAGGTTAACTCCTAATTTATGGGAAAAGCCCAAACCTCTGAGGATGTAAATGTCCTCATGTCTGCACAGCTTTAAATAAAGGGTAGCTCTGCCTGTAGAATTCATTCAAATGTTTTTCATGTAAATGTGAGAACAGGAAGGAATGGAGAAGATGTAGCTTAGCAACAGCTGGAGTATCAACAAATAGAGACACATGCAAAATGCATTAATTTGGTTCTTTATTAGGGATGTTCTCACCTAGTAACACCTTAAAATTGTCCTTACATCTGTGTTGCTGTGGATTAAAAGCTGCTGCCTGACAGTCAAACAGGATCACAGACACACGACCAGAGTTTTTAGGGTGGTGCTATGAAGTTTAGTGTTTGTCTGAAATCACTCTATCATTTTTACTTCTTCAGTGCATCTCATAAAATGGACACATAACGAGCTGAATCTCTTTCTGCTTTAGGGTACAAGTGATGGATACACCAACACACTTAAATACTTAAAAGCTGGAGGGTAAATCTAGGAAATGGTTTTGCACACGCTATATGAATGTCTTTACCTGTGTTTGGTATTGGTGTAGTTCCCTCTCTTGACTAAATCAAACATTTTTTTCATGAAAATTGGCCTTTCATCTCCAAACTGTAAGTGCAAGCGTATGAAGACTGCATCACCTGCATGAAGGGAAACATTAATTTAAAAGGCTGCAGTGGCACTTCTAAATTTAACCTTCAATGTGTTTTATTCAGCTCAGTTTATATGTCAGACCCTGAAGGTCTCAGCATGCAGCAGAGGGTTCATCGCAACATTTAACCTCTCTGTTATAGTGCATACTGTATGTGTGGGCAGATGTGTGTGTTTGCCCGCAAGCATCCTGCTTTTACACATTTATATCTGCATATGTGTGTGTGTTTGTGCAGCAATGCCTTGGCCATCATAGGGAGTATCTGTTAAAGAAAAAAAGGCCTTGGTTGTCATGGTGACTGCAATTTTTTTGTAGAGCACAGATGAGCAGAGAAACCCTACTTTTGTTTTGACAGTTTTTATTTTGACTGTTGACATGTTTCCAAGTTTTGTAGATGGAAAAATGAAAAAGATGAGGTGTTCTGTTTAAAAAAAAATCTCTGTGCAACTTAAAAACCGCTAATGGCCTTGAAATTGCTAAGATATAGATTCCTGTTTGAATGAATGAAAATGTCACTGTAGCAACAGAGAAAGCCCATTTAGGCCATTTTCCTGTCAAATTTAATGGAATACATGGATGGCATCACAGGCTATCAAAGTTATAAGCTCTCTTTCTAAAATCCACTGCAAATGTTACTTATTTATTATTTTACACACTCGAAGAAAATTCAGTTTCACACACCTGTTGGTGGTTATGTAGATCACAATGAATGTATTTCTAGTTGACAAGTATATGAAAACATACGTATGTAAAGACCCAATTTTTAATAAGTTGTGGTGTAAAATGTTAATAAATAAATACAGAATGCACATTTGCAAGTCTCATAAACACATATTTTAATCACAAAAGAAAATAAAAATAGAAAACATATCACATAAGTGAGATATTTAAGTATTTCATGAAAAACACTGGCTCATCTTGAATTCGTTGTCACGTTTTGATAAAGTTGATACCTGCCCATGTCAACCACAGTGTCACATCCCCTCTTCTTCTAAGTGTGTAAATGCAAACTGAGCAGACCAGCTTTAGGAAAGGAATGTTGTCCTAATATTACCTGATTTAGGATTCTGTTCAACACTCCTGGGTCTCATTTGTCTTACTTTGCATTTCATGTTGTGCCAGATGTTTTTAGTTGGTAAGGGTCTGGATTGTCTTCTACTTCAAAACCATGCTGCTTTAATATGTGTGGCCTTGCTGAAATAAGCATGGGCTGCCTTGAAAAGATAGTAGAGCAGATATTGCTCTAAAACCCGTATAAACATGATGTATAAGCATGAAGATGGCTTTCCAGATGCGCAAGTAGCCAGTTAAGTAGGGACGAATACACCATTGTACCATCAGAGTTGCAGGCTTTTTAACTGATTGCTGATAACTAGCTGGGTAGTTCCTCTCTTCTTCACCCTGGAGGATGTAGTAGCCTTGATTACTAAATAGAATTTCACATTTTGATGTGTTTGTGCACAAAATAGTTTTTCCACTTTGCTTTAGTCTCATTTAAAATTAACTTTGGCTCAGAAAAGATAACTGTTCATCTGGATCGTGTTCACATATGACTTCTTTGCATGATGTGTATGGCACACTGAAATGTATTTCACAGTGACTTCAGCAACTGTTCCTGAGGCCATGGAATGATTTCCAGTTTTATATTCAGGAGCATTTTTCCAAAATTGCTCCACAACTTTTGCAACTTCTTTGCAGATTGCTGTCCATCTTCATATGTAAGAGACTTTGTCTAATGCTCTCATGTTACTGACCTGTTGCCAGTTAACCTATACCTTGTTTTCTCTTTGTACCCTGACTTTGAGTATTTTGCTCTGTTTTTGTCTTTATTCTATATTTTTAACATCTTTGCAAAATACATGCAGAATCTTTGTTTTTTTTACAGCCATAAATACAACCTCTCAGCCATCTTCACGAGAGAAAAAAATACCAAGTAGCTCCTCCTTGTTTCTACCAAGTTGCCTCCAAGTTTGTGCCAACTTCTCTTTTGTGCCTGACCTTCTTATTTTATAAGTTCACAGCACATGCAAATTAGCTCAAATTAGCTCACCTTGCTCTGCAGATTCAAAGCAGAGATAATGACAACCTACGTCCCTTTAATGCACCTTAAATGTGATGAATTTCCTGTTTCAAAGGATGTTCGGTCAAGACACATTTTTTCCAGAAAGGTCAGTTCACCCAAATCAACACACACACAAACAGGCACAGAGTTGTCATAAATGTCCATTCAGAGGTCACTGCTTTGATTCATATTCACTTCCCCAAAACCATTTAAACAAGTCTTCTAGATCTAGATTTAAAAACGGCATAATTTTCTTCATGAAAATGTTCTTTATGTCTCTGAAGATGGTGCAGACAGTGTGACTCTAAAGGATTTATGTCCTCCTGATGTTAAAAAACATAAATGTACACATAATACAAACAGTAAAAGTCAGATAAAACTGATGTTTTTGGGTTAAAAACATTGAAACATTATGTATAAAGCTCAGCTGAGGAGTTTGCTTGTTGCCTCCATGTCTGTGTGGTTTTCTCTCCAGATCCTCTGCATTCCTCTCACAGTTACTTGAAGTGGATTAAGCGGATATCAAAGATAAATGGATGGAAAATTGATATATATATCAACAGTGGAGTACCCAGACTTGATGAAATTACAGGACGGCTCACAATAATATTTAACAGACAAAAAAATGACAAATTCCATGATGTTTGTCTCCTCTAAAAAAGATGTCATTTATCACTTTAGAAATAAACCCTTCAAGTTCATCTTAAACATTATGTCAGGATATAGCTGCCCTACTTAAGGAAGAAGTATATGTTATTTGTAGGCGATTGGGCTGAAGAGGAGTGAAGAGCTCTGGAGAGAGCGCCTGTTTACAGAAGGAACGTTACCCCTCTCTGAACGCCTTTCATTTCCTCTGCTATGAAGCTCTGTTTTGTTTTGTTTTCCTTCTGCCTTGTAAAACAAAATTTAATCAAATCTGTCTCAAGAACACGTCTCCTCCCAAACAAGTTCATAAAAAATAAACACAGAGTACATGTAAACATGGAAAAGCAAATAAAATCACTCTTTGCTTGTAAATGATTCATCTCTGATGAATGATCATCGGCTGCATTTGTATCTCACTCACACAGCTTATCAGTCAAGATACTAGTGTTTTCTTCTGTGAGGTTGTGATGAAATCACTGCGGTGCTGTGTTTCACAATGACTGCAAATCTAAACAGATGCATAGTGACAGTATTTGTAAGGATATAGGAATTAGTTTTGTTCAAGCGACATTAATATCCTTTTTATAGATTTCAAGGAGCATCAGTAGAGAAACTATCGCGGCTGGGAACCCATGATAAATAAGCACAATGTCATTCCCAGCTTGTCACATTCTGCTTCCTCAGTAGTTTGGAGCCTTCAAAGTCATGTCTCTTTACTCGCATTCAAAACACACATCACAACAGAGCATAACTCACAGCCATGACTCCCACCTTCAGTTACACCCTACAAACGGGTGTAACACTGACACGGCTTGGAAGGCCCGAAACTCTCATTTATGATGGCAATTATGAAGGAACTTATAAAATAACACATTTTGATACTAGCAATTTTATGATGACAACAAATGTGCTAAAAACTGCATAAATCTAACACCATATTGCTGCAACCTCAATCCATCTTCTGTCTGCATCATTTCCAGCATGCATGAAGAATTATGGGTGCTTGGAGAGCAAACATGATTTACAGAAGCATCCTTGAAATCTCAGCGAACCAAGAACTACATTCTTTAAAGGATCCTTGACATCAGAACAGTCCTAAAACAAGCTGTTATGATGGAGTATCCTGTTAAGGATCCTTTTTGACTTTGAGAAGCACCTTTTCACACCTGGTCAAGAAAACCCTTCAGTTTAAAATCATGTGGTATTCCTGTAATCACTGTCCTACTCAAAGGAAACTGTTGTATTTTCCTAGTTGACACACCAGTTGCACCAATAGTAAAGTAACAACTGTAAGGATGTCAACAGGAGACACACATCCAGAATTTATCCTTATTTTTTACTTTTATTATTCCATTAAACTTTCTTGACTCCACTACTCCACTGCCTTGATACACATCAAAAACCCTTGATCAAGGCGAGAAAAGACATGTGGTTAGGTGTCAAACTCCACCTAACCATCAAAATTATGTGGAAATGGTTACCGCAATATAAATTTGTATAAGCTGACATTTTCTACGTTTCTATGGTTACGTGTCCCATGATGGCCACCAGGAGCTTGGAAAACTGCAAGTTTAAGAGTGATGCTCCTGACCAAGTGTGTGAAGAGTTAGTAGTCGAAATAGGTTGGAAAAATGGATAAATTTGGAGATAAAAGAAAAAATCTCACATTTAAGAAGTACTCTTGAGAAGCTTTTAAAGAAGTATCGATCTTATCTGAGCGTAAAGTTCTGTTCTATCATATTTTGTCATACTGCATCGTATCATTTTCTAGAGTTTCTGTCGACATTTTGACATGTTTAGCTGAAGTCCAGTCCTGAATCCTTTTTTGAAAATCACCATCCATGAATCAAGAGTCACACAGAAGTGGTCCTTGTAGAAAAGTGCATAGCACGTTAGAAGGGCTTAGCCATCGATTACTGAAGGTATCAATTATTATTATTTTTTAATTGATTAAAAGACTTAAATGTAGCATGTATGATCAACATGTAAAACAATATTGAAACTGTAAATAATGAAGCTGGAGGAGTTGCTGTAGCGCCAACTGTTCAGGTCTTTCTGGCAGCTGGTATTTGTAAGTTGCAGTCATCCTCATGACTGATGCACTTGTCAAATCCCATTCAAGCTGAGGACTCTGCTGGCTCTGAGATGTGTGTGGAACTAGTCTCTTGTGCCACAGTGACTTTCTCATCCCACTCTTGACAAGTGAGCCAACAGTTCTTTGTGCTGAAGCATAACAGTCCAAATAAGTGTCATGCCATACAGAACTCATGCTGTATAAACTTACATTCATGTGTTCATGTATAATATTGCCTCTGGATTTTTGCAAATAGATGTTAGAAACATTTTAGCTTATATTAGTTCATATTTTTACTTTAGAGGAACAATAGCAACATTAAATCAGCAGAAAACAGATTATTTTATGGGCATTGTGAGGACTTGGTTGATGCAGTGAAGAGTTTTGTGCACACCCACAAAAGTTTGTTTTCTTGGATAATAAAAGAGATTCATTATTTTTATTACAGTTTGTGGAGAGAAAGATTGATCTGTGCAACATTGCTAATACCAGGTTGGACCTCTTACCTTCAAAACTGCCTTGATTCATCATGGCATTGATTCAACAAGGTGTTGGAAACATTCTTCTGAGATTTTGCTGCATATTGACATGATAATGTCACACAGTTGCTGCAGATTTGTCGGCTGCACATCCATAATAAGAATCTCCCATTGAACCACAACACAAAGCTGCTCTGTTGGATTGAGATCTGGTGACTGTGGAGGCCGTTGGAGTCCAGTGAACTCAGTGTCATGTTCAAGAAACAATGTGGAGATGATCTGAGCTTTGTGATGTGGTCCATTATCAGAAAATAGTGCGCTGTGGTCATAAAGGGATGGACATGGTGAGCAACAATACTCATGTAGACTGTGGTGTTTAAACCATGCTCAGTTGGTACTAAGGGGTCCAGAGTGTGCCCCCCACACAATTACCTCACCAACAGGCTGAACCATCAGACCTCCAGCTGCATTCAGAACTCTGCAAAACAATCGGATCAGCTGACTATCAGAAGTAGAGAACACTGCAGTCTGACCACATTAGCTAACCTTTAGCATGTAACACAGAACGACTGTCCGCATGCACAGTCCAGATTTACTGTCACTAACTAAAGTATGTTTTAATTTTCCTTTTATTTCCCTTAGAGTTGAGAAGCTCAAAGCTCGTCCCAGCAGATTTTTATAAGGCAGATTTTAACCTGCAGTGATAGGAAAACCCGGCATTCTCCTTTTCTCCAGCTGGTCAGGATGTGGAGGAGCGCTGTGGCTTCTCTCCCCACTCATTGAGATTTTTCACTCTAGTAATTATCTGCTAGATAGCAGGGCCAGTCCTCATGCTTAACCAAAAGCAATTTTTGTCTTTTATTCTCCCCTTGAGCTGGTAATCTATCTTAAGTATCAGGGTGTAGTTGGTGAGGTTTCCTTTTTTTGATTTTTTGATTTTTGTAAATATAGTCCACTGTCAGAAGTGGGTGACCTTTGGTTTTGCTTTTTTTTTTTTTTTTTCAACTGAATCTGTCAAAGATCTGTAGTGTTTCTTTAATGTATGAAAGAAAAAAGGGAAATTCTAAAGGCTTTAAAAAAAGAAGCACACCCTTAAAAGAACAGAAATGAACATTTAAATGTTGATATGTCCATATTGTATAGATAGTGAGCACATAAAAAGGTGTTTTTTCAGTGCAATAAAAATTATCAGGTGAGAAGTGTAGTGTGTAAAACAGAGACATGGCTGCACAATTCAACACTGCTGGTTCTGGACAAGACAGCGTCAGACCATGAAGTCTTATAGCAAAACATTTTCCTGTTGTTTCTGCCTGATAAAACTTTTGCCCTGTGCATACACAGTAACCTCTCTTCAAAACTTGTTTTTTTTAAATGTTCTGTCATATTTACACAAACACACCTATATATATACATATATATATATATATGTATATATATACACGTCTCATTTGTGCCCCCTTTTCCTGGTCAGTGCTCCTGTCTGGCCACCCATCAAAACCTTTTTAGACCCGCCCCTGCAAAGCTGAACCATGAACCTTCCTGCCAAAAGCAATTCTTTTGGGTAAATATGTGAGGGTGTGAACCATAAATCGCTAGTGTCTTCCTCAGATGAATGATAAACAAACGCAACAAGAGAGAAAAGCTGATCAGCGGAGCCATCATGATTCATGGAACAACATGGGAGGAGAAGAAGAAAACAGCTGCACAAACAGAGACGACCAGAGATACTCTAGAGCAGACACGTTGGTACCGGATAACTTTAAAAAGCAATGCAGGAAAAGTGCGAGTGTGGCTTATCGTTTCTATCTTGCGTCTCCTTTCCCGCCATCATAACAGAAAAATGGAGTTTAGCTGCATTAAAGATATTAATGCAATTAATTATTTTTGACAGCCCTATTTTTTTTAAGAACAAAGATGGCTAAAATGAACTAGGCCTTAGTCTGTGGAAAGAGAGGCATTTTCATATCATTTGAGGTTAACTGATTACAGTAAATACTGTTCTTTTTTTCTTTAAATAAGCTCATGAAACAGATGTTTGATGCTTTCCAAATGTTTGCAGGATTTTCCTCCAAAGTCTCAGCAGCTTCACGTTCACTTCATCCATCAGCATATTAAATCTCCATTCATATTCCTACTTAATGATGTTCACTTTACACTTGCACAGAAGATGAATGGAGATGCTAATTTAAGGACCTTTGTAACACTGAACACTGCTGTGCCAAAGACTGCTGGCTGTAAACCCATCCTGCTTTATCTATACAACCATTATTGTAATTTTCCTACTTTCCTCCCATCTGTGATCCTTTACACTTGATAATACTTGCATCCGCAAACAGTTAGAATTAATTTACATAAATTGGACCATATTGTATATTACAATATGCCTGATAAAATGGTAACAAATGTCTCATTCTTACATCAATACATGATGACACAATTGCGTTTAGGACAAGTGGATTATACATATTTTTCATGCATGTCAGTATTATCTGCCTCTATGTGATAATAGACTAATATAGTCATCATTTGATTAGAAAACTAACTGATTAATTTTACATGCTGTCACGATAATGAACAAGGTTTGAGGTTTAACATTGTTTTGCCTTTTAGATTGTCACTAAACATGACATTTAGAAGATCTCTAAATCAATCTAAATGATTGCTATTTGATTAACTTGGTTAAACAGTCATTAGGAGAAGCACTGGTGGGATATATTAGCTTTTAATTAAGTGCACAGCTGATTGTTTTGATCAGAGACAGCTCACATATATATCACATTTAAACAATTACAGTATCTTCTACTGAAGATACCTTTGGGTTCTGTCCATTCCTACTGTAAGACCCAGCAGTGTTTAAGGCTATATACTACATCATACATGCTGTTGCTTACAGTATTAACATTACAGACATGAAGAAAATCCTTAGAACGACGTTGTTTCCCTTCCCTTCCTATATTTTAAGAATGCAGCAAACTCTTACATGGACTAGCTGTGACATGTCTTGAACATTTGTTTTGGTTCTTTATCTGAAAAATCTTGAGTAGATGTACCCAAGATAAACACAACGGTCCATTGAAGAACAGCTCTTGTCAACAGAACGTGGGCAAGGTTTGCTTGAAGGGATAGACAATGACAACTTTGGGGATTTCTCTAGGATTGATGTGGGCGAAGCACGGTGGATCTGTCTTCATCTAGTCTTCTGATCTTCTCTTAATGTTCTTTGACTGCTGCAGACGGGGAAAAGTTGACACGTGGGCTGAAGCATATCACAATATAGTCCTACAGACGGGTTACAATAAAGCATCTTTAAATCTCATTAATTATCTGTAAATTCTTGGAATCCCTGCATGCAACATTTTTAGACTACACTGTGGTTTATGGAATAATTTAAAGAGTTAGTCTGAGTTAAAACGTCCATGTCCATATGAATAAAAGGTAGAAGTCAACAGCTTTAACATAAAATTGATTTGTCGGATTAGCATGTTAACACGTCTCAGCAGGACCAAGAATGATTTTGATCTGAATTAACTTTAAGGTTTAAATAAGAAATCATCCATAAGAGTGACAACATTTACCTCTTCTGAAGGGAAGGGCTATTGCACATGAAGCAGAAAAGGAGAATAACACACTTTTCACGCTGAATCAGTCATATCTCTGCCAACAATTGTCCAAAACAATTCCCAAGGGAAGAATGTACTTTTTTTTTTTTTTATCTTGTCATCTGACAGCAGCATAGCGTGTCCCTAGCTGCTAATCTTGGTCAGCATCTTGTTGATGGCCTGTTTGACGTGGGTGGTGGAGCTGCGACGTCTGGCCTTGCCCTGAACGGCTTTGCGGCGTCTCACCTCTCTGCATAGCTCATGGAAAGCCTCGGCCACAACGCCACCCTCGTCAGCACAGGCCGAACATTCGTAGAAGGCACAAGCCATTTCAGCTGCCAGCCGCTCTCCTTCCTCTGTGGTGACCTGGCGGGCGTAGTCTAGGTCTGACTTGTTGCCCACCAGGACCAAAGGGACGTTCTTCGGCTTCTTCACCTCCTCTAGGAGACTTCGTAGCGGGGCCACCTCTTCGAAGCTTCCCCGGTCTGTGATGTCGTACACAATGATGAATCCATCACCCCAACGCATGTGACCCTCCTTCTGCTGGATGTCCTCCTGTGACGAAGATGGAAAATATGGTGATAAAACTGCTAATTCTACATTTAGAATATTTTTGAAAGAATAATCTTACATTTTAAGAAATATACTTGTCACGATTTTATTATAAATATACACATTACTGCTCCCATCTGTAAAATATAGTGGAATTACTGAGCTTTGAACCTCTTACTAGTTTCTAGGCCAAAATACCATTAAAAATGAAGCAATGAATTATGAACTTAAGTCAAATTAAAGGAAAATATCAGGACATCTGTCCATTAACTTTATCTCCAGGGAGTGTAAGACATCCATGAACAAGCCTGAACACATGGGTTAATCAAAGACTAGTAAAGGGAAAACAAAGTTAATGCTTTGGAAAGGCCTGTACAAGCTTAAATCCAGCAGAAATTGTGTTGAAGGACATAAAGGAAGCAGCTTATGTAAGAAAACATCTCAGGGTTGAAACCTTTGTGAAAGAACTGAGTTATGTTTCCTCTAAACTGATCAGCAGCTACTTGAAATGTTTAGATTTGAACAGAGTCTGATAGATGTTTGTGAAACAGGCTTAAACACTTTCAAGTGTAGAGAACTGAACTTCTAAACTTTTCCATGCAAGTGATGCATGAATAGCATAAATACAGTCTCGTGGCATTTTGTGACACGGGCACACACTGAAACTGTGTGTGCCAGACCAAGGGGTTCAGACACAAGCTATGTGGTCAGGGAAAAAATTATATCTTTTGTCAAAGCAAACACTTTTCCTGTCATACCATATGTCAACTCTCGGCCCCTGGCAAAAAGCTAAAGAAATTTGAGAGATGCAAACCAAGCCTCCAACTAAAATACAATAGCCTATTTTCAAGTTATGCTTTATATGCAAAGAAAAAACACAGCTTATATGATTTTATTTTGGTGTGAGATAAGACAGACTTTATTTGCCTCATTTATTTAAGGAGATTTGCTCAATCTATTGACGGTGCTTTGGGATTTTATTTCAGGAGAAATCTTTATTATTAACCAGGATTTATTGAGCTGAAACAATTCATGTTAATTTTATTTTGTTTTATTTTCTCCTGGTTTACCACTTACTAATATACTGCTATGTCACATCAGCTTCTTTTTTTTCTTCCTTCCACAACTCTCATAGACCCCAAAGCCTTTTATTGACTTTTATATTCTACTTTACATTCATGGATCTCCACCCACAGAGCACTTTCTGGTTTAAAAGATGTCTAGAACTGTTATATATCTAAATATAAATGGGTTTTGATTCAGTTGATTTGATGTAGTTGTACCAGAGCTGTAATATACCAGTCTTGTTTGCAGAATAGTTGAATTTAATGATGAAGTCAAAAATCACTACAATTCTTTAAAGTTAGTCAACTGCTGCCTTTAAAAAGTAGAAGTCTTGATTTCAATCACAGGCTGTGTGGATCTATGTTTGTCATACATAAGACATGTTATATTTGAAATGACATTTTACTGTTGAAAATGCAACATTTTAGCGTTAGACAATATTATTTGTATACTGCTGAGGTTTGCAAATTTTAGACGATAATTGTGTGATATACAAATGAGTTCTTTTTACAAACTAAACTGCTCGGCTAAAAGTGGTCTAAATGTAGCCGCAGATATTTGGGACTAAAATCGGGCTACATGCTAGGTTGAAAGCACATCTTCTGCTCTGTAGACGCCACAGGACAAGCAGTGTTACTGTGAGTTTGGTCGAGTATGTTTTCTTTTTCTTTTTTTTCCTACACTCCCACTACATTTTCACGACATGTTTTCAGTGATGCGTTCATGAGGAATTTTTCATCTGGGACGTTGACGTCCCTCAAACATAAACTCTTAGTTGGGATGAGTGCATTATTGTAGTTGCCCTGAATTACAGTAAAGTTATATGTTTGTGTGTTTGCTCTGTTTCTCGGGCTCATTGTGTAAAGTGACATTAAATATCAGTCTAGGCTTGTGTCATACCAAATAATGTCATAGATTTAGACTATAGAGCAAGGCCAGTGTCTTTGAATTGTTAAGATGTTGGCAGCTAAAGAGAACTGTGTATTTCTTAACACATCCCACTCTTCCTGCAGTGCAAGACCGCATTCAATCCCTCACTCTGTTACTTCATTTTTAATAAGTACATTTATGGGCTGTCATATGTGTATATATGTATTGCGCTCAGTTGATGAAGTGTGTCATACAGATTATGTCCCTTGGGAATAATTTATTTGACTCTATGAGGTTTCTTTGACAGGTTTTGAGAAAACCTAGCAAATATGGATGGTAAAGAGAGCCCCCCTACCTGGCAAACCATGAACCACACTTTGAAAAAGCTTGCTGAGCCACTGAGAGATGTTATTCTACAGCACATACCTTGATTGGCACCAGTGGTTATTTGAGTTTCTCTCCAACTGGTCTATCCATCAAGTCTCTTCTGACATCAAGACATTTTGGTCCAGACAACTGCTGCTTACAGGATTTTTTTTTTTCATGATTCCCTACATTTCAAAGATCCAAAGAACTGAACTGCACCTTCTTATGTCTATTTTGCAAGACCTTAAACAACAACATGAATGGTCTGTATAGTTCCTGTAATGATTAGTATTTTCAATTAGCTCATTCAGTCTCTGCACTGAATGAGCTAATTAACATCCAAAAAATAATCTGGCAATGGTGATTTTTGTGTTGTATTTTTGATGTATGAAGCATTTATTTCCAGTTTCTGACTTCTAAATGCTGTTTCTCACACTTAGAGACATAAATTAAATTCTGCAGCCATCCGAGGAACGCGAAGGGTCAGGCATGTGCTCCTAATTTGATCACATCCAGGCAGAAACCAGTCAGGTTGTGTTCAGTTTTAATATGACCAAACTGGTTGCATGGCGGAGCTGCAGTCCTACCATGACAGGAGGGAAAATTAGACTATGATTTCAATGTTATGAGGCAGATGAGAAAGAGTTTAAAGCTTTTGTTTACCTGACCCAACTTTTGAATCTGGAATTTATGAGCTACGAAGACGACTCCACTTGTTCAGCTGAGTTAGCAAAATGCTTTGATGCAATCATTGTGGAGTGACCTGACATCCACTGCAGTCATGTCTGGAAACATTCAGGCCTCATCCTAATGCCAACTGAAAATAACCCACAGTGTAATGAGAGAGAGATGACTGGGCTGAAGTGTCACAGGGGAAATCAGCCTTCAGCACAACACCTACGCAGCACTGCAGCATATTTATCTTCAGCTCGAGGACTTACGCAAGCCTTCCCTCACGGTCAGAGCGTGGCAACAGGCTCCTGCTAGGCTGCAGGAAATTACCATCTTCAAATGCCATTCACTCTTACATCCATCCAACAAGTCTTCAAACAACTGTTGAATATCTTCAAAAGAGGCAGCAAGGGGAAGACAACAACCTAATACTTTAAGGACATCTTTACCTAGATTTCAAACAAGGACAACAACTTTTTTAACTCATTGTGTCCATGTTCATTGTACCATCTGAAAATGTGATTTGGACTCTGAGCTATAGACTCAAAATTCAACGAAATCCCTTAGCAGTTGATAAGATAAACTTATTTTCTGGAAATTACAAGTTAGAGCTTCAAAAAGTATTAAGTACATCAGTAGAATTAAGTAGTTAAAGTGAATGTTCTGCTTTTATTTCTGTTTAGCTCCATGTTTCAAGCAGATTTTAGTTAATTAACCAGCTGCTGCTCCAAGTTTCTCCACGTTTGAACAGATGATATTTGTCTTACCTGCCCTGCAGTGTCCAGAATCTCCATGGTAACAACTTCATCATCGATATTGGCTTGATGACGATATGTTGACTCTGAGAGAGAAAATAACAAGATAGTTTTATCACATCTTTGAAAAATGAATTCAGCTTTGATTCACTCTTTGATGATGGTGACAAATCCTAATGTGGGCGTAAAACATTAAAATGCATTTTTGGCTTACCAAATCACAGATCACCACCAGGGTGATGTTTTTATGTGTAATCACTTCCAAAGTTACCAAAGTGGGGGATGTAATTGTCTCAAAAATAAAATATTTGAATAATCATGCATAAATTTTATGGTTTTGTGCAAGACCTTTCCCCTCAGACACTTGAGAATGAAGTGTGGGTATTATTCATTTCCTGAATAACTTATAAACACTTTGATGTTAAGGATGAGGTCGTTTCTACTTAGGGTTAAAACAAGGAAACATGCTGCTTTCTGACAGGTATAGACAAGATGCTGACTTATTTGAAATAGAAATAAAAATATCAGTTTGGTTATTTTCATGTAAAATATCTGTAAGATTTAAAATTTTTCACCCTACTGCTTGGCCCTCCTGGTTGCTGGATGGTGGCTACAATGATCATAAACAATCCAATTTTTTTATCTCTGTTTTTTGCAGTCCACTAACTACAATGGGAAACCCCTTTAAGTGTGAAACTCAGCCTTCTGTTACCATAGTTTGCTTCAAGTATGTTGAAAAAGGTTAAACATTGCAGAGGATTTTGGAAGAGACCACACAGTGTGCCAGGAAGTTTGAAAAACAATGTAGCAAGGATGCTAACAAACTGCTAGCTTGGCAGCCAAATGGAGTCTTAGGTTTTTAACATATTCTAATGAAAATTTAATGACGATGTTCAGCTAACTTTGGGATCTACATTATTAAGAAGCTGTTTAAGGATGGATGGAGGACTTCTAACATCTTTCACAAAAATAACATCATGGTCAGACCGAGCTGTCTTAATTTCACTGTTCCCTTATATGGTCCGTGCCATTCTTTTTGGGTTAATTTAAACTAACATTTTTTACAGTGTTTTAGCTAAACTTAGGACAAAAAGCAAGGAATTTTGTCTTTGGTCCATTATTTCTCCCTTCAATAATAATTTGTGTTGTTGTTAGATCCAGCTTCACTAGTGTGTTTTCTTCCATCATGGTAGCCAGTTTTCTATTTCCTGTTTCATTTTGTGCACTAATGTCTCATTTCAGACATCTTCACATCCTGCCCTCTTGTAATTGACCCCCTAATGTGTTTCACCTGTGTCTCATATATATACTCCTTCCCTTGTGCTCTCATTCATTTTCTCCCTGTGAATCCTAGGGTTAATGATCCAGCTTAACTAATGTAATTTGCATTCATCCATAGCCCCTTGGATACTTTTGCCAGTCTGCCACTTGGTTCTCCCTTTTTTTATTGGTCCTAATTAAAGGAATTTATATTAAGCCACCTATGTGACTAATACAGAGAACCTCCAGAATTTGGGAGCAGAGAGGATGAAATGACCTGCTGGGAGTCCAGACTTGGTTGTGATGTCCATGCTAGAGTGACCAACATAACCACACTCGACAACTCAACCACTCCTGTTTGAGGAATGAATGAGATGCCATCACACAGCAAAATGTGACCAGCATGAGGAGGAGGTGCCAAGCTTGCTGTGTATGGATCTTTCACACACTACTGAGGCTTCTGACAGCGTAACAAATGGCCAATATGTTGCATTTTTTTATTTATTACTGCAGTGCAATTATCCAAGAAACTCAAAACAAGAGCAAATACCAACAGGGGAATATTGCAGGGGATTTTGGAACATTTTTGGCGGGCACTACCCACACATTTAGCCGTGTTGCTCATTCCACAGAAGCTTGATCCTTACATGTTATCTATGGCTGTAAAGGTGACTAATCAGGCTTTTTGTATAATGCAACACCAGTTAGTATTATTATAAGGGGAGAAATGATAGACCAAACACATTTTCTTTACTTTTAAGTTTACACAAACAGGTTCATTTAAGCCTGTTAGGTTATATATTGAAAACCATGAATTAAACTCATCTTTAATCTAAAGGAAAATCTTGTGAATTAGATAAATATCTGAATAAATGGTTATTTCTAAATATTCTTTTTTCCTTGTGACCATACTGCTATACAAGAAGTATATTTGTTATGTACTTTTTTGATGAATTCTAAAAACCTGAGTCTAAATAAAGAATAGATAAAGATGTCCGAGAGATGTTCAGTTTCTCGTGATGGGGCATTTTTAAATGGCAGGTCCCGCACGCTCACCCTGCAGTGCCCCAGGTGCGCTCACCTCTCTGGAGGATAAACTGCGTACCTGTGACGCAAATCGAATGTCACAAAGAGCCAGAGGAAGTAGCATGTCCAGCTGTTTCCTGGAAGCTTGAGCAGCATCTCCGAGTCTCACACTGTGACTCGTGGGACAGACTATTTCAGGAGCCATCACTTTTGTCAGCTGCGATAAAAACCGATCTGTCCAAGTCCATTCCCCAGCACACTGGTCCATAGACTCACACACAGTGCAGAGCTGGTTCGATTTAACCAGCTCCACAATCATCTCGTGGAGAAAAAACAAGAACACTAATTTTTCTGGCATGGCTGACAGCTGTCGTAGGCACAGACAGAGAAAGAAAGTGTCAGTCTCAGTCTTGTGACACAGCTAGAAACAGTCCAGTTATTTGAAAGGGCATGCCAACACGTGCTCCCATAAACTCCCACAAACAATTTCTCCCTTGCACAAAAGGGAAATTTAAAAATATCCCCTGAACTTTAAGCATTCCTAGTTCAACCAGAGTTAATTTCACCGAAGGAAAGGAAATTAAATTCTGCTGTATGATGGCCACATTGGGGCCGTCAACAGTATGAACAGCTACTGTTCTCTTTATTGCTCCTGTTTAATGAGACCTAACTGGACATCCTGTGACATTTATGTGTACTTATAATATCTGCTGAAGCCAGCAAGGAACATACAGTTCAGGACAAATAACAGATCAACAGATGGACTACAGGAAATGTTAACAATCCTACAGTACTAATACTTTAATGTCCTGGAATGTGAAGTTAAAACTGATGTTGATGGTAACAGAAATTTTAACTTACGTTTTGAGACATTTTCAGTAGCTTTAAATCATAAAGGTCATTAAGAAATAGCTCTTGAAAAATGCTGGTTGTCTACCACCAGAGAGAAAGAACCTCACTCCGAAACAAACTGAGCTATTTTGTATAAATCCATATATTAATATTGGTTTTGGAAGGATTTGCAGTGTTAAAAGGACTACATCTCCCAGCAGGTACATTTAATCAGATGTTATTCATTGTTGAAAAGAACTTTTTTATACACCTGACAAAAATAAATAGGTAGATAATAAATAGAGACGAATGACGAGCCAGTGGCAGGCATATTGAGATCGATGAAGTGAAGTTCATGTTCTTGGTTTTTTAAAGTTAGCACTCTGCACACAAACCCCCTACCTGTGTGATGTTTCCACAATAGCGTTTAATAATGTTTCTACCACTTCATGGGTAATTTCAGCCAGGCAGTCTGATTGGTTACAGACACCCACCAGCGGTGCTGTTATTACCATTACAGACCTCAAGCTGTGCTTTCGTGGTTGTGACGCCAACTCTTGTAACCAAGGAGGCAGCTTTTATTCTATTCTTGATTTAGAAAACATGTACATTACTTGGAATTTCTAAAGTACACGTACAAGAGTACAAAAAAAAATTTAGAATAAAAGGAGAAGAGGCTACGTTTCTTTGGCATGTTAATAACAGGGCATATTTTGAGATATCAGAGAACATCATATAAGCTTCTAATCATTATGTGGTCGCTGTAAAAATGGAATAATTCTCTGAGAGAGGTCTGTTTACACTGTTGATTGCACCCTGGTGTTTGTCATGTCACCACAAACAGGCGTGCTTTTGAAAAGAGCACCAAATGAACAATTGCAAGGCTCTGACCTGATCTGTGCAGCCAGGAAATGAAAAGCACTTTGCACAATGGACTGTTTGTCTTTGTGCCCTACAATTAAAGAGTCGGCAATCAGTTCAGCCAAAACCAGTACATGAAAAGGAAAGTTCTTCATTGTGCCTCTTTTGCATTAAACTAAACTGTATCACTTAGAATTGTGTATTTGAAATGACCACATCTTAACCAGTCAGTAATAATTTTCTCATTTTTGTGCAGTCCTAAAAGATAATTAGCAAGCACAGATTTATATATATATATATACATATATATATATATTGTAGGGGGCAAACAGGTAGTGTTTACAGTTTTCTTACCAAGTGTTGGGTCGTACTCCCAGATGAAACGTCTGGTCAGAAATTTCACCACCAATGCTGAAACAGAAACAGGGAAAACAGGAGTTATGTGTGCTGCTATTTGAATTTCAAGGTTTAGTGAATATAAAGTGCAGGATTTTATCATACTGGGTATTATGTCTTGAATGTGGTTTTTAAGTAAAGAGTTGGTTTAAAAATAAACTCAAATAGCATGACCAGCAGTTCTTAATGGTGCTAATCACTCCAGGATGCTGCCCCCATGTACGCATCAATGTCTACTTCAATTACTAATCAGCTGTAGATAACTCACCATGAGAGCATCCGATCCAAACCACTTTAATCATCTTTTCATCTAAATGCTAATACTGTACCTTTTTGAGCAGATCTGAGTGATAAAGGTAGAATTCAAACAGCCTCCACTAAAAAACTTCAGCTCTCAAAGTTCATCTTGTATTATATGTGGTAGTTAACGTGGTTTTAGAGCATCTGCCCATCTTAACAAATAGAGAATCATCAGGGAGCATCTGACTCTCTGACTTAATGGTTTACCATTAACAAGTAATCTGCTGAACGGAAATGTGGTGCCCCCTTTATTAAGACAGAATTAGACGTCATTACCTGTTTATCACTCAAACTAAACAACCTTCTGGTCTTTGCCAGAGGGGAAGTGGCTGTAAACACTAATGTAAAATGTGTTTATCTGAACGCTGCAACATTTTCCTTTTTGCTTCTGTTAGTGGGTAAGCATGGTGCCACTTTGAATTCTGGTCTTGTAGGAAAAAGCTTATTTAGTTCTACCAGAAAATAGTAAATCAGTTTAGTGTAAACACACACACACGAGTTTGCAGCTTGCTAGCACCGTGTTGGACCTCCTTTAGCCTTCAGGACTGCCTTAGCTCTTCATAGCATAAATTCAACAAGGTGTTGGAAACATTCCTCAGAGATTTTCTTCATCCTCTGACTGTATTATATACAGTTGCGTCCAACCAGCCTACCGATTCTCCTCTGACTTCTGAATTAATCCAAAAAAACTGCCTCTCACTGGATAATTTCTCTTTTTTAGGCCAATCTCTGCAAACCCTTTTCAGATCAACCAAGTCACTTAAATCCCTTTTCGTCTCCATTCTTATGCTCAGTTTGAAATTCAACAAGTCATCTTGACTGTGTACCTAATAAAGTGGCTGGTGAATGTATTTCTTAATGAACTTCCATATAAATCTAAATGATCAGTGTATGACAGTTGTTTTGTTTTTGTTTTGGCTTAAACATAAAAAATGGAGGGCAAAGGCACAAAACCAGCCTGTCTTGGCCAATTTTTGTTGTCATGTTTCTGTACAGAATGAACTAATGAGGCATCACGCTTATAGACAGCCAGGCTGAGACAGATGGCAACTGCTGGTGGGGGATACACAGTTTTCACTGTGGAAATGTTTTGAGTTCAGATCTTATGACAAGCCTACAAAGATGAAGCTATGTGTGAAATCTGTAGCGAAAACAGGAAACACAACAAAACTTTAATTTTAACTAAATTAAAGAAGTGACATGATATACTCAGATAATTTGATCTGTACAGTAGCCTAAATCAATCATGTTTTTGCTGATTTATTGGACACTTGTGGAAAAAAAGGAGGTAAACCCTCTTTCAGTTTTCCAGTTTTATATTAAAGTCAGACACTGTCTGAAAAACTATGTTTATCCTCACTGCTTCCTGAAAGATTAGGAGGGTAAGTGGCAGCAATATGATGCTAAATAAATGCATCTGATTAAATGATGACTGGCATGTTTAAGCCCATCTAGACGAGCACTTTGTTGGTCCAAATCATGCATGCACGTTTTAATACAATGCCAAGGAGGAAAGACATCAGCAATGATGTAAGAGAAACAATTGTTAACAACAATAGCTACATCTGAGACTCTACAGGCCTCAATTAGCATGTTGAATGTTGAAGTTCATGACAGTACAATTAGAAAAGGACTGAACGAGTAAGACTTGTTTACTTTAATAAGTACATGGCAGCACAGCTAAGCGTTGGAAAGTTGCATCTAAACAAAGTAAAAGACCAAATTGAAAATCTGGCTATGCAACAGATCGATGATACTAAATTCATCCTGAAATGGCTGAAAAAGAAAAGAATTGAGGTGTTGTAACAATCTGAAGTCAAGACCTTGGCCCGGCTGAAATGTAGCAGGACTCAAAGAGAGCACAAGTGAAATCCTGTAATAAAGAAGAGTGGGCCGAAGTTCCTCCACTATGATGTGAGACGGAAAGTGTCATACAGGAAAAAATTACTTGAAATAAGTGTTGCTGACAGTGGTTCTTCAAGCTACTGAATCATGGGGTGTACGGTTTTGTTGTCTTTTTTTACCCCCACTTTCTACAAACTGACTTAGTTTTTGTTATATATTGATAACGACAACCAAAATTCCCAGTTAATACAAATCGAAATTCAGTAGAATGACTGGTGTACAAGCCAGTTCCCAGTGTTACCGTACAAATAATACAGTATGTGCTTCTTCTTTTAACTGGTTTATTATTGTTGTAGTAACAAAATCTGTCGTACAACATATGCTGTACTCTAGTGAGAGGATGAAAAGCTGCTAAGCTATAAAACATTAACACCACTCAAGCCTGGTGTTCCCACTTCCGCTCAGATTCTCTGCATGAGCGGCTACGTGTGTGACAGATTCCCAGTGGAGTGGTCCTCTTGAGTCCATGTAAGTAGTGGTGTCCTCAAGTCAACATATCGTGCTGCCCCTGTTAGCAGGAAGAACTTGAGGAGACAGCTTCCCCTGTGAAAGCTGCTTTTGAACTGTGAAAAAAGATCCTCAGCTGGCCCCTGTTTCTAATTAACCGCTACGAGGAAAAAGGGAGAGAAACTATTGTGTAAGCTGAAGTGTCCCTGTCACGTTTCATTGAAGTCCTAAAGAAGTCAAGTCCAGTCTTCGAGCTCAGGACAGTGGTTAATGACGGATTTGCATGTGTGAAGAATGATTTGTACTGACCATATGGAGTGGTGTGGAAAGCTTTACTTTAGTCTTGGTTATTATCCGAACAAGTTATGCACTTAACAGTCTACCTTATCCCTGTCTTGTTGATTTTGTCCTTCAGTAAATCACATATGCCTTTTCTTCTTCCAGCCAAAGAAAGATATTCCCCAAAGCACTGAAAGCAGATCAGCAGCAGATAATTTGTCAGCCTGTTGAGAAGTGACGCACGTTTCTTCTCTGGGTACGTTTGCTTTACTTTCCTTGGCCCCGAATTTCCCTCTGAAGTGATTTTGTAATGTTTCTGCTACAATGGCCTGGATTCCAGGTACACAGAACAACCAATGGGGTGTGAAGTCCTCTCCTCATTAGAGGTAACTGTATCTCCTGCTTTTCGCTCCCACTTGAAAGAAATGTACACAAGGCAGAGAAAAGTCTTTGTGAACAGGCATCAGTATGGACACTGTGGCCCAGATTCATGTGAGAGATACGGTGTCTGAGCAAAGACAGGAAAAGTAGTGTTAGAAAATATCTAAAGATGATTAAACACAATAAAAACAATGATTATAAAGAAAGAAGAAAAAGCAGAAGCCTCACTATCCACTGCACGTTTTTATTCAATGCTATTTAATAGTGAAAAGCTAAAGTTTATAGCTACTCTTTTTCTTTTCCAATATATTTTGTAATAAACATGGTTTTGTCAAAAATAATGTCATTAGTGCCCTACTCAGATCTGTTTATGAGCTTAGAGAAGCGTGGAGGGTACAGTTTTGGCAGTAACCAGTCTGGAAGGGGACAAATGTTGGCTGGAATGTAGAGAAAATACAACTTCTAATCAGAAAAAGTTGGCATAGTACTGAAAATGCAAATAAAGGCAAAACAAGATTCTTCTGATTAGCTTCCCTCCCTCTCTCTCTCTAATTAGCTTCACTTGATCTGTTAAAATACATTTACTTTTAGCCCTGTAACACATTTCAAGAAAATATTTCTTGGCATAGTACTGGATGATGGAGTCAGATGGAAATCTCACATTAAATAAACACAACAAGGTTTCAAGAAATATTTCTATTCTTAGTAAATCAAAACAAACTTTGGCTCATGAATCACTTCGTGTTCTGTATTAATAACTTGTTTCTCCTTATTGAAATTGTTGTGGAGAAGGGGCAACACCTATAAAATTCACAGATCTGGTTCTTTTTCACATCTCAATATTCATGTATGAAATAAAAAACTAATCCCTGACAACATTTTAAAACAGTTTGTCAACCAAAATTAAATACTATAAATTAAGTGGAGAGTTTTATTATTTTTAAATATAAATACGCAAGAACAACAGTGAGAACCTTTATTGGTCTTTAAAACGACTCTTAAAAAATACAGAAGAGAAAAAGGGCTTAGATTGGGTGCTTAAACTAGTATTGTCCTTTCTGTTATCTTTTTCAATTATTCATCTATTATTTATTTATTTATGTATTTTGTTTGTTTGTTTTCAGTTGGGAATGTGTGGTATGCTTATTTTTCCCATTTCTTTTGAGCAAGTTATCCATTCTATACTAAAATTGTATTATTTAACATGTTACAGTAAATCAAATAAAAATCTATATTTCTTTGCTGTGAAGTTATAAGGTGGGCATTTCTAATGGGTCACGTGCCAGAAGCTTCTGTCTCGTTCTCACCAGTCATTTATTCTGCTTGAGAGCTAGATTAGAATAAGCCACTTACTATTATAAATGAATTTGAGACGTTCACTCCTAAAAACATAGATCTATCTTTCATTTCATGGCATACGTGTGTCTCTGTGGTTTCTTGATCGTCCCTAAAGATACAAACCTTGGGTCAGGCTGACCTCTTTTCTCAGTAATGTGTATTTACACACAGTTGTTTGAACCGATGATATGATGAATATGAGATTGTTAAGAAACATGAGACATGTGTAAATCTGTATTTCACTTTCTGCAAACTGCACTGCGCTGTTTGGACTTTCTCATTGTACATTGTGTTTGTCAGTAAAGTGAATTCTGTCAAACAAAGCCTTTTTTAGGTTTGCACAGAAGAGCTACAGTCCATCAGGATTAGCACTGGAAGTTAAGGAGTATAGGAAAGTTAGGTTTCAGATTAGACATATTGGCTGTAGAAGGATCTGAAATCTACAAAAAAAATCATTGTATACAGTTTATTAATGGTCTCAAATACTTTTAACTCATCAGGACAGGTGCTTGTCTGTGATGCTAAGAGATTAAAATATATTATACTTAAAGTGTTTAGTCTCTGGAGTCACTTCTCCAGCTGAGCGGTGATCTGCATTGACTAAAGCTGCTGCCATGTAACGTCTGCTTTCTGGCATGCTGGCAAACGTTCTGTTGCCTTCTTACATTGTTGTGTATCTGACATTCTGAAGCTGGGAGCTGGTTTTAACAACTTAATATTTTCCACCATGTATTACAGCTGCTTTCTGCATGGGTAAACAGACTTGGTTTATTCAAATTCTGCAGCCCAGACTTTACTGCTTAAAGTGTGGATGTGAAATATAAAAACTTGGCACTCCTAACTTTTTATATTTTTACATCAGACACATCATTCATAGGAGACGTTTGCCAAAAGCTGCTTTTATCCAAAGTGACCTAATCACATTAGGAGCAGAATGCTGGACTAATTGCAGACAAAGCAAGAGCAATTAGTGGCGCCTATGGCTCTGTTCTGAGCCGGTGCAGTGTTACTCATTGAACAGCTTCTATTGATTCCCCGTGGCCATCAGACGGACACCCACGGCTCTTTCGTTCCCTTCAGTCACAAAAATACCCCTTTACTGGCTCTCCAAGAGCTGTGCCTCTATAGCAAAGCTCTGAACCTTTTGTATTCATGTCATCTCGGGTCATGTCATACAACAACTTGTACTGATAAGACCAGGAGAGAAATGGCTGAACTCAAAGTGCCTGAAAAGCCTACAGAAGCAAGGAAAGACCATTTTTGTGATACCCTTCAGTCTACCCACAGTGTTTATTTTTGTTGTCTAAACCTAAAGAGGTAGTTTTAGTGGCTAAACCTAAGCAGGTGATATTAGTGTCTAAATCTTACAAACAGGACTTGAACCTGAACATCAACAATAAACCAAAGAAAACGTTAGAAAAGGCATAAAATCAAAGAAGAACCCAAAAAGGATCCTTTTTTCTGAAACTTGATGTAAAACTTTATTCTAAAAATAATAAAATAAACAGACCAATTCTGTGGTAGAAAAATTGCTTTTTGCAATTAAAGATAATAAGGCAAAGTCCATTATTTGCCTTATGTTAGTAGCCCTGTGGAACAGCCTTCCACTGTGAATCCACTGTTAAATTTGCCCCATATATTTAAACATTAACACACATAAAGATCAAATGCTCTTGGTGGCTTTTAACAGCACTCAGTGCTTTAAGCATGCTAAGTATTTCATTATTTATTTCTTTTGCAAACTCATTTTATAAGTGACCTACTTATTTCATTCCCATTGCTTTGAGTTTTTATGTGTTTTATTACTTGGCTCTATGTGTTGTAGCTGTTGTTGTCTCTCAGTGTGGTATATTATATACATTATTATGGGTTGTTTCTAATAGTAGAGACAATTGGATTACTTGGGTTGAACGACTTGTTGTATTGCTACCTGGGTGAAGCCAGATTTTTACCACATTATCACCAAAAAGACCCTCTCATAGATCAGTTGCGCCTGATAGCAGTAATAAGTCCCTTTCTAAGTCACTTTTGCACATTTTACAGGTGAGCCAAACAAGCAAGTCTTGATCTGTCACTATGTTTTCTCACAAATCATTACGGTGTTACAGAATCAGAAGGCGTGAAGTTAACATGACGAAGTTGACATTTAAAATGTCTCACACCATCACCAACAGTTAGCCATAGCAGCACACAGAATTATGCAAAATGACCACATGATGTTAAATATTTAGGCTTGTCATGTTGTAGTATGATTCCGTGCTTATTGTTTACGCTTACACTAATTTAGATAATTATTCTAAACGTTCAATTGAGACTGCGGTTGAAGGCCTAAACCTTACCTCATACTCAGAAGAGTTCAAAATAACAGAAATGGAGTAAATAAGTCAAATTAAAAGATTAAAAGAATCACGGATGATTCAGATCAACTTTGAACTTAGTTTGAGTAATTATGGGGATTTAATTGAGCTTACTGATTTAATCAGACATGTTAATTCACTTTTTGGTTGACAGGGTTTCTTGAAGGCTTTCTTGTGTGTTACATGAATAGAAGAGGGAACTGGGTTGCAGACTATCACTGCCTTACTTATCTGTTTGCAGGCAAAACATTAAAACTGACCCAATATGGTGTCAATCACATGTAGACGAGTAACATGAAAATATACGGCCAAAAAGCATGTGCAAAACAAATACTAACATTTATATGTCAATTCTGTCAAGCAGTTTGATTCTAAGTCTCATTAGTTGTTCACATGTCCAGGAAATGGCCATTTATGTAGGAAGCTCTGGCCTCTAATCAATATCTCCTCCACTTGTTACCAGAGATGTTGACAACAGGATTATGGATTGCTGCCCTTTTTGTTACAATCATTGATTTATGGTTTCCAACTTTTCCTCTTAGCACTCAAAAGGTAACAGTATTAAGAAAACATTATAGATGCGCCTCATGTAGACACACCTATAATCATTAAGCTCATTAAGCTGGACAAAAAATATTTACAAAGTGTCAAGTACTGTAACATGTAGTTGACTCTTAATTAGAGAATAGCCAGAAATATTAGTTAAAGTACTTAAATCTATTTAAATAAATAAATAAATAAAAAGCTTTCTGGGGCAACTGTAGTATATTGTTATATTTACTGTTATACAATATATATATATATATATATATATATACATATATATATATATATACTGACTGACTGATTGATTTCCTTCAAAGTACTGTAATAAAACTACAGCCATCTTGAAAATATATTATACATTTTTGTGTGTTTTAAATCATACATAATGTCTATAGGCAGGATGTAAACTCAGCATGGTGCTGGGTTCACATGTTCATCTACTGACTTCTCTGAAAATGCCTGGTTTATAAGGCAAGATTGTGTCTGCTTATGCCCTGATGTGATAGTAAAAGCACACAAAAGAGCTACAAAATTATCCAACACTTCCTGAACAGCCCATTATTCCAAATCTCAGAGCTTTCCCAGAGTTCCTCTCACCACCACTCTCTCCCTGGGGCATGTCTGAATCCCAAACCACAAACGCCAAGCCTCGTTGGACCTGTTTAATAAACATAAACCATTTTTCTCAGCAAGGACAGACATGTATATCTGTGTTATATGGTACTGTTGGGAGTCTCCATAGTGCCAGGAAAAAAAATCCACTCTTTCCTGCCCAATATAGATAGAGATCAAGTCAGACATCATATCATCTCAGCCCTCTTTTACATAATATCACAGCTCACCAATTAGACTGCATTCATGTTTGTTATGTTTAGGACCTATATTCAAGAATAACGGATGTGGGAAGTCTAAAGTCAGCAGAGTAACAATAACACATCAACAGTAAACATGTCAACTCCCACGATTGATGGTGTTACTGTCTGGGCCAGTCAAAAACAAATATTTCACTTTGTGCTGGGGTCCAAGAGAGTCACAGTTAAAACCAAACAGTGGCTCAGAATCAGATACGTAACAAAGAAAAACATCACTTAACATAACACAAACATTTTTAACCATGTTAGCTAATCATGACATTAGAGATAAGCTAAACTGAGCATTTATGAGGTTGTTTAAATAAAGTGTTTCTATGTTCAGTGCAACAATCCTCAACGTAATCTGCTCAATAACCTAAAGTAGAAAACATGTTTTACTACAAGCTTCACAAGTTCAGGGACAAACCACTTTACAGCTGAGACGTGTGAAGAGTGCTCACCAGACATTCTCTATGGCAACGAAAATTGCAATAATGAGCTGCAAATGTTAGCTGGTGCTAACTAGGAGTAGCGCTAGCATTAGCATGCTTTATTAGCTCCACAGCTGCAATACATGATGAATTATGTTGAGCTTCTGTACACTGGTTTTGTGGTGCCATATAACAAGTTTGCAGTCTGCTGCACAGTGAATAAAAGAAAAAAGAGGATGAAACTTCAAACAGCACTACAGAATGGCTGACTCACTGCATAATGGACTGTATAGTGAATGAGTAGACAATTTAAACACCTGCATGACTTGAATTAGATCATCATGCATTGCAGTCTGGAGCCAACACATCAGCTGTTGACTCAAAATACAGATTTTAACAAATTGTGTCATGATCTGTGTGGCAGGATGTTCGTTCCTTAGTTTAGTTTACTTTATGTTTATCATATAAGAGCTATACCTCTAATGTATTAGGTTAAATTTTGTTCTTTCCTCAAACTCCCATAAACACCTGGTTGCAGTTTACTGATTAAGCCATGTGTTTTGTTAGTTATTATTAGTCTCCTTGGTTTTTTGCCTTTGGTTTTCTTTGTCCTTTGCCAGTTCATTTGTCATTCTTCCTGGCTATGTTCCTGCTCTGGTTGTTTCCCTACTGCTGATTGTTACCTCTGGATTCTGTGGATGTCATTATCCTTTCCCCACCTACCTTGTGTCTGTGAATTTGCATTGGGGTCCTCAACTATACACAACTGTGACAAGTTGTTTAGTTTAAAAAAAATTCAGATAACTTTTGTTGGTAATATTAATTAATAATCAATTTTTAAAAAATCATTATGTTTGTTTGTGTTGATGAGTAGAGTCAGTGAGGGTTTTGTCAGTGCTGTGAAAGATGAGGAGGTCAAACACATAATGTTTTAAAATGACATGTTTTGTGCTGTCCATCACATCAGAGTGGGTAGGTATCTTTCCTGCCGCTATTTGACATGTAACTGACTATTTTGCAGATAATTGTGAAGCAGCATTAGTGTCCAGAATGGACTAGCAGCTGGCTACTCCTATCTCATGGTAAGTCCTCTCTATAGAAAATACTGTATGGATGAGTGAAGACATGGATTTTTTGATTACAGTTTGAGTTATAGCTTTGAATCTGCAAAGACTGAATTCTGGATTAGAAGACAGTGGGCAGAGACAAGGAGAAAGAAATGAGAGGAGCCTAGTGTGGGTGAAGCATGTTTCCACACCTATTGACAATCACCATCATAAAACTCTGCTTGTGGCTGTTTTGTTTCTTAGAAATTAAATGTCTAGCTTTTCAACTTGTTTTAAAATCAAGCTACTAAATCAAATTATTGATTGTGAGCGCTGCATCTGCCACATTGTAATTGTACTTTGTACTGAGCTGTTAGACCTACAGTAATGTTATGAGACCACATTCAGAAAAATTATTATTTGTTTTGTTCTATGTGACTGGTCTTCATGCTGCCCGTTCCAACTTCATTGTCCATTTGATTCAAAGAGGAAGGGTGCTGCTTTGTATTTTAAATTCACCGATCAGAATAGAAAACACACATCATGCATGTCTTCTTAAATTGCAAAACTATACTTGAAACCTTTCCAGACCAAACCAAAGCTGGTTGATTAACAGTGCATGACTCATTTTTTTCCTTTATGCTTGTAAACTCTTACGACTCAATTTGTAAGAGATGCGGCATGTAATCAGAACAAGTGCTCCTGAGTTTCATAAACCAGCCTGCATTTATTTGTATACAGTTCATTAGCAAATATAATTGACTTTTTTTTTTTTCTGGAAAAGAATCTGGTGGTCACTTTGATATTGTCGTTTCATTTCACATCCCAGTTCACCCAGAAAACCACAAATAAACTAGCATGTAATGCCATCAAATATCTAAAACTCATTTGTCAAACTTGAAAGATTCAGTTTTGCTTAGAATAGAACCACAAATGAAAATTAAAACATGTTTATCGTGTGAGAAGTCTCATATCAGCTGACAGGTTTAAATTACTGGTGTGACAAGAAGGTATTTTGATTGATAAATTTGTTTTGCTGCCTCAAACCACATTTCAGACACAAATCCAAAGAGAAAAAAAGACAATCAAGTGTTATACTCCTGACTTATTTATTCATTTGCCTACATACATTGAAATGTGGAAAGGTTTTGCAGCAATTATGAGTCATCTAATTCTGTGCAGTCTCATGGCATATCAAGAAATGCTAACAAAATGAAATAAATGGTTTTGTTTAGACTGATACAAATTGGCTACTGTTTTCCTGAGTGTCAGCATGACTTCCATAATTTATTCCAGTTTGAAGGTTTGCTTTGTGTCTATGAATTGTCTGTGTTAGTTGTTGATGGAGCTGGACTCATCAACTCAGCTATTTAGAAGACAATAGCTATTCAAAATCACTTAAAGAGGGGTTTAACATCTTTGATTGTTTCTTGTTTTTACAGCTATAACTTGTTCAATTCCATTTCATTATCATTGTTTCTTGAACATTAAAATTTTTAAAGGAAGAAAACCATATGTAAAGCTCCCCTCTACACAACACACAAGCTAGCAACTAGCTAGGAATTCAGTGTGCTAGCTAGGTGCTTATTAGCTACTAAACACTTGAATGTATTACAAGAGAGGTGTTTTTCTTTGTTGTTTTCTTTTTGTTTATTAGAAATATTTTTTATGCTAAAAACTGAGTTAACATGACTTATCTGTCAGGTTACCAGAAACATGACTCCCACAACATTTTATGATATTTAGAGGGAAGAAGAATGCAACATGTCTATGGCCAGTAGTAAATTTCACTATCTAGTGTGTATATTTTTAATAATAAATAAATAAAATCTAAACTAAAGCATAATTTGTTTTAAAAATCTTCAAAATAATCCTTTTAATTTGTTTTCAGTATTTTTGGTTTTATCCGATTTGATTTTTTTTTTTTTTTTTTTTTTTTTTGCTTCTATTAGCTGGTCTGTCGGTGTGAGCCCTCTCATTTGTTCAGTAATGACTAAGCTGAGTCAGGTGAAATAAATGGTGTCAGATGCTGGTAGAAAGTAGCAACTAGTCCTGTCAGTTAAACGCTAACAACAGACTATATGGAAAACAGAAATTCCATAGCTCCTTGTTGGCTACTAAGGAACAATAAGTATTGTCTTCATCACCTCAACTTTTCTATCTTTGAAAAACTGCACATTGAAGATGGGAAATTGTCATTATTTAAACACAACAGTCTATATATCATGTTCCCTTTAGAATGACAAAAAAAAAAGGTCAGAAACTTCCCTACTCTCGGCTCTGGATGAGCTTCATGTAATTACAATAGTGAAACGGGCTGCCATTCTCCTTGGGGCCCTGTGGCTTTGTAAAATGGGACACCAGAGCGGTTTTCATATCACATCTGTGAAAATGCAAAAGGACAGAAGCTAGCACTGTTGGGGTTATAAAGGGGAGGGTGTGAGGATCCAAACACCCTATTCAGCCCTTTTAATTTAGTCTCCAACAATAGCTCCACAGTGCTATTCATCATGCAGGGCAAATCAGGACTGAGATGCTACTGTAACCACACCTTAGAGAGCAATCCCTTCTCTGATTACAGAGAAGGTAAAACATTATGTACAAGGAGCAGAGAGAACAAGCAAAGTACCTATTTTCACCAAGAAAACCAACAACCTGAGTGTAATAACATTTATTTTGTAGTCCTACGGGCGGATGCATTACGCGCTGCAACTGCTAAAACAAAAACTCTGCCAGACGTTATCTGTACTATGTAATTCTGCATAATATCCAATTTAACTTATTTATGAATAGAGTAAGTTATATATATAGTGAGTGTTGATTTTATTTGGGAAATAAAACTGTTTTCTCCCCTTCCTGGATAGATAGCTGCTGCACTGCTTTAGGCTGCATTAGGAAGACTAGAGATATACCATTTTTATAACTTTGACACTAAGTGGTATGCTCTAAAGATTATGTGCCTTAGGTGTTCATCTATATTAGATAAAGCAGGGGTTGGTGCCAGTCCTCCACATTGCTGTCATACTGTCTTTATGACACTCCTTTGGTACCCTCTTTCTCTCCCACTACACATTTTACCCTTTGCAGAATCATTTGCTTTAAATTTGGGTTGTTCTGTTGCTTTTTTTTTCTATTTACTTATTGTTGTGATGCAAACAATATTCTAATATGCCAATGACTAATTAGGGAAATGTTTGCATACATCAACAAATCGAGCTGGAAATCTAACATGTGCACATATTATTTATAAGAATAAACTTGGATTTATTACACTTGGACACTGTTATGCAAAGGGTGTTATTCATGAATCTTTATACAATCTTATGCATCTGGACCCTAAAGTACCCGATGCCAGGAAGCTGGTTATAAATCTCTTTGGTCCCTGTGGGTTGTGGTTCTTTGTGCACTGGGCTTGCTTCCCACCGATGCTATCAAATTGATATCTGGGGAGTCTGGATGCCAGGTGAACAGACTTTGTCTTGTTCTTTGAGCCCTTCTCAAGTAGTTTAACAGAACATTGTATTGGGTCAAACTGAGCAGTGTTTTTACTTTTCAGTGGTCATATGGCTGATTGGATATGTGGTCACTTCCAGCAGAAAGGCCAACATGACATCGGTGAAATGCTGAACTCAAGGCTTCAAAGTACAATACACAATGCAACTGGTGACTGCGGTCTATCAAAAATAAAGTGGACCCATGATAGCTTTAGTAGCACTGATATGTTATTTTTTAATTTAGTACAATAGAGCAATACAGTTAAATTTAATTCAACATCAAATCATAACATACAATATGTTGTATAAACAGACTTTACAGAACTCTTAGAAAAGTAGTTATCATTCATTGCTTTGTAAAGAGCATGAAGAGATTGTGCAGAGCGTCAGCATTTCATCCTCATATTGGCTTCTTTTAGGTATGATTTTGAACACAGGCTATTAAAAATCTATTAATCTCTAGAGAATAAAGTTTTCTAAAGCAGAAAAGGAAATGATCAGCAAAGACTCGCTTACGGGCCAAGGACAGCAGGAGCCATCAGAGAATATGAATGGAAAATGGACAATATGCAGAGGCTGAGGAAAGTAGGAGGTAGGCTCTAAAAATGGCTCAATAGACAAAATAAACAAGACCACTCAAAGCCCACCTTCCTGTGACACAATCTCTTCCCTCTATGGGTTCAATTCATATTTATATGTCAGGGGACAGCTGATTAATGTACTGGTCTTTATATTTAGAGATACAGAGCGCTGGCTTCCATCACTGCATAGACATATCCTATAACTGGCAAAGCCCGATATTAGCAATCCCTTGGTGGGCATGTGCCAGGTGAAAAAAAAGATGGGGGAGGTTTGGATACTGAAGCGGGCATGTGGCCTTAAGAAAGCTCACACAGTAAAAATGAATAGTAGAGACATCATGTTCTTCTGAGGACAAAAGAAGCTGCAGGCAGCAGATGTGTGTTCAGAACAGGAAGTGGAGGAGGATGGAGAGACTGAGTTTGAGCATCCTAAGGGAATGCAACTCATTTGGCATTTTAAGATGCTTCAGATATGTTAGACTGGGATATCAGAAGAGCTGCTTATCCACTGTAGTGTCAAAATGATCTTGCTCCAGTTATACTGTGACTTTAGTGGATTTGTTTTAGCCAAGATGTTCATGCATTGGTTAAAAGTGGCTTTTTAAAACTTTGATATAAAGGAATAATTTGAAAAGATGTTAATGAATTTTCACTGGGTGAATGTTAAACATTTTGATTTGAGAACACAAATTTGCATGGGGGGGTTTTCATTCTTGTTGTTTTTGATTGATTACATAAATACAGCATGGAGGCATGGGATGGAAGAAAAGTACATGGATTCTTCTGACGTACAAAGAAGCTGCTAGCTTACACATAACTAACATTTTAATGGATTTAGTTAAAGTAGCACAATGTTTTCCTCTTGAAGAGGTGGAAGGTGTGGTGTAGGAGTCAGTAAGAGTCAGAAACTAAGAACTAGCACTACTTACAGCTTGACTTGATTCAATCCTGTACAATATCGATTCGTTTACAGATATTCATGTAACAACTAATTTTCTTGAATATTAGAAAAATTCTCAGATAAGTATTTTTATAAAACACTGATCCATTTACATGACCATAAAAATCAGATATCTGGGTGTAATCAGATTACTGTAATCTGATATGGATCTACATACACTTCTGAAATACCATATTTATAAGGTTCTCTACGTTTACCAGTCCATTATCTGATTTATGTGCGTGGTGAAGCCCACTTGAAAAATATAAATATATAAATATAAAGAAATCTTTGTCTGAGTTTTATTAATCATTATTGGATTGTTTAAATTTTAATCAATTCCAATTGATTAATTCACTTTATTTTCTTTTTTTTTACCGCTCTAGTTAGTATGCTAACACTTGCTAAAAAAATTACACAAAACAGAAAGTACCGTATAAGCTAATGGAAAGTTTAGCAGGTATAACCAATTATTGAGGAAAATATGTTTTGTCTTCATGGTGGTAGTGATTAAACATCAAAGGGGACCCTTACATTACAACGTGGATATCATCCGGTAGCTGCAACTGCATCTAAACTGCTATGTATTGAATGTTAATGGGATATCAGTTTAGCTAATGCTACATGTAATGTAAATGGATCAAGTCATTGTCCACTAGCATACTAGCAGGCATGTTGGACTTCCATGATCCTTCTTTTTTAAACCAAAAGTATACATGCATTCACTGAAAAGTTATAATCATATAAATCCAAAAATTTCACAATAAAGATGATGGGATTTAAGAGCTTCTTCTGGTAAACAGCAAGACAAATCAGACATTATCAATGAATGACACGAGAGTCACTCATAAACTTTCAGTATCATAAACTAACCAGTCCCAACGCTTACTTAATCAGTGTCTCCTGTACACATCTGAAATAATTTCATGCTGTATGCCACATATAAGAAAAGAAGAATTCAGGGCTGATTATACCAATGCCTGTATGTTTAACCGTGTTTTTATGATGCTACTTTTGATTTTAACTTGTAAGGTGAGCAATTTTTAGACCTTTTGGAAAATGCAAAACTTCATTCATTTTCTAATGACTGACTTTCTTCATCAGCTGATGTGGGTGAAGTCATGAGTGCCTACAATGTCATCAGGTTTATTTGACACAGCAAACACTCAATTTGCTGACTTAATTACCCACAGAAGTCATTTGGATTGATGTTTGCACATAAATGTGGAGCTTTATCTTGTGTGGGTTTATTTCCTTGACTGCTTGGATTAAAAAACATCACCTGATCATAACTTCTCATTAGGCCTGTTAAAAATCTTAATATATTTTCAACTTTCAGCCTGTTATAACCCAAATAAGAATGTGGGTATAAGAACAGAAGAGAGCCTCCTGATAATCTGATACATGGGAGCAATATAAAAATGGTGGAGTGTTACGCCAGTGAAACAGGATTTGCTTGATTCAGTTGTTTGATTGACAGGAAGAAGAACTGCTTAATCACATTTGTTTCCACAGACTTCTGCACACAAGTAAAACATATTTAAGGAGAATAAAGCCTTAAAGCTTGGTATTATAAAAACCTTGACTATGTCAAAGTTATTAAATTTGTGCAGCAGTTAAAAAGCTACAAGCAGCAGGATGAGACAGTCTGAGTTCCTCGGCATCCCGTTGACTGCCTGATGGTGCTGAGCAAGAAGCTATGCAGCACTGCTGATGGATGCCAAGGTTACAATGAGTTATTTAATCACTCTCCAGGACATTCATTTTCCCCAGAAGGCACCAGTGGTTGATATGTGGAAGCGGCATGATCAATGCAACAGCGATATGACAGTGAATGGTTGACTTTACCGGCTCTCAGCAGAAGGTTCATTTCAAACTTACGGTGACCTTTAAATGTGAGGGCAGGAATCATTGTTTTCTTTGAAGAGATTATTGTATATTAAGAAAATATGTATGTAAAATTAACTGTTTTTTAACTACAGCTATTACTTTTTTATATTCCCTTATTTGCAGATATTTTCCCAATATAGAAAAATCAAACCAAATATTCAGCTATTTTCTGTCATGACTTGTTTTCTAACCTCTGAATGACTGTTTACACACTCCAGACCACACAACAGGCTGATTCATAGATCACGCCTGGAACTGGAGGTAGCAAACACTGGTATTTCTGGGGCAGACACATGCTGGCTCCATTACTTGTTATTGTTCTGATATTCTGTTGGCTTATAGGTCAAGAAGAGGAGGGGAGGTGATATGTTTGAGGAGCAAAACAAGGTTTTTACCAGCCAGTGATTTAATGCAACATAATTTTTCAAAAGAAATATGGTGCAACTAAAACTTTTCCTCCAAATCAATTTTATTACCGGTTTTAAATGCTGGTTTGAAATACGGCTAACAAAAGCAAGACATTATCTCTGTTTCTGATACATCGTGTCTAGTGTCCAATGTAAGGAAGAGTAATCCATCCATCCATGTAATAATAAATAATTATAATAATAAATGTGACTAACAATGAGTCATTCAGCGTGCATACGTTTTGTGTTACCAGAGATTGAAGCAGCAGAAAGGGAAATTCATTTGTAGCTCAGATACTAATTAAGGTTCTCTGTAGTGTTGTTAACAGTCACTTGACTTCTTTTAATTTTATAAATGTAAAAAATCAAAAGAAATGGTCACGTGAGTTAATATTTACTTAAATGCTTTCTCAGAAATCAACCAAACCCATCTGTGCATGTGTGAGTTAAATGTATCTTGTTTCCCAACCCCAGATTCCCCCTGCTGAGTCAATAAACTAAAAAACTGCAAAGTGCCAGAACAGCCCCCACTTGAGTTAAGACATGTTGCTCTTTATTAGTGCTCTGCAGGAGTCCTGGTTGGACAGACATACCTGGCCTGGAAAACCCCTGCAATGCTGAGACATCATGCAGTTCTGCTGCTGATCATTAGGAATAATCACTGCTAAGTACAAATCCCATAAGCCAAACTAAAACACAAACTGTTGGCGTTACCCTAATCAGACATTATGAAAACATTACTGCACAAAGAATGTGAATTTTAAAAAAATTAAATTTCTTCTCTTAGAGCCTAAAATTGTCCGATTTGCTCTTGGAAAGAATATTTAACACCCCATGTTTGATTTAAGTGGGTTGTTCGGTACTGATCTTGCATAGTTTTGTGATGATGCTATCTACATGGAAAATATATGGCAACATCTTTAATTGTATGCTTTATATTTTTCCTCAAATGGCGTTTTTACTGCCACGATGGGATCCATGGAACAGTAAAATGATTTCCTGTACACACATATCTATTAAAACGATAAAAACAGCTGAAACAGCAGCCTAGTTAGAGATTATTAAACTAAACAGTCATTACTCCAAACACACGAACCTCCTAACAAAATGTTAATCTGCTACATATCAATGTTTTGTTTTTACTCCCCATGATATTGTTCATGAAGTACGAGTGTAATTTACTACTTGAATCCATGTGTTGGCCAACTGGAGAGAAAACTGATTCATTAGCATCTGTTGGTTTCCATTAAGGGGTTATGTTTAGATGAGAGCAGTTTATTGTTGATCACCAGGGATACATGTACTGTAGTTTCAGATGTGACAACAATGGCTACCATCCTGCTGTGTCCGTTTTTGTGCATAGATAAGAACAAAAGGGAGGCATTTTGGTGAGCAAGGATCAGGCATCTATTGCCCACCTAAAAGTTAGCAGGAGAGCAAGCTGGTTTTTCAGGAGACAGATAATAAGTTTTGAATCAGAACAAGACCACAAGAAACATTTTAATTGTTGCCTGACTAGTGGCTTGTAAGTTAAGTTCAGCCTTTTTGAGTTTAGTATTCTAAGCGGTGACCTATTCATGACTAGATCATATACAGTATGAGTGTTTTAGACCTTAGGTTGGGAGGGAAAATGGTTTTCTTGGGAAGAGGGGGTTGCAGAAGTAGAGATGATGTCAGTTTTTTCTCTGTTTTATGTTGAATTATTTCCCAGGAACACATGTCCAGAACCCTGTCAGCAGTTTAGTTTCAACACTTCAAATACTGTAAACCCCTGTTTATAGTAATCTGGCTTTTGGGTGCAATGGGAAAGTCTTTATTGGTTCATTGTTATTGATAAGAACACAACTCATAGAGGGAGGAATTACTTTTAAGGAGGATGCTAGACTTATCGCTGGAGGAATGAGGTGAGCTAACTAGAAAAAATGCTGCATGCAGAATACTGTAAGAGCTCGTTTGTTTGCAGAAAGGCATCTGTTTGGGTCACTTATGCAGTGTGAACCTTTCAACAAGCTAACAGTGTGTAGTCGACTGTAATGGTGCTACATGTAGTTTAAATGTTGATGATAATATGGCGAATTTTTATTATTTTACCAATTTGTTTCCCTCCATCACGAAGCAGATCTTTGTCCACTTTTTCACAACAGAGCAAAGCTAAAGGACCAGAAACACAACATAAAACAACCCATACTGAGGATCGTTTAGCTTATTTCTGAGACCGCGTCCAAGCAGCAGCAGCATGTAGAAGCACATTTTTAAACCAACACATAACTTACAGAAGCATGGTCATGGCATGGTTTGTTGTTTTAACTTGCGGAGTTGTCTCCTGGGAGGTAGTAGTGTTGCTGAATGCAGCCACAGTTCTGTGCTCTTGTAACCTTTCAGGAACTGATGTTCAAACACACCACTACTGATAATTGGGGGAAAATTTTTTCAGAAAGTTAAAATTTTTATTTAAAAAAAAAAGTTCAAACATTATGGTAAAAAACAATAAACATGTTAGCATGTTTATGCTAACACTTAGCTCACTGTGCTGCTCTTACAGCTGTGAATAGACCTACACAGAAAATATTTTTGAAGCTGCACACTCGTACAGTATGTAAATATAATGGAGTTTTCTTGACTAGATATCTGATGTAATATGTCTAGAGTGAAGGCAGCCACTTTCCTGGCTTTGTTCGTGCTGATCAGATCACAGTGATGTTGACTCCCATTTGACTGTATTTCATAATTTTCAGAAATAAAAGAAATTCAAATCCACTGATGTGCGCTTTGGTGCTATTTTCAAAGAAAATACTGTGTTGCCCAAAGCTGGAAGAAAAACATTATGCTAAGGCCATTACAGAAGATTAAGTCAAACTAAAAACTATGAGGAAATGAGAAATCATAGCTGTGGTGAAAGATCAGGGCAGGTGGCTGCTCATCAAGATGACTGACAAATTTAGGGGGATGAACTTGAAATGAAGAGGCGAAAGACACCACAAACAGGTTTCTTATTTCATGGAGAAATGCTGCAGTTTAAAGCTCTAAGCTCTCATTTTCTTGAACAAGATTCCAGTACTTTAAGTCTTGACGCCTTCAGCCTTGCTGTCATGTTTTACAGCCCACTCCATTCAAAGTTATGAGCTCCTCAGCCATTACGCCTTTCATTGCAGCCCTTCAGTTTACCTCCCAAAATTTTAATGACCTCCTTCAATGTGAGAGAAATCCAGAAGCATGTTTTCTAGCATTTGATTACTACATAGAAGCTATTTGTCTTTGTGCCTTGACAGGAAACACACAATATGTGTTAGCATGGAGAGAATGTTCAGGATGCCTGGGCTGCTGCATCTTTATGGATGAATGCTGAAACCAAGTGAAAATGACTCAGCTGAGTCATCTGAGAGAGTGAAGGCATGTAAACCTGACCAAAACAACCACCTACTCTACTGGTGACCACGCAAACAGACCCAGTATGAGGAAAATGAAAGCATAAAAGTACTGATGACCAGATTGGAACATAGTGGTAATAACAGATAACACTGATACAAAGCTAAGTTTAGATCATTCCAGATATCATGTGTGATCACAATGAGAATATTTGTTAAGTTTCTTATCGTGTTGAGGAACTGAATAACAAACAAAGGTATGCACTTGAAGCCATTTAACACAAGACGCATGTTACCTGACTTGCCCACTCCTGCTCTGCCGAAGACGGCCAGCTTCACCTCCGGACTTTTGGCCATGACAGCAGCTACAGTTGGTGAAGCTCAGCGAGCCAATCAGTGAACTCAGAGGTCAGCCGACCATCCCTTTGTCCTTACAAGAGGAAGCAGCGTCTGAATGGATCAATTGAACAAAAACACTTTGTTAGTTCTTCAAAAGGGGAGAGTATTTAAACATCTTGACTTCATTACCTGCAGGTTCTTATTTAGATTTTTAGTTTGTTTCTTTCAACGCAAAACATTTCTTTAAAAACATTTTTATATTAAGCTCAGCAAAACATACTGTACATACAGACAAGAATTTCTCTTCAAAGTATGACTAACTGCACCCAGTAAAAGGGAGGAAACATTTTATATATCCTGTTTTTGGTTAATAAAGTGTGCATCCTTCAAGGCAAGTGATGTGTGTCAAATACAGTCATGAACACAGGTCTATAAAAATGGTTTCTAGGGGACCGGTTTGTGTGCACAACATGTAAAAGGTTAGTGCTTTGTTTCTTTTTATTCCTTTTATTATTTTCATTAATATGGACTCAAATTTAGAATGACAGCAATTTTTGATATTATAAAAGAAACCATTGCATCCTGGCATAACAGGGCTCAGTCTGAAAGGGAACGGAGAATAATAAACACACTGTTCAAAAGTGGACTGACGTAAGCAAACTAAATGATTTTCAATATATTGCAGTGTTGAACAAATCATAGTGCATCTATTTAAATCACTGCAGCACTTACATTTTCAAGGGAAGTTTAATTTACATTACAGCATAGTGTAATATAATTATATATATATATATATATATATATTTATATATTTATGTATAAACAAGGTTTTATATTTATGATGAGAGGAATTCATTTCCACATTTCTGTCTTTGTGCGTGCAGGTGTAACAAGTCTTTCGTTGCAAATTCATTCCCATTTGCAACTTGTCACATGCTGCTTGGTTAACACAAAGTTACCCCTTTACAGTTACTTTAGGATGCACGGTGAGCTGTTTAATAGCTTCAGGGTGGCAGTTATCCTCCAGCAGCTGCACTAAAATGGTATTTCTTTATGCTAGTTTACAAATTAACACATAAAGCTAAGCCAGTCCGGAAGAGTGGAGTAGACATCTGTCTGCATAGCAAAGAACTTTTGTTTGAGTCCAACCTTGTCACTGCTGGGTTTATATTCCTGTTTTGGTATTTTGTCTTCTTTTACTCTACAACTGTCAAGCCATTAAAAGTGTGTAAGCATTAAAATACACTATAAAGAGCATTTTTCTTGCAGAAAACTTTAACTTCTTTCGGTGGTCTTAAAACACAGAAGAGAACAGAATTAAAGGCCACAAATCAAGGCTTTAGTTTCAAACTCCAAACTGAGCTTTACTAAGGACAAAAGTAATGCAGGGAGAGAAGTGGAATCATTTGCAACAACTACAGCCTGATTAAACTACTAAGCACAAAGTCTGTTTGAAGATTTCTCACCAGACTAAATCACTGGCGTCTCCTCACAGCCATTAACAAGAAACACACAAATTACAAATTATAAATTCCAGAGGAATATCCGCAATGACAACTGAGATAAGAAGCCAAATACAGAAGTGTGTTTATGAACGTTCGGTGTCTGCAGCAGAAGATAAATGTTAAATTTCCTTAAAGTTTGTCATGCACTGTAATACAATGGCCTTTCATCAGCCTGTTCAGGAGTTAAATCAAAGTGCCGCCTGTTTAAATTGCAGGTGGAGGAGATTTTTGCAATATGTTGAAATGCAGTGATGCAACTGGATGCATGTAACATAGTTCCCACTGGGCTGCTAATATCTATATTTTAAATACTGATGATGCTGCATCAGGTGAAAATATAAGTCGTTTATCTGACTTTTAAATTTTTTTTGCTTGATACTTTATTCTCTGTTGCACAAAGAGCTTTAGGTTGAAAGTTAATCTAAATGTCTATAACTGTCTTTACCTGGGTAAATGGTGTCTCAGATAAACAATGTATAAAGTATTTATACTGTTATATAATTCTTTCTCTTCTTTTCTTTAGCTTAATTTATAATTCCTTTAATCCTACTGATGAAGAATACAAGAACATGGATTTTTAAAAGAAAAAAGGTCAGATTACCTTTTTGGCTTTTTAAATAAACACTCCACATATCAGGTATGCCATGTCCGCCTCAAATTACACCAACTGTATGAAAGAGTTTTTCAATTATTTCAACAATTATGCAGATATGATCATAATTATTACAAATAACTGTAATTAGGCCATATTAATAGTTAACTGTAACAACTCTAAGTAATATTCCAGTTTTTAATCCTAAATATGGCTATGATTTTGTCAGGCAAATTTGTAGTGGTAATATTATTGTAAATTTATAACAACCCTGATGCAAAAACTAACATCATATCTAGTTAAGATGCTTAGCAGTATTAAATGAACAAATCAGATTTGCTCAAGCAGCAATAAAATCTCTAAATGGATAACTAATTCTTTACTTAAACTGACTTGGTTTACAAACTCGAATAAAGCCTAATAAATTGTTAAAAGACCACATGACCAAATTCCCTGCAAACACTTTATCTAATCCAACGTGTGAATAATAAATCACACGTGAAAAATCCTTTCACTCATCTTGGCTGATGAGATGCAGACTTCAAATTAGTTTCAGCACTCGGTGCCCAGTTAAATAAAAGCTGAGAGATGTGTTTCAGTGGGTTTCTGAGCCAAAACATGTTAGACAACTTCACACTGGTTTAAGTTATGAGATGGCAAACTTCCAGTTTTCAGTTCTTTTCTTTTCAGACACACACACTCATAGTTTAAGCTGACATTTTTCTTTTTATACTGACACACACATGCCCATATATAGTGAGGCTGTGTGCCGCTTGGTGTGACTCAAATGGAGGTCCATCATCCATCTTTGTCTTTCGCTCAACAGGGGTCATCATGGCAGCTGTCAACATCTTTAAATATTTGTTTTTGTCATTATTAATACACACACTCAACAGTACAGTCAACAGTGAAGAAGTAATGCTGCAACAACCACAGTTAACACTTTGTTCTGGCATACTGGTTGAAATTGAGTAGTCTAAGAATGAGAAATATTCTGGTTTAGCATTGAGTTAGCATGTGTGTTATTTCATCCTCCATAAAGTATTTCTAAAATGGCGATAAACCGACAGCTGTGGAAGTTGTCCTCAAGTCCTTCAATAACTGACTTAATAGTAGAGAAGCTAGCTAGCTAGCTAGCTGCACCCCATTGTTTCCTGTTTTCTACTACTGTAGGTAAACTGGCTTTTCTAGTTTTAGTGTAATTGTGTTTACATGCTATGGCCTGACTGGTACTATTTTTCTTGAACACCTTGATTGAAGTTGTGAATGACCATTAGCAACATGGAAAGGTTTTGTGGTTTCGTCATGTTAGCATAATACCTCTGCAGCAGTGCTGAGTGTTATCAACTATTTGCAGTGGAATGTAGCTTAATGGCTCATTTATGCTCAATTTTAAACACACGCAAACTTAGCGTTTTGTCTGTCCTCTGCGTTCATTTCATATGTATTTCAATGCATTTTTGGAGAGCTTTTGAATGCGTACCCAAACGTAACAATCATAGCAAAACCACCAACGACTATGGAGCAGTGTTGCACACCACGCCGTCTACTGTGCTGCAGCTTTTTATGTCTCTATCTGAGAATGTGCATTATCATGATCTCTTCCACCATCCCCATGTTTGCTGTTGTCTGCTGCTTTTGAAAGTGACATCAGAACACAGAAGTGATCTCTGAATTCTGCACATCCTCCAGTGGATGTATTGCCTAACATCCATGCCAACATAAAGCACTCACGTGGAGTATGTGGGTAGTAACTTTTGGCAACATTTGAAACAGAAATACCTATTCCCATACATAAAATAATCAAAAATGAGCCTTTGCCTAAAAACATCCTAGATGGCATCATAGACTAATAAAGTTATTTGCATTGTGCTAGCCTTTTTACACTCCTACTGTGTGTGATCACATTTACTGTATTTTATTAGTCAAATTTTCAAAAATGCTCTCTTTCAATTTTCAGTTTCTATTACAAGCCAGTAAATAAGGACTGAAAAGGGTCCTACCGAGATGACATGCTGATCCTCTGTCTCTTTGAGAACAACTGACATGCTGTTGCTCTACTATTACTGTAATGATGATCGGCCAGAAAATAAGAAAAGGCAGAATCTCAAACATTATTTCTGAGTGATAGTTGACAGCTGTATCTGCTCTTACTGATCAATATTTAACAGCTCTGCTCTCTGCTCACTGCTATTATGAAAAATACAACGATAGAATATGGAAAAATAGTTCAATCCAACAAGCTGACAACATTGGAATTCTTGTGCACAATGTCGTGGGTTGCAGTGGTCACATATAATAAATCATGACAAGAATCCAAGAATCATGACTTACATTCTTGTTTCTAAGATGACTTCTCTAATATGCAATATTTGTGTCTCATTAAAAAAAAGACACCAGGGTCCATCCATCCATTTTCTATACCCATTTAGTCCAATATAGGATCGTGGCCATGGTTTGTGTACAAAACTTCATCTTATTGTCTGATTGTAGTGCATACTTTTTGGGCCACTTCTTTCATATGCATCTTATAAAATAAATAAACTGCCTGTTTAGCAGCTTGTGTACAATCCCTCAAAACATACTTTTAGATCCTATTTTCTTAGTTTAAACTGTTTCAATTCTGTGCAGAATTGTGCATCTCCACTGATAAACAGGGTGAACTATCAATACATCATGTTCTTCAGTAAAAATGAAAAGGGAGAGGTTGCGACACTTTTATGCTGTTGCTTCTTCGTTATGTTTTTTATATCTCATGCATATTTCTGCGACATACACTCGGAGACCACCACAGTAATCCCTCACACTCCAACGCTGCAGCAGGGAATCACCATTGAGAAGAGGAATACAAACACACAGCGGACTGACGAGATCATTCTTCTTCTCATTTTGCCATTTATGGCCTCCACCCACTCATCATCCAGGCTCTCACACACACCTCAGTCATGTAGACGTCAGAGGAATAGACTGCATCAGTGAAGCTAAAGCAGCTGCTAGTGCAACACGTTGCCAAGACAAAAGAAATAAATTCATTTAAAAATTAGGAATGGATCTGACGTCAAATATAATGTACCACAGTGCAATAATAAACTACTAAGGAGTAACATTTTTTTAAAGCATCACCATGCTTGTTTGCCACCTCTATGTGTCAGACTGGATGATCGTTATCCACTTTATCTCAGCTGTATCCATTCCAGAGTGAGACACGCGATGGTAGGTGTAACAGAACAGAACAATAAACCTGGAATCAGGAGGATGCTGTTAGTTCTGTGAAATCCAAAGTGTTACTTTCCTGACAAGATATAGCATGTGAATGATTCAGTTGTGGGCTTTTCTTTTTTAAAATAAACTGATGAAAACTACACTGAGACTCTCACTTGGTATGAAAAAGTACATTTTAGTATGTATAAGTCTTCAGTGAAGCCAAATGCAGTGAATGTCCGTTCTGACTAGTTCTTTCTGTCTCAGCATAAAGAATTCATTATACTGGAAATGTTTGTTTTCTTGTTAAGTTCTGATATTAGATATCCTGCTACTGTACTCAAGGTAAAGAAAAGATAAAACAGCCTATCACTATAAACACACACACACACACATAAATTGTGTTTTCTGTGGATTAAAGCAACTGGATATAATATGTGACCTAAGTTAGAGGTGCCATTAACACCTACTGTTTCATGTCATTTTCTGCTGATCTATATGCTAAGCTAAGCTAATGTTTCCTGATCATAGTTTCACATAGAGCTGAGAGTGGAAACAATGTCTTTATTACTCTTAACAGGATGATAAAGAAATGATCTGATTCTCCTTAATTGCTCATTGCAAGCAAAGTGATGGTCTGATTGCTATGTTGTGCAGAACAAATTTGTTTTCCAAGGGGGACCTTTATGGATATAAAGGGAATGAAGCTTTGTTGATGTAAGGCTCCCTTTGATTCTTGAGTATTGTTCTTATTTTCTAATTTGCTTGCTGAATTACATGTTAATGCTGGACTTGACATAGTGAACAAACGAAGAGGATGAGCGAGGAGAAGGAGAAAGTTAGGAAGGGCGACAAAGATGCAAACAATAGGAAACTGTACAATTAAAACCAAAACAAAAAAGAAACACAGGCTATCACATGCAACATTTGTAAATAAACTTAAAAGAGAATATCCGACAGCCTCTGTAAGAAAACAAAGCAGAGAATCATCATGTGCACCTGCAGAAAAACATGAACAACATCAACACCATCAACAAGTACATGAAAACATAACTGTAGCTATTGGTGATTAAACCTGCAGGGTAACACAGTAACTGTGCACATGCTTGGTAGTCAATGTGTGTGTTTATGAGGGTGATTTTAAAATATAGGGAGTAAGTTGTGGTTAAAGATGAGTACAATCATACAAATGCAACCTGGGCAGCCAGCAGCAATAACAGACCTGGAACCCCAGCAGCCGACCAGAACAACCAGGCCGCATGTCAGAGCCTTCGTGGCCATGGAACACAGGGCCCCAGGGGGCCGGGGACGACATCCTGCCACCCAAGTGTGAGTCTAGTGCGGGATCCAGGTTTCTGTATGAGCTTAAGAACCCAACATAATTCCCAGGTTCCAAAGCCTACATCCAAGCGGGTACCAGGATTTATTCAGAGGCTCAAAACGTAAGGTTTTGAGTAAAGGAACAAGGTGGCAAATATTTCCCTCACTGCGACAGCACAGACTGAAATGATCATCTGCATGAAGTGCAAAGCAAACTGTTGAAAAACCACATAAGGGCATGTTTTATATTGTTTAGTTTCTTCATAAATATCCAGTGTAGGCTGTGTCACTTGAATAAAACCTCCTTCATTCAGCAAAGGCTAAAGAGAAATAAAAGAAATATCTACACTGAAACATACTGAGCCTAATTTTCCGTTCCAGGATGCACAAGTTTGCTTTTTCTGTTACACATGGCACTCAGTGCTAAATAGACCTCGTCCAAACTGTCAAACTGAGCACGTGTGTAGTGTTTTCTGTTCTTTTTTTTCCCACTGTATACCCAGCTGAGTTCTGTGTCATTTTTACTCTGCGAAATGAATCTGGGTGGTGCTGTGGCTTTGAGAGATTACAGACTATATAACTCCAACCAAGGGAGGAGACCTACTGCACCACTGACTATAGAAAGACAGCAAACCACAGGTCTGACATCAAAATATATGCAGGAAAATTGTGCACTACAGCTGGAGGAAAAGCAGTGAGGAAAAGATTTCCACAAGATTTTATCAACTGAAAGTAGATCTGCCAGTCTAAAATTGCAGACTCAAGCTCAAAATTACAATAAAAAGGGTGACAAATTGTTTTTAGTTTCTCCCCAAGCAAAGATGGAAGAGGCAGAACTTAAAGCTCAGATATTTATTTAACAAACTGATTATTTAAAGGTGTACATTTTTAATCTGCATCATTACATTGGTGGATCCTCTCATGAAAACTGTACACATATAAAGTATTCATTGAGTGGCTCCTGTTATCGTATCTACACTATTACGAACACTTCCGGCAGCACTTTACACTTTTTTATTTTAAGGATTCAGTTTTTCTGCCCCTGCTAGTTCTTATAAGCAACAACTAACAAAATACATGTTATTATAAAAATCTATATTTTATGCTGAGATTTTGGCCAATCCTGTAACCTTCCTGCTTGAGGACCCCTGAAAGCTCTACGGCCCCTAGTTTGGCAGACACCTGTGTCGGGTGACTGACCCTTAATCCTATTGAGATTTGGGTTGTTATGTAACACTCGGGGCTACCCCTGAATGCAAATTGTATCCTTGATCCCAAGCAAGAAACTTGGAGGGATTTTAAGCTGCAGAAATCAAGTAAGAAAAGAAAATATTAACAGACTGAAACAAAGATGCTTCTAACAGCACCTTAACTTTTACACTTTGCTCTTGATGTTGATTTTTTTACCCCAGTTTGACATGTATAAATACAAAGATTTTTTCAACATGCACAATCTTACTGCACTTTAGAAAAAAAGATAAACATCTTATTGAGAGACATGGAGTCAGATATCATCAAACATATACCTACTATCTGTAGAAATGTTCTTTCTTTTGCCATGAAAGTGTCTTTTTAAAGTACACAGGTAATGAACAATGACATGGCCTTTTCTTAAAGGTTTTATGATATTGGTAAAATATTAGACCTGCCGGTCTGACCACAGCTCTGATCTACTCCACACCTGAATTCTGCAGTGGTGTCCTCTAAAGGGACACATCTCACCTAAAAACACTGGCAGGTCTACTCACCAGCGACAGCTAAATGCAGAAATAATCCCCCGGTGTCCAAACGTGGATCAGGTGGAGAAGAATATGAGGGAGGAAAAAAGTTGCCAGGTACGTTTATTAAAAAAGAAAGAAGAATTATGTCTGACCTTCTGAGAGAAAGATGCGGACTCGGCGCACCGCTGGATGGAAGCACAGATTTGCGCAGCTGGATGCACAGACGGGTGGACGAATGGACAGATCCTGTTTGGGTGGGTCGAACAGCAGCTCTCTCTGTGATGAATGAATTCTAAAAACACGGGGTCAGTGGAAATACACGGAGCGGAGCTGCTGGAGTTCGTCAAACCGGGTGGCTGCTGCTGCATGCCGCTGCATGTGCGCACTGAGAAACGACGGTGACATCTAGCGGCAGAACATGGTCCATCAATTTGAATAAACTAAGTAGGCTACATGTAAATAAATGTGTGTTTAATCTATTATTAGTTCCATTTAAAAATACTAAGTGGTGTTGTGTCACACATTGTTTAAAAGCCTAATTGGTCACTCAATGTACCATAACTTGTAAGGATTGTGCCTCTGGGGAATGAGCAGCACAGTTCAATTTGAGGGCTAGTGGTGCCCAACCGAGCTCCTTAAAGGTTCCCTTCATGCAACTACCAAAAAGCTGTGGATCCCCATCTCACCCTGTGCTGAACCCATGCTTTCAAGGTTACTAGGGCAGACGTAAACTACTCCACTATCATAGCTCCACTAGATTACTGACTATAACTAAACCATAGTACAGTAAAATTGATTGGATGCACAATGATTTTTTTTTTCATATTTGACTAAGAATATATCTTTAAAAATATTCTTGTGTAATAGATCTTGGTGATCCCCTTTTAGTCACTTTGGGACCTGGTTTCAAAGGTTCATGTTACCTGGTTCCCAAACACCAGTTCCTTGTGAATGAAAGATCCAAATTATATAAAAAAAAAAAAAAAACATAAATGGCTACACCTTATGTGGCCTTAATGTTAATCACACTGACTTTGAACAGTCAAAGCCTTGAGGTGTCCCCTATGCTCTATGGGGGACCCCAAGTTGGGAACCTCTGGATTATGAGACAGTGCTTTTTCAGTCTCTTCCTACCTCACTCTGAGCAAGCATGTTGTAAAAAGTCCAAACAAAAGGTATACATATATGGAAAACCTTAGCCTTCTCCTGAACAATGTTGGCAATGATGTTCCTGTTTTCCAGACCATCCTCCTGAGTGTGAACCTGAATGGTTGGTTGCATACGATAGATTTACAACCTATCCCTTCCTTTTGCTTGCTAATTGCTGGGATAGGCTTTGATTTAAGAATCAAGCTTTTTTATTGTCAATTTCTGCAGTATGTGAGTACATAAACAGGAATTAAAAAAGGACATTTCTCTCCATCCCACAGTGCAAAAATACAAAGAATAATTTCAAGACAAGAAAAACAGTTTCCTCGTTCTTTTCCTTTTTTTTTTTTTTTTCTTGGCTCAAAATTTCTCTCTTTTCCTACATGATCTGACGGGAAGTAGTAAAGAATTACTATAATTTTTTCAAAGGTTTGTTTGTTTTATTTTGCAAAGACAGATGATCAGCTGTTGGATTCATTCATTCATTCATTCATTCATTAGGTTAATCCATCATTTTTGCCAGCAGTTGTTTCAGTTTAGTTTGGTGAAGAATATGTTGTAAGTCGAGCTAGAAGAAAGATCAGCATTTACAGATACAACTGTAGACATGTCTGGAGGATTTTAAGAGAGGCTGTGTCAATGTGTCTGAAACCACAGCAATATTTATGATGTCATGTCGCCAGGGCGAGGGGACAAGCATAATGTGTGTTGTGTGTTTCTGGATGGTTGTAAACAACTTTATAGGGGTGCAATACCGCCACCAACCGGGGTCAAAACGCAAAAAGTTAATTCTGAACTCGGTCCTGTCCACTTGTGGATGAACTGACTTATTACCCATGGAAACGTAAAAGACGCGTGGAATGAGGTCGGACGTGTGACGAAACCGACTATACGTCAGTCTGCGTATCCGTGTAATAAAGTCCACTGCTGTCCCGACAGCGCGCACAAGCGGGCACGAGTGCAGCCGAGCGAAGCTGAGCGCTCCCGACAGCACCCGAGCGGACACGAGCTCAGCCGAACGAGCAGCGGCGGGAATAAGCGCCGCGGAGAAGACAAAGCCCCTTACTTTCATGCTTTCGCCTTCGCCCTCGAACGACGTTTGTCCCTCCACCTGCTGTTCACCCTCGTCCACAAACTGTTTCCTTGTGTGTGAGTGCGTGCATGAAGAGATAGTAAGTTCTATGTAATTTCCCTGATGTTTTGAATGGTGTTATGCTGCGTGCCTGTTATTTCATGTTATGCTGCGTGCCTGTTATTTCATATAGGTCATGTTAGCTAATATGCCGCCCGTCGTGCCGCGGTGCGTCTTTCTGTTCATGTTTTGAGTTTACCAGCGGGTTGTTCTGGTCTAATGGTGCTAATATGACCATAGCTCTCTGCATAGTGAAGGTTTATGGTTGCATAAGCAGTACAATATCTGATTTATGGTCTGTAACGATGTGCTCCTATGCTGATTGGTGTATGTGTTTTTTGTATATTCCAGACCACTTTGCACACTCTACCTAAAGACCTCAAGCCTAATAGCTGCTACGTCAGCGGGCCTGCCGCATTGTTGTGCTGTATGTAATAACCCTTCATTAAACTGTTCGACCACATCCCGCCTCATGTCCTTAGTGTCCTAACCGACACCCCAGGGCGAGTATCCTCCAATCCATCCTGAACCAAGTTTCCTGTCAACTCCTAATTAACAATCCGTCTTCTGCATCGAGCGTAAATAGGCCTTTAATTTATATACCGGTATAATATCTTTTTTATTTATAAGTATTTAAGTTATTTTTACAATGGTGCTCAATTATCAAAAGCAGTATTAGTTCCCATATGTGATTTTTTGCATTTATCTCTCTAATCTCTCGAGATTTTTGCAAATTATGTGTGTGTTTGTACATTTAATGTATGTGTGCATGCATTTCCAGTGGTAATAGAAGGAAAAGCACAAAGAGACAAAAACAGAAATAAAGTTTTAAGTATATTTATTTCTGTAACAAATAAGAAGGCACTCCCATTTTCTCTCCACTTGCTGTCCTACTCAGAGCTAGTTTACTTACCCGAATTCACCTGCACACCACACAGAGGATAATCCACTTAAATACACGGCACCCGCCGACAATGCCCAATTAAACCTCAATCAATTGCACTGCATTTAGAACACCGCAAAGATTTCATGCCTACAAGATAAGGGTGTAAACACTTCTGAGTAGCTACTGACAGGAGGACATAATTCATTTTAGGGGAAGGTGACCCCCTAAACAAAACATACAAAAAAAAAAAAAAAGTTAGTCCGCTCTTACAACATAGAAGAGACAACTTGGACCAGGAGCGGACTAACTTGGTAAACAAAACCAAAGCTTTATAAATCTAAAAAGAACAGCAGGTAGCAGTCCCCGAAAACTGCAAAAAAAGCACAAAACTAGCGACGAGGTCACAGTCCTCCACCTACACTAACTGATGGAGTTAATCACAGGGGACCAGAGGGAATGAGATTCAGCTAGCTGGTTCTTTGAGGAGGCAGACATTGTCTCAGTACTGATGTGGTCAACTAAGAGATTCCTAAACTGCTGAATACACAGATTATTTTTCGTTTTCCAGTTCACAAGGATAGTTTTCTTTGTGATGCATAATGCTGTGTGTATCATGTGTGCAGAGTTTATTGTCATGTTAATGTCACCCAAGTCACCTAGTAGACACAGTGTGGAGTTTGCAGGAATATTACATTGAAGCCACGTTGATATATCTTCACAAACCTGGAGCCAGAACCTGTGAACAGGTGTGCAGGACCACAAGGCAGGACCATATTTTTAGATATAATAGATTTAAACTGGTGATATTCTAAAAAAAAACTTTTGCTGTTGATTCCATATTGTGAAGTCAGAATATAAAATAACAAAAAGTTTCAATTTTCTATTATATGTTCTATTTTATTCCTTTATTTTTCCATTGAGTGAAATTAAGGAAAGGGAGTTTATTTGTATAGCACATTTCATGTACAGGACAATTCAAAGTGCTTTACATAAAACAATGGCATTACAGATATTTAAAAATAGTAAAAGGCATCTCCTTTTCTTCTCATAAGAAAAAGAAGGAAACTTTGAGAATTTCAGAGTTAGAACTCAGAATTAAATCCTTAGAGGATGCTTACCATGTCTCCCCAGAAGAACACACACTAAAGGCTATAAGGAAAGCTAAACTTGAACTTAATGAAATAATAGATAAAAAGACGCAATTCTTGGTGCAAAGACTTCGCTTGGAGAATTTTGAGCATGGCAACAAATCTGGAAGGTTCCTGGCTAATCAGTTAAAAACAAACAACCATCTCCTCTGTCAGAGATCCAGAAGGAAACATCAGCCACGACCCTGACAAGATAAATAACACTTTCAAAGAATTCTATAAAACATTATATACATCACAACTAACTACAACAGATGACAATATTGATAAATTTCTTAGTAACATCAATCTTCCAAAATTAAAACATGAAAATAAAATGGTCTTGGATTCCCCCCTTTCAGTCAGCAAACTCCAAGAAGCTCTCCAGCATTTGCCCAACAATAAAGCTCCAGGTCCAGATGGTTACCCAGCAGAATTCTACAAAGAATTCTGGACAATGCTGGCACCCACTTTCTACAATATGATATTAGAAATAAGGGAAAAACAAAAAATACTTTCAAATATGAACCTAGCCAATATTACTCTACTATTAAAACCAGGTAAAGACCCGACACTTCCATCCAGTTACCGTCCAATTTCATTAATAAATGTAGATCTCAAAATAATAAGCAAAGCTTTGACCAGAATAATAGAAAAAATAACCCCTTTAATAATACATCCTGACCAAACAGGCTTTATTAAAGGTAGACATTCCTCTACTAACATGCGTAGATTAATTAACATCATAGATTATTCTACTCTACATAACCCGGAATCCACAGTCATTTCTTTAGACGCAGAAAAAGCATTTGACCGAGTAAACTGGAAATTTTTATTTGCAACGTTGAACAAATTTGGGTTTGGGTCATCTTTCATAGATTGGATAAAAATATTATATAACAACCCAAATGCATGTGTGAAGACCAATGATCAAACCTCTCCAAGCTTCTGTTTGCATAGAGGCACCAGACAGGGCTGCCCGCTTTCTCCATCACTCTTTACTATTTTTATTGAACCCCTAGCTGCTGCAATAAGACAAAATAAAGAGATTAAAGGAATCCATGCCAAAAATATAGAACACAAGATAAGTCTTTATGCTGATGACGTATTACTTTTCCTCCAGAACTCACCGACATCTCTCCCCCAGACAATCACACTTATTAACACATTCTCATCAATATCTGACTACTCTATTAACTGGTCTAAGACTATTATTATGCCCATCAACTGTGACCTACAAAACATACCCAATACTACAATACAGTCTGGAAACATTAGATATCTAGGCATAAACATTTCCCCCAGGTTATCAGAACTAACAAAGCTATGCTATGAGGGTTTGGGATATGGCCGGGAGTGACTGGTGGTTGCGGGTTCTTTGTGGTTGCCCATGGTGTGGGACAGGGCTGCTCTGTGGTAGGGGGTGGCTCTGGGTCTGGCCTTGTCGGGGGCTGTGGGGGCCAGCGGTTGGAGTCGCCTCGTAGCGGGGGGTGAGGCCACTGGTGGCGCCTGGGTTGGTGGGCGTCGGTCCTGGGCCAAGCGGCCGGGCGGCCGGGCTATTCCGGGGCGGGCTGGGCGGGGGTTCTGGGCTCTGGTGCCCGGGGGTGGTCCTCCTCCCTCCGGGGTGGTGGGGTCCGTGTGTGCCGGGGATCTGGGCCTGCCTGGATGTGCTGCCGTGGTGTGGGTTGGTGCATGCCCTGGTGTCTGGTTGACGCCCTGGGACCCAGGGTATGGCCCGGGGGCAGGGGGGGTGCAGGGGTTTGGAGGAGGGCTGAGTGGGATTCGGGGGATTATAGGTGGAGGTGCTGGGGTGTGAGACAGGGATGCCTGTATGTTGTGTGTGTGTGTGTGTACTTTGGATGATGTTTGTGTGGATGTGGGGGTATGTTTGTGTGCGTGTGTATGCATGCGTTAGGATGAGTGGGGGTGTGTCTGGGGAGTGAGAGTGGGAGGGTTGGATGCTGTGTGAGTGTTTATATTGTGTGGGTGGGGCTGAGAGGGCATATATGAGTTAGGATGAGCGGGAGTGTGCAAGGAAACAGGTGTGTGCATGTGTTTCTGTGTGTGGTTGGGGTGGGGTTAAGTGCACTTGTGGGGGGGTCTCACTGGCTGTGGTCCCTGAGTGGCCCGGTCGTGGGGGGCGGCCTCGCCTGGCCTGTCTTGCCCTGGGGGGCCTCCTGGGGAGCGGGGGTGCCTAATGCCACTAGAGGCTCATCATCCAGAGGGAAGTTTGCTTCCCTCTGGACGTACATCCCCGGACCCCTCTTACTTCCCACTCTCTCTGTCTCACACACACACACACACACACACACACACACACGTAGGGAGTTGGGAGGCGTGAAGCCATGCGGGGTGGAGCAGAGGAGACCATTCAGTGGTCTCCTTGGATGCACCCCGTGGCGACTTGCCTCTCTGTTTTATTTGCACCAAGACACCAAAGCACAAGAAACACAACACACAAACAACACCTGGGGGGCATGGCATGCAGTGCATGTCAGGCGGGGCCACTTAGGTGGCCCGGCTCCCGGCTCATTGCGGTCACTGCCCCTCAATTTTAATTGCACACAACACACACTACCTAAACAGTCAGGAGCGGGGAGGGAGAGGGTATTGGGGACCTCTCACACCCCTGTTCCCCCTGTGTGTGGCCGGGGGCGGGGGGAGGTGATTGCCCCGGGGCCGGGTCCCGGGGTGGCTGCACTGGTGGGCTGCTGGCTCTGTGGGTGTTGGGTCAAAGGGGGGTGCTTGGGGCTCGCTGTCCTCTGGTTCGCCTGGGGTGTCCCCCACGGGGCATGGTGGGTGGGTTGTGTGGTGTGGGGTTATATAGGGTGCAGGTGGGGAATGGGGGGAGGGGGCCGATAGCACCCTGGTTCCAGGGGTGTGCGGCTGGAACATCGGGGTGTGTGCTGGCCTGCGCCGGGTGGCTGTCTGGGGGGGGCCTGGTCCTCCTAGGCATGTCGCGGGCCCTCTGCCTTTGGGGGGTGGGGCGGCCGCCTCTGGGCTCCTGGGGCCCTGGGCCCTTCGCTTGGGCTGCCCTGGGTGGCCGGTCCCTGGCGGGGCCGGCTGCTGCTGATCTTGGCCCACTGGGGCCTGTGCCCCGGGACAGTGGGGGCTCTTGCTGGGGCTCTCCTCTGCCGCCCTTCGGGTGGGGCTGGAGTCATCTTCGTGGTGGGGTGGCTTGGGTTGGTGCTCCGGGTCTGCTGCTGGGGGCCCGGGCCTCTGGCCCTGGTCTGCCTCTGGCCTCCGTGGAGGCGTGGTCGCATTTGCATGATCTCACTCATCACTCTTCATCACTGATCACTCCTTGTTTCCAGAGGTGGGTAGTAACGCGCTACATTTACTCCGTTACATTTACTTGAGTAACTTTTTGAAAAAATTTTACTTCTATGAGTATTTCTAATGGCTTGTACTTTTTACTCTTACTTAAGTAAATTTATGAGCAAATAACGCTACTCTTACTCCGCTACATTGGGCAAAAGTGGACTCGTTACTTCTCTTTATAACGTTTGTTTTTCTCCCGTGGATAACCATATGACCATGTTCCGCCAGTCAAATGTAGCAGCAATAATCACATGACTCCGTCTGACCTATCAGATGTATCCATGCTGCAACTTGCACGGAAACAAAATATTAGCGGCAGAAAGTATTTTCTTCCAAAGACGAGCTACGGCGAAAAACAAGGGAAAATGGCAGCAGCAAATGTCTGCATTGAAGAAGAGGACACAACAGAAGACGGCGAAGTTGGAGAACATCCCAGGCCTCATATTCAAAGCATGTTTAGCTTGCGCAAAACGCAAAAGAACAGCTGTGTAATGCGGTGTCTTCTGTGCCTACCAAAACAAACCGACATTTCAGCATTCAAAAACTCGACGTCTAATTTGAGGAAACACGTTGCGATAAGTATAACGTTATAATTTTATTACATATCATTATCATTAGCCTACATATCAGCCATAATTCATCCAACAGTTCTTTCATCTGGGCTGCATCTAACGTTAAGGTTAGTACATCTAATAACCACATTAACAATAATAAAAAAGGCACCCATCACTAATGTTTTAAAAGTGTTATTGTTCTCATTGTATACTATTCATGCACAAGAAATATTGTAAGTTAAACCTTTTTTCAGAGGCGTTAATTCAGCACCAGTACATAAATCACACAACTAAAGTGCAACTACAACACACTATTTACCACTCTTCCCGTATATAAAACTTTATGACTTAATATGTTATACTTTGAAGCCTCATTTATATTTTTCTGTCGACAGAGGGTTCACACCGACAGCATGAAGAAATACACAGACCTAATTGAGTCCCACAGAAAACGAAGGTCCTTCACTACAAGTGAACCACCTGCAAAAAGTGCAAAGCTCTCCCTTCTCAAGCCCACAACGAGTATCCAAGGCAACATTTGATCATCTTGTAATCAGATTTGTCTGTGAGGCCAACTTACCTTTTTCTGTGGTGGAGACACCATCGTTTAAGACTATGATGGGAACAATACTGCCTAAGCATACAGTAATGACAAGAAAAACATTGTGCTCAAAAATACAGGAAGCTGCCAAAACAATGAAGAACACTATTATAAAAACGCTCAGTACTGTTAACTATGTTGCAACAACAACAGACTGCTGGTCAGCCCGACAGCGCAGCTACTTAGGAGTGACCTGCCACTGGATTCATGACAGCACCTTAGAAAGGCACTCTGCTGCACTGGCTTGTAGGCCTCTTAAAGGCTCACACACCTTTGATGTGCTTGCAGCAGCGTTAGAAGAGATACATTCTGAATATCAAATAAGAGATAAGGTGACAAGGACAACCACTGACAGTGGTTCCAACTTTCTAAAAGCTTTTCGAATATATGGCGAAGATGAAGAAGTCACCAATGAAGAGGAGGAGATGGACATCACCAATGATGAGGCATCAGAGGATGAGTGTGAGTCGGAGGTGGAGATCCAGGATGTCTCTGCTGTGTTGAATGATAATACAGGCCTTGAATACCAACTTCCGAGGCACCAAAAGTGTGCCTGCCATCTCCTAAACCTGATGTCTACAGTAGATGCTGCCGCCACGGCAGCGACCAATGACACATACAAAAGGCTGTCTCGATCTGCTTTTCCAAAGTGTTCTGCTCTATGGAACAAAACCAGTAGGTCAACCATGGCCTTTGAAATAGTGGAACGTGAATGTAAGCTGCAGTTCCTCCAACCAACTCAAACACGTTGGAGCTCCCTGTTCCTGGCTGTGGAGAGAGTTGTATGCATTCAGAAAGAGCAAGGAGAGGCAGCAATTCAGAATGTCTGCACAGCACTGAAGATAAAGATGTAAGTTGACTTATGACATGTTTTAAACACAATTATGCATACAACCCATGGTTAATTCCACTGTTAATTCATTTAAACTGGTTTAGTCTGAGTTTAGTTTTAGTTTAATCCTGGCTTAGTACTGGTTTATTCTAGATTTAGTTTTGCATTCAATAAACTAGTATGTGGAGAGCAAACTATTTCTGAGGTGGTCCTCTGTGTGAACAGTTTGAAAACCACTAAACTAATTTAATTTCTGATCTGTGTGGGTTTTTTCTTTTAGGTTTAATCCTGCTGAATTTGGATTTTTGGCTGGGTACACTGCTGTCATGAAACCTGTTGCCATGGCCATCAACATCCTTCAAGGGGAAACGTCTGTGCACATGGGATTTTTGCTGCCAACACTTTACCAGTTGCAGGAGAAGCTAATAAGGCTGGAGTTATCCTGCAAAGTCTGCAGAGCTCTGGTAGATGCCCTGCTCAATGGGATTCAGAAACGTTTTGGAGGCGCCATGGAGGACCCTGAGCTGATTGCAGCAGCAATACTCTTACCTCTTATACTCTTAAGATTTCGAACATTCTGGACAACAAAGGAGTGCATCTTAAAAGCTGGTATCTATCTATATTTTTGTTAATTTAAATTTGAGCTTGTAAACTCTGACTTGTCAGCTTTTGAAGTCCATGGTTAAGAATTGTATGCTGACCTATTTATTTTAAACAATTTCCGCAGGACTTGACTTCATTAGAAATCACCTAGACACAGACTCCGATGATGGCAGCACAAACAGCAGTCGCTATGATGAAGGTGACTTCTTTGCATCCATGAAATCAGGAAAACCACAAGCAGGAGAGCTGGAGAGGTACCTTTCATGTCCATCCTCTGAAGGTATGGATCTACTGCACACCTTTCCTCACATCAAGAAGCTCTCACTGAAACTCAACACTGGTCTTCCTGCATCTGCGGCCTCCAAGAGACTTTTCAATCATGCAGGACTTATGTTTACTGCTAAACGATCACAGCTTCACAGCAAGAATCTTGAAGCTTAACCGTCAGTTCACTGAGTGAGAACAAGCACCACACATGCACAGACTCAAAAGTGGCATGTACAACAAAAACACTCCCCATAGCACACACACAATGACTTCTGTTGTGTCCTCTTCTTCATATCAGACATTTGCCATAACAGTGTTGTTTTAATGTTATTTTCTGGTTGCCAAGCATGCTGAGCCATTTGGAGGGCAAAAGTTAATCAGAAGTTTGTTTTGTGACTTGGAATAGTTTGCAGGGTTCTCACATACAGTACATACAATATGTTGTATGTTTTTTGTTGCTGTTAAAAAGCTTTTGTTTGAAAGCTTGTACAAGTTATTTATAAAGATGTCATTTATTTTGTTTTTTTACTGATTATTTAGTTTATTTTTGAAAATACAAGAATTTGCACATTTTATTTATTTTATTGTCTGATTTTATAAATACAAAGAAATAAATCCGATGTTACATTTAAACAGTTACTCAGTACTTGAGTAGTTTTTTCAATAAGTACTTTTTTACTCTTACTTGAGTAATTTTTTTAGGTCTACTTTTTACTTTTACTTGAGTAAAAATATTTTGAAGTAACTGTACTCTTACTTGAGTAAAGTTTTTGGCTACTCTACCCACCTCTGCTTGTTTCTCATGCTCTGCATGCTGACACGGTCACTGAGTCGTCCAGTGGGTTTTAATACTAAGCGATTATTTTTTTATTTTTTTTCTGTGAGTTAGTATCTGGTCGCTGTTATGTCTTTTTGATTTGGTTATTATTTAAAAACTCTTAATGACTAGTTTTTTTCTGTGTGTATGTTTCTGCTTTTGTAAAAGTTGTAGGTTTTTTTTTCTGGTGTGTACAGGTGTAACAGTTTGTTGTTTATTGTCTGGTGATGGTGTGGATTCAAGGGTTGTTGCCTTCTGTCTGTGGTCTTCTTGTCTCCCTTCTTCTTTCCCTTTTGCTCTTTTTGCTATTTTCTATCTTTTTCTGTCCCCTCCGGTCAGGTCCAGCAAGATTACATAGATTCCGTGATTCAAAGTAAATAAATAAATAAATTAATCACATTATCAAGAGGAGCCTTACCCATAGGCCTCCCCTTTGTTCAGCACGATACAGCAACCAGATTATCATTTTGCTTGCTATGATGCTGGACAGGACAAGTTTAAAAAAAAAAAAGAAAACAAAAAAAGAAAATAGTAAAAGGCATCAACACATAATCACAACAAAATAATAAATTACATTAAAATGATTAAAAGCAAGATAAGTTAAAAAGTTTCCGTGCAGATTTCATGCATAGGCGCATGAGAAAAGAAATGTTTTTAACCTGGATTTAAAAATGTCTACATTCGGTAAAAGTTTAATCTCCACTGGCAGTTTGTTCCACTTGTTTGCAGCATAACAGCTAAATGCTGCTTCCCCATGTTTAGTCTGGACTCTGGTCTGGACTCGTTGACCAGAGTCTTTGGATCTAAGAGCTCTGCTAGGTTTATATTCTCTGAACATATCACAGATGTATTCTGGGCCTAAACCATTTTGGGATTTGTAAATGATCAGAAGGGTTTTAAAATCTATTCTGTGACTGACTGGAAGCCAGTGTAAAGATTTTATAACTGGTGGGATGTGTTCAGATCTTTTAGTCCTGGTTAAAACTCTAGCAGCAGCGTTTTGGATGAGCTGCAGATGTTTAATGCTCTTTTTAGGAAGTCTTGTTAAAAGACCATTACAGTAATCCAGCCTACTGGAGATGAATGCATGGATGAGTTTCCCTTGGTCTTTCTGGGAGACTAAACTTTTAGTTCTGTTGATGTTTCTGAGCTGGTAAAAAGCCGTCTTAGTGACAGCTTTGATGTGGCTGCTAAAAGTCAGGTCTGAGTCTATCAACACTCCCAGGTTACGAACTTGGTTGGTGATTTTAAGAGCCCGAGTCTCCAGGTGTTTGCCAATGCTGACCCTCTTCTCTTTGCTACCAAACAGAATAATCTCAGTTTTGTCTTCATTTAATTTTAGAAAATTCTCCTTCATCCAGGTGTTTATTTGCTCCAGACACTGACACATTAAGTCTATTGGACTGCAGTCATCTGGTGACAGAGACACATAAAGTTGTATATCATCTGCATAACTTTGATAATTAATGCTATAGTTCTGTAATATTTGACCCAAAGGGAGCATATACAAGTTGAACAGAAGAGGTCCAAGGACTGACCCCTGGGGGACTCCACAAGTCATGGCCACTCGCTCAGATTCATAGCTGCTGATCGTAACAAAATAACTCTGGCCTTCTAAATAGGACCTGAACCAGTTAAGAACCGCTCCAGAAAGTCCAACCCAGTTTTCCAGCCTGTGCAACAGGATTCTGTGATCTACAGTGTCAAACGCAGCACTGAGATCCAACAGAACCAGGACTGATACTTGACCAGAATCAGTATTCAACCTAATGTCATTTAACACTTTGACCAGAGCTGTTTCAGTGCTGTGATGAGGTCGGAAGCCGGACTGAAATTAAACAAGATTTCCACTTGTTTAGTCATTAAGCTGGTGAAATACAACTTTCTCAATAATCTTGGAAATAAGAGAGGTTAGAGACAGGTCTATAGTTGTTCATTATAGAGGCGTCTAGAGTCCTTTTCTTTAGGAGTGGCCTAATAGCAGCTATCTTTAGTGACATGGGAAAATGCCTGATGCCAGTGACCTGTTAACTATCAGTAGGAGATCACTTTCTACTGAGGTAAAAACTAGCTTCTCTAGTCCTCCCGTTTGTGGAATTTTGGCCTCTCCTCCTGCTCTGGTTAGCCCTGGGCTGAGTTTTAGGGCTATTTCTTGAATTTTTATAGATCCTTGCATTACATTCATCATCATTTATTTTAATATGAGTCAACACATCATATTTATTACACAGTGAGACTTCAGGTGGTGGAGTGAGTTCTGGAGCTTTAAATTTCCTGCTGGATTTACCTCTGCAACGAACAACATCAGACCAGGTTCTGGCCGGGGTTGATGACTTTGGTCTGGCACCAACACTGTTCCAATAGGACATATCAGTCTGACCATCCGGTTTGAGATCTTCCCCAGCTATTCCAGTGTCATTTGAACACATCCAAGGAAGTGTATCAGCCAGGTCTGTAGCGGGAGGCTCCACATTCGACATGCCTTCACGTATGAAGATTTGACTCAATCCATTTGGCAACTCAGTAGCTTGTACAGAAGCTACAACAGAGTCAATAAATTCTTCATTCACACGAATGTCTTGCAGTGTTTCAATCCTCTTCTCCAGCTGTGTTATCCTCAAAGAAACTTGCTCACACTCAGTGCAGCTCACTGATACTGCAGGGTTAGGAGACATTATTCCACTAGTTCTCCAATGGCAATCAAAAAATATATTCGTTCCAGTGATTTATAAGTGACCAGGAGTCCTTGTTCCTAAATTTGCCAGTAAAGATAAGAAAAAAGAAGAAAAAAAAAGAAGAAAATGCAAGCAGAAAGGAGAGCAAAGCAGGAAGCGTCCGCACGCCAGCAAAGCAGGAAGTATAATCAGCTTCTTGTTTTGCAGGATGTCAGGGTTGTTCCAGATGGGTGTGAGCTTACATGGAATAATTGAAGACTTGGTTATCTTAAGAAATTCCCACCAAGCCATTAAAGAAGAACTGACGTTGATGCTTTTAAAACACTAATGTGTTTTGATGGTTGAGCTGATGAGTGGCACTTCAGAGATAACCAGATCCTCACACAATGCTCGCTCTATATCTAACCACGGTTCATCTAGACCGTTAGGTTTAAGTCATTTGAAGATAGATTGCAGCTTGTTAGCTAAGAAATAGTTTGGGCTTAAGTGTGTGTTTTGTGTGTATCCAGGGAGCTAAAGTCTTAAGCCTGCCCCAGCATGCAAGTCCTCGTTGAGCATGTACAGAGCTTTCTCCGTCACACTGTCCACCGGCCCTTTTGGCGATATGCGCTCACCATGAGGAACAAGTGCTGGCCGGCGGTCTCCTGCACAAATGACAAATATGATATTCAGCTGGTTATACAAGAAACATCCTGGAAAAATTTGTGTTAAAAACTTTAAACAGGTTTATTTAATGTCTTTTTTGAACATTTATTGTGGTTTCTAATTGTAGGAAACAGCAAGATTTACACAATAAACAAATTTAGTAATAATGATTATTTTATCATTTTAACATGTATAAATTAAAATCATTATAAAGTGTGTGTCGTACATAGTAACAGAACCAAGTAAAGATACTGATGATTATGTCAATAACTCTCCTCTGATAGTATTTACAGAAAATGTTTGTAACCATAGTGATGCTTCCTTTAATAAAACTGTCATGGGTTATTTGTGCAGAGTAAATATAGACACAGTAAAATTAGCTTTACTCCATAACAACTGGTCTAGTTTCTTAAAAAAGGATCCAGACTTTCAGGGTCACTGTGATGTAGATGTATAATCTTTTGCACCTTCAGAGAAAAAAAAAACATTTACAACAAGCTCCTTATAAACTCTTATGAGCCATCATAAATGTTAGATGAAAGGTATGAAGACACAGATGGAAAAAATAAACCAAATGAAAGAGGAAGACGTTAGTGTGCGGTGATGTGGGTTAATGCTGTTTTAAAGTTGTCAGACTGCATGCAAAATAAACAGCAAGAATAATATTACTGCAATGTTACTTTTTACTGTAGATATGTTTTCTGTAGAGAATATTTGAATTTGCAACAGCTTTTATTTTTAATTTACTTTTAGAGAAACCCCACTCTCTTCTCATGTTGAAGTTAAAGTTCTGCAAAATTTGACACCTTTGTTTTCACCTTTGCGACCCTTGCATGTTATTTGTTCTTAAAATGGGGCATTCTTCCTTCCTCTTATTTCTGTGATGTTTCCTGTGGCTCTGGCTACCATAGCAACAGCCAGAAGAGCATTTACAACTTTATTTTTTTGCATGGAAGCTTTCTAAGAGCTCCATTTAACTTTATCTGTCTACAACCCGTTTAATAACTAAACTAAACACAGAGTGAAAGCTCATTTTTGTAGAAAAATGAATTACCAAGAGTCTAGTCGTCCTGACTCGAGTGAAGTCAGGAGAGACTCTGCTGGACCAAAGTCAGGTAAAAGTTTTATACCTTTCTCTTTACCATTGAAGATCATCCTGAACAGATAAGACCAGACAAAATGGAGCCTTTTCTCTCTGGACGCTGGAGTTATAAATCTACAGACTGGAGTCATAACAACTACCCACTAACAGAGGTCTGAGGAAGATGAGGTCACCCTGTCCTCAGTTAACTTAACAAACGCAGATGAAGAAATGAACAAATGGAAAAGTATAACATAAAATGTAACATAGGAACAATCGATGTGAATACGATTAAAAAATGAATGAATAAATGTATATAATAAAGTGACTACAGGTGTGATTATAATATAATATATATATATATAGCATAATAAGTAAAACTTCTTCCACATCATACTGTTGGAATCCTAGATGAATGGCTTCAATGATATGTTTAGAGACAAGGTTTTTATTCTGCTGAGTCAGACTGAAGACCTTTTTGTTTGATTTTAAACAGGGCAAACAGTGCAGCTCCCCTTATGTGTCAGTGGAAACTTTCTCCAGACGATAAGCCTGAAAAGTTCTTCATAGGACACAATTAGTCACCCCTTAACATATGCCAAGAAATATTTGTTGCAGTAAGCGTGGTGATGAGATCTTAGAAGAAGCCTGGAGATCAGTTGAAGGAAAGCTGTTATCCAGCAGTATGAATGAAACTTAGTCAATGAGGGAACAGAAGTAGCAGCTTGAGAGTACAGTTTTACGTCTTTCTCTGAAAAGTACTCTGCTTTATTTCTCTTTATGGCATAAAATATGCTGCACTGGAACCATAATCATCTACATCATCTAAACATCTTTCATTTTGGCTATCAAGTTAGTGGCATTTACTCTAATAAAAAAAAAAGCTGATACTAAGGAGTGGTGCTCAGTTTTATCATGCTGTTGTGTTGCTTAATTGTAAGAGTGTGTTACTGACCTCGTCCAGGTCTTCCATAAACCTGCTCATGTTTCTGGCTTCGTAGACGTAGAATCCAGACGATCACCGTCACTGAAAAGCAAATGTGAGACCATGTTGAATTTTGCACACTTAGGGTCAGATTTACTATTTCTTTGCAGCTGGTGCAAACCCTGTTTTGTCTTTGAAAAGCAACAGTATTTAGTATTTTGTATTTACAGTGGTAAGTTAACCACTTAAAGCTGAGGACAAAGATTTCTATCGCTGGCCCTGCTGCATTTATATTTATAGTTTCTTTTTTACCATACATATACTAGACATATATAAAACAAACCAAGCAGAGGGATTTCTTAAGGTCTGAGCTTGCAATTCACTCATGGTTGTGGCATTTTTTAACCTCTTATTTTTAACCTCTTATGTGCGCTTTGTTTCAAAAGATACAACATAATTTAAGTAGCTTTGATTTCATCATCCAAAGTTTTCTCCTGCATTTTCCTGAAGTGTAGAGAAATGGCACTGAAACCAATACCAAAAAGGTTTTTATTCAAGAGGCATAGGCTTTTATCCATTTACTCATTGTAAGAAAAATCATGCATATTATAATTATATTTTCCTATTATAATATGTGATTCATTATACTTTCTACAAATCATTATGTTTTTAGTATTAAGATTTAGAAAATGTACTCAGCAGCATTCTTTGTGCATGTGTGCTGGTTTTATGCTTGAGTCTGAAAAAACAAAAGGCAAGGCCATGGATGAGATTAAAGGATGTGATTGTACCACAACAAGACCAGACACTAACCTACCCATGCCTTCTGTTTTTTCATGTCTTATCTTAGTGGAAAATGCTGTAACCTGAGACTTGTGTAATTTTGAAGTGTGTGATGTTCGAGGGAAGGACTTTGTGAACCTCCCTTTATAATGCCTTGTGATGTGTAAAACAATTCAGTTTATGTAACACTCTGGTTCTTTCTTGTGTCTGAAGGTTTAGCTTAGTGGTGCTTGGTGTTTGGTGGAAGAATTTTTTTTAACACTCATTCATCCCAAACCGGCATGTTTTGGATGGATGGATGGAAGGATGGGTGTACAGAATCATTAATGATACAGTCATTTCTCATTAGCCAATCATTAAAAAGTCATTGTGTACAATGGGACAGGAGTGCCCTCCTAGACCTTTGTTCCTTTGTTGTAGCAAAGCTGAAGAAGCCTCTGACTGAATACACTTAATTGCTTTATCACTATATTATGCAGCAGGTGTGAATCATTAATGGATTAGATTTCTATAGCACTTTTAAAGGCACCTGAAGTGCTTTAGAGTGAATTATTCATCAATTCCACATGCACACCTGGTGATGATAAGCTACATGTGTAGCAACAGCTGCCCTGAGGCAGACTGACAGAAACGAGGCAGCCAATCCACAACAACAGCCTCTTCAACCTTCACCCAACAGGCATAAGCATTCATTTACCAACAATGCTGACAATGGAATCAAGTGTCTTGCCCAAAGACACAACGACAGGTTAACTGGGATGGAAAGCTTTAACATTGACTGGAATAGTTCTGAAATGTCGGTTGTTTACGATTTTGCAGGAGTGAACTGTAGGCTTCAGTAGCTGTTAGAAGAGTCCATGAGATAAATGTAAGAGAGATGTATGTAAGAGATGCATGTTGGGTTTTAAGGACTTTTCCTCTCCATAAAACCTACTAATTATAATACAACTATATTAAAGACTGAAGTGTTAAGACACTTAATTGAAAATAGAGGTTTTTTTTCTCAATATAAATCCTAATTTGAAACCTAACTTTCAAAACTGGACACTCCCATTGGTGCCTGGTTTAGTCAGTCAGACCCTTAAAGAGAAAAGGGCTTCTATAGTTTGGTCAAACTGTATTTGTATGCGCTTTTAAAGTTATAAAAGATTAAAGTTTGCACTTACCAATAATGATGGTATGTATCACCACTACTGTAAGCAATACCAAAATTAACAGCAGTGAAGAGCTCTTAAGTGTTATGGTTTCATCTCCAACTTTTATCTGAAATAAATATAATCACACTGTATTTGAAATGTACAATATACAGTATACTGTCAAATGCAACAATGTTAAACATTTATAAGTTATGAACATAAAGCCTGTAGTTTAAATATTTATTACATGTGAGGCCTACATTCAGTTACAAAAAGTCTGCAGAAATACCCACGGAGGAATTTCATTTTATTTGATTTTTTTCTGTTTAGTCCATATTGTACTGTATTATAGAGAGCATCCTCATCATCTACTTTATTATCCACTTCTGGAAATCTGAACTTATCTGGTACTACACTGTAAAGGTAAACCAATTACTACAGTGGAAACATCAAATTTAATCTTGACAGCTCAAAAAACTGCAAAGTTTAATATAACTTGATATAAAGACTTACCTGCAGCTGCTGAAACGTGGTGTTGCCTCCCTGTTTGATCTTGCAAGTGAAAGTGTTGTTACTGGCTTTGAGTATGCCGACACAGGGATGGTGTGTTTCTTCATGAACACCCCAAACTGAGAGCTCTGCTGCTGTTATCTCCAGATTATCTGGCTCTTTCTGTTAAAGCAATACAAATAAATTATTATCTTTAACACATTTAATTAAAGGATGCCTCTTGTGCATGTGGAATAAAAAAATAAAATCACCTGTATAGTGACACGGACATGGTCCCCTGTGCTCACGGATGTGAAGCTGGTAAACACTGGGTCTGGATAGTAAGTAATACTAGAGCAGGCCAGTGTTTGATTGGCTACTTTCACAGACACGGTACTGTGGGAAACAGTGCTTTCAGCTGCAGGTGTTTCATAGATGAGATACTGCAGAGAAATGAAACACCAGCTTTATTATATATCAGAATAAAATATGGCTATCATAACAAGGTGATCTAGGTCAGTGGTTCCCAACCTGGGGTTCCTGTCCCTTCAAGGGGCTCCCCACAGAGCACAAGGGGTCCCCGAAGATTTGACTGTTCAGAGCCAGTGTGATTAAAATTAAGGCCACGTTCACACAGAGAGGAGATGATGTGCATCAGCTTAAGATTTTTTTTTATTAATTTGGTTCATTACATTATTCTTTTATGAAAGGACAGGAAAGGACTGAGCCAGAACGCATCATTTATGGCAAGGAGCTAGCTAAAGAAAGCAACAAACCAAGCATGGTTTCTGCACAGGGTGGGGAAGGGGATCCATGGCTTTTGGTAGTTGCTAGAAGGGGGGTTTTAAGGAAAACAGGTTGGAAACCAGTGATCTAAGGAATGGATTTCACAACAAAATACTAAATATCACAATAAAACTAATATATTGGCAATTGTAATGTAACAGTACAGGCCTCCAAAATATAGTAGAATGTGAATGTGGTGATATAAGATGTAATGTGACAAAACAAAACCAGACATACAAAAAGTAGAGATGCTGTGCAAGATATAAATAAACAGAATATAATGATTTGCAAATCTAAAAAATGAATATTTTATTCACAATAGAAAATTGAACACATTAAACTGAATCTGAGACATTTTAGTATTTCATGAAAAACTGCTTCCTCTTGAATTTGATGGCAGCAACACATCTAAAAAACGCTGTGAAAGACGAACCACCTGTTTACTGTTTAACATTTTCTTTGTTGTAAATTCGGTTACATGATGCACCAAACGTTTCCGGCTGGTGAAGGTCTGAGCTGTTGGTAAGCCAGTCCAGCACCCAGACTCTTCTAATATGAAGCCATGTTGTTGTAAAAGATACAGTCTCCTTGTCTTGGTGCCATATAAAAGGCTTTGCCTGAAAGATGTAGTCTGGGTGGGAGCATATGCTGCTCTACAAATTTTATATACCTTCAACAGTGATGGAGTCTTTCCAGATGAGGAGTTGCCAGTTTCTATCAGCTTTAATGTGTTCTGATACTGATCGTCAGCCGTGTCCCCTTTGCACAGAGATGTCTCCGTATTCTCAGAATCTTTTATAGTATTATGTACTGTAGATCATGGAAATTTAGTATTTACAATTCGTTGAAGAAACTTCTTCTAAAACTGATCCACAATTTCTATTTGTTTTTCTTTTCCTTTTGTTTCAGATTGACAATCATCTGCTTATCTTTTTTTTATGAGAGACTCTGCCTCTTTTAGGTGCTCTTTTTATGTCCAATTAAGTTGCTGACCTGCTAACAATTAACCAAATAAATCACAACATTTTTCTCCAGCTGTTTCTTTTTAGACCTTTTTCATCATTTCTTGCATCCGTCCCAACATTTTTACGACTTGATGCTCAAGATGAGGAAATATTTACAATTAATTAGTAAAATGTCTCACTTTTATCATTTCATGTTTCCTTCTGTTTTATTATAATAAAGAATGTGTTTATTAGATTTGAAAATGATTGCATTCTGTTTTTATTTAGTTTAACACAGCAATCCAATTTCTTTTTTCTTTCTTTTTTTTTTTTTTTTTTTTGGTAATAGGGGTTTGAAACAACTCGTACTTCCACATATGTAACGTACTTAAATTACAAAATACAAGAATGCATTGGATGATTCACATATTCATATAAGTTGTAATTTAGTGGAATGTTGTGAGACTACAGCAATGTAGTAAAATACAGTGTAATGTAAGGGGAAAGTAAATCTTGGATAAAAATCAGATGGGATGTTGTGTCTGCAGAACCACCTGATAGCTGCTGTTTCTGGGAATAACAACTTTCTGAGGGTTGTGGCTGTGTATGACCCCCTCCACAAACTCCAGGTGGGCCCCACTGAGTGTCATCTTCCTCTTCCCACTGCAGGACACGGAGCAGCAGCCAATCACAGGAGATGAAATTAAAACACAAAGAAAGGCTTTTCTGTACCTGATATCTAAATATATCATTACTTTCACTTATTTATATTTACCGTCATACCTAAATCATGCTCAGAGGATCTAAAGATGCTCCGCTCTGCACCAAAGTGTTTGATGGACTCAACAAATACAACCATGCAAAAAAGCTAAATAGACTCTAAGTAGACGTCCTAGTTCCCTCATGTACTAGCATAATAAATCTCATGAGTCATCCTAGATCTCAGAAGGAAGAAGTTGCTAACTTCATAGTTTCTTGATGGCCAAAGAAGAACATTGAACTTAATGTGCTTTAATACTAAAACTGCATAGAAAAGCTCTGCTTCTAAGATTTAACTGTGCCTCTGTTTACACATGGTGCTAACATCCATTCTGGGTGACCTGATCACTTATGTAGTCATTCAGTGACCAGAACAACATTATTATTGAAATATGAACAAGCTTCAGGAGAGAGAATGGTGCATTTAAAAAGAAGAAGTGCTCTCACAGTGTAAGACATTGCTTCTGAGAAGTGACTCTTTTATCTTACCAGATCACCCGCAGCCTGTAGCTGTGACTAACCCTGTAACCTAGAATAAGTTTCAGTGAAATTTCCTACCACTGGTTAGAAAACACTTTTCTATTAAATTTAACACATGAATTGAGGCTACATTCATTAAATGCATTCTTTAATGTATTAATTCTGGACATGTTTCACCTAAATAAGTTATTTTGGTAAAAAAAAAATGTTAAGCAAATACCTCCTCCATGAGCTGCTCGGTGTAACGCTGCTGCAGACTGGTGAAGACTTGTAGGTGATCATAGCATTACTGTGGCAGCTACCATCTGGGAGAAGAAGACACACTTTGACCAAGCCTTTAATATCTGTACTGGGAATGTGGAACGTCAGAGTCACACCAGTGTTGTTCCAAACAGGAGATCTGACCAGAAAACACAAGATGACGCAGAAACAGTCAAATTGAGCAAGATTCACCAACATCAGCATGCAGTCCTGTGAAAAAGAAACTGTCCTTTCTTTTAGTTACAAAGTCTAAAAACATAATAAAATCACCTGGTCTTCCCAAGTCTGTTAGATAAATACAGACTCAGATAAACAACAACACATGACATATCACACTGTGTCATTATTCATTTCACAAGAATAAAGTCAAACGTGCTCCTTTACTGCTTCTATAGGAAACAAGAGGGGAAGCTGTAGCTGGGTTCTGCTGATCAAATGTATTTGATTATATGATTATCAGAAAGTGTTTTTAGCAGCTTGCTGGTCTGGAGCAGGTGTGTTAACACAATGTTAAGAAGGAAAGACATCAGCAAAGAGAGAGAAGCCATTTTGAAAAAGGTTTAAAAACAATGTGGATTTCCTCAAACAGCAAGGAAACTATTTGTATGTGGAAATTTGTGGAATGTGGAATTTAAAATGCCAGTCGTCCCAGGAACAGAGATTGCATCAAAATCACCCCAATCTGTGCATTGCAAAGAAATACAAGAAACCCAAGAGCTGCATATCAGACTCAACAGATTTAATTAAAGTTAATCGTTCACGATAAGAATAAGAAAAAGATTTAACAAAAGATTTGTTTTTCAGATGAACGCCTTGTGCAAACACAATTAATGTGAAAATATGTGAATATGCGAAAAGTGTTGCCCAACATTTTTTTCATATTCAGTACAAACTAAATCTAAAGTGTGCGTCTGAAGCAAACCTGCAGAAAACAATGTAATATTTATGATTCAGTTTGTTATTTATAGTCTAAGAATGGTTGCAGCTTTCTGTAAATGACTCACTCCCGTGGAGAGCAGTCCATGTCCGCCTGGATCCTCACTCCAGTCACACTACGGAGGTTATGACCTGACAGCAAAGCATGGTTTCTGCCGTAGAAAGACACAGCACTGGGTTCGATGGAGGAGATTTCTGGCCTCTGACAGCAAACACACACAAACACACACAAACAATTAACTTTCCTTGAATACAATCTGCTCTCCTGAGGTTTTACTGACTGTGAATAAGATGAGTGAGAAATGACGTTCAGACTTACAGAAAAGTTCATCCCAGCCTCCATCTTTTGGCAAAAACTGTCCTGCAAGAGGACAAAAAGAAGAATAAAGCAAATGTGCTCAGTAACTCAGATTGCAGCAATTTATTTATTTATTTATTAATTGTTTGTATTTTTGTCTTCACTTGTAATAAATACTTGAACTTCAGAGAATCTTCAGCCATCTTTTAATAAATTACAATTAATGTGATGATTGGATGATAAAAGCATTTGGTATGGCAATATAAAGAATATAAAAATGACATTTATGGTTTTAAAGCTTATTTAAATCCAATTTTAAAATCTTTATTACATTCTGCACGCCTTGGTTGGCCCAGGAGCAGGCATTGTTGCTCCATCCACATCCAGCCTTGATACACTTCTGACACCTGAGGAGAAAATGAGATGGGTACATTATTATGTGTAACACCACCAGTATGGATCATATAAAATGCAACGTGTGTGTGTTGCTGTTTAAGCAGCACAGTGTCAGATGTTGATCATTTTGCAGCTTTTACATGTGGCAGGTGAATATCTTGATTCATGGTCTGTTGAACATCTGATCACACTTACATAACAGGACTCGGTGGTCCACGAATATCAGAGCAGTTGATTATATTCAGTTTTTCTGTCAGTGTCGTCGTTCCAAGTCTTATCTTTACTGTGACAGCCAGACCTGGGAATTAAAAATAAGCTCCATCATTTAGTCAAATTACTTCATGGCTAGAAGAAAGAAAAAATAAAAGTTTTGTGGTCTTTGTAATTTTTAATTTAAAACTCTGAGAACGAGGTCTGATCTTCACGAGAGTCACAATTACAGTACATTTAAAATCAGACAAAGATGACACACTATGTTTTGTTTACTTGTCTGTACTGGACACACTAGATATCCATTCACAATTAAGATTTAAAACATGTGAAGTTCTGTCTTATGTTTAAACTTCTCCAAAAACAAACATGGAGTTAGGTGATCTGCTTAAAGAGATTAAGTTTGGTAGAGATGGTAAAGTAAACAAAGTGTTATTTACCATTTCATTACAGCAACTTTCACAGGACCTGAGATGGATTTATCTTAGATTAGATGACATCTTAACTACACTGCTTCCAGTCCAGCAGTTTTTAGTTCCATCCGTTTCCTATACCTATCATGGGGGGCTGGAGCCTATCCCAGCAGTTACTAGGTAAGAGGCTGGTTACACTCTGGTTACACGACAATTCCTTAAATTTATATTCGTAGATAATTTCTTAAAAGTTACTGACCGCCTGCAGGAAGAGTTACATTAGGAAAAATGTTTGTGCATTGTGGGAACTTTGGAGGAGAGGATATCTGGTCTAGAGTCCTGGAGGGTGAAGAGAACACACAGGCAAAGTTTGACAGTGCATCTGGGCTCCCAGTCAAGTGTGTCTGGACAACAAATTTGATCTGTAAGAGGAATAAATGTGAGAGACAAATAACTGATGGTAGTTACTAATGAATTAAGTATTAAGTGTGTTTGTAATCTACCTGTCCAGTGGGGTCCATTTCAACTTTGTGGGAAACAATTTTCTGATGTAATTCATCAGGGATGGACAACCAGTCTGAATCTTTGCAGTCACTTTCAAACGTGCAGCTGGAGAAAGAGAAAAATGTCATCCTCATGTTTAAATATGTACAATTGTGAGCTGCAGATGATGTTTTCCTGACCTTTTCTTAGAGCCACACCAGACACAGTATGGATCCTGTGCAGACCAACACTTCTGCACGTCTCTGTATGAGCCACAGTTTGCCACAGGTTCACGCCTGATCTGGAGCAAAGAAACAACATTTAGAAACACATTACAACAAAACACACGTCCATGAATACTAACATATTATAATAAGTAAGTAATTTAGGTACCTGGTTTCTAAATGGCACATACACATATTTATAATCCACTGGGTCCAGAAGGATGTTGGGAAACACTTGGTGATCATTGTTGGCTCTGTAGAGCACCCTGGGACAGGCAGGGCGATAGTTTCTGTCCACAACAAGCTGACAAGAAAACAAATTGTTATGCTTCTGAGACACTTTGCTGCCATGTTGGTACATTTGGTTGAAATGTTTAAATCAAACCAGAAAGGAAAACACACATAATCATTGGCTTTTAACTCAGCCTGAGATGCTGGCTTTTTTGCTGACTCTTTTAATGTTTTTATTATGGAGTTATCATAGTTATAGTTATATGGTTTAGCTTTTCGAGTTGTTTTGTGCTCTAAAATGTGAAAAGTGTCTCTTATCCTTGTGATATACTGTAGATGGACCAGAGACTTGACCTGAGCAAACATGTCCCCTGCACCTTTTCAAATGGCCGTTTTGGTTGCCTGCTCTTTTTACTGTCCAAAAACAATGTTTCATTGTTGTAAACAGAGAAAGGTCAAGCACTAGGACCAAGCGGAAAACGGTCGCTCAAGCTAAAGCCTGTTTCCCTTCGTTTAGACCGCCCACAAGCTCCCCCATTGGCTCTGCTACTTCTTGTGTGATTGGCTGTCCCCGCTGTCACTCCACTTTGCACAACGGTAAGTCTGCGGCTAGGTGTTTGTCTGCTGAAGCTGAGCAGAGTTGCAGCGCATTGAGGAGTTTAGAGACCTGGCTTCGCAACTGCATGAGCCAGAAACGCATTAACATTGTGGCATTTTGTCTCATACATCAAGAAGGAGTTGATGCTTTAGACAGAAAGAAACTCTGCCAGGAATTTATCTCTGCCAAATGATCTTTGGTTGAGTTCATTATGTTGACCCTTCTGTGGTGTTACTGCTCACTTTTCATTTACAAAAAAAAAAAAAAATGGTTCTGTGTTACACTTACTTAAAATAAAATTTAATACTTGAATACTTACACTGAATAATGGACATTTTATTCAATTTCTTCCTACCTGTGATGCCAGTTTGAGCTGCCCACCATTGGGTGGTGCTATGTAAATGATAAAAATCAATAAATAACTGTAAAATTGGTGGTACTGAGTTGGTGTGAAGTTTATCAACAAGGTGAAACAAAATTGGGTGATAACATTTTGCTACATGCTTTACAACCAGTCAAACCAAAAAAGGAAACATTAAGCTTAAAAGTAGCAATAGAAAACTAGAAGAACTACTAGAAAACACCGTGAGCTGAAAGATTAGTTTTATAAAAAAAAAAAAAAAAAACTTCTGCCTCCACCTCTGAAATCAAAATTCCATCCATGTCCACTTTGTTGCCAGACTTAGTCAGGACATACAAAACAGGATGTGATGCAACTATGTAAAGAGTGAAAAGTGTCTTAATCTTAAACCTGTTGATGAATTTGTTGTCTTCATTGGTCTTTTTACGTTTATACTCAACATTATATAACATAACAACAGCTTCATTTTGTGCATATTTCACTGTTTTAAGAGAGCTTACATGTTTATTCCAACATAGCAAACGGAACAGTACCACTGGAAATCATGGTGGTAGTGTTGAACAGAATAAAGATGAAAGGATAATGGAAGTATTTACAGAACCTCTGTTAAGCAAACAATCATATTCCTATCAGAAATCTGTTTTTTAACTGCTAACTGACTTGTGGCTTAGATAGTTAATATAGCGACTATCTGGTGTGAAAGAAATTTAGCTGCATATGGTAATCACTCATATATACTCATAATAATCACATGTATATTCAGTTTCTTTATTAATTTAATATTGTTAATCCATTCACTTTTACATTTTTATATTGTGTGTTCTCATTCTACAGAATACTGAAGTTACAGTTTTCATTGTATGCGTGTGTGAGGTCAGACTGACCACTTTCTTCCCAGAACTCTGATATGACAGAGTTGAGACTGGTTTCCGCACATGCTAGATAGATGGTAAGAATTCAATAGAATAGAATTTTGTTCTGAATGGATCTCAGTAGGTGTGTTCATGCTGAAGGAACTCCAAAGGAAAAAAAAAAAAAAAAAAAAATTCTCTCTGATGAATCATCAGAGTCTCTCACGATTTCATGTGAGTCGGGACAATCACTCTCTTACTTGCATGTAATCCTTTTTCAATACTTCTCCTGTAAATAAACCTTATATTCTTTTACTCATTCCAGACTCTTGGTAATTTTTCTACAACACTGGTCCTATCCTTTTTAGTCGCTCTGGATGCGGGGAATCCTGGTGATAACGCACTTCATTAAACCAATGTCCAGACTGAAAGGTAAGTTTGGGTGTGTTCCCACTTGTTGAATGAATGAAAAACGACTTGAAGTCCAGGATGGCGTTATACAGCAACAGGATAGATAGATGGCCCAGAGGTTATGAGAGGGATGGAGGTATAGCGAAAGGTTGTGGAAAAACATTAAATCGTTTAGAAGCGATAAAAACCGTGCAATCTCCCATTACCCACGCACCCCGTGCACTGTCACCTCCATGCCTATATGCACTTCCCCTCAACACCACCACCAATGGTCGAGGGGAATATAGGTCACCTATGCCATCCCAAACATAAACAAACACTACCACTACCACAATAAACCTGGACCAAACAATAAAGAGAAATAATGGCTCCTACAGTTAAAGTTAGATAGAACAATGATTACCTCACTAATTATAATAGATTCAAGTTAATTTGTCATATCACATCTGCTAATGAAGACCCAAGTGGGATTATTTTTCTCTGACCACTGGTGGATGCACGTTATTTCATCTACTCACCTTGATGAGCTGCCCGTCTCCTGTTCCAATGAAGAAGACCATCCAGCTCCTCTGTCTCACTGCCAGCACAGATGTCATGTGGTTCTGCTTGAAGAGCACCGCATTTGGTTTCAGGATCTTTGGTTCTGACTGAGAAACAAGTATAATGGTCAGATCTGATGTTTATGGACAGTTGGAGATGTGTATGTATTAAAGGCTTCAATAGAGTAACAGCCTGTTATTAAACAATTGTAAAGGTCCCCAGCATGGACATTGTTTAGCTCTTACATTGGTTTATGGTTGTGTCAAGGAAGTTTGGATGATATTAAATTATTTAATCTATCAATCTATTTATCTGGAGAAAGAGAGAGAGAGAAACTTTTTTAAACTGCCTTTTTGGTAGCAAAATGTATGTAAATCAACCTTAGATCAGGAATGTAAAACTCCAGTCTTTGAGGGTCACTGCCCTGCAGATTTTATACATTTTAGATGTTTCACTGACACACCTCAACACACCTGACTAAAATTAAACAAAGTATAGGTTCTTTAGACTTTTCAGACTCAGAAAACACCAGATAACATCACCTTTGGCTTAAGTTGACATAAATGAGTTCAACTTGCAAACATAATTAAACAATATCTGTTCAGAGGAAATTGCATAAATCAGGCTTTTAAAGTTGAATGGCTCTTAACGGGTCAGTAATTTGAGGAGGATTGTTTGGTCAAGAAATGAAGGAAATGTGCCTCAGACCAGTGGGAATCTGCATTTTATTCTGAGAAGTTAAAATTTGAGATTTCTGGTGAGATGTAGTGAAGGAAATTTCATGTCATTTGCATGTGTGATTCCCACTGTAAAGCATGGTGTAGGGGGTGTGATGGTGTGGAAGTACAAAACAGTCAAAATAAAGAAAAACCTCTGCGTAAATTGATGTAAATTTCTACCTCACTTTTGGTGTTTTCACACAAATTGTTTTGGCTACTCTCTGTTCTTGAGTCTCAGAACCTTTGCACTTTCTGGCAAACTGGTCTGTGTGCACACCAGTTTAACCAGAACCAAAGTGGGTGGACTTTGCTACAAGGAAGTATAAACATAAACGTAACCATCATTTTATAGCAGTGTTTTGCTTTATGGCATCACCCAAATGGATATCAACACGCCAGCTGTTTTAAAAGGACATTATGGCTGAATCAGCAAAGGAACCCAAGACGGCATTTCCAGAGGATGCCAAAAAACAAAAGAGAGTAAGGACAGAGCAAGACATAAGACAAGAGTCAACATCTGTCCTTTACTGGCTGTCAAGAACTTAGAGAAGAAACAGGATGCAAGACTAATACCAAATTAGCCATCCTTAGTGGGCACCTCAGGGAGAAAATTAGCCAAAGTTGAGTAGTGATGCTCCAAGAATATTTTTCTAACCCACAGCTACTTTAATAGTTCTATGTCTTCCTGTCTGTCTTTAATTACAGAACCAAACCATGACACAAAAAACGTGTTTGGTTCAATGAGATGTTATATTATAGACCACAATTTTGCTCTGTTCTTGTCCTGTGGGAAAATATGAGTTCCCTACAATTTTAAACGTTTAACTTGAATGAATATATATATAAAGACTGTTGTGCAACCTACCGTGGTTACAGGTTTTTTCACTGTTGTGTAGAAGTTTGGATCTATATAAGACACACCGCTCTGCTGCGCACTGCTGCGATCAGGGCTGATGTCAAACACCACCAGCTCTGTGTTGCTTTCTTCTCCGTCCACAATGAAGACGCCGCTCCAAAGCACCTGCTGTCCACCCGGGATGATGGAGGAGGCCAGGAGTCTGCAGCTTCCACCTCTATCAGAGATACTGAGGGTCGCGCCTTGCAGAGACTTGAGAGTCTCGGTTTTACTTTTTTCACTCTTAAGCCAAATAAGACGGACTTTGGCTTGAGACATGATCTTTTCATCGCTTGGGCGCACGTTGGAGAGCAGATACACCGTTGAATTGATCTGAAATCCGTCCACAAATTCCACATAACCTTCACTTCTGATTACAGTTGTGCTGCGGTCATCGGTTACAGAAAATAAGCCTCCACTCTGTGTGTTATCGACAGAGTGAAGGTTGATTGTCCTTGTATCTGAGCTGCACTTGATACTTGACTCTTCTCTGTGTTGTTGTATCGCTGTCAGAATATAAGTGTCTGTCTGAGTTGAATCTTTCTTCACATCCACCAGAAAACCGACAGAAGCGTTGCTGCGCCTCTTTGGTCCCACCAGGATGTTTTCACTGTGCAGAAGGTTAGAGATGTTCTTCAGGTCCAGAATTTCACAGTAACCACACTCCTTGTCAGTCACTCCGCAGCTGACCAGAGTCTTATTCTCAACAAATGGTAACAACAAGGTAACTCTGAGAGTTCTGGTCCACGGAGCCGACTCAGAGACCCGGTGAAACATCTTCTCATCTGATGGGTCCGCGTCCTTCAAGACCCCCCTTTGGTTCAAACTGCAGATCAGTTTCAGGTCGTGGCTCAGCTGGTAAAGCTTCTTTTCTGTAGCGGCGTAAACGTTGTTGTTGCTCACGGTGAATTTCTGGAGGTCTCCATCAAAAGTAAAACCTTCATCTTCTTCCAGATTCAGAACCGGTTCTACCCACAGAGAACAAAACAAACTGAGCAGCAGGATCATGTTGAGGGGTCGGGTCAGCTCTAAATGAGACACCTTCCTTCACTGACAGCCTGCATGATTCTGTTCTCCAACACACTTTGTTGTCGCGCGTAAAAGCGCACGGCGCATCAGCTGAAAGAAGTTCTGAAACTGGGGGGAGCTCCGAGCGAAACTGAAACTAGCTAATAATTCGTCAAATGACACGCACAAATGTCCTCATTTATGTTCCTAACCAGTCTTTACAGTTCAGCTATAAAACCTCAATAAACCAATTCTGTCTGCTCTCACAGAAAATCAGAACTTATTTACTCAGATTTCTGTCTCTACCCGCCACTGCAGAATCAAGCAGTAGCTTTAAAAACTGCATCTGCATCTTATTCATTATGTATTTTGGTGACTTTTTTTATTCCTTTCAGTTCACTTGGCTGTCTTCCTACACAGACACAAGACTAAAAACTGAAACATTTCCTGACTTAGATTAAATTAAAAGTTGATATGAATTTTGGACAAGTGTAGGAAAATAAGATTATTATGCATCTGTGATTTTAGTGTGACATTTCATGGTCACATGTACGTCCATCATCCTCTCCATATAGTTTGTGGACATCTTTCATATAAGCACAGCAAAAGCGACATCTAGTGTCTTTCTCTGGTTTGTATGCATACAACCCCTGGCCAAAAAAAAAAACACAAGTCTTGGAACATGCTCAGAGAAATGCTGCAGTTTAAAGCTCCAAGCTCTCATTTTCTTGAACAAGATTCCAGTACTTTAAGTCTTGACGCCTTCAGCCTTGCTGTCATGTTTTAAAGCCTACTCCATTCAAAGTTATGAGCTCCTCAGCCATTACGCCTTTCACTGCAGCCCTTGAGTTTACCTCCCAACATTTTAATGACCTCCTTCAATGTGAGAGAAATCCAGAAGCATGTATTCTAGCATTTGATTACTACATAGAAGCAATTTGTCTTTGTGCCTTGACAGGAAACACGCAATATGTGTTAGCATGGAGAGAATGTTCAGGATGCCTGGGCTGCTGCATCTTTATGGATGAATGCTGAAACCAAGTGAAAATGACTCTGCTGAGTCATCTGAGAGAGTGAAGGCATGTAAACCTGACCAAAACAACCACCTACTCTACTGGTGACCACGCAAACAGACCCAGTATGAGGAAAATGAAAGCATAAAAGTACTGATGACCAGATTGGAACATAGTGGTAATAACAGATAACACTGATACAAAGCTAAGTTTAGATCATTCCAGATATCATGTGTGATCACAATGAGAATATTTGTTAAGTTTCTTATCGTGTTGAGGAACTGAATAACAAACAAAGGTATGCACTTGAAGCCATTTAACACAAGACACATGTTACCTGACTTGCCCACTCCTGCTCTGCCAAAGACGGCCAGCTTCACCTCCGGACTTTTGGCCATGACAGCAGCTACAGTTGGTGAAGCTCAGCGAGCCAGTCAGTGAACTCAGAGGTCAGCCGACCATCCCTTTGTCCTTACAAGAGGAAGCAGCGTCTGAATGGATCAATTGAACAAAAACACTTTGTTAGTTCTTCAAAAGGGGAGAGTATTTAAACATCTTGACTTCATTATCTGCAGGTTCTTATTTAGATTTTTAGTTTGTTTCTTTCAACACAAAACATTTCTTTAAAAACATTTCTATATTAAGCTCAGCAAAACATACATACAGACAAGAATTTCTCTTCAAAGTATGACTAACTGCACCCAGTAAAAGGGAGGAAACATTTTATATATCCTGTTTTTGGTTAATAAAGTGTGCATCCTTCAAGGCAAGTGATGTGAGTCAAATACAGTCATGAACACAGGTCTATAAAAATGGTTTCTAGGGGACCGGTTTGTGTGCACAACATGTAAAAGGTTAGTGCTTTGTTTCTTTTTATTAGGGTCCGAGCCATACAAAGTATGGCGAGGCCCTATTGTTCCTGAAATGTTTATTAGGGACCGAGCCATACGAAGTATGGAAGGACCCTATTGTTCCTGAAATGTTTATTATACTAAGAGCTTCGAGGCCAAATTTGACCCCCTAAACACCCATGAAAAGTTGTGAAACTTGGCACACACGTCAAGCCCGGTGTAACTCGGATATTATAAGGTCCGCATACACTTCAATGCAAAAGTGGCTCAACAGCGCCACCTAGACACCAAGAAAATGCCCAAATGAATGGGGTCCAAAAAGTCTACTTCGACATAGGAAGACGAAACTCGGCACACACGTGTAACACCCCGAGTCGAGCAAAAAAGTCAATCTAACACCTGTTGCCATGGCAATGGGGTGCCCGCCATCTTGGCGTGTGCGGCCATTTTTTTGCCATTTTTTGCACTTTACACACATCGTATTTGAACGAACTAGTCTGAGGGGATTCGTGCGACTGACTCCAAACTTGGTGGGAAGCTTCCTGACAAGTTGGGGACCAAACGCTATTCAAATCTTTCTAATAGGAACAAGCCTGTAACCATGGCAACCGACGGAAAAAGCCTCTTCGCCATGAGACACGGTTCGCTCATATCTCCATAGCAATACATGGGAACTGCACCAAACTTGACAGGATTCATACACGTTGGGTCCTTAACGCATTACAACACCTGTTGTCATGGCAACATTGGGTGGCGGGGTCCAGGCCGCTCGGACCCGATGGATGCCGCTTGCGGCTTTAATTCTTATTTTTTTCATTAATATGGACTCAAATTTAGAATGACAGCAATTTTTGATATTATAAAAGAAACCATTGCATCCTGGCATAACAGGGCTCAGTCTGAAAGGGAACAGAGAATAAAAAACACACTGTTCAAAAGTGGACTGACGCAAGCAAACTAAATGATTTTTAATATATTGCAGTGTTGAACAAATCATAGTGCATCTATTTAAATCACTGCAGCACTTACATTTTCAAGGGAAGGGTTTTTTTATTATTAATTTTATTGATTTGTTTATTAGAATTTGTACTGAACTTTAGAGACACTCAGTTCATGAATAGTTCTTTAAATGAATGAAAACCATTTCTGTTAATTTACATTACAGCACAGTGTAATATAACTATTTCAATACATATATTGAAATAATATTATATATATATATATATATATATATATATATATATATATATATATATATACACACACAGGGCTTTATATTTATGATGAGAGGAATTCATTTCCACATTTCTGTCTTTGTGCGTGCAGGTGTAACAAGTCTTTCATTGCAAATTCATTCCCATTTGCAACTTGTCACATGCTGCTTGGTTAACACAAAGTTACCCCTTTACAGTTACTTTAGGATGCACGGTGAGCTGTTTAATAGCTTCAGGGTGGCAGTTATCCTCCAGCAGCTGCACTAAAATGGTATTTCTTTATGCTAGTTTACCAATTAACACAGAAGCTAAGCCAGTCAGGAAGAGTGGAGTAGACATCTGTCTGCATAGCACAGGACTTTTGTTTGAGTCCAACCTTGTCACTGCTCGGTTTATATTCCTTTATTTGTATTTTGTCTTCTTTTACTCTACAACTGTCAAGCCATTAAAAGTGCGTAAGCATTAAAATATACTATAAAGAGCGTTTTTCTTGCGGTGGTCTTCCGCAGAAGAGAACAGAATTAAAGACCACAAATCAAGGCTTTAGTTTCAAACTCCAAACTGAGCTTTACTAAGGACAAAAGTAATGCACGGAGAGAAGTGGAATCATTTGCAACAACTACAGCCTGATTAAACAACTAAGCACAAAGTCTTGAAGATTTCTCACCAGACTAAATCACTGTCCTGAACAGACTTTTTTTCTCCTGGTGTCTCCTCACAGCCATTAACAAGAAACACACAAATTACAAATTACAAATTCCAGAGGAATATCCGCAATGACAACTGAGATAAGAAGCCAAATACAGAAGTGTGTTTATGAACGTTCGGTGTCTGCAGCAGAAGATAAATGTTAAATTTCCTTAAAGTTTGTCATGCACTGTAATACAATGGCCTTTCATCAGCCTGTTCAGGAGTTAAATCAAAGTGTCGCCTGTTTAAATTGCAGGTGGAGGAGATTTTTGCAATATGTTGAAATGCAGTGATGCAACTGGATGCATGTAACATAGTTCCCACTGGGCTGCTAATATCTATATTTTAAATACTGATGATGCTGCATCAGGTGAAAATATAAGCCGTTTATCTGACTTTTTAAAATTTTTTTTGCTTGATACTTTATTCCCTGTTGCACAAAGAGCTTTAGGTTGAAAGTTAATCTAAGTGTCTATAACTGTCTTTAAATGGTGTCTCAGATAAACACAGTATAAAGTATTTATACTGTTATATAATTCTTTCCTTTTTTCTCTCTGTTTAACAAGCTCTAAACTAAACTGGAGAAGCAGTATGTGGAAAAGCTAAATACACCTTCTACCACCAATGACTTTAAGTTATAATTTTCTGACGTTACCAGTCTCTCACATCATTGTGAAGGAAATTTGTTCAGGTCTTTACAGCATTCTTTCATTTCTTTGAAGTTTGTGCAACCACCACAGCATTTTAATCAGGTTGCGGTCTGGACTTTTACCGGGTCATTGCAACACCGATTCTTTTCTTTTTCAGACATTCTGGTGAAGATTTGCTGCTAGTTTGGGATCATTGTCCTGTTACATGACCAAACTTTGGTCTAGTTGTAGCTGTCAGACAGATGGTCTCACTTACGACTCCAGAATACATCTGAGCTGTCATTTAAAGACCTTTCTAATTTAAAGACATGCCATGGACCACATATTTTTAAACTAATTGAAAGGGGTGGTCAATTTTTTTCACAACTGTGGATGTAATGCTTAAATCATCCCCAGTAATGTGTTTGGATGCAACTATAATGTTATAACTGGGCCTGGGCAAAGAAGATGAAGAAAATGGTGATTATTTTTTTCTTTTTTTTTTTTGGAGCTGCTGAGACTTAAACCTGTTGAAACGAAGGCCTGTCGTTGTCAGTACATAGAAGGAATCATAGGAGAGGCTTCTAGTATAAAGCCTGTAGTTGAAGCTCCACGTGGTAGTTTCTTCAGCTTGGACTTGGCAGGGCAGCAAGTACTAGAGCCCCATAGCTATGGGTCTTCTGTTAGCCATGGCATTGTTCTAGCTCCTACGTTACATTTTTGTACTTTCTACTTAATTTCTAAATTATAAATTGTTCACTTTTGCACATCTGAGCGTCACTTTACTGTTGAGCAAAATAAAAACAAGGATAAGAAGATCTGAGCTCCTGCCTCCTCCTTCTACCACCAAGCCAAAGCTTTCACTCACGGCTCAGATATTCTTGATCTCTTGATTTCTTAAATTTTTTTAGCTTAATTTATAATTCCTTTAATCCTACTGATGAAGAATACAAGAACATCGATTTTTTTTTTAAAAAAAAAAAGGTCAGATTACCTTTTTGGCTTTTTAAATAAACACTCCACATATCAGGTATGCCATGTCCGCAGCAAATGACATCAACTCTATGAAAGAGTTTTTCAATTATTTCAACAATTATGCAGATATGATCATAATTATTACAAATAACTGTAATTAGGCCACATTAATAGTTAATTGTAACAGCTCTAAGTAATATTCCAGTTTTTAATGCAAAATATGGCTATGATTTTTTCAGGCAAATTTGTAGTGGTAATATTATTGTAAATTTATAACAACACTGATGCAAAAACTAACATCATATCTAGTTATGATGCTTAGCAGTATTAAATGAACAAATCAGATTTGCTCAAGCAGCAATAAAATCTCTAAATGGATAACTAATTCTTTACTTAAATTGTCTTGGTTTACAAACTTGAATAAAGCCTAATAAATTGTTAAAAGACCACATGACCAAATTCCCTGCAAACACTTTATCTAATCCAACGTGTGAATAATAAATCACACGAGAAAAATCCCTTCACTTATCTTGGCTCATGAGATTCAGACTTCAAATTAGTTTCAGCACTCGGTGCCCAGTTAAATAAAAGCTGAGAGATGTGTTTCAGTGGTAGTTTAAGCTGACATTTTCTTTTTATACTGACACACACATGCCCATATATAGTGAGGCTGTGTGCCGCTTGGGGTGACTCAAATGGAGGTCCATCATCCATTTCCTTTGTCTTTCACTCAACAGGGGTCATCATGGCAGCTGTCAACATCTTTAAATATTTATTTTTGTCATTATTAATACACACACTCAACAGTACAGTCAACAGTGAAGAAGTAATGCTGCAACAACCACAGTAACACTTTGTTCTGGCATACTGGTTGAAATTGAGTAGTCTAAGAATGAGAAATATTCTGGTTTAGCATTGAGTTAGCATGTGTGTTATTTCATCCTCCATAAAGTATTTCTGAAATGGTGATAAACCGACAGCGGTGGAAGTTGTCCTCAAGTCCTTCAATAACTGACTTAATAGTGGAGAAGCTAGCTAGCTAGCTAGCTGCACCCCACTGTTTCCTGTTTTCTACTACTGTAGGTAAACTGGCTTTTCTATTTTTAGTGTAATTATGTTTGCATGCTATGGCCTGACTAATGTTTCCTGATCATAGTTTCACATAGAGGTGAGAGTGGAAACAATGTCTTTATTACTCTTAACAGGATGATAAGGAAATGATCTGATTCTCCTTAATTGCTCATGGCAAGCAAAGTGATGGTCTGATTGCCATGTTGTGCCAAACAAATTTGTTTTCCAAGGGGGACCTTTATGGATATAAAGGGAATGAAGCTTTGTTGATGTAAGGCTTCCTTTGATTCTTGAGTATTGCTCTTTATTTTCTAATTTGCTTGCTGAATTACATGTTAATGCTGGACTTGACATAGTGAACAAACGAAGAGGATGAGCGAGGAGAAGGAGAAAGTTAGGAAGGGCGACAAAGATGCAAACAATAGGAAACTGTACAATTAAAACCAAAACAAAAAAGAAACACACATGCAACATTGGTAAATAAACTTAAAAGAGAATATCCAACAGCCTCTGTAAGAAAACAAAGCAGAGAATCATCATGTGCACCTGCAGAAAAACATGAACAACATCAACACCATCAACAAGTACATGAAAACATAACTGTAGCTATTGGTGATTAAACCTGCAGGGTAACACAGTAACTGTGCACATGCTTGGTAGTCAATGTGTGTGTTTATGAGGGTGATTTTAAAATATAGGGAGTAAGTTGTGGTTAAAGATGAGTACAATCATACAAATGCAACCTGGGCAGCCAGCAGCAATAACAGACCTGGAACACCAGCAGCCGACCAGAACAACCAGGCCGCATGTCAGAGCCTTCGTGGCCATGGAACACAGGGCCCCAGGGGGCCGGGGACGACATCCTGCCACCCAAGTGTGAGTCTAGTGCGGGATCCAGGTTTCTGTATGAGCTTAAGAACCCAACATAATTCCCAGGTTCCAAAGCCTACATCCAAGCGGGTACCAGGATTTATTCAGAGGCTCAAAACATAAGGTTAAGGAACAAGGTGGCAAATATTTCCCTCACTGCGACAGCACAGACTGAAATGAAGTGCAAAGCAAACTGTTGAAAAACCCCATAAGGGCATGTTTTGTATTGTTTAGTTTCTTCATCAATATCCAGTGTAGGCTTTGTCACTTGAATAAAACCTCCTTCATTCAGCAAAGGCCAAAGGGAAATAAAAAAAATATCTACACTGAAACATACTGAGCCTAATTTTCCGTTCCAGGATGCACAAGTTTGCTTTTTCTGTTACACATGGCACTCAGTGCTAAATAGACCTCGTCCAAACTGTCAAACTGAGCACGTGTGTAGTGTTTTTTGTTCTTTTTTTTCCCACTGTATACCCAGCTGAGTTCAGTGTCATTTTTACTCCGCGAAATGAATCTGGGTGGTGCTGTGGCTTTGAGAGATTACAGACTATATAACTCCAACCAAGGGAGGAGACCTACTGCACCACTGACTATAGAACGACAGCAAACCACAGGTCTGACATCAAAATATATGCAGGAAAATTGTGCACTACAGCTGGAGGAAAAGCAGTGAGGAAAAGATTTCCACAAGATTTTATCAACTGAAAGTAGATCTGCCAGTCTAAAATTGCAGACTCAAGCTCAAAATTACAATAAAAAGGTTGACAAATTGTTTTTAGTTTCTCCCCAAGCAAAGATAGAAGAGGCAGAACTTAAAGCTCAAATATTTGTTTAACAAACTGATTTTTTAAAGGTGTACATTTTTTAATCTGCATCATTACATTGGTGGATCCTCTCATGAAAACTGTACACATATAAAGTATTCATTGAGTGGCTCCTGTTATCGTATCTACACTATTACGAACACTTCCGGCAGCACTTTACACTTTTTTATTTTAAGGACTCAGTTTCCCTGCCCCTGCTATTTCTTATAAGCAACAACTAACAAAATACATGTTATTATAAAAATCTATATTTTATGCTGAGATTTTGGCCAATCCTGTAACCTTCCTGCTTGAGGACCCCTGAAAGCTCCACGGCCCCTAGTTTGGCAGACACCTGTGTCGGGTGACTGACCCTTAATCCTATTGAGATTTGGGTTGTTATGTAACACTCGGGGCTACCCCTGAATGCAAATTGTATCCTTGATCCCAAGCAAGAAACTTGGAGGGATTTTAAGCTGCAGAAATCAAGTAAGAAAAGAAAATATTAACAGACTGAAACAAAGATGCTTCTAACAGCACCTTAACTTTTACACTTTGCTCTTGATGTTGATTTTTTTACCCCAGTTTGACTTGTATAAATACAAAGATTTTTTCAACATGCACAATCTTACTGCACTTTAGAAAAAAAGATAAACATCTTATTGATAGACATGGAGTCAGATATCATCAAACATATACCTACTATCTGTAGAAATATTCTTTCTTAACCATGAAAGTGTCTTTTTAAAGTACACAGGTAATGGTCTATGGCATGGCCTTTTCTTAAAGGTTTTATGATATTGGTAAAATATTAGACCTTCCGGTCTGACCACAGCTCTGATCTACTCCACACTTGAATTCTGCAGTGGTGTCCTCTAAAGGGACACATTTCACCTAAAAACACTGGCAGGTCTACTCACCAGCGACAGCTAAATGCAGAAATAATCCCCCGGTGTCCAAACGTGGATCAGGTGGAGAAGAATATGAGGGAGGAAAAAAGTTGCCAGGTACGTTTATTAAAAAAGAAAGAAGAATTATGTCTGACCTTCTGAGAGAAAGATGCGGACTCGGCGCACCGCTGGATGGAAGCACAGATTTGCGCAGCTGGATGCACAGACGGGTGGACGAATGGACAGATCCTGTTTGGGTGGGTCGAACAGCAGCTCTGTCTGAGATGAATGAATCCTAAAAACACGGGGTCAGTGCAAATACACGGAGCGGAGCTGCTGGAGTTCCTCAAACCGGGTGGCTGCTGCTGCATGCCGCTGCATGTGCGCACTGAGAAACGACGGTGACATCTAGCGGCAGAACATGGTCCATCAATTTGAATAAACTAAGTACAGGTAAATAAATGTCTGTTTAATCTATTATTAGTTCCATTTAAAAATACTAAGTGATGTTGTGTCATACATTGTTTAAAAGCCTAATTAGTCACTCAATGAAGCATAATTTGTGAGGATTGTGCCTCTGGGGAATGAGCAGCACAGCTCAATGTGAGGGTGGTGCCCAACCGAGTTCCTTAAAGGCTCCCTTCATGCAACTACCAAAAAGCCGTGGATCCCCCAACCCACCCTGTGCTGAAACCATGCTTTCAAGGTTACTAGGGCAGACGTAAACTACTCCACTACCATAGCTCCACTAGATTACTGACTATAACTAAACCATAGTACAGTAAAATTGATTGGATGCACATGGTGTAGCCATTTTTTTCATATTTGACTAAGAATATATCTTTAAAAATATTCTTGTATAATAGATCTTGGTGATCCCCATTTAGTCACTTTGGGACCTGGTTTCAAAGGTTCATGTTACCTGGCTCCCAAACACCAGTTCCTTGTGAATGAAAGATCCAAATTAAAAAAAAAAACAAAAAAACACAAATGGATACACCTTATGTGGCCTTAATTTTAATCACACTGACTCTGAAAAGTCAAAGCCTTGAGGCCCCCTTATGCTCTATGGGGGATCCCAAGTTGGGAACTTCTGGATTTTGAGACAGTGGCATAGAGCTAGCCCTCCTGACCAGCTTATTCATTTTCTTTCTGCCTCACTCTCAGCAATCATGTTGTAAAAAGTCCAAGCAAAAGTTATACATATACTGAAAAACCTTAGCCTTCTCCTGAACAAAGTTGGCAATAACATTCTTGTTTTCCAGACCATTCTCGAGTGTGAACCTGAATGACATGATCCGGTACAAACTGGGTGACGCATGCCCATTTCTTTTCCTCAGCATATCGCCAATACAAACTTTATGGAAATATTTGTTATAAACCATGAATCTTGACTACAGTCTGTGTAATGTCTTTAATGTATGTGAGAGAATTATTCCTGCTGATCATTTAATAAAATGCAGAGAAGTCAGCAGGTGAGGCAGGCAGTACTCTGCCTCACCTCAAGGGGGCACACACACACTAAATGTGTTGGTGTGTGAGAGATGTTCCCTTAACAGAGGAGAGGTGTGCCAGAAGAGGTGCAGACTGAAGCCTAACATTACTGAGAAAATACTTTTTTAAAAATAAAAATCTGACACATCACAGATTTGCCAAAGTATTTTTCTCATAATACATTATAATACAACTGTATAGAATCACTACCTATCTAATCACTAACTATCCCCGTTGCACAACCACCCCTTCCCTCATAATCTCCCGTGCCTGCTAGCTGTAAGTAGACTACTACTGTCATTACAGACTGGTGTACTTCAAAGCCAAGCCAACTTTATTTATAAAACCACTTTACAACAGCAACTACTGAACAAAGTGCTGAACATAAAATAACTAAAAACAATAAAACATTAAATAATAAAAGACAATAAAATCAGTAAAACAATAAAATCAATACAATGTAAAAACGATACAAGCAATAAAAGCAAACTCATACTGGGTGAAACGCCAATGAAAAGAGTTGGGTCTTAAGCAGGGATTTAAAACAAGACAGTGATGAACCCTGTGTGACCTACAGCAGCAGAGTCCTTTAAATTACAAAACAATTCTGTTACCTAAACTAATGTTACCTAATAACCCCTCTTTATCATTTATATGAACAGAAAAAATATTCTCTCATGGTAGAAAACGTATCCTTTATTGAACACTTAGTCAAAAATTAGACAGGGATGACAGACGTGCAGTGAGGAAGCCATGTCACCTCTGTCCTTCTGATGCATCAGATGCTCACAGCCAGCAGACCTGGTTAAATTATTCAACACAGCCAGCCTTTTTCATGCATTTGGGTCAAAGCTGAGTCAATGTTTCATGAGGCCTCAGTTTCACCTTCACTACTTACGATCTCCTAAGCAGAATAAGTTGTTTTCACAGCTAAGCCGTCTAGAAAAATTGCCTTAGGCTTAGGCCCTTAGGCTAGATGACGACCGCTCTACCTCACCCTAGTTTTTGTCAAACTTTACCTGACCAATGTCTTTAATACACATTGCCATCAAGGTTTCACTCTGGAAAGCAAATTAAAAAATTCTTATCCTGTTGATCTGACAGTCATAATGTATTACACACTCGATGTTTCTGTATTTAGGATACAGTACTGTGCAGCACAATACACTAGAATTCAATATGATTCACTCTGATGTTGTCACATACATTTCCTCAGTTCCGATAAAATAAAAAAAACATAAAATAAACACATTACACACACATCGGCCACTTTATTAGGTACATCTGTTTAACTGCTTGCACACAAAAAGCTGATCAACCAATCACATTCTCATTGCATTTAGTCATGTAGACCTACAGAGGACAGAGGAGAATGTGTAGACTGGTTGGAGATGATGGAAAGCCAACAGTTACTCAAATAACTATTGGTCACAACCAAAGCAAGCAGAATATTTCTGAATCCACAACATGTCCAGTCTCGAAGCAGATGGGCTACAACAGCACAAGACCACACCGGGCGCCACTCCTGTCAGCTAAGAACAGGAAACTAACAATTCACACAGACTCACCAACAATGTTCAAAGCTCCAATCATCTCCAATTCCTTTCTTGAACATGACAATTTGTTGTCTGTACTTTTCTCCACAGTCACCAGATCTCAATCCAGTAGAGCAGCTTTCGGATGTGGTGGAACTGGAGATTGTCATCATGGATGCAGCCGACAAATCTGCAGTAACTGTGTGTTGCTGTAATGTCATTATGGAGCTAAATCTCAGAGAAATGTTTACAACACCTTGTTGAATCTATGCTGCTCTGAAGACAAAAGGGGGTCCAACAAGGCACTAGGAAGGTGTACCTAATGAAGTGGTCGCTGAGTGTAGTAACCAGTAATAAGAGGATCTTGCATGGTCACCTGAACTAACATAAATTGTACAAAGCAAAAAGGCACCAATAAAATATATCACTATCCCCACATGGTCAAAAAATTATTTTCAAAATGTTTGATGCAGGTAGGAACAGAAGAGCCTAAAAATGTTCACAGTCATTTTTTTGTATCAGCAGCTGCAGGGCAAAGCAATCAGGATATTTACAGCAATGAATCTACGGCATGAATTTGTCTTTCTTTCCATCAGCGCTTCACTTCACCTCAGGAAAAAAGATTTTGGAAGCAAGTGCTTGTAGTCCAGGGAAGGAATCGTTCCAACATTCTCCATCAGTTCGGCTCGGTCAGTCTGCAGATCCACAAAACCTGTGGAGGACAATTCACTGAAGCTGTTTTATAAACTACAGTCAACATGAAGAAATTATACATTTTTCTTTAGCAAAAGGTGAAAGGAACAAGTTTTTCACAAAAAGATGATATAAAAAAATCTGATTATGTGTGCAATGATGCTGCAATCAACTGAGCAATGCTAATTATCATGCATGAAACTATGCAAGGAGAAAATGTGTCTGTTTTATCATCAACTGAATTTGGGTGGAGGGTTTAACATCTAATAAATGAAACCAGTTAAGAAAATTTCCTTCCACAAAAACAAACTTTTCATGTGGGTAGAAACCATTTGAAGATAGCAAAGTAAATGAACGGGATTAGTGTAATCACATTGCCACAGTTAAGTATCATGCAGCAGAAAACAAGAGTTATAATGAGCACAGGGGACATTATATGTTGAAAATACATGTACAATTATAAGAACTGGCAACTAGGTGCATAGCTTTGATAAGGGAAAAGAAAGCCATCATGAATGATAGATAAAAGATATGAAGACAAAGATGGAAAAAATAGACCAATTTAAAGAGGAAGAATTTAGTGTGCAGTGATGTGGGTTAATGTTGGAGCCCAGATCCCCCACCCAGCCCGCCCCAGAATAGCCCGGCCACCCGGCCCAGGGCCAACACCCACCAACCCAGGCACCACCAGTGGCCCCGCTCCACTGCCATGAGGCAACCCCAACCGCAAACCCTCACAGCCTCGACAGGGCCGGACACAGAGCCGCCCCAACCGCAGAGCAGCCCAGTTCCCCACCATGGGAAACCACTAAGAACCTGTAACCACTAGTCACCAAATTGTATTGAATATTGTATTGCATATTTGAATTCTTAGTCATTTTAAAGGTGTTTTAACAGATGTGTGACCATTTTGATTAAAGTTACTGGATAAGTCAGCCTCCCATTTTGAAGTTGGAAGACAGAAGACAGACACTAATGTGTTTTGATGGCTGAGCTGATGAATGACAGTTCAGAGATAACCAGATCCTCACACAATGCTCGCTCTATATCTAACCATGGTTCATCCAGACCGTTAGGTTTAAGCCATTTGAAGATAGATTGCAGCTTATTAGCTAAGAAATAGTTTGGGCTCAAGTGTGTGTTTTGTGTGTACCAGGGAGCTAAAGTCTTGAGCCTGCTACAGCAGCCAGTCCTCGCTGAGCGTGTACAGAGCTTTCTCCGTCACACTGTCCACCGACCCTTTGGCGATATGCTGCGTGAGAGCGCTCACCATGAGGAACAAGTGCTGGCCGGCGGTGTCCTGCACAAATGACATATATGATATTCAGCTGGTTATCAAGAAACATCCTGAAAAAAATTGTGTTAGAAACTTTAAACAGGTTTATTTAAAGTCTTTTTTGGACATTTATTTTGGTTCCTACTTGTAGCAAACAGCACGATTTACACAATAAACAAACTTAGCAATGATGAATATTTTATAACTTATAACATGTATCAGTTAAAGTCAATATAAAGTGTGTAGTACATAATGACAGAATCGTTGGTTTGATTTTGGTTTGATATTAGCCCTCCATCTTCTGCATACTGTAAATTTCTATACCAACTTCATCCTGTTTGATATCTGTTTGTGATATCTGTTGTGGTTACTTACTCTCCGGCCATGACAATTTCAGATTTTATGTACGGAGCATATCAACTCTGGACGTGGGACCACTTTAATACTGATAGAATCTGTAGTTCAGATTTGCTCCGGATATCGGATACTAGCCAAGGCCCATATCCGGAGAGTATCACCACACTAGAGATAGCCTGACAGGATATTTCAAGATTCTACTCAAGTCAAATCTGGTGATTCCTAATGCCAGTATACCAGTCATATCTGGAGTCAGGATTCTGTATTTGTGGCCTTTAACCATATATGCAGTCCGTACACAAGTGATATCTGTTGTCCGAAAATTTCATATTGTTCATATGAGCACACTGGTATTTATCCATGCAGGATACTCAATGATGGTTCTAGAAGTGTACAGTACACCCTGTTTTGCTGTACAATCAGTCACTGCCTAGATTTACTAAGAGGTGTTCTGATAAGCTGCACAAAACCCACACATTTCAGACACTACTTCCTATTGCTAAAGGAGGGGGAATTCAATGATTCGTTACTTAAGCTTTACAATTCTGTTTGTTGCTGTAGGGAATAAATATTTTGTGGTAGGAAAAAAGCATTTCTGCACTCGTGGTAATTTATCCATATCTCCAGAGAGAGAGAAATGTTATCAAACCATACTGGTTGCTACAACACTCAATACTCACACTCATACTCAAACTTACTGGAGCAACTGCAAGATAAGCTGGGACCTTCAAATGTGGGAAAAATTAGAATAAAAGTTTATGTGTGTAGCACTTTTCTGAGAACTTTCACAAATTGCTTTGAAAGAAGAAATCAGAACAGGCAAACCAATAATATAACAACCGGGAAAAGCCTCATTTGTTGCACAAAAAAGTCTGTTTTTAGCCTTTATGTTTTACCTTCTTCTTTGTTCTTTTGAACAAACGTCTGTTTCCATAGCTAAAATGTCTGAGTATTTACAGTTGCCCTTACACCTGAAGTCACTGATAAAGAAAGTTCTTAATGTTTTTAGATGAAAACTTATGATTATGTGTGCAATGATGCTGCGATCGACTGAGCAATGCTAATTATTATGTATGAAAGTATGCACTGAGAAAATGTGAGAAAATGTAGGTGAGGAGTTTAACATCTGAGAAAGGAAACCAGTTAAAAATAAATTTCATACCACAAAAACCAATTCTTCGTGTGAGTAGAAACCAAAGTAACTGAACAGGTTCAGATCACATACAGATAAGACTTCAGTATCATGGAGCAGAAAACAAGAGTAATAATGAGCACAGGGGACATTATATGTTGACAATACATGTACAATTATAAGAACTGGCAACTAGGTGCATAGCTTTAACAAAGCAAATAAAAGGAACATGAAAAGTAAGATATGCAAAATGCAAACTCTTATGAGCCATCATGAATGTTAGATGAAAGGTATGAAGACACAGATGAAAAAATAAACCAAATGAAAGAGGAAGAAGTTAGTGTGCGGTGATGTGGGTTAATGCTGGTTTAAAGTTGTCAGACTGCATGCAAAATAAACAGCAAGAATAATATTACTGCAATATTAAAATACATTTTCTGTAGAGAATATTTAAATTTACAACAGCTTTCTTATATACTTTACTTTAAGAGATACCTCACGCTCCTCTCATGTAAAATTACACCTTGTAACTTTACATAACTTTTTTTTTTTTTTTTGCAGAGCTTTCTGACTAATAACTTTTAACAGCTAAACTAAACAGAGTTTAAGCTCATACTGTTTGAATTCCAGATGAATGGCTTTATTGATATTGTTAGAGACAAGGTTTCACTCTGCCGAGTCAGACTGAAGACCTTTTTGTTTGATTTTAAATGCTGTACAGCAAACAGTGCAGCTCCATTTATGTGTCAGTGGAAACTTTCTCCAGACGATAAGCCTAAAAAGTGTTTCATAGGACACAATTAGTCACCCCTTAACATATGCCAAGAAATATTTGCTGCAGTAACCGTGGTGATGAGATCTTAGAAGAAGCCTGGAGATCAGTTGAAGGAAAGCTGTCATCCAGCAGTATGAATGAAACTTGTTCAATGAGGGGACAGAAGTAGCAGCTTGAGAGTACAGTTTTACGTCTTTCTCTGAAAAGTACTCTGCTTTATTTCTCTGTGTACCGTTGTACTGCATTGGAACCATAATCATCCCCACTTTCGTTTTGGCTGTCAAGTCGGTGCCATTCACTCTAATAAAAAAAAGTACTAAGGACTGGTGTTCAGTTTTAACCTACCTTTGTGTTGCTTAATTGTAAGAGTGTGTTACTGACCTTGTCTAATGTCATTCCTGATGTCGAGCTTTTTTTGCTTGCTTCGGTAGACAATCACCACCACTGAAAAGCAAATGTGAGATCACTAACATGTTTAATTTTGCACAATTAGGGTCAGATTTACTATTTCTTTGCAGCTGGTGCAAACTCTGTTTTGACTTTGAAAAGCAAGAGTATTTATTGTTAAAGTGCAGTGGTATGAGTTTCCTTTTCACCATACAAACATCAGGGAGGGGAGATTTTTAATAAATCAAGAAGAGGGATTTCTTAAGGTCTGAACTTGCAATTCACTCATGGTTGTGGCCTTTTATACCTCCGTTGTGTGCTTTGTTTCAAAAGATACAACATAACTGGTGTAGGTGGGATTTCATCATTCGAAGTTTTCTCCTGCATCTTCCTGAAGTGTAGAGAAATGGCACTGAAGCCAATACCAAAAAGGTTTTTATTCAAGAGTCATTGGCTTTTATCCATTTACTCATTGTAAGAAAACTAATTTATATCATTATGTTTTACTATTAAAACATATAAAAAAATATATGTTTTACTATTAAAACATAATGATTGGTAGAAAGAATAACGAATCACATATTATAAGTATTAAGATTTAGGAATTCTACTCAGCAGCATGTGTGCTGGTTTTATGCTTGAGTCTGAAAAAGCAAAAGGCAAGATTATAGACGAGATGAAAGGGCGTGATTGTACCACAACGAAACCAAACACTAATCTACTCATGCCTTCAATTTTTTCATGTCTTATCTTAGTGGAAAATGCTATAACGTGAGACTTGTGTAATTCTGAAGTTAACCTCCCTTTATAATGCCTTGTGATGTGTAAAAGAATTCAGTTTGTGTATCAAACTGGTGCACATTCTCCTTTGCAAAGTAAAATTGTACACATTAGATAACACTCTGTGGTTCTTTCGTGTGTCTGAAGGTTTAGCTTAGCGGTGCTTCGTGCTGGGAAAATTTTTCCTAACACTCATTCATCACACACATACACACACACACACGGATGGACGGACTGATGGTATAGAATCATTAATGATACAGTCATTTCTCATTAGTCAATCATTAAAAAGTTATTGTGTACAATGGGACAGGAGTGCCCTCCTAGACCTTTGTTCCTTTGTTGTAGCAAAGCTGAAGAAGCCTCTGACTGAATACACATAATTGCTTTATCACTATGTTATGCAGCAGGTGTGAATCATTAATGGATTAGATTTCTATAGCACTTTTCAAGGCACCAGAAGTGCCTTAGAGTGAATTATTCATTCATTCCACATGCACACCTGGTGATGATAAGCTACATGTGTAGCAACAGCTGCCCTGAGGCAGACTGACAGAAACGAGGCAGCCAGTCCACAACACTGGCCTCTTCAACCTTCACCCAACAGGCATAAGCATTCATTTACCAACAATGCTACTATGGAATCAAGTGTCTTGCCCAAAGACACAACGACGGGTTAACTGGGATGGAAAGCTTTTACATTGACTGGAATAGTTCTGAAATATCGGTTGTTTACGATTTTCCAGGAGTGAACTGTAGGCTTCAGTAGCTGTTAGAAGAGTCCAAAAGATTTAGATACATTTTAGGTTTTAATGACTTTTCCTCTCCATTAAATTACTAATTATAATACAACTGAACTAAAGACTGAAGTGTTAAGACACTCAAGAAAAATAGGGGTTATTTCTTAATGTAGATCCAAATGTGAAACCTAACTTTCAAAACTAGACACTCCTATAAGTGTCTGGTTTAGTCAGTCAGACCCTTAAAGAGAAAATGGTTCTAAAGTTTGGTCAAACTGAACCTGTATGTGCTTTTAAAGCTATGAAGCAAAATAAAATATGCACTTACCAATAAGGATGACAGGTATCGCCAATAACCTAAGCAAAAGTAACAGCAGTGAAGAGCTCTTGAGTGTTATGGTCTCATCTCCAAATTTTATCTGAAATAAATATAATCACACTGTATTTGAAATGTACAGTATACAGTATACTGTCAAATGCAACAATGTTAAACATTTATAAGTTATGAACATAAAGCCTGCAGTTTAAATATTTATTACATGTGAGGCCTACATTCAGTTACAAAAAGTCTGCAGAAATACCCACGGAGGAATTTCACTTTATTTGATTTTTTTCTGTTTAGTCCATATTGTACTGTATTATAGAGAGCATCCTCATCATCTATTTTATTATCCACTTGTGAGGAATCTGAACTTATCTGGTACTACATTGTAAAGGTAAACCAATTACTACAGTGGAAACATCAAATTTAATCATGACAGCTCAAAAAACAGCAAAGCTTAATGAAATATGATTTAAAAACTTACCTGCAGCTGCTGAAACGTGGTGTTGCCTCCCTGTTTGATATCGCAAGTGAAAATGTTGTTATTGGCTTTGACTATGCCGACACAGGGATGGTGTGTTTCTTCATGAACACCCCAAACTGAGAGCTCTGCTGCTGTTATCTCCAGATTATCTGGCTCTTTCTGTTAAAACAATACAAATAAATTATTATCTTTAACACGATTTATAAAAGGATGCCACTTGTGCATGTGGTATAAAAAATAAAATCACCTGTATAATGACACGGACTTCATCCCCTATGCTCACGGATGTGAAGTTGGTAAACACTGGGTCTGGATAGTAAGTAATACTAGAGCAGGCCAGTGTTTGATTGGCTACTTTCACAGACAAAGTACTGTGGGAAACAGTGCTTACAGCTGCAGGTGTTTCATAGATGAGATACTGCAGAGAAATGAAACACCAGCTTTATTATATATCAGAATAAAATATGGCTATCATAACAAGGTGATCTAGGTCAGTGGTTCCCAACCTGGGGTTCCTGACCCTTCAAGGGGGTCCCCACAGAACACAGGGGGTCCAGAAGATTTGACTGTTCAGAGCCAGTGTGATTAAAATAAAGGCCACGTCCACACAGAGAGGAAATGATGTGCATCAGCTTAAGATTTTTTTTTTATTAATTTGGTTCGTTACATTATTCTTTTAGACAAGGACAGGAAAGGACTGAGCCAGAACGCATCATTTATGGCAAGGAGCTAGCTAAAGAAAGCAAAAAACCAAGCATGGTTTCTGCACAGGGTGGGGAAGGGGATCCATGGCTTTTTGGTAGTTGCTTAAAGGGGGTCTTTAAGGAAAATAGGTTCGAAACCAGTGATCTAAGTAATACAAAATACTAGAAATAACAGTACAGACCTCCAAAATATAGTAGAATGTGAATGTGGTGATATAAGATGTAATGTGACAAAACAAAACCAGACATACAAAGAGTAGAGATGCTGTGCAAGATGTAAATAAACAGAATATAATGATTTGCAAATCTAGTAAATGAATATTTTATTCACAACAGAAAATTGAACACATTAAACTGAAACTGAGACATTTTAGTATTTCATGAAAAACTGCTTCCTCTTGAATTTGATGGCAGCAACGAATCTAAAAAACGCTGAGAAAGACGACCCACCTGTTTACTGTTTAACATTTTCTTTGTTGTAAATTCGGTTACATGATGCACCAAACGTTTCCGGCTGGTGAAGGTCTGAGCTGTTGGTAAGCCAGTCCAGCACCCAGACTCTTCTAATATGAAGCCATGTTGTTGTAAAAGATACAGTCTCCTTGTCTTGGTGCCATATAAAAGTCTTTGCCTGAAAGATGTAGTCTGGGTGGGAGCATATGCTGCTCTACAAATTTTATATACCATTCAACAGTGAAGGAGTCTTTCTAGATGAGGAGTTGCCAGTTTCTATCAGCTTTAATGTGTTCTGATACTGATCGTCAGCCGTGTCCCCTTTGCACAGAGATGTCTCCGTAATCTCAGAATCTTTTATAGTATTATGTACTGAAGATCATGGAAATTTAGTATTTACAATTCGTTGAAGAAAATTCTTCTAAAATTTAATTTGTATTTGTTTTTTGTTTTTTTGTTTTGTTTTTTTTTTTTTGTTGTTTCAGATTGACAATCGTCTTCTTTTTATTTTATCAGAGACTCTGCCTCTCATACGTATCTCTGCAGGTTTGGCACTGACATATAAAGACTAAAGAAAATAGGATTACAATAAAAATAATAAAAATATCAAGGGCAGCCATGTATAAACACGTCTCCCTTGATAGAGCAAATCTGTAAAGCAAAATATGGCACACAGACCACTGTTCTGTATGTTAGGATGTTGGACAGGAGAGGGTTAAAAAAAAAAAAGAAAAAAAGAGACTCTGCCTCTCTTAGGTGCTCTTTTTATGTCCAAATATGTTGCTGATCTGCTAACAATTAAGTCACATTTTCCTTCAGCTGTTTCCTTTTAGACTTTTTCCATCATTTCATCATTCGTCCCAACATCTTTAGGACTTGATGCTGCTGAAGATGAGGAAATATTTTTTATGAATTAGTAAATTGTCTCACTTTTATCATTTCATGTTTTTATGTTCTTTTGTAATAAAGACTTTGGTTGAAACAACCCATACTTTTACATACGTAACATAGTTAAATTATTCATAAAAGTTTTAATTTAGTGGAGTGTTGTGAGACTACAGCAATGTAGTAAAATACAGTTTAATGTAAGGGGATAATAAATCTTGGATAAAAATCAGATGGGATGTTGTGTCTGCAGAACCACCTGATAGCTGCTGTTTCTGGGAATAACAACTTTCTGAGGGTTGTGGCTGTGTATGACCCCCTCCACAAACTCCAGGTGGGCCCCACTGAGTGTCATCTTCCTCTTCCCACTGCAGGACACGGAGCAGCAGCCAATCACAGGAGATGAAATTAAAACACAAAGAAAGGCTTTTCTGTACCTGATATCTAAATATATCATTACTTTCACTTGTAGATTTGAATCTTTACCTACATACCTAAATCATGTTCAGAGGATCACAAGATGCTCCGCTCTGCACCAAAGTGTTTGATGAACCCAACAAACACAACCATGCAACAAGCAGTGCAAAAAAGCTAAATAGACTCTAAGTAGACGTCCTAGTTCCCTCATGTACTAGCATAATAATTCTCATGAGTCATCCCAGATCTCAGCAGGAAGAAGTTGCTAACTTTATAGTTTCTTGATGACCATAGAAGAACATTGAACTTAATGTGTTTTAATACTAAAACTGCATAGAAAAGCTCTGCTTCTTAGATTTAACTGTGCCTCTGTTTACACATGGTGCTAACATCCATTCTGGATGACCTGAACTTAAGTGTGACCCAAAAATATCTTTCTTTATTTTATCCCATTTCGTTTCATCTATGTGGCACTGTAAGTACTGCCAAAATCAGGTAAAAATACAAGTTATATATAACTATGTATAAATGTCAATAAATAATGTAATAGTGTTGACATTTTCTACTAAATTTAACACATGAATTGGGGCTACATTCATTAAATGCATTCTTTAATGTATTATTTCTGGACATGTTTTACCTAAATGAGTTATTTTGGTAAACATGTTAAGCAAATACCTCCTCCATGAGCTGCTTGGTGTAACGCTGGTGCAGACTGGTGAAGACTTGTAGGTGATCATAGCATTACTGTGGCAGCTACCATCTGGGAGAAGAAGACACACTTTGACCAAGCCTTTAGTATCTGTACTGGGAATGTGGAACGTCAGAGTCACACCAGTGTTGCTCCAAACAGGAGATCTAACCAGAAAACACAAGATGACGCAAACAGAGAAACAGTCAAACTGAGGAAGATTCACCAACATCATTCTATAGGAAACAAGGGGAAGCTGTAGCTGGGTTTGTATGGGATGAGAACACTGCCATAATCTGAAACTGAAAGAAAACGTTTTGAAACCTTGAAAGTCAGTGTTTGAAAATTTAAAACCTGAAATAAAGTTTTCCAAGTCTGAAAATAAGTTTTGAATCTCTGCAAGCATAATTTTTTATTTGAATTTTTATTTTTCATAAGTGCAACATGCATATTATATCCGCTTTTCGAAGTTTCGTCTGCACCGCTGTGAGTTGCGATGGGGGGATTTTTGGCTCCAAGGGAGGGACACTCACCTCTTCTAACTAATCGTTTCCCTTGTGAAGTATTAGTCCAATCACATGTAAGAATGCACAGTTCTTGTCACCGTTGCCGGGCGCTGAGACAAAGCTCAAATCGTGGTAGGGGCAACTACCGGTTGTGGCCGCGACTTGTCACGGACTGCCAGAGCCTGCTGAAGCGGATGGCCCGACTCTCCACAGCCTAACGTTTATAACCGTAAACAAATGTCTTTAGGCACAGAAATGTTGGTGGATGTAAGCTGCTTCAACCGTGCTGCGGCAGCTCTTTGGAGGACCAGGGAACGGGGGAAGTGCCTGCAACCTGCACCAGGCATGAACCAGATGGTAAGTATAATGAGAGGATTAATGTGATTTTATGTACAGCCTCGACTTGTATTTGGATTATTAATGTATATAGTCCTTGTTGCATAAAAGTTATTAATACCCTACTGTTAGACCATGCAGTATGTCAGTGGTTGAACGACGCTAACGAAAACTAAACAAAAATATTTTCGTCAACTCACATTTTTCATCGGATGAAAACTAGACTAGACTTGTATAAAACACCCATTAATGAACAATAACTGGGACTAAATCAGAATGCATTTTCGTGAACTAATAAAAACGAGACAAAATGTAGTTCCCTAATAAAAACTGGAATAAAATGTATGGAAATTTTAGTTAACGAACAAAGACGAGACGAAAATTATATTATTATATCATATGACTTTGTCAAATCCTGTCTCCTCCGCCTCCTCCTCGGTTCTTTGGCCACTCACACACGCCTCTCTTCAAACATGCAGCAGGCACGTTTACACACATGGGCCAGTCAGGAGGTGAAGTCACGATGAAAAGTTAAAAATAAAACATTGATGGCCATGCTTTGCACGGAGCTACAGAGAAAGAGAAGACGTGATATATGGACCAATTCTCGTTAGATTGAAGGAAAAAAGGGAAAAAAAGAAGAAGGAAAAAAAAACACTTATGCTTGATCGGAGGAAGGGAAGGAATGTGGGCACAAGGTAGCAGGAAAAACACAAACATGAAGCGACACATCGCAGTTCACCACAAAGACATCGTGGTAAGTTATCAAAACGTTTGGTGGTGGTTGCTTAATGTAACATTAAACCAACGGCTGTCATTTTCCAACAAGAACATTAAACCGACCACAAACCGCTGGCTAACTTACTAGCTGCGTAGCTTGTAGTGATAGTAGCCTCTTCTTGATAGAATTATGTGTGAAGTTGAATTTTTGCTAACTTAGACAAGTTATACTGGTCTGGTAACTATGTTTTCAGTTGGATTGCAAGTTTAATTAAAGCAGACTAGATTAGAAGTATGAGCTAATCTAGGAGCTGCAAGCGAACTATAGTGAACACAAAATACTTCAGCAGCTACACATGGATGCAAACTAAAACGTACTAAAACAAATCTAGATAAAATAATTTGCCACACTTAATTCAAAACAACTTTAACCTGCAATTTTATACATGAAATTGTCTAAATGTGGTATAAAAAAAAGTTAAGTTGTGTTTTGAATGTCTGGGGTCGCTTGAGTTTTCTGATATCAAAATGGGGTTCCAAGCTAAAAAGACTAAATGCTGTTCTGTTTGTCTTCAGGTTACCATCACAAGGACATTGATTTGAATTGGCATTAATATTAATATAAATAAATGCATGTAAACATAAAAATGCCTGTAATTATTTCTGCACAAAATAGGATTGTTATATTTTAAGTATGAGTTTTAAATGGATTGTTAAATGTAGTTTAACAATATTAAACTTTATTTAACAATGTTCTACTAACTACTAACAATGTTCAGTATTATCTGCTGACAAAATTAAAAGGGTAAAATGTTTGTCCTGACGAACTAGACTAAAATTGACAGTTTTTGTTGACTAAGACTAGACAAATAAAATGATGTTTTCTTGGACTAAAAGACTAAAATGCTCAACTTATAGCCGACTAAAACTTGTCTAAATAAAAATGAGATGAGGTTGAATAAATGTGATAAAAACTAATAAGCGCGATTGAAACTGGACTAAAACTGAGACTAAATTTTAAAATGGCTGATAAAATTAACACTAGCCACAACGGTGCTTACAGTTGTTCAGACAATATAAAACTGTATACACAACTAAACATTAGTCAAATACAGGATTTGCAAAGAAATCTGGAGAAAGGCAGCGTTCTTTCCAACAGACTTTATCTGTGGAAACATGCAGGATTGGATCAGACCCTTCGGAAACATTACAGAGAAAATTATATATATATTTTTTTCTTATTTTTGCATTATTTAGTGATGTATGTAGTATGCTTTGTTGTTTTGGGCAGAAAGAAGTGAAATAATGACATACCCTATTGACATATTACAAATATATAGAGGACTAAGAGGGGAAAAAAAAGGTAGATGGAAAAACATGCTCTTTCAGGTGCATATATGCCAGTGAGATTGCTGTTATATTATCAATCTCCTCTATCAACATATACTGATTTTATTTGTTTTTGCTTGACTTAGCAGCATCCAGCGACTGGACAAAACGCTGTCATCGCCTGCTTCTGTTGCTGAGAAGCAGCAATTCATCACAGAGGTCATTCTGCCTTAGGTGAGCCCCTGAATATATGCACCAAAATTAATATATAGAATCCAACTGACTGTAAATATGAGCATTTTAAAATATTAACACTGTTGTTTTATTATAGCTATTGTTCTTTATGTTTTTTTAGGTTATGATTCTGTGGTTGAAAAAAAGGCCACATTTCAGGTATGAAGCAGAATGTGTGCTCCTGAAAAGTGCATCCAAGGACAGTGAAAGGTACAGGACAGTGATTTTGCATTAGCTATGGTCTCCTTCACACCCATATGTTGCTCAGTGTGAGTATTAATCTTTTTATTCATTAATTTTTTGCAGCCCTGCAGATAAGACTCCAGTTGAAGACACAGAAACTGAACAGGTGAGACAATTTTAACCTCCATACCTTGACAGATGCTGCTCAATAAATATTTTAACTGATGCCCAAATTCAATTTTATAGGTAAACTACTTTCAGGTGTTTTATATAGAAAAAAAAACACAAGATATGTAGGAATGTCATTTAGGTCACCTGGTTGAGCAGCTGCACCTTATAAAGGTGCTAATGTGGCCAAGGTTCAAACCCCATTCTAGGACACCTTGTTGTACGTCACCCTCTCACACTGACCAACTTTCCTCTCTACCTACCTACCTACCTACCTACTGTATATTAAAGGCCACAAAGATATTAAATATGAAATGTTGAAAAATCCATCTTTATCCATCTTAATTAATATGAAAACTAATTTAAAAATGATTTGTGCCCTTTCGCTGGAAAGGATTTTACTACGTGACATCATGGCTGCAGCTGATTGGTGCCGAACTATAACCTTCAGTGGAAGTTGTATTTCCAGCTGTCTTAATGAGCAAAGATGAACAAAATGAGACAAGGAAGGCTTTGCAAAGTTGGGATGAGGAACTTGATGAGAGTTCTCCAGCAGATCTCTGAACTTTTATTTTTGAAACAAAGCAGGACGATGAGATGTTCTGCGTTGAACTCATCTAAAAAAAATACAAAGTTTTGCCAGATTTGAAGATGATTAAGATTGTTCAATGACCATAATAAAACACAGCATCTGGCAAACTGGCCAACTCCAGTGGAGATTATCTACAGACTCTGTCCTTTTTCTTTATAAAAATGTTATTAAAGACCACTCTTGCTAAATGCTGTATCATCTTTCATTTGTCCAGAATTACCATAAAGGAGGCCACAGTCAACAAATCAACTTTTAGTTAAACAGCAACACCTACAAAGACACACACAAAACATTAAACATTTTAGTTTGTAAAGCACAAGTGTTGAAATAAAAACTAATAAAAAAACTAACAGGTTAAGTGTTTTCTTTAAATAAAATGTTTGTTATGAATTCACTACAGGTTACATTTTTTAACTTTAGCTGGGACAATTACAACCACATAGAACAAACTATCAGAAAGGGTTTGGACACCCCAAAACAATGTATTATGACTTCAACTGTACCAATACAAGGGCATGCTTGTAGGTGCAGTATCTGTTGCAGCAGCTGTAAACAAAGGCAGACCTAGTGGCAGGCAGCCTGGTTGGCAAACTGTGATGGGCTGTGGGAATAAAATGTTTATTTTATTGAGTGTAGTACAGAAGAGATTTGAGTTACTAAAACTACAGCATAGTTTATATGATGATGAAGAAATGAGAGGACTAATTAAAGGTTAAGTGATTAATTATTACACTAGCAATAATTGGATGATAAAAGTATTCTTTATTTAATCTTATCAACACCAGCTTCCACTAACAAAATCAGCTGTACGCTGGCTGTGCCAGCTCATGGCAACAATGGCAGCTGCTCTGGAAAGTTGAGGCAGTTTCAGATTATATTTTATATTATTTTCCATGAAGTTTCCGATTCTTCTTAGATTAAAAGAATGCAATTAATTTGTTAACATTGCGTGTTTATTAACTCACTTTGTCAAATTCTCCAAATACTGTACTTGATCCACTCCGTTTCTTTCAGTAATAACCGTACTCCGAATATGATATTATATTGGCAAGTTTGATGTTCGTGAGGTGCGCGTACGCGTGACTTGGAAGTCATGGTGCTCGCACGAAAATAAGGCTCCTCAAACTGTTTGTAAGTGACCACTGACATACAGCATGGTGTCTTTGTTTGTGCGGTTTTATTCTCGTTTAGTCTAGTTTTCGTCCGGTGAAAAAGTGCAAAAATATTTTCGTTTAGGTTTCGTTAATGAAATGAGCCTGTGGCAGGCAGTGGCAACTGGTTGGCAAACTGTGATGAGCTGTGGGGAAAAAAATATTTTTTTGAGTGTAAACATTTTACACTCAATAAACACAACCACTGACATACTGCATGGTCTAACAGTAGGGTATTAATAACTTTTATTTAACAAGTACTATATACGTTTATAATCCAAATACAAGTCGAGGCTGTACATAAAATCACATTAATCCTCTCATTATACTTACCATCTGGTTCATGCCTGGTGCAGGTTGCAGGCACGTCCCCCGTTCCCTGGTGCTCCAAAGAGCTGCCGCAACACGGTTGAAGCAGCTTAAATCCACCAACATTTCTGTGCCTAAAGACATTTGTTTACGGTTATAAACGTTAGGCTGTGGAGAGTCGGGCAATCCGCTTCGGCAGGCTCTGGCAGTCCGTGACAAGTCGCGGCCACAACCGGTAGTTGCCCCTACCACAATTTGAGCTTTGTCTCAGCGCCCGGCAACGTTGACAAGAACTGTGCATTCTTACATGTGACTGGACTAATACTTCACAAGGGAAAAGATTATTTAGAAGAGGCGAGTGTCCCTCCCCCGGCGCCGTTTTTTTTTTTTTTTTTTTTTTTTTCTAGTTTTTCAGAGTGTGTGGGTTTCAGAGTTTCAAATCAAAGCAGCTAGAGAACACTGCCAAAAATCCCCCCATCGCAACTCGCAGCGGTGCAGACGAAACTCCGAAAAGTGGATGTTGCAAAGTTACGAGCGCAAAATTCATCCGCCCAGATTTCAAAGTAAAATTTAATCCTTACAAAATGATGTTTGGAGAAGATTTTAACATTTCAAAACTCAGGTTTCAAGGTTTCAAAACTTTTTTGCGAAGATGCACACAGCAGTTTTCAGATCTCAGATTACAAGGTTTCAAAAGTTTTTTGCAAACTAATGTGGTGGGAAAACAATGCCATATTTGAAACTCTGAAAATGTAGACTTGAAAACAGCAAGGTTGCAACAAGAGGTTTGTGTAATGTTCTGAGGTACATTTCTCGCATTGCACCTGAACGCAGCCTAAGTAAGTACTGTGTTGTGATTGGTAATTGATATCCCGTACTCGGAGAATGTATCACTAGAGTTGTATTGAAGCTAAGGTCTTCTGTACTGGTACATGACTGCCTACGTTCTACATAAAAGTTATATCAAACGTAGCACGTCCTGATCAGTTATTCCTGCACGTCTGCAAAACAAACAACACGACATGGTGTCAGAGTGAAGAACGACTTCTGAGCGAGGACTGCAGAATGGACTTCGGAGTTCCACCGCCGCAAATGTGCTGGGATGCTAGCAACCTTCCCGAAGTGTGGCGCAAATTCAAGCTACACGTGGACTTAATGTTCTCAGGTCCGCTGAAGAAAAAGAGCGAGGACGAAAAGTGTAGTTACCTTCTCCTTTGGGTCGGAGAAAAAGGTAGAGACATTTATAATACATGGTCACTTACCGAAGACGAAGCCAAGCTACTGAAAACGTATTATGACAAGTATGAGGCCTACGTCATGCCGAAAACTAACATAATCTTTGCTCGCTACAAGTTTCATGAAAAAGTTCAAGCAGCGAACGAACCATTCGAACAGTTCGTAACAGATTTAAGACTCCTTGTAAGAGACTGTGCTTATGCAAACAGTGACGAGATGATCCGTGACCGCATTGTTTTCGGGATTCACTCGCCTTGCGTGAGAGAAAAGCCACTTAGTGTAGGATCCGAGCTAACACTGGACAAAGCTATGGATATTGCCAGATCAAATGAAAACAATATCAAGCAGGGTTAATAGCCACCGCGAGGAAACCGTACATGCAGTGGGACGACACGCATCAAAGAACTATCTACGGAAGAACACGCAGTTCAAAACTAGAAACTACAACACAGAGAAGCCGCGTGAAACAAACGAACAGCCAAGAGGATGTGGCTATTCTGGAAACAAAGCACACCATTATGGGGAAAAATGCCCAGCTAAGGGTAAACAGTGCAAGACATGTGGAAAATGGAATCACTTCTCAAAGGTATGTCACTCTAAGCAAAGGAAAAGTGTGCATACACTGAGTGAAGAGAAAACAGACAGCAACACTGAAAGTAGCGATGTTATTAATCGCACTAAACTAAATGACGCCAATACACAAGCTTTTGCAAACCTGAAGGTTGGCCCCAACCATAAAACAGTCAGCTTTAAGTTGGACACAGACTCATCTGCTAATGTGATCCCGACACATATGTTTAACACCATCGGAAGATCACAGCCATTGAAACTGGTCACACACCCACTCTATGGATATGGAGGAGAGCGTTTGACTGTAAGAGGCAAGTGCACCCTGAGTTGCAAATACAAAGACAAAGCTAAAGCTAAAGCTTAAAGTGTATGTTGTGGACACAAGAGCAGGTTTAAAAGCCTGTCTGGACTTTGGCCTAATCCAGCTTGTCATGTCCGTGTCCCAAGCACCAGAGACAAACATTATGGACAAGTTTGCGGATGTCTTCACAGGAATAGGACTATTTCCTGGTGAGTGTATAATCCATCTTGATCCAAAAGCCACCCCTGTTGTACACCCCCCAAGACGAGTTCCACATGCGCTTCGTAGTTGCCTGAAAGAAGAACTACAGAATATGGAGAAGCAGCATATTATTGCTAAAGTAACTGAACCTACAGAATGGGTTAATTCTATGGTTGCAGCTGAAAAACCTCGAACCGGTAAACTCAGAGTCTGTCTGGACCCCAGAGACCTGAATAAGGCAATAAAACGTCCACATCATCCTCTACCAACCCTCGATGACATAACAGCCAAGCTGGCAGGAGCAAAATATTTTTCTGTCATGGATGCCAGATCTGGCTATTGGGCAATCCAGTTGACTGAAGACTCATCCAAACTTACAACCTTCAACACCATCTTCGGACGCTACAGGTTACTAAGACTTCCCTCCGGGCTAGTCTCGGCACAGGATGAATTCCAATGAAAAATCGACGAGACCTATGAAGGACTTGAAGGTTTCACAGCAATCGTTGATGACATTCTGATATATGGCAGAACAAAAGCCGAACACGACGCAAACCTACATGCCATGCTGCAACGCTCCAGAGAGAGAGGTGTCAAACTGAACCCAGAAAAAAGCATCATCTGTGCTACTGAAGTTAGCTACTTCGGACACCTTTTAACGGCTGATGGCATCAAACCAGATCCAAACAAGATCAGAGCAATCAAGGAGATGGAAGCTCCTAAAGACAAAGGTGAGCTCGAGACCATTTTGGGAATGGTAAACTACTTATCCAAGTTCGCGCCCTGTCTTTCAGACATAAATGCTCCTCTCCGACAGCTCCTGAAAGAGTCAAGTGAGTTTGTATGGGATGCGCAGCAGGAACAGGCTTTCCAGAAAATGAAAGATCTGATCACACTGGAAACAGAACCTGTTCTGACGTACTTCGATCCCGCCAAACAGCTGAAACTCCAAGTGGATGCATCGAAATATGGGTTAGGTGCAGTTTTACTGCAGGATGGAAAGCCCATAAGCTATGCCTCAAAATCACTAACTGACAGCGAAGTTAACTATGCCCAGATCGAGAAAGAAGTCTATGCAATCCTGTTTGGGATCAAGCGTTTTCACCATTATGTATACGGACAACACGTGGTTGTGGAAAGTGATCACAAGCCACTTGAGTCCATCATGCAAAAACCACTCTCAGCAGCGCCTCCTAGGCTTCAAAGTTTGATACTCCAGCTCCAAAGATACAGTTTCACCATCATACACAAACCTGGAAAGGAAATACCAGTTGCAGATACGTTGTCAAGGAAATCATTATCTAATCAGGATGACAGCCTCGGTGAAGGAATGGACATCCAAGTTCACATGGTTTACAGCAACCTACCAGTCAGTGATGTCAGGCTTGTGGAGATCCAGGAGGTAACTGGCAAAGATACTCAACTGACAACACTAAAAAACGTCATGCAAGACGGATGGCCTGCGGAAAGAAGAAAATGCCCTTAAAATGCAGCAGAGTTCTGGAACCACAGAGATGAACTATCTGTGATTAATGACAATGTCTTCAAAGGTGAAAAAATCATCATCCCTACCTCTCTGCGACCAGACATGTTATCACGCATCCATGCAGGACACATGGGTATGGAAAAATGTAAACAAAGAGCATGTGACATACTATTCTGGCCCGGGATGAACAAAGAAATAGAAGACATGGTGAGAAAATGCACAACATGCCTTGAACATCGACCTGCAAACACGAAAGAGCCAATGATCTGCCACAAAATTCCAGAAAGACCGTGGCAAGTTGTCGCGTCAGACTTATTCACCTGGAACAACGACAGCTACATGGTCACTGTGGATTATTACAGCAGATATTTTGAACTAGACAAACTGAAGAGCACAACATCTAATGCCGTCATCCAGAAACTGAAGACAGCTTTCGCCAGACACGGTATCCCAGAAACTCTCATATCTGATAACGGTCCGCAATACGCATCCGGAGAGTTTGCAGCATTTGCAGCTGCATGGGGATTCAAAAGCATTACCACGAGTCCACATTATCCACAAAGTAATGGGCTTGCTGAGAGGTATGTCCAGTTAGCTAAAGGACTCCTTAACAAAAGCAAGGATGACAGCAAGGACCTCTACCTGGGTATTCTAGAGTACAGAAACACACCTGTTGACAACTACAGATCTCCAGCGCAACTTCTCATGAGCCGCAGACTGAGATCTACTGTTCCAAGTACAAACCAGCAGTTACAACCCAAAACTGAGGACCCTCACAAGATACATCAAAACAAGCTTCGACAACAGCAGCAGCAGAAGTATTACTACGACAGATCCACCAAGCCACTCACCTAACTACATGACGGGCAAAGCATAAGACTCCAAGAACTTGGCCGATGGAAACCTGCTGTCGTCGTGAGACCTGCTGACACTGAAAGGTCTTACCACGTCCGTACTGCAGAAGGACAGGAATATCGATGCAACAGAAAGCACCTGCTCGATTCAGCAGAAACCCATGACACACCCAAGGACACAAAAACACCAACGTATGTGCACGACACTCTGCCTGAAGAAACATCTTCAACACATGTGTACAAAACCCGCTCTGGACGTGAAGTTAAACCTAGGACTGTATTAGACTTATAAGGTTAAGTAAATGATTTGGTTATATTTACATCCAATGCACTTAGCCAGTAGCATGAAACGTTACTGCGTATGTTGTGATGATTTAGCCACAAGGATGTTAAGAGACTTCATGTTATTGTGTTCATATTACTGAGAAGTTACTCATTTGTCTGACAACACAACAGCTCATTTCTAGATTGTTAGAGAGTTTATTCAAGTCATTACGTATTACCATTAAGTGATGTTTATTTAGGCAACTATCCAACCACCACAAGTTTTTCTTTTTTTTTAAAAGAAAGGGGATGTAATGTTCTGAGGTACATTTATCGCATTGCACCTGAACGCAGCCTAAGTAAGTACTGTGTTGTGATTGGTAGTTGATATCCCGTACTCGTAGAATGTATCACTAGGGTTGTACTGAAGCTAAGGCCTTTTGTACTGTAACATGACTGCCTACGTTCTACATAAAAGTTATATCAAACGTAGCACATCCTGATCAGTTATTCCTGCACGTCTGCAAAACAAACAACACGACAGTTTGAATCTCTGAAACCGTGAGTCTGAAACTCTGTAATATGCATGTTGCACTTATGAAAAATAAAAATTCAAATACAAAATTATGCTTGCAGAGATTGAAACTTTTTTTTCAGACTTTCAAAATACTTTTCAAGGCTTCAAAACTTATTTTCAGACGTGCAAAACTTTATTTCAGGTTTTAAATTTTCAAACACTGACTTTCAAGGTTTCAAAACGTTTTCTTTCAGTTTCAGATTATGGCAGTGTTCTCATTCCATATGTTCTGCTGATCAAATGTATTTGATTATATGATTATCAGTAAGTGTGAACACTTCTATAAAAGAAGATGTTTTAGCAGCTTGCTTGTCTGGAGCAGGTGTGTTAACACAATGTTAAGAAGGAAAGGCATCAGCAAAGAGAGAGAAGCAATTTTGAAAAAGGTTATAAAGGTTTAAAAACAATGTGGATTTCCTCAAACAGCGAGGAAAATTATTTGTATGTGGATTGCATCAAAATCACCCAAAAATCGGTCTGTGCAATGCAAAGAAATACAAGAAACCCAAGAGCAGCATATCAGACTCAACAGATTCAATTAAACTTAATCGTTAATGATAAGAATAAGAAAAAGATTTAACAAAAAATGGCTTGTTTTTCAGGAGATAGCCTCTTCTTTCCAGATGTCAAGTAAGGGCTTATTTTGCAGCCACAGGAACGTGACATCTTGCAGACATTTATTTAACCCTGAACTCCTCTAAATACTGAAGCATTCCAGCATTAAACATGAAACCATCTGTGTGGCAGCTAAAGTCGTGTGACAATCATACAACAGGATGCTATGGTGTAACCTTAAGACATCTCAGATCTCAATACGCTGAAGCCACATAGTAAAGAAGAAATCCTTCTATAATGATGTGAGAGATTGATAATCGTACATGGACAATGATTACTTAAAGTATTGCCACTAAAACTGGCTCTAGTGGTTATGTAATAATTCACTTAATTTATCGTCACTACTTCTGCATTTTGGTTTAGATTTAGTCAAATAAATGATGGTAAAGTAGAAAAAAA